>NC_053024.1:234581062-235247298 GCF_003073215.2 Triticum urartu
TGTATTCACATAAGCAACAATTCTAGCAATCAATTCTATCAATCAAGATAACAATAAATAAAAATAAGTAAATCCTTAATGAAATCAAAGAAAACCAACTAGAATTCCAAAGAAAACTTCAAGAAAACAAGGAGAAACCAACTCACACAGATTTGGTCATAACAGCACTAAATTACTCTAATAACTTTTCTACAGCAAAGAAAATATAATTCTAATGAAACAACAGAAAATAATTTACTAAAGCATTTAATAGCAAAAAGATCTAGTATGAAAACTATTATAACTACCTAGTTAACATCAAAACAACTATAACAACTAGCAAAACACTAAGACAACAGTAAACAATACTAAAATAACAGAATCAATAATAACATATCTTGAAGTGGCAACAAGAATTACTTTTAAAACTAATAAAACTATTTTTATCAACTATCATTCTGAACTAAACAAGAAAATACAAAAGCAGTAGATAAACTCTAATAAATAACCACAAAAAATTTATCTATTGTAGTCCAATAGAAACATATAACAACATGTGAAAATCTACAAAAAGAATTAACTAAAAACAATTTAACAACACTAACTAGATGACTAAAACAATAATTTAAACAAAACATTACCGTTTTAGCTAAAACACAATTTAAAACAAACTAAAAATAACTAACGAAATGCTACCGGATAGGCAAAACAACAGCAAGGCAGTAACAAAAAGAATAAATCAAAAATCTATTCTAGAATTAAAACTAGAGCCAAAACAGTTTTTGAAGCATATTTGAGATAATTCAAATTTAAATTACTCAAATTTGAAAACTAAGTATGCAAACAGAAACATCAACAAATTTGTGACACAGTGCAAAAATAATCACTCGATTTGGATCTTAAACATAAAAGTTATTGACTTTCTAAAAATAGAACTATTCTGTTTTTAAAACAAAAATGAAAATTAAATTAAATTAAAAAATCGGGCACTAGCTACGTGGCCTACTGCTAGTGGTCTAAACAGGTGGGCGATCGATAGTTAAAAGACGCTCGGCCGATTTTTAACAGATTAGCGCGCATGCACAAAAAAGAAAAACCGGCTAAAATGGTCTGATCTAAACCGAACCGACCGTAAACTAAAACCGATCTAATAAAAAAAACCTAACTATTCGTTTTAATCTAATCGGGGCCGCACAAAATAGATCGAATGGAGGAGGATCTCACCGCGACTGTGGCAGAGCTCCGGCGAGGTCGGCGGCTTCGGGAGTTGGAGGTGCGGCGGCTCCGGTGATCCTCCGGCAACGGCGACGGTACCAGAGGACGTAGAGGACGACGGCGATTCACGGGGTGGTCGGTGGCGAGCTTGGGGGCGACGGAGTCGAGCAGGGCGAGATCGACGGTGGTGGTGGTGGCTCGGGTGTCGTTGAGGAGGGGGCTCCGGTGGGTTTAGGGCTCGGGCGAAATCAAGGGAGGTGAGGGCGAGCGAGTGGAGGCTGGTGGTGGTCTCGGGTGGCGGTGAGGTAGTCGGAGCGGAGAAGGGTAGCAACAATGGCATGGTGGCAGACCTCGGGCTCCGACGAGCAATTGAGGAGGAGGCGGGGGTTACCGATGCGGGGAAAGGAGGGGGACGGGTCGAGGGGGTGGGGTTTATATAGAGGGGATGTCGACTTGGAGGAGGGGGCTGATCGGGGAGAGGATCCCGAATGATCCGGGATACGACGGCGGTTGAGCGAGCTTGGACGTCGACTTGGCTTGGCGTGAGGAGGAAGAAGACGGTGGGCCCCACGCGTCAGTGGCTATGGGCAGGAGCGAGAGGGAGCGGGCGACCGGGCAGTAGGGGCTTCGCGAGGGGAGCGCGCGTCTGGGCCGTTTCGGCCAGTGGGCCAGTTCTGCTGGTGGGCTGGCGGCTAGCGCTGGCCTGGCCGGTGGATTTTTTTTTCAAAACAACACAGAGAAGAGAAACAACAATAATAGGAAATACAATACAAAGTTACATAGGCATATTATATATCAAAACGTTCAAGAACAATAATCCTAAAACATGAACATATTGTGTGAGGAAAATAAAATCCACAACAATTCACAAAAGTCAAACAGTGCTGCTTTTGCATTATAACCCAATGAAATTCATTTTAAAATACCAAAATGATTTCAAATTAATTTTTCTCTAGTTTTCTACTGTCAGGAATCATTTTACCCTAATTTCCATATATCTTATTTTTGAAGAAAATAATTTGAATAAAAACCAAAATAACTGATTAGTGGTTTTGAATTTGAATTTCAAACCACTTCCAATTTTATTATTTTAAACTTCCAACTCATATTTCATATAATTTGAAGAAATAATTTTATCTTCTCTCCTGAAAATCATTGAGTTGCATAAAGTTTCTGAATTTGAAATATTTTGAGATGGACATCAAATCTTTATCAAAAACCCTTTTCATTTCAAATGGAAGAAGTCATGTCATCTTCACTCTAGGGTTTTGTTTTTGAATTGAATTTGAATCCATTTATATCAAAATGCAAAGTGAAAGTCTAGGAAATTCATTTCATTCCCTCTCATTCAACTTTCAAAAAGATTCAAATTTCACTCAATTTCACACAACCAATCATTCAACAATCAAACAAACAATCATAAATATTTATTTAATATAACATTCCAAAACTTAGAATTTTGGGATGTTACACCTATCTACTCCATCTTTGCAAGCTCTCTCTACATGTTTCATTCACACATTGGGATGTGTTCAAAATGTGGCTTTTATAATGGATCATGTAGAGTTATGGTTGGTTTTGTTGCATCCTTCAAAGTAATAACTATGAAATGCATTTAGATTTTCATTTGACTGGGATTATGTGAGTTTGAGCATATTGTGAAGTATTATAGACCTAGTATATATCTTGGACTTCAACAAAGATTCTAACTATTGAATTGCATAAACCATTACATTCGAAGTCAGTAGCCTAATATATTTATTTCACGATTACAACAAATGATTAATTCACTACAAACTAAGAAAACAAATGTGTACTCCCTCCATTTTTATTTAAGTCGACATATTAGCATTGGTCAAAGTCAAGTTTTGTAAACTCTCACAAAGTTTATAACAAAAAAATATTAACATATACAATAACAAATAAATACCATTAGATTCATTATTGAATGTACTTCCACATCATACGTATTTGTTATGGTAAATGTTTATATTTTTCTATAAACTTGGTCAACCATTAGGAAGTTTGACTTCCGTCAAACCCAATATACAGAGTTAATAAAAATAGAGGGAGTACTAGTAGTTACTACTCGCTAGTTGCTTAGCCCAATCACCCAACACGCCACACGGGGAATTCAGTGTCACAAAATTTTGAGGTCGGCGGGAAAATCTCCCGCGACCCTGGTTCGAGTAGTGTGAAGTTACCATCATACCCTTCAGAACAGGCCTACTAATGACTCTTGGTAGGGGTTTATTTTGGTAACTTCAAGTTCACCCTACCCAGCCAACCCCACCCCGGCACCCAGAGTAGTACACCTGAATACTCCCCATTTTCTATCCCTACCGCAAAATAGACTTCTCCACGGCACCGTAGCCTTCGTGCTCCTTGAGGGAGTCCTGGACTAAGGTGTCCTCGGGCGTCCGGCCTGTTAGCCATGGGTCGGACTAATGGGCTGTGAAGATACGAAGACCGAAGACTGCACCCGTGTCCGGATGGGACTCTCCTTGGCGTGGAAGGCAAGCTTGGCGACCGGACATGTAGATTCCTTTCTTTGTAACCGACCTTGTAACCCTAGATCCTCCCGGTGTCTATATAAACCGGAGGACTTAGTCCGGAGTGGGGAGATATTCATTACCACAGCCATACAAGCTAGACCTCTAGGGTTTAGCCATTACGATCTCGAGGTAGATCAACTCTTGTAATACTCATATTCATCAATATCAATCAAGCAGGACGTAGGGTATTACCTCCATAGAGAGGGCCCGAACCTGGGTAAACATCGCGTCCCCTGTCTCCTATTACCATCGACCATAGATGCACAGTTCGGGACCCCCTACCCGAGATCTGCTGGTTTTGACACCGACACTCCTCCCCTTCTACATCGGCGCACTCGTCCACCGCAGCACATCTGCCTCATCGACGACGTCGTACGCCGCACTGGAGCTGGTCGACCGTCGTCGTCGTACACAAAGCCTCTTCCCCGGCACCGTCTTCCATGGTCTCGGATCTGCTTCCCAAAAGCCGACGCCAAGAGAAGAAGCACCACCGTCGTGGACAATGAACTGACTCCCGTTGCTGACCATGATGCACAGAGGCCACCGCGACCATCGTACTCCTCCTCGATTGGTAATGTGTGTATTGAATCTCTTAGCAGTACATGTGCAGTTCCAATTTTGTTCATAACTACCCTTCAAATTTCCTAGTTGCTATTGTTCCCATAAAAGTAATTGGTTATAGCCTCCATTGCACCTGTATCGTGCTATGCTTGGGTAGGTTCTTCATCTGCAACCAGTAGGGTGGCAAATGATGGAAAGTTTGTTAGAACTAGCAAGATGCCCATGCGTTGCACGAAACATCAAGATGCATTTGTATGAGTAGTTTATCTTGTGGGAGAAAAGGATGAAAGAGGGAAGGCCTTATTTTCAAATATGGAGAGGGGTGTGGGTATCTTTTTGCAACATTGCCATAGTTTCCTTCCTATCAGCCAGATATAAATCAGACGGCCTATATTGCAGGATGGCAGGTACACCATCATCACCAACTCTATTTTTTATAAGAGTAGAGAGTAGAGATAGAGAAGTAGAGATAGAGAGTAGAGACATAGATAGTTCTCAGCATAGATATAGCATATATAGATAAAAAATAGATATTTCAACTACTCCTCACTGCCTGACTCCTCCTCGGTGATGTCCTCCTCCAACATCTCAATGTAGGCGTCAAGATACCGATTGTCGTCGGAGTCCCAGGGTGACGGTGCTCCTATCTTCATATTGAAATGAGCGGCCGCTTTCTGCGTACGCTTGTCCTCGTGATGGGTGGCTCGCTCCGCCCTCCTCTTCTCCCTCTCCGCCCTCCTTTGCACGTAGAACTCGCGCTCGTTGATGATGTCCTACGGGAAGTGTTGGCGCCACAGCGCCATGGCTTCCTCTTCCATATCGACGATGCCGAGACGGTGCTCCTGCCTCCGGTTGTCGCGACGATCCTCGTCGGTGATAAGTCGTGGCGGAGGCGCGAGCTCCTGCGCCCGCTCCCGCGTCGGCACGTTGGGGAAGTTCAATGTTCTATGAGGCCACCGGAGGCACCACGCCGTCGCGTCGTACGCGCGGGCGGCCTTGTGGGCGGTGTCAAAAGTGACGAGGCTGAGGCACATCCCGCAGAACTGGATCTCGGAGGAGAAGCCGCCGGATGGGCACCCGCGAACGCCGCGGTATCCCCAAGTTTCCCGGCGACGCGGCGGCATGGTGGCGCAACGGCGGCGGCGAGGCGAGAAAGAGCGGGGAGAGAGCGGTGGCGAGGCATAGAGCGGGGAGAGAGCGGTGGCAAGGCACAGAGCGGTGGGAGGGCGTTGGATTTTATAAAGCGCGCCGGACGGCGCGTGCTAAAACTAGCGCGCGCCAGACCGTTTTTTCCCGCGCACGCGCGATCCTTTCTGGACGTCCCTGCTATCTCTACTCTCTTGTCTACTCTTATATTTATTTTATATTTATATTTATCTCTACTTCTCTACTCTTATAAAAAAATAGAGTTGGTGATGATTGTGTGCCTACCAACCTGCAATATGGCCGTCCTATTTATATCTGACCGACAGGAAGGAAACTATGGCAATTTTGCAAAAAGATACCCACACCCCTCTCCATATTTGCAAATAAGGCCTCCCCTCGTTCATCCTTATCTCTTGCATGGCAAATGAGTGCTTTAATGTTGCCCACAAGATGTGTGAGTATTACTATATTTTTCTTGCCATGTTGAGATTTTAAAACCATGAGTGCGAACAGGTAGAGGAACAATGAAGACCAAACACGGGATATTGGGGACATCTTCAAGAAGCGTGGCAAGTTAAATAGGAGCTGCACCGAACCTGTAAATAGAGCTCTGGTAAGTAACACCCTTTCAATTACTTTTGTTTAGCCTCGTTTTCTTTGATATGTATATGTTGTAGTTTCTGTTTCTCTTAGCCTCGTGTTCTTCGATGTGTAATAAGAAGAGTCTTAATCGTCCGTATGATTTCATTTTTAGCTTGATGTAGGAAGTGGTTGTTCTCACCTTGGAGTCTATTTTTATATTTTTCCTTTTAAATTCACTTCTTCGTGTCCTGTTTATCTGGCTTCTACTAAATGGATCTGGTTGCTCTGAGTATTGATCTAAAAAAGAAGTAACTTCATGTCAGGATGCAGTTCCTGTGAGGAGGGAAGTATGGTCAACCTTGAGATCATGTTTCCAAAATGAGGCTGGATTAAACACAAGGTGCCCATTCCCTAATGATACTGGATTGGACACAAGGTGCAAATTCCCAGATGATGCTGGATTACACACAAGCTAGGTGGAGTCGTCAATTGGTCGTGTCCTCGTGGCTCTAGTAAAGGCTGAAAGAAAGCGTGTAGCAGCCCTTGAGAATGTAGCTGAGTTCCTGAACAAGCGAAAGATCAATTAGATGCTCTCTTCACCCAAGCCAAAGAAGAGATGGAAGAAGCCAGAAATAAGCTAGCAGAGGCAGAGCAGCCTAAGCGCCTCCTACTATCTAAAACTGTTGTCAATACAAATTTTCCTTCATAATAGCTAGGTTCAAATGTTTATCTAGTCAGCATGCCTATTGTGATGTCCGTGCATCTACTAATGTGGCACAAAATAGAATTTTTTTGGGTCATGTAATAACAACAATTACTTTCGAAACAATAACGAGGAGGCATTGGACATGGTATAGTTCACGCGCAAGCCCAACATTCCAAGTTCAACTTCCACATCAAACTCATGTTCACAGATATCTGCACATTCATAGATAATGTCCACAACCATGACTCACTTCAACGCCAAAAAATGTGAGGAGAGTTATAAATAAAGAAAAACCTCTAGTTCCTAATACTAGTGCGAGCACAACAAGTCAAGACCATGGCTGGGGTCCATGATGTTTTGGTTATTTTTTGACTATTCGCGAATAACTTCTTTAAGCAGGTATAATTTAGAATGCCGGCCATGGATGGGGTCCATGATGTTTAGAGCCAAACCGGGCAACACACTGGGTGTCTATGCTGGTGGCGCGGTGGTCATAGCATTCGTGGGTTCACAGTGGCGATGGCTCCCGTGGTCTACTATTTGTCGGTGTCGGCGGTGGCTGCAAACGTGTTGGCCACCTCCGCTAGCATGCTGCGGTTCCATCAACAGTTCCATCGGATGGCGCAGCCAACCACGATGCACTGGACACCATGGTCCCCCGTGTGCTGGCGTGAAGCAACTGGCCACTCCTCTACGAGTAGGCTTGGAATGTTGAGCTGATGCACCAGGGGCCAGCTTGGAGCGGCGACTTGCTCCTCTGCTTGCCCGCCCGCAGCCTCGCCCATGGTACTGACAACCTGGGGCAGGGAGGGAGGTGGGGAAGCGAGTTGCCTGGCTTGTCGGGGCACCCAGCCGGCTTTTATGCCGGAGAACTCGTCTTCCTGCTCACCGGATGCTATGGAGAGTGTGGAGAAAATGGTGCAAGGAGGATATGGGGAGCAGCGGTATGGTGCGATTCTTGCCAGGCATCTGGCCTTGTTTAAATAGCGAGCGGACGACAGGAGGCAGCCGGCGTTGTGTTCTAAAATGTCGGCCAACTCACAAAAGGACGTGTTACCGGCACACGTGCGGATTCAATGGAGGCAGGCAGGGCAGTCTGAAGCCGATTGCATGCGGCGAGGAGGCGTGTTTAGCCTGGCCTACAGCGAGTGGTGCCCTCTTGACCGACGCGCCGGTTCAATGCCTGCACTATGAGAGGCCGCGTCCGTCTCAGAGCAATCAATCCCTCCAGTCCTTTTTTGTTTGGGTATAACAAAATCTCGTTTTCCATTTACATTTTACAAGTAAAATTCATGGACAAACTTTGACCCAAAATGTGATGGGGACTAGTAAACCAGGACAGAGGTAGTAGTTATGGATTCCATTTTCGCTCCATACCAATCATTAACGCGCCATTGAAAATCGGAACTCTTACCCCGTAAAAAATGATATTTTAAACGTGGCTACTCGATCAGTGGCGACTGGCGAGGCACCGCCTCCAGGTCGTTCACCTGTGGTCCTGACCATCAACTCCTATGGATCAAATTATCACGCGAGCTGACTATTCCTACAAAGGTGTGCTCCACAACGTAACCGATACCCGGGCATGCGGCAATCGTGCACCTAGGGTTTTAGGGTTTATTTGTTTATGATGCCTTTACGTAACTCTCATGTGTGCGAGACAATGAGAGACCGACTGCGTGCATGGGCCTCTTCTCTTCGTATTTGTACTCCACCGTTTGTCTGGTGTTTAAACAATTATACAATAGTAATAACTAGCAATGTGCAATGCATTGCCACAAGATCAAAGTAGATTAATACATATTCATCGATTTGATAGGAAAAAGAGTCTAGTTTTGAAATACGTATATCACTAAAAATATGTTATGTTTCTCTCAAAATATATCCCTTTGGCGGTTTTGATGAGATTAGGGAGGAATGTGGTTGGTTTCAAGATTCGAGAAGTGGTATATCTCTAATTTCTACTCTTATAAAAACAGAGTTAGTGATCATGGTGTGCCTGCCATCCTGGAACATAGGACGTCCGATTTATATCTCACGGATAGGAAGGAAACTATGGCAATTTTGCAAAAATATACCCACACCCCTCTCCACATTTGCAAATAAGGCCTTCCATCATTTATCCTTTTCTCCCACAAGATAAACTACTCATACAAATGCATCTTGATGTTCCGTGCAATGCATGGGCATCTTGCTAGTTGTTGCAAAAAGCCCATGTGTGTGTGCGCGCTGTGTGTGTGAGAGAGAGGGAGAGAGGAGGAGGACGGAGTGCGTGTGTGACAAAGACAAAAGGAGTGTGTGTGTGTGTGCGAGACGTATCAACTTAAAATGAGGCGATAGTGTGTGTGCACGATCGAGAGGGCGTGTCTCAAGAAGGGACAAAAAATCTACATAGATACAAGGAGCGCGAGAGAGACATGTACGAGATAGTGGAAGCATGAGTGTGTGGGTGTATAAACCTATCTGGAGACTAGTCGATCAATGTTTGTGAGAGAAATACAAGACGGGGGTGCGAAAGCGAGACTTTTGTGTGTGAGAGAGAGAGACGGTAGTCGGGAAGGGGAGTGGAAGCAGGAGTTGTGTGTGTGAGAGAGAGAAAGAGAGAGGGGGCATTTGTCTGATCAGTAAACAAATGAATAATGTCAGTTTTATAACTGGGATGGAGACGGAAAGGAGACCGCAACAAATGCTGTGTCTGCGGGAGAGAGTAATTTTAGTGGTATGAGTCATATCTAGAGAGATATAGGGTGTGTGATAGAACCCTATAGAGAGAAAGACAAAGTGAAAGACGAGTGAGAGTGTGTGCGGTGGTGAAAAAGAAAGCTTAGGTACCTAGTGATACCAGAGAATGGTAGAAACATGAGAGATAATGAAAACCGTGTATTGTATAATGATAGGGAGAGTGTGACACTTCTGAAGGCAGACGTTGAGAGACCATGTTTGCGAAAATAGGAGAAACATGAAGTGAGCGTGCGGGTGAGCTGGACAAAAGAGAGTGATAGCTACATGAAGGAGCATGCGAGAGAGATGGGCATGAAAGGAGATTCAAATATTTAGGTGCGTGTATAGAAAATGTCAACATAAAAGGGATTCAAATATTTGAATTCGAGGTGATGATACATGTAATTCATACTTGAACCAAAATTGTTCTATCAAACATGCATACTCATATGAATTCACGCACATCTATGTTATTTAATATGCAGATATTACTGATCCATACATTTTAGTAGAACATAATTTGGTTTAGAAATTTTGAATTCAACCTTATGCTTTTGAGATCATTGTATTTGTCAATTGTGTATATATATATATAGTAGCAGAATTCTTTGTTGCGCTTCTGAAAGTATATATAAAAATGATGTATATAGAATTTTATTCCAATCGAAAATGGATCCTGCCGAACAAAAATAGAATACAAACTGGATTTGAATTGAGTTGGCATGGTAAACGTGCACTCTAGCTCTGCAAAAATTTGAATGAAACGGGGAAAGTCGCAGTAACCGCCCAAAACCAAAATCTGCGAGATGGAAATTACTGCCTATCCCTGACACGCAAAGCCTATCGGCTCGATTTCTCACTACAAGAAAAACGCTCGTTCATGACAAAAATTAATGACCGCGGTTTAATTAGTCATAGATCCATGACCAAAATTCACAAATTAGTCATGAAGGGTGTAGAAGGGTTCAAACCCTATAGTCTCATGACAATTCGGGGCCAAATGGTCGTTATTTGATTTCATAGAAAGGTCATAAAGATGTGAATGGTGCATACTACCTTATTTCAGTCCATAATGACCAAAATATATCATCATAAAAACTTGATGAGGGTGACTGGATGACAACTCAGCAATTTTGTCTACGTGGCATTCCTAGTTGTCAATCATCATAGGAGATGAGGGTGACTAGATTACAACTTAGTAATTTAATTACATAAAGTTGATAAAAATAGGAATTTAATTACATAAAGTTGATAAAAAAGGGCAGCACCGGACTCGCACCGAACAACAATCGCTCATCCAAACAGCCACTTACCAGTTAGACCTCATCGTGAAATTTGTTTACGTTGCGATTGTGAATCTTCTAACCAGACATATATGTGATGAGTGGGCCTCCTTTGGGCCAAAACTGGACGGTCACTTTTTCTGGATTACCTGGGCCAAGTCCCTTTTTCTGAACAAAAGAAAATAAACTGGGCCAAGTCCCTTTTTCTGAACAAAAGAAAATAAACTGGGCCAAGTCCGTGACTTAGAAACGAACCCTAGAAACAAAAATCCCCAATCGTGTTCGGCGGCGGCGCGGCTGACCGTCACCTCCGTCGGTCAGGCAGCGGGCGGCGCCGCGGCCGACCATCATCTGCACCAAGCGGGGAGAGTGCGGCGCCGTGGCCGTCCATCAACTGCACTGATCGGGTGGCGGGCAGCGCCCGATGGCAGAGAGCGTCATCTGCTGAGTACAGACGGCGGCAGACGGCGTTGTCTCCAGAGCGGGCTGCATAGGGCGGACGACATCCTTGCCGTTTCTAAGTGTTGCAGCCGAACAAAGCTTCTGTTCTATGGTTAGTGCTCTGAAGTTGCTGTTCATTCTCAGTGAGTATTGTAGCTCTTTTCTAAGCGAGTCACTCAGCACACAAGCTTACTCCTGAGTATTGTAGCTCTTTTCATTCTCTGATCATTTGTGTGGGGAAAAATACTCCTGAGTATTGTGTCGTACTTAAATCATCTCAACTCTGCTATATGTTTACCTGCCATCTCAACTTTGCATCGATATCTAATGGTTCAAAATTTGAGAAAATTTTCCATCTTACACACATGCATGATATTACATTATCAATTGTTATGTGAGAAATCTACTCTTTCTAGTATGGCCATATCTGTTGAATAAAGCCAAGTCTTCAGTAGCTAGTGTTTATTTCGTCAGTTTCGTCAGTAGTAGTTTGAGGTTGTTTTCTGTCAATGAGTTTAGCTCAAGTTAGTTAGTGCCAAGAGTGAGTCTGGCGCCCCCTCTGATCGCTCGTGGGATGGCACGAGCGCCACGATCGGTGGTGCCGCGTAGTTAGGGGCCATGAGCCCGTTTCCTTTGCTGTACTGGAAGTAAATTCGGTGAATGAAAGGCAGAAAAGTCGCAAGTTCTGCGTGGCGCAAACCTCATGTTCTTCTTCCTACATGATTGCTTATTTTTTAGAACACTTTTTTGATCCTGTTGTAGCAGCAAAACTTGTCAAACAACATATTGAATTATTGGATGAAAGCGAGGAGGAGGATGACCATGATGAAACTATGATGCAATATCGTAGTGATGATGAACATCACACTGGTCACAATATTGGTGATGATGACGAGTAGTTCCAGGTCTATGAATTTATCTTCTGTGTTCACGTCTCTAGATTTTATCTCATGTGTTCACATCTTCCTTAATACCTTGCCTTGCCTTGTTCGGTTCTAGTGCAGAAAGGTCTATGGTCAATTGATATTTTGTGCTTCTACTACAGAAAGGTCTATGGTATATTTTGTCTGTCCTTTTCAAGTAAAGAAATCTAAATGTTATCTATATAATACCTTGCCTTGTTTGGTTGTATCAGTTTTACATGTATGTTGTCCATTAGGTTTGATAGTTAACATACTTTATGTATGTCTGAACTTGTAAGTTGTAACCTTGTTCTCGATAAGTGTTTTGTGTTCCTCTGTGAACTATGATTTGGATGCTAATATTGATATGATATTTTCTTACATACTTCAAACTTACTGGATTAATTCCCTCAGGTATGACTTCCTGAACAGGTACTGAACTTGTAAGTTGTAACCTTGTCCATCAACTGGTATTTATGGTATGGAGTATGGACCTCTTTGTTGTTCTGGAGCATGCTGGATACCGCGTCCCAGGCGATGCCGATGCAACACCTGTGTTGGGATCCACCAAAGGGTGACCAAGGAAGATGCCATGAAAAAAAGATGCCATGAAAAAAAGATGCCATAAAGTGGTTCCAGGTCAAGTATGAGTGTGTCATCCTGAAGAAGTCCCATGCTAGCTAGTAACCTTTCGAGTGATTGAGTTGTTGTTAGAGTTTAAGTCAACCAAACTTCATCTGGATCATGGAATCGTATGTTTATTGGTACAAAGCCGCACTACTAATTTTGCCTCATCTGTTGGGCTCACCTGCATCTATATTACCTTTATTGGATAAAAATTGAAGCAGTCTGTAACGACATTTTCCGGGTTTTAAATTCCAGAAAAATACCGTCGTGCTCATCAGTCCCAGGATTACTGTTAGCTGATGAGGCTCCAACTTGATACAGAAATTCCAAGCAAAATACAAAAAAATATGTGGTACAAGACCATTCTGGCCTATGAGTACAACAATTGGGTTTCTAGTGGTCGATGGCGGAAGCGGTTTGTGAGACATCAGTGTCTATGGGACTCCATTTCCCACAGGAACAGCTGACCAGGTTAACTCCTATCTTCGCGAGGCTGCTATCACCGTTGCTTAGGTCTCGAGGCTGTCATCACCACGCTCCTCTCCAAGCAGATTGTCACAACACTACCCCCCTTAAGAAAAATCTCGTCCTCGAGATTTGTTAAAAGCTGTTTTAAGAAAAACTATAAGCAGTAAAAATGTGGCTATAGTGAGAGGGCAATAAGTGGTGAAAAACCACAGTGTGAATACTGGTGCTGCGTGGAAAAATCTACGGTTCGGGACAAAAACGTGAGATTTCTACGCTGGATATAAATTTAGAATAACTTCTAAATTTAAATATACGCTGGTCGTACCCGAGAGCACAGTGCTCTCTCTGGCCGACAGGTGGACCCGGGGCCCACTGTCAGCCTCTTCTTCTCCCTCTGGTTCTCTCTTCTTCCTCTCCTCCGCGCGCTTCCTCCACCGGCGATGCCTAGCGCGTAGGGCATCTAGGCCGTACCGTGGTAGTGCGCGGCGTGCTAGCTGCCGGTGCAGCGTGCACTCACCTCGCGGGCCAGCGTGCTGTCGGCACTGCTCGCGGATTCGTCTCCAAACACCGGCGATCGGCGACGAGCGGCGTTGGTGGACTTCGCCCACTGTACACCGAGCTCGAGCTATAAAACGGCCGGGGTGCCCCTCTCTTCTTCCGTGCACCTGGCCTACTTCTCCTCCTCCTTCTTCCTCCATTACTGCTTACAAAAGCTCGGGTTAGGCTCTAATGGCGGAGGCGATGCCGGACTGGTTTGCGATCCTGATATGCGTAGGGCTGGCGACACTGTTGGGGCTCTCCGTGCTCCTGTGCGCGATGATCCTCGACGAGCGTCGTGACGCTGTTGCTCGGGTGTTGGCTCTCCGCGGTGGTGGTGATCACGAGGAGTAGATGGGGTGTGCCGGGTGCTAACGTTGTTAGGGGGTGATTAGCTGGATGTAACACCGTTGCCAAGTTTTGCAAACAGTGTATGAGTCCGAATGATAATGGTTGTGAGTCTGCTGCCGTGGTGTTGCGAGAAATTTATTAATCCACGCTGTGAGAAGGTGCAGATGTAGCAACTCAGGGAAAAGAAATCTCACTCCAGGATTTTGCGAGGGAAAAACAGTTAATTTAAAGGAGCATAAACCACAACAAAAACTACACCCATTAGTAGAAACCAAATAATTGACTCGTCGTACAAACTCAGGGTATCACGCATAAGTCACACACATAAATAAATGTTGCAATAATGAACACCGCAGCGACGTTTTAAATGGGAATGGTAACTGGACGGGGTCCCTAGAAAACGTCTCTGGTACTGGGATACACTCCTCTTCTATCGGGGGAAGTGGATTGACCAGTCGATGCACGTGTCTCTCCTGGTCGGGCCTTAGTGCTCTACCGATGGCGATCTGAGGATTTAAATCTGCGAGGCTCTGGAGATAACCCATCACACATTGGGTTAAATGCTCTTGAGCGATGTCCTACTGGACAAGGTTGGCCAGGACTGGGTCTCTCTCAATTCGTCCACCGGGAAAAGATGTCACTCCTCCGGGTGCTGCACGGCTCGGGAAGTAATAATACCCTCGTTTGTTGGCATAGGGTACCGCGAATCGAAGGCGAGCAAGCGCTTCGTATGCAACAGCTTCTATGGCCATATGTGGGGTTGGCATAGATTTCCCCACGAAGGAGACCTCCGTTGGGTCTTGGTTTGAGTTTACGGGAGGGATGTGTACTGCTGCCCAATATCTCGAGGTGGAAGGGGTAATTCTTGATTTGAACAGCTCGTACTGGGGTGGCTGGGTAGCGCCCATGGTACTGCAGGTAAAATCCCGCAATATCTTGACAAAACTACCTGGGGTTGCATCTCGGGTTCTCAGATAAATTCTAGGGCTCGGCATGGCAAGAAATGGTTGTGAGGGTGGTGCACAAGGTGAGAGGTGCTTGGCAAGGTCACGCGGTGGCCTTTTTATAGCACCGGAGCTGGGTCATTTTACCGAGGTGAATGGTAAAGAAAATTTTCAGCCCTACTCCAAGGGTCGGGGTCAAGCCACAGATTCACACATCTCACTATAGTGATGTGTTACTGTGGGGTTGACAGGGTGATTTTTGGTAACTGCGTCCGGGATAGAAATCTTATACTGCATACTGGCGTATCCAGGCAAGGCTACCATTAAAATAGAGGCACGACAACAGGCGGCATTTAATTACAAGACCACACGATTACAAAGCGAGGGTACACTGGAACTCGATATGACTCGGGTGACTTAGTCTACCTCGTTTACATCCAAGCGGGCGTGCCTTGAGGCTCCTCCACGGGTCTCGTCGTCGGAATTAGCTGGAGTGGGTTGAGGGGCTGCAGGCTCGGGGTAGCGATGAGGACCATCTCGGGGATTGTTGGCCACAATCCCGTTGGAGTGTGCTCCCAATATGCGACGAAGCACCTCTGGGGTTATCGCAGCACCTTGGCCTATGGCTGGGGCAGGCCTCAGGGACTCAATCGGGTGTCCAAACAGCACGACTGGGTTGTCGGTGTTGGGCTTGTTTTTCTTCTCTCGCCGGGGCTCGACGAACCAGCTCTCCACGAGCTGCGATTAGATCAATAGTGATTTGATCGCACAGTTCCTCTAGTGCACTTACATAGCGCACTAGGTGCAACAATGCAGGATCCGTCTCGTGATCTCCGTTGGCAACTTGGGGTGGTCTACCATACCCTTCACGTCTGGGGTAGTAGTGGAACGAGCGACAGTTAACTCTGGGCGACAAGTGCCGGAGATGAACTATAGCCTCTCGAGCAGCTAGTTGGATGGCTTGAAGCTCAAAGGAAGTTGTTCTTCCGGTGAACCTGTAGGGGCGCTCGGGCTCTAGACCCCTACCGTAGATGTGTATAGTGGCCCAGAATTGACAGTTCTCACCGCTCATGGGTCCTTGGTACACAACATATTCTGGGGTCTCTTCTAACGCATAGGCACGACGGGTGAGGTTTGCGAGTATGGTCACAAAGCCTCCAAGGTTGGTTGCTGTGGTCTCATTGTGCACGACAGGGCCAGGCATTGTAGCTTGGTTTGGGGTAGAGGCTGTGCTGTGCTGTGTTGGGGCTAGCGTGCCCCTTTTTATAGGAAAAAGGGGACGGAGTCTTCCTTTGCACGCTTGCGAGAAAGGACTATTTAGGGGCCGGTCACTGGCGCATGAGTGACAGGTTAGGTTGATAGGTTGGGCACCGACTGCCAAAAGGTGTTGGGTCACTGTGTGGCTATCTTGTACGAGAAGCTTGGCTGGGGTTTGGTTATGGCTTGGTGGGTTGGTTTGCCTAAGTTTATAGACCCAGCTAAGATAGGATTAGCCAATGGTCAGCCTGGCTCTGATACCAAGTCTGTCACGACCGGATTTTCCGGGTTTTAAATTCCAGAAAAATACCGTCGTGCTCATCAGCCCCAGGATTACTGTTAGCTGATGAGGCTCCAACTTGATACAGAAATTCCAAGCAAAATACAACATATGTAGTACAAGACCATTCTGGCCTATGAGTACAAAAATTGGGTTTCTAGTGGTCGATGGCGGAAACGGTTTGTGAGACATCAGTGTCTATGGGACTCCATTCCCCACAGGAACAGCTGACCAGGTTAACTCCTATCTTCGCGAGGCTGCTATCACCGTTGCTTAGGTCTCGAGGCTGTCATCGTCACGCTCCTCTCCAAGCAGAAATCTGGCCAAGACAATAGCCAGGGACAAGCTAGTGAGTACTTTGAATGTACTCGCAAACATTAAGAACACAGGTATAATATAATTGATAATCATGCACTGAAAAATTCTATGATCACATCGCCAGTCATAAATAAAACATCTTTTATGCATGCAAGCAGGTTATTATCATGCAACATGAATAAACAGTAATAGAGTGGGAATAAAATGCCGCAGTCGGGTGTCTGAGCGACACCACATAAAGGGCTTTAAAAGAAATGCCACAGTCGGGCGTCTGAGCGAGACCACATAAAGGGCTTTAAAAGAAATGCCACAGTCGGGCGTCTGAGCGACACCACAAAAAGGGCTTTAAAAGAAATGCCACAGTCGGGCGTCTGAGCGACACCACAGAAAGGGCTTTTAAAAGAAATGCCACAGTCGGGCGTCTGAGCGACACCACATAAAGGGCTTTAAAAGAAATGCCACAGTCGGGCGTCTGAGCGACACCACATAAAGGGCTTTAAAAGAAATGCCACAGTCGGGCGTCTGAGCGACACCACATAAAGGGCTTACAAGATAAATAATCACAATGAATATCCAGGAGGTAGAACCATCCCAGGGATACAAATAATGTAACAGGTTAGTCCATCACAAAATAATAATCATGATCTTCACAAGTCACAAGTCACGGTCCAAGTTCTGGTTTAACAATCTCTCCTCCGAAGACCGACACTAAGACCAACACTTGACCCATCCCAGACTGTAATCCTTAACCATGGACACGGCTATTCGAATAGGTTTTAATCTCTGCAGAGGGTGTACTCTTTACCCACGAGTAACGGATTCCTTTAGTCCGTCGGGACTAGTTCCGTTTACGGTCTTTTAGTTGAAAACACGCCTAACTTGCACACACCAGCTTAACTCATCGGTGTCTGGAATCACCCACGACACTTGTTAAGCAAAACTCTAAGTGGGGAGGCTACAACCTCGCGTGGCATGGGATCAAATTTATATCGCGCGCTCTAAGGGGTGGCCTCCCCTCTCGGTCTCAACCGGAAACACCCATGCCCCCGGACCAGGTGGCATGCCTACCGGCTACAACCGATATCTCCCACCATGGCCTCTCTGTACGGTGTGTGCTTGAAAGGGGTTGACGACTTACTGAACCATACCCTACCTGCGGCAGGGACAAGTGGTAGTACATAGCAAGTATGGGGGTTACTAGAAACAAGACTCGGTCTACGGTCGACTCAGGAGGTTTATAAGTTTCCTGCATGACATGTAAACAAATATATTTCAATCAACAAAATCACCACTCAATATACCTTACCATGCCATACCGGACATAACCGTCCCGACGGGGACCGGCGACAAGCTCACTCCTACCCAAGGCAGAGGCTTTCCCGGATTTCTTTCCGGCATGCATGCAAGGCACATGAGGATGATTACCATCACAAGTATATTCATTTCCAACAGCAAGGAAATCACTAATATGCATTCATGCAAATGATCATATCACATGAAATAACAAGTTCTCCGATATAAGGTGGTGTTATAAACGTGTCAACTAACACACCAAAAATATTATTCCGTGGTTCAGAATGCTTGCCTTTAATGGTGTGGAGAGGTGGGGGTGCTCTCCAAAATTTTTGAAAGCTTCCTTCTCTCCCAAAAATCCTATTTCCAAAAATATGCAAATAACACATATTTCAAAAACAGTACAAAAAAGTTGTTTGGAAAATTTTCAAATAAATCTTAAAATAAACTAGACAATATTTGAGAGATGTAGGAAAAAGAATTAATTCATTTGGAGTTATACTTAAAAAGTTATAGGCAGTCAAAGCTGTGGTCAAAATCTGTTTTTAATAAAATCAGGAAAAAGAAAACGTTTCAAAAAAGATTACGCTTTCGGACAGAGAAGACGTATTTGCGCCTTTTACGCTTCCACTTAACCCACGTGGACTGGCGCTGGGTCACTGACGGTGGGCCCGCCTGGCCCACTGGTCAGGTTTGACCAGTCGCCCGTGTCTTCTCCCTCCTCTGCCCGAGCGGGGCGGGGCTCCGGCGAGGCTCACCGGCGAATGACGGCACCGTTCGGGGAACGGAGGCCATCGGCGTGCTCAGGGGATCAAGGCGGTCGCTCTGGTGGTCGATATGGTCTCGGGGATGGACGGAGCTGCCGGCGACGAGCTTCGCGGCGGATGGAGACCGTCGGGCAAGGTGATTTTTCTCCCGCGGTGTGTCCCGATCAAAATTGAGTAGTGGGAATGGTTCACGGGAGGATGAGGAAGCTCTTGGTGAAGAGAACGGAGAGGGGGAGGTACTAGGGGTGCCGGATTGGCCGGGGCGGTGGCGGCGGCAGGAGTTGCCGGAGATGAGGAAGGAGGCCTCCCCGGGTCGAATGCGAGCTAGGGGAGTGCCATTGGGGTGGCCTGAGGTTGCCTGCGTGCTCGGGGAAGCTCGGGGGCCTCCTTTTATAGCTCGTCGAGGTCGGTTCCGCGGCGGCGGATGAGGATGCCGGTGAACCGCCTCTCTGTAGCTTGCAGGGCAATGTGGCGTGGCTGGGGATGATGGCAGGAGCTAGCGGACGAGTGGGCACTGCTCCAGGGGCGAGCTGGCGAGCGGGGGAGGCTCGGACGGCGCCGACATGAGCAGGGGCTGCCGGGCGGCCGCGGCGGCTAGCTCTTGGCCTGCCGGGGTGTGGCGAGGGGCGGCTTGGCGTGTTGCGGTGAGAAGGGGAGCGCGTGGCGTGGTGCTGCAGAGCGGGCCAAAACCGTGGGGGCCAGCGTGTCGGCTCGGCGCATGTGCGTGCCAAACGCACGCTCTGCTCGCGCTCTGGGCGTGCACGGGACGTGCTCGACGTAATGCCAGAGCATGCTACAGAGCTTGGGTGAGGCTGGCATTTAGCAGATCTAGGTTAGGAGTAACGGGGAGTCTAGTGGACATGCTTGTTTGATCAGAGGTGCAAGTTCACAGTGCAATGCCAAAATTCATGTCAAAACAGATCATGCCCGTAAGGTGTTTGACAAAATGCTAAGGGCACTTAGGCAGGTCTTGGAGTGGCCAAAAACTCCAGATGGTGGTCTCTTTAGATGTACAAGAGGGTGGTGAGGTTAGTTTGACAAAAGCAGAAACTTGTTAGTGCAAGTTTTGCAAAATTTCAATTCTGGACAGAAAGAAAAAGGCATTACTTCATGAACCAAAAATAATCCAATGGGTGCATGCTCCTGGATTTAGGGGTTTGGTAGGGCTGTCTACAAGTAGGAGAAAGCACAAGATCATTGGAGCAAAATTAAATAGGGTTGTAGTAGAAATCACAAGGCTGGACCAGAATGAAAATGAGGTTGATTCACTCAAATTTTTCAAAGAACAACACTAGGTTTTTGCATAATGTTGAATCATATGCTACTACCAATATCCCATAATTTTGGTGGAGGCTAGAAAGAATTATTTAAATGGGTTGTAGTGCAAATTGCACTCTGGACCAGAGAAGAAAAATTGAGTGTAGAGCTCAAAATATTACATAAATAAAAGGTATTTTTGTATAAAAGTGATTTAAAAACATCACATGACATCTCCAAATTTTGGTTGGAATTTTAAGTGAATTTATCAAATGGTTGTAGTTCAAATATGGCCATATAACCTTGAAAAACCATTTTTCAAGAAAATAAAGATCAAGCAATTTAATTAGTTAATTAGTTATACTGATAAAAGAAAAGTTTTTCTTGAGAGGTTAAACAAGTCCAATAACATATTTGAAAGGTTTTCACTCTGGGGAAAAACTCCCTAATAACAAGGGAGAAAAATGGTTCAAAAATCAAAAGGGAGCTCAGAAAATAAAAGTTTTAATTTCCTGGCAAAATTTTAATGTATAAAACAAGGCCAGAATTTTGGGATGTCACACAGTTGGTTCTGACTTAGTGTTGCGTGGGTTCAGACTGTTGTAACGCGGCTTGTTAAAAATGAAGAAAATGCACAGAATGTGTGGGTTCAGACTTAGTGTTGCGTGGCTTTGGTTTAGTTGGGTTCAGAAACAGCCGAACAATTGGGTTCAGGCTTAGTGTTTCGCGGCCGTGTTTGCTTCCACCGACTGTGTTGCTAACAGAAGCTGACTTAATCAAAATACTAAAGAATTTCCCCTTTTTTTACTAAAGAACTCCCTTAGTAACTAAAGCTATGACATGTGGGGCCGTGTCCTTTAAATTATATTTAAACTCCCAAGATCATAATAAATTCATATGAACTCGGAAAATTATATATAACTAAGACACATACCCGTACGTTGCAAAAGGAGAGTCTGTAAGAAAGGAACATGTAGAAATTAGAAAACCAACATAAAGAAAACTGGCATTGCCACCAATTAATTTTTTTGAAACCGAGGCAGGGGGAATAGAGTTTGAAATACACCTCGTAACTGAAAAAACAAAAGAGTGTTACTTTATGTTACCCAATTTCTTCGCCCCGGCGGTTACCCAGAGGATGACTTCACTCTTGATGTTGTTGAGCAAAACCGTTGGAGGCATACTCTTTTTGTCGAAAGACCCGGGCGTTCCGTTCGTTCCAAATGGTCCATCCCAATAGCATGGCGAGGCAGGCCATGGCTTTCCGGTTGGGTTGCTCTTGCTTGATCTATTTACCCACCATTCCTTTAAAGAGTCCTCAAGGTGCCAAGTAGATGTGTCAAGATCTTCTAAATGTACCTACTCATTGACCAAATTCCATAGGCGAAGGGTGAATCGACATTTGACGAAAAGGTGTAGGCCAGATTCTTGTTCTCTTTTGCATAGGGGGTAGAGTTGACAGTTTGGCCATCCACGCCGGGCCAACCTATTGGTTGTCTAGATTCGATCTTGTATGGCCAGCCAAGCAAACAATTTCACCTTGGGCGGTGCCCAAGCCTTTCAAACTGTGTGATCCATAGGAGAGTGGACCATTCCAAGAAATTGCACGGAGTAAGCCGCCGTCGTGGAGTATTGGCCATTAGTGGCATGCTTCCAAGTAATCTCATCCTCCGTGTGCTCCTCAAGTGAGAATTCCGAGATCAGAAGCCAAAGATCAACAAATTGACGAATGTGTGTCATAAAGAAGTTGGCGGTCATCTTGATTTTGTTGATCCAGGATCCCTTGTTGAGAGCTTCTCTCACCTTTCAGTTTTTTCTTGTGGAAGCCTCATGGATGAGAGGCTCAATATAAATAGGTCTCCTGCCATCCACCCAAGGCGCCTCCCAAAAAGGGGTCTTGGCCCTGTTCCCAATAGTGATAGAAGTGGAGGCATAGAAGAAATCCCGGTTCTTTTCATCGCAAGGGTTGCCCATGCCAACCCACATCTTGGACGGCTCTGTCCATTCAGACCATAACCAACGCAGTCGAAGGGCGCGCACGAATTTGATAGTGTTGAGCACACCGAGGCCTGCACGGTCGTATGGGCGGCATACGAGGTCCCAGTTTACTTTGCATTTTGCCCCTGTGGTCTTGTCAGAACCTGCCAAAAGAAAGGCACGCTGGAGCTTGTTGGTGTTGTGGAGAGTGCTCGGCGGAACAATGAGCGATGTGATGAAGTATACCAATAATGAGGAGAGCATGAAAAAAGATATTGAAGGTCATTAATCCTATGACTCGTTCTCTTCCCCAACCGCACGAGAGGCAAACGAGGAAGAGAAACCGTTGCCCCCTCCCTCCGCCGGCGAAGCCGCTGGCCCCTGCCTTCATCTGTCGCTCCGCCGGTGGCTACGGGTGGGGACCTCGGCGCCATGTTGTTTCACTGTCGACTGGTTTGCTCTAGCTGAAACAAATGCTCCATCACAGTGGTCATTTGGCTTGTAATTCATGAATCTTCATACATGATAGCTAATTTTTTAGAACACTTTTTGAGACAATTGTCGTATTACAATTTATCATTTTTCCTGGCAGCTAGGCCACATATAATTACATAATGCGAAGGTTTTTTTTGTTTTGATTTTTTTTGAATTTGTTATGTCGGTTTCAAAATGCAGTCAAAAAATGCCAGAATAACTGTTCATACTTAGGGATTGAATCTTGCAAAACTCTTGGTATATCTATGATGAAATAGATATTTGTGTACCTAAAAATATTTTTTTTAAAATAACAAGTAAACTATAAGGGAGTTGTAGTTCAAATTTCCATAAAATGACTTAATTATTTTTTGTACATAATATGTGCTAAGTTTTCTACCTCCACATCTCCTCCCGCCACACCTAAAATATTTCCCGCTGGCGAAAATTTTCCCGCTCCACATATGAGGGTATTTTTGTCACCAGAGAACACCGCCACACGCCCGCACTGCACGATAGGAGGGTATTTTCGTCGAACTAATTCAGCCGCACCGCACCATACCGCCGCTCCCGTCCCCCAAATCCCCTCGAACCCTAGCCGCCCCTGCCCTCCCCATGAACCCTAGCCGCCCCTGCCCTCCCCTCGAGCGCGAGCCGCGGCCGATCTAGCCACCGGCGGGGCGCCGCGAGCAGCGGCCGGTCCAGCCACCGGCGTGCGGCGCAAGCAGCGGCCGGTCCAGCCACCGGAGGGGCGACGCGAGCAGCGGCCGGTCCAACCACCGGCGGGGCGACGGGAGCAGCGGCGTGACCTTGACCTCTCCAGGTACGGGCCTCTGGCGCCTGTGCTTCCCCGCTCCGGCTCGCCCAACCCAGCAGCACACTCCACCACCACATCTCTCTCTCTCTCTCTCTCTCTCTCTCTCTCTCTCTGCACCATCACACTCCACCGTTTCTCACTGTATTTGTTATGTCATGGTGAAGGTTGCAGAGGTGGAAAGGAAGCAGAAGAGGGTGTCGTTCGACCAACCTCTCAGGACAAGCTGCTCACGGAGGTGCCCAAGTACAAGCGGACTATGTTCTCTATCCTCCCCTAGGCAACTTCATGTTCATCCCACATCCAAGTAGGTGGTCCATTTTAACTAAATCCGATTCAGTTTCTGGACAACTAAGTCTACTTTTACTGAAGAAAAGTGGCGTTGCGGGAGTCTAGATAGCTCTGCAATAGTAGACTCATGATATTACGTGACCACGCAGCTCTGGTTCTGCCAGTCCCCATTGAAAATTCCAAATCAACATCAGTTCTGCACTGGCTGTTAATTTAAATATTTAATCCTATTGCTACACTTAATTTCTGCTTTGCACTTGCTCTCAACTGAATACTTGTATATTATACAAAGACATGATACATAAGCAATCTTTATCAATAGCTAAAAATGTGTAGGCTACAGCTTGTGTGTGACAGTGTGACTGATGTCGATGACAAGTAGTGAAGTGCTTGTGTCTAGATACTATTATATGTGCAACTATTTATCTACCTTTCAAAGCATCTGCCCACTTTATATTTTTAACTTGTAACTGCTATGCTGCTCCCTAGGCCATTAACTCGTCCAGCAAGCAAGGCAAGTAAACTAGGTAACAACCAAGCTGACTAGCACAGTTCCAATTCCTGTGAGATCCACTATGACAAAGATGACAACGAGCAAGAAACTCGCAGGTATACAACTTGTTTGTTGAGTGTGCTGTTTGGTTTTCTATGGACGTGAATTGCGCTTTGCATAGTTTCGTGCCTAGCTAATGTTTGTAACCTAGTACCTGAAATATACGTCTTCTAGGATTACTAATAGTTCGCTCCTGATATGTACTTTGTATAAAAAACAAAATAAAACAGTTCGCTCCTGATATGTACTCTGTAGTAAAAACAAAATAAAATAGTTCACTCCTGATTTGTATTTGTATTCTAGGATTGCTAAGAAACTCGCAGCTCAGTTGTTTGTGTTGTCTTGCTTCTCCTATGCATTTCAACCATTCAGTCTTACAATTATATTTTTTGTTCATGTAAAGAAGCGCCAACTGCTGAATACGAGAAGATTAGGGCTAAAAATTTGATGAGGAACAACCGCATATTCCAATCACTTGGCATCAACAACCGCATATTCCAATCACTTGGCATCGCTGCATTAGGTATGATGGTTAGGAACTCAAATCGAATGCAGCAAAGTAGTGTCATCACCGATGGGGACTCAGCTTCTGCCATAACACAACAAGGCTCAAGCTCTGAGTAGAGTCCTGACAATGAGGTCATTGAGGAGGATGAAGTTGAAGATATTGTAGTGGAGAAGGAAGATAAGGTGCTAATTCTACTTTTGTTTTTGAGGGATGGGGGCTATTTGTATGCTATATGTGCTTCAGTGCTTTGACTAATTCTGGAAATACATTTTTTGCATGAGATCTAATAGTTGTCTCTCTTTTATTATAATGCTTTGAAGGTTCCTAAGAAGGCAAGGAAGTCGATCAATAAAAAGACATGATGTCTGAAGATAGATATGTTGTCTTTATCTCTACCTTTCTTTACTAAACATCAGTTGTGCTACTTGGAGAGATGATGATAACATTGATTTGCATGCTATTATGGCTGCATACCCTTTTGAACTGCAACTTGGATTGCAATCTTTAGGAGCCTTTGTGGTTGCTCCATTTATTCTCATACATCTTTTTCCATGGTAGGAAACCTGTCAGTCGAACAAGGAGAACCGTTTCGAAGTTAAGTTCCATCAGAAAACTGGTTCTCGCCCCTACATTTCCCATGTGCATGCTTTGGTAAGGATCTCTCATGTTTTCATTTGCTACTACAGTGATTCTTTCAATTGTTTCTTATTGTTCCATTGTGTCGTTAACAATTTCAGAAAGAGGCTCGTAAGGGTGAAGAGTTGACTTTGTTTGATCTATTCAAGGAGTGCCACAATGGCAAGAAGACTGGTTTCTCTGAGCCAGTTAAGAAGGTGATAGTAAGTTTCTACTATTCTTTTCTGTGTTGATGAGGCTTGTTTACCTCATCCTTGTTACACTTGATTACATTATATGACTTCTGCTCGACAGATTTGATAGAGATGGGTTGTTCAAAGTAGTACAGTATATGATTCATGTTTTGTTATAGTTTGTTTGTCCCAATCCTCTGTTTCATTGCATTGCATATTCATTTTGGTACTGGAAATGCGACAATATTCAGGCAATTTTAGTTCTTGTTGCAGTCCAGCAGGTACTGCTTTGTCGTTTAACACTGGTAATTAAGAGAGAGTGTTGTATGCTCTTTGATTATTTTTCTAGTGATTGCCTGAAACATCTATCTTCCTTGCTTTCGAAGTGGAGAAACTCTGTCATTTCATATACGATCTGAATGAAATGTTTAGGACTTGTGGAAGTGGATTCTTTGATACTGTATACTATACTAAAGAAACAACATATGCGCTCCTGAAATGTACTACATTCTTCTCCGCTCCATGTTCCCATTTAAGCTAAACAGAGGTGCACTTAGTTGCCTAATTTAAATTTCAACAATGGTTTGTTGTGTATGCTTACCTGTTTAATAAACCTGGTGCCATGCTTCTTTCATGTAGCTGATAGTAACTTGCAAAAAAGTGATTCCCAAGAATTATTAATTCTGCTTGTCTGCTTCAAAGTTTTCAAATAACTTCTAGTTAATTAGTAGCATGGAGACTGGATTATTATTTAGTCAACATTCTTGAATAGTTTGCTTATAAAGTTTCCTAGTCATTCAGAACCAACTGCAATGACATGTGTACATCTTTCTTTAAATGTTAGGCTGACATGTAAAAAGCTATGGAACAAGGGGTACCAGAAGGTGGAGAACCAAAGAATGTTGCTGCTGTTATTGCTGACATTCTCACTAAAGAATGTCCCTCCAGCACATTCCTTCAAAATGTTGGCCTTGATTCGAGGTCCAAGAAGAAGTTCAACAGGTCAGCATCTACTTTGGATGCTCATGTACAAGAACTAGAGTACAAGCTTGAGAGGGAGAGGCAAGCCACTGAGTTGATGCGAGAGGAGCTTGTTGAGGTCAAGAAGAAATCAGAGGAGACCGAAGCTGCACGCGCCGCAGAGTATCAGTTGTTACTGCAAAGAGTTGAGGCCACCCATGCTAGGGCTGTAGAAAGTGATGCTAGATTTGCGCGTCTCATGGATCTATTCGAAGGTAAAATAGTTTAGTACGGCATGGTTGATGTTGGCTTTGGGACCTTTGATGTTGAGTTGTTTGGACCTGGGGTTGATGAGTTTTGGTTGACTGGACATGTGAATCACAATATGGACCAGGGATTGGCTATGGTTTGATGAGGTTCTGTTTTGGTTGGTGCATCTTATGAACATGGTGTACTGATACTAAGCTACTGGCTATGTTATTTTGGTTGGTGCATCTTATAAAACTGTGGCGTAATGATACTGTTGAGCCTAAGTTAATGAAATCTTGGAGAATTATATTTATCATTCTATTCTCCTGTATTGGTTGACTGCCAAATTGTGCAATGATTTTTTTCTTTTTGAGCTACTGTTGGCTATTGGCTGGACAGCGAAAATACTAAATTGTATGAGTGGGCTTGCTCGTCTCAAGGCCCAATATAGTTTTTTTGATAGAAAAAGATTCATATTTTTGCTGGTTAGAGAGAAGGGCTGGCATTGAATAAATGGACTGCACATTGTCTGAGCCCAAGAACTAACATTAAAAGGCCGTGGCCCAAAAGTAAATGTAAAAATGGGCTAAATTATTGGGCTCAGCCCATTAAAACAACTGATTTGGACTAATCCTACATGGCATCCATGTCATCATTTTTTCCACGTTAGCGCCATGTTGGTTCAGCCACATCAGATCCTAGGTGGCCTAGGCTCATTAGTAATGACCATAATTTTGGTCAAAGATTTAACGACCAAATTTTTTGTCAAGGGCGGCCATGACCAAAATTCTAGAAAAGGTCACGTTTGTTCGTTCTTGACGGTCAACTGTTGACCTTTCGAATTTGGTCAAAAAAGGTCAATAAACGAAAGCAATGACGAATTAACGACCAAAATGGGGAGTCATAATTGACCGTATTTCTTGTAGTGTCTATAGGTTTCGATAGAGGTAGGTTTGTAATTTCACTCAAACGTGACATAACCGCCTCTCACCCGGATTCATACACGGTGGGCACCAAAACACAGTGTCTCCTCAGCCGAAATCGACTCCCTCCCCGATTCATACACGGTGGGCGCCAAAACAAACTCTCGTCGGCCAAAATCTCCGTCGGCAAAATTCGGTGTATGTGTGATTACCGTCCTATCCTCAACCGACTAATATTGTTGTGATGTAGGAAATTTAAACGGGGCTAAGTTTGTAAATTTCCTCGCATTTGAGACAAGCACGCCCTGAAGACATGGTCCCCCCTTCCTCTCTCCCTCCATTTCCCCATTCGTACTCCGTGGGTGCCAAAACACCCTCTCCACCCCAGCCTCCTCCGCCCGCCACCCCATCCACCGCCGTCCTCCTCCACCATGCAGTCCTCCGCCATCGTTCATTACAAGAGATCGACCTCTCTCATCCACGGCTTCGAACCGGGATCCTTGCGTCCCATCCTCTCGCTTCATCCCCGCCGTTGTCCACCTTGCCGGCGCCGCTCCTACAACCGTCTCGTCCACCACGCCGGGATATTTCCCCTGCCGCCACCGTCTACCCTCCTAGATCTTCTTCCACACCGCCGACAACCGTCGCTACCGCATCACCGTCAAATTCTCAGCAGATGCATACACGGCTCCGCACCAGAGGAGGTACTCTTTCGTATCTGCTCAACTTATTTATCGCAGCAAGAACCTAGATCGCCACTTCTTTACTCTGATTTCTTGTCCATAACTTGTTAGTTGAAAGCAAACATTGGTTGCGAAGTTTCCTTTGTCCGGTTTGCACCTTCAGATCTACCATGGCACACTCAACACTATACTCTCAATGCTTATGGTTTTCCCCTTTTATATTCCACACTAGTTAAATGATAGTAGGCTAAATTTCAAAATTGGGTCAGTCAATTTTTGACAGCTTGCCAGAGTTCGCCGGTGCGAAGGAAGGGGCTCGGGTGGGGACGATGGTTGTGGGGGGGGGGGGGGGGGGGCGGTGGCCTGGCGGTGGTGGTGCCTCGCCGAACAAGGAAAAGTCGACGCGGGTGGGGGTGGGTGGGTTGGCGGAGGAACATAGGCGGTGGGGGCGGTTCAGGGGAGGGCAGGGGGGTCAGGGTCGGTGGTTCAGCCAGCGGCCCGTGCGGTGTTTTGTATGGGAAGAATCAGAGACGATGAAGAATAAGGGTTAGGAGATGTAGGATCTTCATCCAACCGCCTGAAATGACTGACCCAAATGACAAAAGTCACGTGACTTGCATGTAGACATTCCTTTATATTCAGTACCATCATCGTAGCTGCTTAGCACTGCTCCTGAATCCATCAAGCTAACCAACGTGCCACTCATAATTCCAAACTTGTTCCTCAAATACGAATCTGATATGATGCTGATATAACTAAAATAGATAACGTTTAATTGGTCAGCTAATTTTCCTACTTTTACTTTCGAAAAGCACATGCACCACATATAGAGAGACAATAGGGAGTTGCATTGTTAATGCACTCTAGTTCATCATGTGTGGGCACTGCGCAATGAACATTTTATTATCCAAAATCTGCTTGCTCTTCTTTAGCATGTTCCTCTTCCATTCTTCTTTAATAAGTACTCTCTCTATTCCTAAATACAAGTCTTCGTATAGACTCCACCATGGACTACAGATGGAGCAAAGTGAGTGAATCTGCACTCTAAAATGTATTTGTATACATCTGTATGTGATCCATAGTGGAAATCTCTACAAAGATTTATATTTTGGAACGGAGGGAGTATGATAGTAGTACAATATGTTTCTTGTAGCGAAGAGGGGCAGGGACATTTGCAGTGTAGAGGTCTATTAGGTCGGTTGTGATGGACACTTTCAACTCTTCGGGCCTCTTTCATTCGTAGGATTTTGTAAACATAGGAATAAGTATTGTAGTGGCCTGCCCACTTGAATCCTATAAGGTTATCAAGGAAATGAGGGGAGTTGTGTCGCCTTTGAGAGTTACACTGATATTAACAGTACCACACCTTCAGTTGAACAGAGCTAGTATCCGAAGCCTTTCTAGCCGCACCGGCAATAGTAGCCTATATTTTTCCAGCAAGTTCGACTTTGCTGATTTTTCATGTGATGCTTACGGTTTTCTCCTTATATCTACACTATGATCTGTGTAGTTGCTTTGTGTCGCACTAGCAGCAGTCCACTCTTGATGCTAAACAACACACCAATCATTAGTCCAAAGCTTACTTCTTCAGATATGAATTGTGATATGATATTGATATTAGTTAATGGACACACATTTAAATGGTTAGGTAATGCTCCCACTTGATTTTCCAAATGCATGTGGCCACATACAGAGAGACATCATGGAATTGCATTTCTTTGGGCGCTATGATTCATCATGAGTGGGCAACCAACATTGTATGCAAAGAAGCGGAACCTCAAGAATATGCTTCCTCTTTTGTTATTCTATATTTAGTACGTATAGTATGTTCCTTGTCAGGAAGGGAAGCAGGGACATCTACAATCAATAGCTGATAGAGCTGGCCTATACATGATCGATAGGCTTTCAATTAGTAGCGGCAATACAACACCGTATTTTCCAGCCAGTTCCACTTTCCTGATTTATATATCCTGGTTATGGTGTACCCATTTTATGTACACTACGATCTTCCTAGTTGATGTGTGCTCTTGTTATCATGGTTTGGCAATAAATTCTCTATACAGTCTATTATGAACCTATCATCTGCCAACTATCCTTACTTCTGGAGCCTATTTCTTTGTACTTGTGCCAAATTATATTAATGCACGCACCATAGTACAACACACATGGGCTCTCTCATCAGAATCCAGTGATAGCACACAAGGTTTTACAGGGCGCCCCTATATTAGAATATCCTTTGCCTTACAAAGATAATCTCACTACTATTTATGTTTTCATGCTTCTCAGATATTATACGTAATCACAGTGAATATCAAAATCCGCGCATCAGAAGAATATTGTGGAACACTTCAACAACTTACAAAATTGGCACCAAGGCATTGAGTGCCATTCTGGATGCAATGAAACTCATACGCTCCCCACCTGTAGATTCTTGTCCAGAATATGATCCTAATGACTATTCCGACCTCGAGGACTCAAAGGCAGATTGCCTGTCCTGTTCACCCATCAAGGTGCCTATTCTAATTTAGCAAGGTTTTATTGATTGCGTGTATCTTGCATAACGTGTCTTGCATTTCTTCTACTTTGTTGCACCGCCATATGCTTAGTTTACTCATCATATATGTCAAGATACCATGCCCATCAATTATCAATACATATTCCATCTGTCATCATACCATGTTTTTACACTCAAAAGTTGTTCTTGTGCATCAGACATCAAAAAGGAAGAGAGTGATTGCCGAACCTAAAGGAGCACCCGCAAAGTCCTTGAAAAACATGCTGTTGCCGGAGAAATCAGAAAACACCCCACTTATATTGGCTCTACAACCAATGACACAAAAGGTAGGACCGACTCCAGCTGAGTGTACCCATACTTCACTGGCCACACCACTAGCCCCACCACACAGGACCTGCACTCCAGCAAAAGGTATGCCGATTTCAGTTGCAATACCACCAGCCGTACCACAGAAAAATCCCACTCCAGCAAAAAATACAGCAAGTCCACTGGCCTAAGACCTATCCCAACTGCAGAGACGGCCAACTCCTGCAGATTGGAACCCCATTCCAGTTATTCCCAGTTTAAAAGACAATTCTTTCAATGTTGTTAGGGACTAGGTGCATATATTCCCATCATGGGAAGATTATAGTGAAGACAAACTCCATTTTCATATCTTCCTATCCCACTTACGTGTAAGTGCTATTATTCATGGTAATTATTTTCCTGTTTTCTGCTGATTGAACACATCAATGATTTACATTACATTGTTGTAAGTAGGCGAGGGTCAATCTGTATAGTCATGACGAGCAAAGCTTTCTTGCGCTTTTCAAGGAAGCATTGCAGCAGTATCGGTGTTACCTAAGGAAATCACACTTTGATGGCAAGTCTATAAACGAATTTCCAGTGGAGTCTCCTGTGCTAAATTTAGAAGACATTGAATGGAAAAAGCTTGTTATGCACTATTCTTGTTCCCAAGATGAGGTACTGTCTATAATATCACATGACAATTTGAACTTCTACTTTTCCACATGTGCCTTATGGATCTCTTTTGCAGGAAATCTGCTCGAAGAAGAATTCTGGTTTGAAAAGGACGACATGATATCGCAAATATGCTGCCCGCTGCTTTGCTCTTGTTAGTACCTGTTGTCCTGTATCACTATACTTGCATTCATACCTAGTTCATTATGTGAAAGCAGTATGCATGATAGCTTGCTTATAAATTGTTCACTCCAAATTATCTGATCTATATGAATGGTTACATTAGTGTAGAATATATCCAATGCCAATGAATTTTTTTAACTCTGCATTGTTCTTGTAAGTACCTGTTGTCCTTTATCATTGTACTTATATTGACAGCTAGTTGTTCATGTACCATCACTCTGTATCTTATTTTCCTTTGCCCTCCATTTTCTACACATCATATCTATATTTACTCTTACCATAAGGTTGGATAACACCGATGGTACTAAAGAAGTTTGGCTCTGCATTGCTCTTGGCTGTACCTTTTGCCTATATCGATGTACTTGCATTTATAGCTACTTGGTCATGTAGCATCACTCTTCATATTATCTTAAATATTCTCCATTATTTCTTATATTATCACACACATATATATATATATATATATATATTTAATCTTAACAAAATGTAGAATAAAGGCAATGGTTATGAAGAATATTTTGTGATAAACTTCTTGAATCCCCCCCATCAGCATGGACAAGGAATTTATAGAGCTTGTCTTCACCACTAATGTAAGTTTGTCCTTGTCAAGCCTTCAAAATTTATTGTGTATATTTGGTTAGGCATGACTGCAACAACTATTTATTTTTGGTGTCTGCATCAAATTGCATGTTTAAAGTTTATTATGTAGTTCATAAACAAAAGTTTGTCCTTCTCAATTTAAGTTTTCAGTTGTACAACCAAGTTCCTTCTTCATACCATGTAAATTAAACTATACAGAGCAAGTGATCTTATTTTGCACTGCATGTATGCTTCTGTTCTTGATCCGTAATCCAGTGGTGTGGTGAACCTACCCACTACAACACAATGTCATATTCTGCAATGTCTTAACTATGAATAATGTCATATCATTCTACTACTCCCTCTATTCCATATTATTTGTCACTGATTTAGTACAAAGTTGTACTAAATCAACGACGAGTAATATGGAATGGAGGGAGTATTATTTAAACCGTCTCTTTATTTGCCAATCTAACATGGGATAAATTGACATCACACTAACCATTGATACTTATGAGTTCTTGATCTGTAATCCAATGGTGTCGTGAAGCTGTCAACTCCTTCACAATGTCATTTCCTGCCATGTCTTAACCTAAACAATACCATATTGTGTTAATGCTATTTTAAACTGTGTCACTTTATTCGTCAATAAGAAATGTGATGAATTGTTAGCACTGATACTTATATTTGCAAAATCTGTCATCTGTGTGCTTGTTTCTCTTTCAGAGTGAGGAGGATATAAGCTTCAAACAAGCGTAGTCTCATCAGCTTGGTCAACTACTTGCGCGGCAGCTCCCGAGCAGGGCTAACCTTTCTTGAACTCTATTGAAGTGATGTCGGTTTTGTATATTATTTTGTCAGCATGTTTATTTGCACTGGTGGCGATCCTGGATGCCCAGTGTATGTAATCTGCTGTCTGCTTGTGCTTTATTATCATAGTGGCGAACATTGATGCCTAGTGGATGTAATATGCCGTAATTTCTTTATTGTATAGTCTAGGTTTTTTCTTATTCACGATGCCTAGGTTTTTACTATATCTTGTGTTTGCGGTAAACCGGCCAAACCGTAAAATTATGGTACATAATCAGGCCATCATGCAAATCACTATGTATGATCTGCATCATGGGCCCAGTCATCTTGATCCATTAACAGGCCTAAATGTCAAATGACCCACTAGTTGTTTCGGGCCTTTAATAGGCCGAGTAAACCGCTGGCCCTATTTTCATAAGAAAATTCAATGGGCTTTTAGTAGGCTAAAAAGTAGGTTGGGCCTGAAACATGCTGAACAGCTCACGGGCCTACAGCAGGCCGAAATAGACCCCGGCCCATGATTGTGCCAATCACATCATGGGTCGTTAACATGCCAAAATTGTCTCGGTCCTTGTTTGGCCCAATCAGATTATCGGCTGTGAGTAGGCCGGATGCAAGCAGGCCATAGTTAGGCCCAACTATATGACGGTATTTTAATAGGCCGAAATAAATATACGGCCAAAATGTTAAACGGGCCTTTAACAGGCCCAAACTAATATCAGGCCATATTACTAAATGGGCCTTTAGCGAACCAAAATCCTAACCAGGCCTCAAGTTGGCCCAAAAGCACATTGTCCAGTTGATGGGCCGAATCTGATATGGGCCATAATTTAGCCCAAAGGCTCTTAAAGGGTCTTATCTAATCTGGGCCGTAATATGGCCGATAACGTGGTAGGCTATTAACGGGCTGGATCAATATGGGCCTTTATTAGGCCCAGAACGTGGCAGACTGTTAATGGACCGGATCAAATATGGCCTGACATTTGGCCCAAAATATGGCAGCCTGTAACGGGCCGACCCACTAGTGTCCTCAAAATCTTGTGGGCCTTTAGCTGGGCCGGACCATAATGGTCGGCAAAATCTTGTTTGCCTTTAGCTGGGCCGGCCCATTATGGTCGGCAAAATCTTGTGTGCCTTTAGCTGGGTCGGCAAAATCTTGTGGGCCTTTAGTTGGGCCAGCCATTTAATCTTTATGGGCCACTTTTGGGCCGGTCCACATGTCAACATATCATAGGTGCATCTCATCCATTGGATGAGTGACACCTATGCCAACGCGGAGCTGACACGTGGTTCCGCCGGCCAGTGAGAATTTTACACGTGGAAAATCGGCATTGGTCGTGGCTGTTAGCGGGTTATTGGATCCAAAACCAGACCCGGTAGCTTAACGACGACCCGTTATGGTGGATGCCACGTGTCGGTTGCCATTGACAAAAGCACTTCTATGGCATGCGATTTATCGTCATGGAAGTGGACACTTCCATGATGATAATTTTGGTAATGTCATGGAACACTTCTACGACAACACAGGTATGACTATCTTGATTTTGTCATAAAATCGTCATGGATGTACATGCATGACAGAAAACGTGATCTACTGTGACAAACACGTATCATCACAGAAGTGTATTTTTTGTAGTGAAACCTTCAGAGATACCTATAGAGCATCTTTATAATCACCCAGTTACATTGTGGCGTTTGATAGCACACAAGGCATTCCACCGATATTCGGGAGTTGCATAATCTCATAATCAAAGGAATATGTATATGACATGAAGAAAGCAATCGCAATAAAACTGAACGATCAATATGCTAAGCTAACGGATGGGTCTTGTCCATCACATCATTCTCCTAATGATGTGATCTCGTTCATCAAATGACAACACATGCCTATGGTTAGGAAACTTAACCATCTTTGATTAATGAGCTAGTCTAGTAGAGGCTTGCTAGGGACGCGGTGTTTTGTCTATGTATCCACACATGTATCAAGTTTCTGGTTAATACGATTCTAGCATGAATAATAAACATTTATCATGATATAAGGAAATATAAAATAACAACTTTATTATTGCCTCTAGGGCATATTTCCTTCAGTCTCCCACTTGCACTAGAGTCAATAATCTAGATTACATTGTAATGATTCTAACACCCATGGGGTCTTGGTGTTGATCACGTTTTGCTCGTGGAAGAGGCTTAGTCAATGGGTCTGCCATATTTAGATCCATATGTATTTTGCAGATCTCTTTGTCTCCCTCCTTGACTTGATCACAGATGTAGTTGAAGCATCTCTTGATGTGTTTGGTCCATTTGTGAAATCTGGATTCCTTCGCTAAGGCAATTACTCTAGTATTGTCACAAAAGATTTTCATTGGACCCGATGCACTAGGTATTACACCTAGATCGGATATGAACTCCTTCATCTAGACTCCTTCATTCGCTGCTTCCAAAGCAGCTATGTACTCCGCTTCACATGTAGATCCCGCCACGACGCTTTGCTTGGAACTGTACCAACTGACAGCTCCACCATTCAATATAAATATGTATCCGGTTTGTGACTTAGATTCATCCGGATCATTGTCAAAGCTAGCATCGACATAACCATTTATGACGAGCTCTTTGTCACCTCCATAAACGAGAAACATATCCTTAGTCCTTTTTAGGTACTTTAGGATGTTCTTGACTGCTATCCAGTGATCCACTCCTGGATTACTTTGGTACCTCCCTGCTAGACTTATAGTAAGGCACACATTAGGTCTGGTACACAGCATTGCATACATGATAGAACCTATGGCTAAGGCATAGGGAATGACTTTCATTTTTCTCTCTATCTTCTAGAGTGGTCGGGCATTGAGTCTGACTCAACTTCACACCTTGTAACACAGGCAAGAACCCTTTCTTTGACTAATCCATTTTGAACTTCTTCAAAACTTTATCAAGGTATGTGCTTTGTGAAAGTCCAATTAAGCATCTTGATCTATCTCTATAGATCCAGATGCTCAATATATAAGCAGCTTCACCGAGGTCTTTTGTTGAAAAACTTTTATTCAAGAATCCTTCTATGCTATCTAGAAATTCTATATCATTTCCAATCAACAATATGTCATCCACATATAATATTAGAAATGCTATAGAGCTCCCACTCACTTTCTTGTAAATACATGCTTCTCCAAAAGTCTGTATAAAACCATATGCTTTGATGACCTCATCAAAGCGTATATTCCAACTTCGAGATGCTTGCACCAGTCCATAGATGGATCGCTGGAGCTTGCCCACTTTGTTAGCACCTTTAGGATCAACAAAACCTTCTGGTTGCATCATATACAACTCTTCTTCAAGAAATCCATTAAGGAATGCAGTTTTGACGTCCATTTTGCAGATTCCATAATCATAAAATGTGACAATTGCTAACATGATTCAGACAGACTTAAGCATGACTACGGGTGAGAAGGTCTCATTGTAGTCAACTCCTTGAACTTGTCGAAAACCTTTCGCGACAAGTCGAGCTTTGTAGACAGTAACATTACCATCAGCGTCAGTCTTCTTCTTGAAGATCCATTTATTCTCTATGGCTTGCCGATCATCGGGCAAGTCAACCAAAGTACACACTTTGTTCTCATACATGGATCCTATCTCAGATTTCATGGCCTCAAGCCATTTATCAGAATCTAGGCTCATCATCGCTTCTTCATAGTTCGTAGGTTCGTCATGATCTAGTAATATGACCTCCAGAACAGGATTGATGTACCACTCTAGTGCAGAACGTGCTCTGGTTGACCTACGAGGTTTGGTAGTAACTTGATCTGAAGTTTCATGATCATTATCATTAGCTTCCTCTCTAGTTGGTGTAGGTATCACTGGAACGGTTTTCTATGTTGAGCTACTTTCCAATTCGAGAGAAGGTACAATTACCTCATCAAGTTCTACTTTCCTCCCACTCACTTCTTTCGAGAGAAACTCCTTCTCTAGAAAGGATCCATTCTTAGCAACAAAGATCTTGCCTTTGTATCTGTGATAGAAGGTGTACCCAATAGTTTCTTTTGGGTATCCTATGAAGACGCACTTCTCTGATTTGGGTTCGAGCTTATCAGGCTGAAGCCTTTTCACATAAGCATTGCAACCCCAATCTTTAAGAAATGATAGCTTAGGTTTCTTGCCAAACCACAGTTCATACGGTGTCGTCTCAATGGATTTAGACGGTGCCCTATTTAAAGTGAATGCATTTCTCTCTAATGCATAACCCCAAAATAATAGTGGTAAATCGGTAAGAGACATCATAGATCGCACCATATCTAATAAAGTACGGTTACGACGTTTGGACACGCCATTATGCTGTGGTGTTCCAGGTGGCATGAGTTGTGAAACAGTTCCACATTGTTTTAAATGAAGGCCAAACTCATAACTGAAATATTCGCCTCCGCGATCAGATCGTAGAAACTTTATTTTCTTGTTATGATGATTCTCCACTTCACTCTGACATTCTTTGAAATTTTCAAATGTTTCAGACATGTGTTTCATTAAGTAGATATACCCATATCTTCTCTAGTCACCTATGAAGGTCAGAAAATAACGATACCCGCTGCAAGCCTCAACACTCATCGGACCGCATACATCGGTATGTATTATGTATTATTTCCAATAAGTCAGTTGCTCGCTCCATTGTTCCGAAGAATGGAGTTTTAGTCATCTTGCCCATGAGGCATGGTTCGCAAGCATCAAATGATTCATAATCAAGTGATTCAAAAAGCCCATCCGCATGGAGTTTCTTCATGCACTTTACACCAATATGACCTAAGTGGTAGTGCCAAAAATACGTTGCACTATCATTATCAACTTTGCATCTATTGGCATCAATATTATGAATATGTGTATCACCACAATCGAGATACAATAAAAATAGACCACACTTCAAGGGTGCATGACCATAAAAGATATTACTTATGTAAATAGAACAACCATTATTCTCTGATTTAAATGAATAACCATCTCCCATCAAACATGATCCAGATATAATGTTCATGGTCAACGCAACAATTGTTCAGGTCTAAAAGTAACCCCGAAGGTAGATGTAGAGGTAGCGTGCCGACGGCGATCACATCCACTACAAAAAAGACACTTCCGTGATGATAGGTGTTTGTCACAGTAGGTCACATTTTCTGTCATGCATGTACATCCATGACAATTTTATGACAGAATCAAGATAGTCATACCTGTGCTGTCGTAGAAGTGTTCCATTACATTACCAAAATTATCATCATAGAAGTGTCCACTTCCATGATGATAAATCATGCGTCATGGAACTGCTTTCGTCAAGGGTGACCGACACGTGGCATCCACCGAAATGGGTCACCGTTAAGCTATCGGGTCCAGTTTTGGATCCGATAACCCGCTAACAGCCCGGACCAATGAGGATTTTCCACGTGTGAAATTCTCATTGGCTGGAGGAAACACGTGTTGGCTCACCGTCACTACAAGAAATATGTCAACTTGCGACCGTCACTATTGGTCGCTGAAAGGTCATTATTTTTCATTTGTGACCTTTTTGTGACCAAAAATAGAAGGTCAAAAGCCGGCGGTCGTAAACTGAAATTAACAACCTTCTCTGTGAGAAGGTCGTGGAAGGCAATGACCAAAACAAAAGGTCATTGGTTCAACAACCTTCTGTTTTGGTCGCTAGCTGTCTGCGCAGGCCATGTCCGATCCGACGTGGCAAGTTGACGTGGAAAAAGTTTTGATCCACCTCTCATGGAAAAGACAAATTTTCTGCCGATTCAGCTGGAAGCGGGTCAAATTTGAACCGCGTCTGCCTCATAGTTTGCTATTTATTTTTCTCAAAAATCGTTTTTAGGTACAAAAGTATCTATTTAATCAGAGAAACAACAAAAGTTTTCCAAGATTCAACCACTAGCTAGGAACAGTCATGCCCGCCATTTTGACCGCATTTTCAAACGGGAATAGAAAATTCAAAAAAATCAAATAATTGTAAAACCTTAGAATTGTGTCATTATATGTGGCAAAGTTAATAGGAAAAATATAAACTTGTAATATGATAATTATTTTAAAAAAGTGTTCTCAGAAACGAGCTATCATGTGTGGAGATAAATGGCTTTCAAGAAAAATGATCAATCTTATGGCCACATTCATGGCATAGTTTGTTCAAATGATTTCATATTGTGCACAAGGGTGCATATTGGAATGGCAAACAATGTTGCCTAAGGAAGTTTTCATTTTCTTTCGACGAAAAAATCATTTTCCATTTTTCGAGTGCCCAGAATGAGTTTTTTTTGTGAAGGACCTACCTTATATTTGTTGCAAATTTGGACCAAATCAATTTTATAAAATACTAAGCCATATTTAATGCACAATTGACAAAATGGTTGGGTGTCCAAAGCTTTTGATACACCTCTGGTGAAAAAGACAAATTTCCGCCGATTCAGCTGGAAGCGGGTCAAATTTGAACTGTGGCTGCCTCGTAGTTTGCTCTTTATTTTTTACAAAAATCATTTTTAGGTACAAAAGTATCTATTTAATCAGAAATACATGGTTTGGTGGCGATACATCAAGGTTTGGATGGTGACCGAGGGCCCCAACTCCAAAGCGCGTAAACTCGCATGGCCGCTGCGTGGCCACCGCGTGACCGTGGCGTTGCCTTGCGTTTTGGGCCGCCTAGGCATGTTTAGTCGGTTGGGCACTCCCCAAGTAGGTGCTAGGAAGAAAATTATAACATAATATTCTCACGAGGAGACCGAACTATGTTCAAGCATGAATTAGCAACCAAATGTTTGATCAGCGGTACGGGAAATGCGCGTGGCCAATGGGCGTGAGTTTTGGCTGAGGATGATCAACTACTAAGAAGACTGTCTTCACAAATTTTCAGCTCAAAAGGAGGAGCCTAGGTGGTACTTGGTTTGCAAAGTACCACATAGGACAGAAATATGAATGTTGAAGCTGGGCTCAAAATAATGAATGGATTGAGCTGAAATTTTTTGGAGGATGGTTATTTGGGCATAGGAAAGCACTGTACAAAATTGATACCATTTGGACATGCCAAAGTGGTACTTCCTTCACAATTCTCTTCTCTGGAGAGAAACTTGGGAAAATTAGTGAGAGAAGTTGGATAACTGAAATGAGCTCAAATTTGGTGTAGGTATGTTAAGTAGGTATGGTCATGCCCTGGTAAATTTTGAGATCATTTGGGTGAGCCTAGCTAGTACTTACTTCACTAAGCTTCTGTCTAGATAGAAACTTTGGAAATTTTCTTAGGAAGATTTGCCAGGAAAATGGAGCTGAATATTATCATGTGGCAATTATTTGGGTATGGAAGAGTGCCCAAAAAGTTTGAGGGTAATAGGAGGGGTCTAGATAACACTTGCTTTGCAATGTGCCAATTTGGCCATAAAATAGAAATTGAACCTGGGCTCACACAAATGATTTGAATGAGCTGCAATTTGGAGGAGGGTTATAATTTGGGCATATGAAGGATCTGTAAAAATTTCATGTCATTTGGATATATAAAAATGGTACTTCCTTCACAATGCTTCTAGGTGGACAAAAACTTTGGAAATTTGTCTAGAAAGATTTACTGTGAAAATGGAGCTGAATTTTGTCATGAGGGAATGATTTGGACAGGAAAGAGTGCCCAAAAATTTTGAGGGCAATCAAGAATATAAAAATAGCACTTACTTCACAAAGTGTTGTTCTAAACAGAATAGGAAAATGAATATTGTTGAATTATATTTTAACTAGGCGAGGAAGGTTTTTTACATATTTGACTAGGATATGATCCAAAGAATTTATGAGAATTTTTTGGGAATTTTGGGAATGACATACATATAGGTTGCTTCACAACCTAGGGAAAAAACTGACACATGGACATGACACATAGGCAAAACTGATGAGGTGGCGCCTAGTCATAGAAATCCACCACAACTTACAAGGTTATGACCACCTATATTGGTCGTGATCAGCTAGAAATAAGGCAGCGGATCAGTGTTGTCTGCTTTATGACCATTTCGTGTAAGGAAATTATGACCTTTATGGCCAAAATGGTTGATATAGTCGAGGGTTTGGAGCCCCCCGAGCAGCTTTTGACCAATTGGTCTCAAATGGTCGTAGATCTATGACCAATTCTTCTAGGGTCACTGACAAAAGGTCACTAGTTGACATATTTCTTGTAGTGCGTTGAGATAGATGTCATCCATTAATTGGATAGGAGGCGCCTATGATACTTCGACACGTGGCACGGCCCAACAGAGGCCCATTCTTGTGAAAAGGCCGGCCCATTTGACTTGGTCAAAAGGTAACGGGCTAGCCCACAGAAAGCCTATTAACGGCCTGTTTGTATTAGCCCATTTACAGCCCACTAACTCACAACCCGTTATGGCCTACTGGAATTAAGCCCAGTAGCTTCATCTGGGCCGTCCAATATGATTCCAGCCCGTTGTAACTTCCGGCCCATGTATGGCCCATGACGTCTTTCCGCCCATACGAGGCCATTCATAATTCTTGGCCCATTAACGACCCATCGTGAATCTGGCCCGCAATGAACAGTGTACCGCTTTATACCCATCAACGGCCCATTATTCCATTGGGCTATTTCCAACCCGTGTTATCTTTTGGCCTTCTCAGGGCCCATTTATTCTTGGGCTCATTTCCAGCATCGGTTACCTACGGCCGTTACTGGCCTTTTCCGCTTGTGGGCCAAATTTAGCCCGTGGTTACAATCGGCCCATTTGAGGCCCGTTAATCCATTGGGTCGTTTTCATAGCATCATCAAAAATGGCCGATTAATGACAACCCGTTATTGTCAGCCCATGAACGGATGATTCCAAATCTAGCCCATATACGACCCATAATGCGGTATGTTATCGGCCCATGTTTGGTCTATCGATCATACGGCCCGTAGAAGGCCCATTGATGATACGGCCCATGAAGGTCCATTGTTTCTACGACCCTTAGAATTCCCATTGTTTCTACGGCCCGTAGGAGGCCCATGGTAACTACAGTAAATATGTAGCCCATGGTTATTGTGCCCTAGTTTTTAAAAAATAGGTTATTGCGGCCACTAGCAAACCGCGGAAAAAGAACTACATTGACTATAAGAAAACAAATAAACAAGACAACAAGGAAATAAATAAGCAAGCAACTTACACTAGGCTATCACGGCTATTACACATATTACATCCACTTGGCATCAAAGTTCGCCACCAGTGCAAATATAGGGAACAAAGCAGCATATCATATACACTGGTTGTCAAAGTTGGCGACCAGTACAAATAAATGCCATAGCAAAACAAGTCTAGAACTGAAACCACTTCAGAAGAGCTCAAGAAACAATATCCTGGGTACCCATAATGCTGGCAAGATGCTTAGCAAGCTTATTAACTTTCTCTTGTTTGGCGCTTAAATCCTCCAGCGCTTGTTTTTGCACTAGAAAGTATGCATCTGATTTCTGCAGGGACTTCCTTAGTCCTTCAGCTTCCTGTCGCAGCACATCTGATCGATGTCTTTCAACTTGAAGTTGAGACTCAAGAAGATGAACTGATTCATGCAGCGAGTTCGAAGAGCTTGTGCCAGGAGTAGTGGTCAGTAACTCGAACACTACATCAAGACAAGACTTTTGGGTTCTCTCACTATTGTCAAGATAGTTTTTATCAGCTTTCTTGGAGACCGACAGGGATGTCTCACTATCTTTAACCTTATTTGCATTACTTCCTTTACCATTGCATAACTGGGTACCGTTCTCCAATATTTTATCCGCATTCTAAAAGAGAAACAAGCAGACACATCACATGTTTACCATGTTGTATATGAAACTCCTTTTGGTAAATCGGTTCAGTAGTAAAGTGGACAGGATAACAGCATGAAACAAACAATATATCTATGTACCATGGTCACTTTATGGTCTATATCATTATATTCTTTGTTGCCAAATCAAGATAGAGACACAGTTCAAATAATATTTGTTCAAGACAAAGCAGAATAGACATAGTATAAGTGTGGGAAACTATAGAGCAATAACAACACTTGTAATATGCATGACATGAGAACATAACTGTTTATTCAATTGAAACTAAAATCAACATAGTGCATGTTACAACAGCGAACCAGTTAAAGAAATAGGTTTAAAACATACCTATTGTGCCATTCGAGTTTCAATTCCATCCTTCAAATTTGAAAATAATTGGTATGAGTAAATACAGTGATGCAAGAGCAAAGGGGTGTGAACCATAGCTACAAAACCTGAACTGAGAACAATTCCTCTTCTCCCTTAAGCGTTGAGTTGGGATTCGGACTGGTGGTCCTCGTGCGTTGGGCACTGCAGTTCCCTTACTAACTGCTCGTGTTTGGGTGCTCTATGGTGCAGACGGTGTTGTGTCAACTGGAACTGGGTTACTATCTATTGGGGTTGGGGTTAGAAGGGGTGTAGCTTGTTCTCTGTCCAACTAGGTAGGGGTACAATCTGTGAGAGTCTGGGTTTTGTGTGGTGGGGCTGGTTCTTGGGAAAGTACAACCGTGGTTCTATCTCAATCAACTGGTAGCACTATCTTTTCTGAAGACCGTGTTGTTACTCCCTTAGATACTGCCATCACCCTCTTCAATTCAAATGGCCGATAAACAAGAGAAGTAATTGAATGTACAGACATTGTATGATAGATAGGTGCAATGGATAGTGGGGAATAAAAGAGGGCATGAAATAATTCACATTTATGTTGTCTAACCAAACAGGATAGCATGACATGATTTCACATATATGATGGCTAACTAAACAGGATAGCATGACAAAATTTCACATTATGATGGCTAACTAAAAAAGATGGAAAGACAGTTCAAAATATGATGACTATATAAACATGATGACATGATATAACTATATAATGTGTTTATTAAATAGGTTGGAATGCCCTAATTCACATACATGCCGCCTATGGAAACATGATAGCATGATATATGTAACATCCCAAATTTTCAATTTGGAATGTTATACACTAGATCATCATGCATATCATATTTTCTTGCATTTTGGTCGATCCTAGAAATTTCACGCAACTCAAGGACCTTCAGAGAGAGTTGGAGATTTCGTTATTTTCATATTGAGAGTTTTCTCAAATTTGAAAAGAGGATCATTTGATTTATTTATTTCATCTTCAATTATTTTTCCAATATAAAAAAAAATGAGAGAGGGAATAATATGACTTTCCCAAAGTTAGGAAAAATGAAGATTTAATGAATAGGTTAAATTTTGGATTTCAGGTGTTTATTCGCGTCTTATTTGGATAGGGAAAAATGCGTTTTCGAAAATTTGCATTTTAGGCCCGGAGTAAAGTTCATTTTGTTCGGCTCATTTTTAGGAGTCGGGGAAAATTTACTTTAGAATTTTTGGAGTTCGTTTAGTCTCTTTTTCTTTTGTTTCTGCGCACGAAACCGTTTAAAAAAAAACTCCCGTCAGGCCAGCCGGGCCAAAGGCCCAGCCAGCCGGCCGCCTCCCCAGCCAGCGCGCGCGCCAGGCGCAGCGCCAGGCCGCCGCCTCCCTCGCTCTAGGCCGAGTCCCAGAGGGACTCTAGGCCGGTTAGCCCCCCCTTTTCCTTGTTTTGTTTTCCCTCTTTTGCTTGCCCCCTACCCCAAGTAATCCCCCCACCTATATAAATACACCCCAAACCCCCCCTCTCCTCACATCAAAACCCCAAGCCCTCTCCTCCTAAGCCGCAGCGAGCAGCAGCGCGCAGCCCCAAGCCGCCGCCTTAGCCGCGCCCCACCCCGCGCCCCTCACCCGCCGCCGCCCTATAGCCGCCGCCGCCCTATAGCCGCCATCGCCACCGTTCGCCGGAGCCTCGCCAAGGTTGTCCCGCGCCGCGTCTCTTTTTCTCCCCTCGATTCAGTTTTTCTTCTAAACCGTTCCGGTTCTTTCTTAACCGTTCCGGTTTTCTTTCGTTATTTGTTTCGGTTTTCTTTTCTGAAAACCCTAGATCGGTTTCCGTTCTTCTTTCGGACCGTTCGTCTCAACGAACGTGATCACCGATTTTCCCCGGTTAACGATGCCCGTTCGTTTAATCGTTCTTCTTTTTCTTTTTGTCGGATTTATTCCGCGATCGTGATCTCAGATCCGATCTTCGTTCTAGTCTTTCTTCTCGCTCGTTTATCGGAATCAGGTGATTCAAGCGCCTGGAGTTTCGTTTCGAAACCGCCTTTCTGTCTAATCAACTTAAACAAGTTTTTGCCCCGGTAAAATTTGACCTAGTTTCAACTTGCTAGAACCGAGTTGTTTTCTTCCGCCGTTTGTTTTCCGTTTCTTTGTTCGGTTCGTTCTTTCTTTGCAACCGGAGTTCTTAAGTTGAACTATCTGGTTCGTTTTCTTGTTCGAGTTTTACCTGTGCATTAGATGAGTACTTATTGTATGCTTGTTGTTTGTCTGCGATAGATCACCCGGATTGCGCCGCCTGTTACTTCGAAACCCTTGGTCTCGCGGATCATCAGCAAGGCAAGTAACACTTTGATCATACCTTTTCTACAACCCATGTTTTATTGCATTAGATCAATCCTCACACATTGCATGATTAGGATCTAATTAAACTGTGGGATGGGAAGTAGATGAGGTAGTACCTATCACCTGTATTATTATGAAACCTTTGGGAGTTACTTCTACGTTTGCTTATTATGCCATGCTATGCTAGTAGACGTGGATTGGGTGAGTGATATCCATGACAGATGTGAGTTTTGTTAATTTTAATGGTTTATCTAAGGTGGCAACTTAAACACACATCTGGGTGGATTGAGGCACCTGATGTCTATCAGGACTTGCCTATTTTTTTTCGGACCGCCACCCAGGCTCAAAGGGATCATAAGATAATTCATGCTAGAAACTTCCGTGTGCAGCCACATGCTACTATGGGCTCTGGCATAGTTGACTAAGTTGTGCGAACTCTTACGGGGTGGACTAGCAGATGTAGGGGTTGTAGGTGGTACGGTCTACCCCACATGTAAGGTGCTAGCGCTTCTGAAAGACTATGTCTCGATCATCCGTCTTCTCAAACACCAGGTAGTGCGAGAAAACAAACGGAGGCGATCGAGTCATGTGGGGAAAAGTGCGCAAACCTCTGCAGAGTGTACAAACTAATCATGATTAGCCGTGTCCCCGGTTATGGACAACTTGAGTATCTAGTACTTGAATATCATGTGAATCTCAACATGTTACTTCTAATTAATGTTGTTGGGTTTTAATTGTCCACTTAATTGGGATTGAGAATGCTGTGAACCATTCTCAATGTTTAACAACCACCATGATAGTTAAATAAATTTATTCCTTTGCAGTAGGGAAAAACTGGCTTTACGCAAAACTGTAACCATAGAGCTTTCCACCAGCCATAAATGCATGTAGTATAGCTGTTTCATTCCATTACTCTCTATGTGTTACATTGCCAGCATATTCCATGTGCTGACCCGTTTTTGGGCTGCAACTTCTCATGTTGCAGACTTTTCAGACGACGAGTAAGGTGCTTTTAGGTCGTGGTTCTATACTCAGTGATGCCGTTGGAGTTGATGGACCCATTTATCTTCCGAGTCTTCCGCTGTTATCTTTATTAGATGGCCTTAAGCCATACTTATTGTAATAAGTTCTCTTTGAGACAACGATGTAATAAGGGTGTGATTGCCACTCTGCTATAAATCCTTCGATGTACTGTGTGGTGTCAGCATTACTGATCCAGGGATGACACCCGAGCACAGTAGACTTGATCCATTCGGGTCGGGTCGCTACAATATAATTCACGGATAGAATGACATAATTAAAAATATGATGACTGTAAACACCAAACAGGATGAGATGATATAACTATATGATGTCTTTATTAAATGGGTTGCCATGCCATAATTCAGATAGATGCTGTGTATGTAAACATGATGGCATGATATAATTCAAATATATGATTTATATAGTAATCAAGTAAGCAGATGGCAATCCATATATGATGTAAAAACTAAACAATGCAAGATAACATGCATGACATGGGTAATATAACCCTGCCAAGTTTGACCATAGACCTCAGGGGGGAAATAGGACTGGTCATCAGTCTCTGAATCCTCCTTTGAGGACCTCTCTTTAACCAGCAAGATGTTTGCTTCAGCAGGTAGCATTGTCTGCTCAGAATACCTTGTTTTCGCTCCAGATACTTCCATCACCGCTTCAAATGGTTGATGCATAGGAAGAGTAGTTGAATATACAAACGTTGTCGACAAATGGAACACGTAATACAAAAAAATGATAGCATGATATAATTCACATACATGATGATTGGCTAAACAACATGGCATTGCATAATTCACATATATAATGCCTTTGCAACAAGATATCATTGCATAATTCACATATATAATGTCTTGCAACAAGATGGCAATGCATAATTGACATATATGGTAATTAGACACTAAACATGTGGCATTCACACAAAGCATGCCTAAACTAATCAAATAACATAGCAATGCAAGACACCATACGCACGATATGAGCAACATAACCTTGCCAAGTTAGAGCATACACCTCAGGGGGGGAAATAGGACTGGTCATCTGTCTCTGAATCCTCCTCTGAAGAGCTATCTGTAACCAGCGAGATATGCGCTTCATCATATAGCATTGTCTGCTCTGAAGACCTTCTTTTCACTCCAGAATTTTCCATCACCGTGTCAAATGGATGATGCACACGAAGAATATTTTAATGTACTAACATTGTTGACAAATGTAATACATAACGAAAAAAAGGATGGCCTAATATAATTCATATATAAGAGGACTGGCTAAGCAGGATGGCATTGCAAAATTCACATATATGATGCCTGGCTAAACAAGATGGCGTTGCATAATTCACATAAATGATGAATAAACTAAAAAGATGGCATTCACACAAAACATGTATAAACTAAGCACATGACATATTTGATGTATAAAGTAAGCAATGCAAGGCACCATATGCATGATATAACCAACATCAGCATGCCAAGTTAGAGCGAAGACCTCATGTGCTAAATAGGAGTGGTCTTCTCCTTCTGAACCCCCCTCAGAGCAGATATCTTCCTCTCGATTACAATCCAAAATGGTGGAGGGGGGCAGCCTTTGCACCTACCATGGAGCGACGTCTACATGAAATTTTATTGTCACGCAAGGCTCGTCTCTTTTGCTCTACATGTTCAATTCCATTGTGTACAATAACTAACATGCATAGGAATAAAACATAGTGAGATTATGTAAGGAGTGCATGCAGATATCCAGAGTGATGGTAGCAACCTGTGGATAGACCCAAAACCAATGACTTCCCACCCAACATGAAACTCATACTAGATAATGGCTTCTTTACTGTTTGTTTCCCACCCAACATGAAACTCATAGTAGACACCAGAGATTAACCAGATAGTAGATATATACTATTGATTGCGGCCCCGATATGTACCCCACAACCATTTAAAAACTCAAGTTTGACCATTAGTTTGGAGCTGACTCAGAGTCTAATCGGTGAACATGACGATAAAGTAGCATGTAATATTAAGCGATGCATAACGTAAGCAGACACGAAAGAGTGTGACCTCTCTTGCGGACCCGTGTAGTCCTCGAGGTCATCTGCTCGGTTGATGATGGTAATGCAGTTTGTCATGGCTGCCCACGGCGGGGAAGAAGATCTGAGGCGGTGAAAGACAGTCTGGAGGCCGGATCCCTACTGTGATGGACCCTTCTATCATTGGAGCAGCTTAGCTGGGGTGGACGACGACGCAGCAGGGGCGGGACAAACCACACAAGGTTTTCTTTGACAACTATCTGTAAGAGAAGTAATTTTATAAGGGCTCATTTGATTTGGAGGATTCTAACAACGCAGGGATAGGAAATACACAGTAATAGGATAGCAATGCACGTGCAAAACAGAGAATTTAAAAACACATAATTTCTGCCAATCTGGGTGTTTGGTTCACAAGAATTGGAAGATCACATGATACAAAGAAGCATGGTGAGATTAAGTCAAACCACAAGAAAATGTATGGTTATAATGCTATTATGCTACTATCTCTTAGTCTTGTGCTTCATGAATAGGAATTTGAAAAGGAGGACAAGTGGATATTAAAATTCCTATGGTTTTTCTTTCAAAGAGACACTAAAGGAACAAATCCTATAGTTTTCCTTTGCTCCATTCCTTGAACCAAATGCATGAATAGTAGTACCATAGGAAACTTTCCAATTCCTATGTTTTTCCTTCACTTTTCCTTTCAAGCACTGGCGATTCTATTAGGCAGGCTTGAGCAAGGAAAAGCCTACACTCAAAAAATGTTTTTGTGCTACTTCTACTACTTTGTACCCAGGCCACTCCCCTACTAGCTCAAATCCCAGGCCCATCGGCAAATGCACAGCTCAAATGCACAGAGATAGATAATGATGGCATTCAAGAGAGTCCATCATGGATAGCTAAGTTGCCTGGTACCTCAGCGCTTGTCATATAGTAGGAGAAAATAATCGTATTTCACGTTACTACATGTGCTCAGTGGACAATATATATAACATGTAGAGTAAACAAGAGATGCAACAAGTGTACAACCTCTTTGGCGAAGCCATGTCGATCTCAGCGTGATTGGGTTGGTCGTTGAGGATGCTCCGGCTGACTTAGCTATCGGAGGAGGGGAAGAAGATCTTAGGCGTCTGGAGATGGAGCCCGGAGTACTGCTCCACTGTGATGGAGGGTTTCGTCGTTGGAGCAGCTCCGGTGAGTTGTATGGCACCGAGGCTGAAGCAGGACAAGAGAGACAACGTTAACCTGAGTGGAATTCTAATAGCATCTCCAATAGTTGACGTAAAATGCATAACCACAAATTGCTAGATGTAAAATACATCAGCCGCTCATCTCTAAACTTAACTGTCAAAACTGAATTTAACTGTCGAAACTGAACTTAACTGTCGAAACTAAAAGCACTAGTAGCAGAAAAGCAGTAGCAGCAGTGCGTGCGAGAGCCAGGGCAGCTGGTCGTGTAGCAGCATCAGTTGACTGACACCACCGGCCAAACCGCCGCCCCCGCCGGCCGTGGCCGGCGGTGCGCCGCTCCGCCCGCCCCGAAATCAGTCCCCACCGCCGGTCCGCCGCTGCCCCGGCCATCCCTCTACCCCCCCCGTGCCGAGCTTTTTCTCCGGCAATCCCCACGCCACCGCCCCACCACCGCAGGCGACCAACCCCCACCCTGAACCCTAAGATAGATAGTGGGGTACCTCTCCGGCGAGCCCCCCTCCCCACTACGGCTAGTTTTTCCTTAACTCTGACAAGCCTGCCCCACCCCTTGAAAATTGAATGACCCAAAAGTTGGTTCAGTCGATTGAAGTGTAGCCAAATCGGAGCAACATCGCAAGCAAGAGAAAGAGCAGCAACGCGAGCAAGAGTAAGAGCAATAGCAAGAGCAGACTAGGTAGGGGACTGAGAGCAAGAGTAGAGCAGCAGAGCGAGCGAGAGCTAAAGCAGTAGCAGCCCCTACTGATGTGGACGTCGCCGCCGAGGGCGCGACGTCGTGGAGGAAGTGGTCGGCGACGCCGCCATGGATGGAGCCGTGCTATGTTGGCTCGAGACCGAGCGCTGGCAACACCGTGAGATCGAATCAAGAAGAAAATGCGGTGATTAGTGTACAACCTCTTTGCTGGTGCCGATTAGGCCTCAGCTTCATCCGAGGAAATGGTGATGATGCTGCTCTTCCGGTGGTGCAGGTGAAAACAGCGGTGTGGGAATGGAGGTGGCACGAAAAATGAGAGGAACGTCGGGGCAGCTCCTTGGAGGTGGAGGACGGGGTGGCTGAACCAGCGGGATGACGAGATTGACGAGGGATCCTCATCCGGTACGGTGGATGAGGGACGCCGATGTGCTACTGTGGACGACGTCGTCGGGGAAGAGGTTCCGGCTGAGTGGCGGACGGAGGAGGGTGTGGGGCTTCGCGGGTTTTCGCGGCCTCGGTGTACGAATCGGTGGGCTGATGGGACGGGAGTGGGGAACCATGGCTTAGGGACCCGCTTGTCCGAAATGTGGGGTAAGTTACGGAAGTACCCCCACCGATTTGTGCTAGGCGGTTCTTTCGGTTCAGGGGTATCACGGGCATTTTGCGTGTTGGGATTTCGCAGGAGGTGGGAGTTTTCGCGCGTGTTGTAATTTTGGGATAGCAAGGCGCGGGTTGAGATGGAGGGAGTTTTCGAAGAACAACGAGACAAAGAAGTATCTTCAATATTTCGGGGTAACAAGGCGCGGGTTGAAATTTCCGGACAAGCCTAACGTGTATTGTACCAAATCAATTTGCACTTCCGTCGACGGAAAAACAAAAAGAAATCGATTCGCACCACACAAGAAAGTCTAGTCCCGTGTATTGTACCAAATCAATTCGCACTACAAATGCCATTCAAAACTTTGAATCATGTTATGTTCAATTAAAATATTTCGCTACGTGTATAATGCATGCAACCTGCTACTAAGATGAACGTTTTAGTGCATTCCAAACGTATATACTACCGCTTCAACATGAACTAAATGTGAATTCGTTTCCCTATTTGAATAAGATCTGCAATAATGATTGTTGTGAAGTCAAACCATTTGAATTTGTTTCTCTATTTTAATAAGATTCACAATCATCATTATTGTCAAGTTAAACCATCGTTTGTGTATTATCTTCACAACACACCACATGATTACTGTCGAGTTAGATATGAACTATGTGTACTATATGAACTCGAACATGATTTTTTGAATCCACTTTATGTTGATTTCAAATCACAGTACATTTCAAGCTCTAGCTAGATCTTCATAATCTAAACCATGTCTCATATGTATAATGTGTTTATCACATAATGTATGGTGCCCTGCCCCCTACTCGTACAAGTATTTAGATGTGAGTTGCAAATGTGACACATTACCACAAATTCAAATAAAATGTGAGATTGTTTGATATATAGTATTGTTTAGATTGTTCGATATTTATTTGTAAGCTGCAAACGCCACACATTATCACAAATTCAAATAAAATGTGAGATTGTTCGATGTATAGTATGGTTTAGATTGTTTGACATTTAGCTGTGAGTTGCAAACGGCATGCATTATCACGTTATGGTATAACATGTGCAAAACCACAACACGTGTATCACCGCTATATTCATGCATGCATATGTTTATAACACTATGATCTCCTATTCAAATATATGAATCCGCTTTCATATCAAATTATGATCTTTGTTAGTCTCTTACACCCACACAATCCTCTAATCTTTGTAGCTAGCACTAACTTTCACTCGTGCATGCACACACCCTCCTCGCCCTCGCCCTCCCTCAGCATTCCATCCATCGCGCACATTCTTTTTTAGGTTGTTCTCCCACAGTCTCCACAACTCCTTTCCGACACACACCGATCGATAAACCTCTCCAACGATGTCTCCCTACAACATACACGCGCACCTTCCATCTCCTCCTTTCTGTGTCCATGCCTCATGTCTCTCGTACGGTGCCACGCACGTGTAAACTCTCGCCCCTCTTTTCATCGATCTCACAATCGCACACTCCTCCCCCTATCTAGCTAGTAGCTCGGCATCTCGCACCACCTCCTAGGTCCATTATCTCTGTCTATTCGTCTCGCTGGGCCTTATTTGCCTCTAACAAATGGATGCACACTGACCGATCTCCCGTTATACATATAGCTAGCTAGGTCCTTATAAATCATTTTTCCCACACGTCGATCGATCTACCTCATTAGTTATGTCTCTCCCTTCCTCTGACAAACAACAATTGATCTATCGATCTAGTTAGGTTTGCTTACCAAACACATGGTTCCCCTTCATCATCCATTCATGAGTCTCGACACATCTATCACACACAGGCACACACAGAAACACATCCCCACTCTTATTGATAATATTGCAGTTCTACCCTCAGTTTGTCTAGTAGGCCTCTCCCACCATCTTCGAGAAGCAACTCCATCACCCATCCAGCACTCTACCCCTCCCCCCCTCGCTCTCTCTCTCTCTGTGTGTGTGTGTCCAACCTATTTCCGGTCCTTCAGTTATGTATGGATGTCGACTGATCTCCCTCAAGACATAGCTGGGTCTCTCCTTCTCAACACATATACGAGTCGTTCTACCTCTCTAGTTTAGGCCTATGCCTCCCCCTCCTCCCCCCACACACCGATACATCAAGCGCTCTAGTAATGTCTCCCTGCCACACACAAACTTGCTCTGTGCCTTCCGACGTTTTAGTAGGTTAGTCGCCCTATATCGTTGACTTGCACACACAATTTCGATGGCTCTATTCAGCGATCTTGCACCCACCCACTTGATCCTCTCTTCGACTCTATCGATATCTATGACCCCTCCCTCTCTTCTCGTGGATCACCCCCTCTATATATGATATCGATAGGCCTCTATTTCACACACATAGCATGTGTCAAATTTTTGTTTTAGATGTCATCGACACATATTCCCACAAATACATTCACGAAATTACCCCCCAAACAAAAACACTCACGAACGCACATGCCATCTGTCTAGGTTTGTATCTCTCTCACACACACCCACGTAGGTGGGGGATGTGCACAAAGAGAAGAGGTGCACGCACAGCGCACGTACTCCCGTCTCTTTCCCAACCACACCTGTGCGGGTACACGGTGGAGCTCATTTTTGTATGAAAAGGCAGCCCACGTGGTAATTTGACACGTGTACTGGTTGTCCAGTTGATGGAGGATCGTCTACCATAGGTGAACAAACAAATTGCGACTTGACGCATTATGTTAAAAAAGAGGCAAACCATGTGGGGCCTACCTTAGAGGCAATGCTCTATACACTCGAGATGCTCTATGGGTATTACTTTTGATGTGGCCCGTCAACTCATAGAACGAGGAGAAGCTTGCTTAGTACACCGTCTCCCCCACCCACGGGCGTGGTGGCTCGCAGGACGAGGTGAAGCTTGCTTACTATGCCTTACGCCCGCTCCCTCGCCCACGCGCGCGGTGGCTCGCAGGATGAGGAGAAATTTTTACTACTCCCTCCGTTTACTCCTCGTCCCTACCTTGTTTAGAGAGATTATCATATTCTTTGGAATATATGTCCTTTAATAGATTTCAATATGAACTACTAGTACATACTCCAAACACTAATGTATATAGACGTATTTTAGAGTGTAGATTCACTCATTTTGCTCCGTATGAAGTCAATATTGAAACAGACATAATATTACACACTCTCCCTCGCCCACGTGGTGGATGTGCAGCAATTCTTTCGGTCTCATATAGCCAGAACGATATATACTGCAGTACCATTATTGCTCGACTTCCTGAAGAGGCGAATAGCCAATCGCAAGGTTAATATTTTGGAGATGCCAAGAGCAAGGTTTATAGGAGAACGAGTAGTAGTAGTACTACTAGTACGTACTGTACGAGGAAGAAGGCAACAAGATGTATGTTTTGTGTGACAGTCTCTTCTTACAGGATGTGCTAGACCTAGTGGACCTCATTGTTGCAATGGGACTACTCCCTATCATAGATGGCACGATTCAGAGTGGTGGGCAGTGATAACCCACAAGTGTAGGGGATCGCAACAGTTTTCGAGGGTAGAGTATTCAACCCAAATTTATTGATTCGACACAAGGGGAGCCAAAGAATATTCTCATGTATTAGCAGCTGAGTTGTCAATTCAACCACACCTGGAAACTTAATATCTACAGCAAAGTGTTTAGTAGCAAATTAATATGGTAGTAGTGGTAACAGTAGCAAAAGTAATATTTTTGGTTTTATAGTGATTGTAACAGTAGCAACGGAAAAGTAAATAAGAAAAGAACAATATATGAAAAGCTCGTAGGCAATGGATCAGTGATGGATAATTATGTCGGATGCGATCAATCATGCAACAGTTATAACATAGGGTGACATAGGACTAGCTCCAGTTCATCAATGTAATGTAGGCATGTATTCCTAATATAGTCATACATGCTTATGGATAAGAACTTGCATGACATCTTTTGTCCTACCCTCCCGTGGCAGCGGGCTCCTATTGGAAACTAAGGGATATTAAGGCCTCCTTTTAATAGAGTACCGGACCAAAGCATTAACACATAGTGAATACATGAACTCCTCAAACTACAGTCATCACCGGTAAGTATCCCGATTATAGTCACTTCGGGGTTAACGGATCATAACACATAATAGGTGACTATAGACTTGCAAGATAGGATCAAGAACTCACATATATTCATGAAAACATAATAGGTTCAGCTCTGAAATCATGGCACTCGGGCCCTAGTGACAAGCATTAAGCATAGCAAAGTCATAGCAACATCAATCTTAGAACATAGTGGATACTAGGGATCAAACCCTAACAAACCTAACTCGATTACATGATAAATCTCATCCAACCCATCACTGTCCAGCAAGCCTACGATGGAATTACTCACGCATGGCGGTGAGCATCATGGAATTGGTGATGGAGGAAGGTTGATGATGACGATGGCGACGGATTCCCCTCTCCGAAGCCCCGAACGGACTCCAAATCAGCCCTCCCGAGAGAGTTTAGGGCTTGGCGGCGGCTCCGTATCGTAAAACGCGATGAACCCTTCTCTCTCATTTTTTTCTCCCTGAACATGAATATATAGAGTTGGAATTGAGGTCGGAGTAGCACCTGGGGGCCCACGAGGCAGGGGGCGCGCCTAGGGGGGTAGGCGCGCCCCCACCCTCGTGGATAGGGTGTGGGCCCCCTGACCTTGATTCTTTCACCACTATTTTTATATATTCCAAAAATAATCTTCGTTGATTTTCAGGCCATTCGAAGAACTTTTATTTCTGCACAAAAATAACACCATGGCAATTCTGCTGAAAGCAGTGTCAGTCCGGGTTAGTTCCATTCAAATCATGCAAGTTAGAGTCCAAAACAAGGGCAAAAGTGTTTGGAAAAGTAGATACGATGGAGACGTATCAACTCCCCCAAGCTTAAACCTTTGCTTGTCCTCAAGCAATTCAGTTGATAAACTGAAAGTGATAAAGAAAAACTTTTACAAACTCTGTTTGCTCTTGTTGTTGTAAATATGTAAAGCCAGCATTCAAGTTTTCAGCAAAGGTTATGAACTAACCATATTCACAATAACATTTAGGTATCATGTTTACTCATATCAATGGCATAATCAACTAGCGAGCAATAATAATAAATCTCCGATGACAACACTTTCTCAAAACAATCATGATATGATATAACAAGATGGTATCTCGCTAGCCCTTTTTTAGACTGCAAAACATAAATGCAGAGCACCCCTGAAGATCAAGGGCTGACTAGAAATTGTAATTCATGGTAAAAGAGATCCAGTCAAGTCATACTCGATGTAAACTAACAATAATACATGCAAATGACAGCGGTGCTCTCAAACTAGTGCTTTTTAATAAGAGGATGATGACTCAACATAAAAGTAAATAGATAGGCCCTTCGCAGAGGGAAGCAGGGATTTGTAAAGGTGCCAGAGCTCGATTTTGAAATAGAGATAAATAATATTTTGAGCGGTATACTTTGATTGTCAACATAACAACCGAGAGATCTCGATATGTTCCATGCTACACACATTATAAGCGGTTCCCAAGTAGAATGGTAAAGTTTATACTCCCCCACCACCAACAAGCATCAATCCATGGCTTGCCTGAAACAACGGGTGCCTCCAACTAACAACAATCCTGGGGGAGTTTTGTTTGCAATTAATTTGATTTGATTTGAGCATGGGACTAGGCATCCCGGTGACCAGCCATTTTCTCATGAGTGAGGAGCGGAGTCCACTCCTCTTGAGAATAACCCGCCTAGCATGGAAGATACAGACAACCCTACTTGATACATGAACTATTCGAGCATACAAAACAGAATGTTTATTTGAAGGTTTACAGTTTGGCACATACAAATTTGCTTGGAACGACTGGTAGATACACTATATAGGAAGGTATGGTGGACTCATATGGAATAACTTTGGGGTTTATGGAGTTGGATGCACAAGCAGTATTCCCGCTTAGTACAAGTGAAGGCTAGAAAGAGACTGGGAAGCGACCAGCTAGAGAGCGACAATAGTCATGAACAAGCATTAAAATCAATCAACACTGAATGAAAGAATGAGTAGGATACAAATCACCATGAACATAAATATCGTGGAGGCTTTGTTGATTTTGTTTCAACTACATGCGTGAACATGTGCCAAGTCAAGCCACTCGAATCGTTCAAAGGAGGATACCACCATATCATACCACATCACAACCATTTTAATAGCATGTTGGCATGCAAGGTAAACCATTATAAACTCCTAGGAAATTAAGCATGGTATAAGCAACTATAATCTCTAATTGTCATTGCAAACATGTTTAATTCATAATAGGCTGAATCAGGAATGATGGACTAATCATATTTACAAAAACAAGAGAGGTCGAGATCATACTAGCTTTCCTCATCTCAATCAGTTCATCATATATCGTCATTATTGCCTTTCACTTGCACGACCGAATAGTGTGGATAATAATAATAGTGCACGTGCATTGGACTAAGCTGGAATCTGCAAGCATTCAATTCAAGGGAGAAGACAAGGTAATATGGGCTCTTTGTTAGATCAACAATAATGCATATAAGAGCCACTCAACATTTTTATCGTGGTCTTCTCCTCTCGACCCCCCAAAGAAAAGAAAGGAACAAAACTGTTTACACGAGAAAGCTCCCAACAAGCAGAAGAAGAACGAGAAATCTGTTTGGGCTTTCTTTTTAATTACTACTACTACGGGCATGGAAAGTAAACTAGCTAAAAGCTACAACTAATTTTTTTTGGTTTTTATTAAGGTTTTTCAAACACACAAGAAGAAAACTTAAAAAGAAAATAAACTAGCATGGATGATACAATGAAAAAGTATGAGCACCGACAATTGGCATGAGTGTGTGAACATGAATGTAATGTCGGTGAGAGATACGTACTCCCCCAAGCTTAGGCCTTTGGCCTAAGTTGGTCTAGGCCCATGGATCAAAGTGGCCCTCTACGGTGTATGGGGGAGTGTCCTCTAGGTGCCACTGGTTGGCGATCTCCTCTGGATCGCACTGATAAACAGACTGATGGTAAGGATCAAGTGGTGGCTCCGGCTCAGGCTCTGCAACTGACATCTGGCCCCGGTACGCATGAATGGCCTCAGGCAAAATGAGGTACGTGCCTGAAAATATGTTAAACAAAGAGGGCGCAGGCAAGGTAATAATCTCACAATAATTTTTACCAAATATTAATTTGTACTTACGTATCTTATTCTTATCCTTAACAATAAACTCATGTGCTACCATAATCTTATAATCTAGAACAATAGGAGGCAGCAACTTTTCCTCTTTCTCAAATCCCTGATAGGTATGTTAAAGTGTCCAGCAAGGCGCGAGGCAAAGATACCTCAGAGGACGGGGCCCTTTGTATTGTTCAGATTTAACCGTTTAGCAACAATAGCGCCTAAACTGAAAGTAGTATCACGAAACATGGCATGGCGCAAAATAACAATATCAAGCGTACTAAGGTTTCCGCAGTTCCCACAACCAATTAAACATCTACTAGAAAATATTGCAAAGTAACACAGAACATGAAAATGTATGCTAGTGATTCTTGCATCGGAAACCTTTGTAGTTTCCCCTACAGCAATCGTATGAATAAACCCTTCCATATCATTACGATGCGGTTCCTCTATGCTGCCCGCAAAGGGTATCATACAGACCCGGCAAAAATCATAAAGTGACATCTCCTTATGCTCATCATATAAATAAAATTCCACCGAAGGTGGCGATCTCCTAGCATGGAAATGAAAATTTTGCACAAAAATATTGGTGAGTAAGAGATACTATTCACGCTGGTCGTGGAGGAAGTCGGTGAGGCCTACATTCTCAGCCAAATAATAAAAATCTTCATAAATCCCGGCTTCTCTCAAGAACTCTTCACAAGGCCATTCACACGACCGAACCTCCGCAATACGAGGGAGATTATACTTGGGCTTCTTGTTCTCTTCACTTTGCTTATCCTTTGAGCTTAGGCTCGATGAGCCCCTCAAAGATCTCTTCATCTTTTTCTGAAAATTTCTGAAATTTTTAGTAACTTAAAATAAAAGTGTACCAAACTCAACAAAATTGATAGCAACTATTCCTACAAGTGTTTAGAGGCTATATCATGCATTAAAACTACGTTTGACCACATAAATTTGACATGCAAGCTCAAGAACAGAGTCACCTAAGCAGCAAAAATTTGCAATAAATAAAGCACCAGAACAAAAACTAATTGGACCATTAGAGGAGTCACATACCCAAGAACAATCCCCCAAAGTAGTTTTGTGAATGGAGCTTTGAGCAAGGAGATCTAAAATGGCATCAAGATGAGCAAGAACTCGGGTTTGAGCTAGTGGACGATTTTTTCTAGAGAAAGACGAAGTGTGTGGGTGCAAGATTAAGTGGAGGGGACCCACGTGGGGTCCACGAGGCAGGGAGGCGCGCCCAGGGGGTGGGCGCGCCCTCCACCCTCGTGGGCATAAGGTGGGTCCCCCTGGTGTGTTCTCAGTGCCAATAATTCTTAAATAATCTGGAAAAAATCATATTAAATTTTCAGGACATTTGGGAACTTCTAAATTCGGGGTATTTTTTATTGCAAGGATAATTCAGAAAAATAGACATAAAATACTATTTTTACTTTATTTAATATAAATAACAGAAAGTAAAAGGAGGGTACAGAAAGTTGTGCTTTCTAACTTCATCCATCTCATGCTCATCAAAAGGAATCCACTAACAAGGTTGATCAGGTCTTGTTAACAAACTCATTTGGAATAACATGAAATTGGAGGAATTTCAAATAAGACTAGGTTACCTCAACGGGGATATCCACATCCCCAACAATAAGAATATCACATTTCTTCTTGACAATAGGAAGAGGAAATTCAAAACCTCCAATAGTGATTGTTGAAAATTTTCCAATAGAATTGTTACTGTGGACTTGAGGTTGGTCCTCGGAAATTGTACCGTATGCTCATTACAATTAACATGAAAAGTGACATTGCCTTTGTTGCAATCAATAACAGCCCCTGCAGTATTCAAGAAGGGTCTTCCAAGGATAATCGACATACTATCATCCTCGGGAATATCAAGAATAACAAAGTCCGTTAAAATAGTAACGTTTGCAACCACAACAGGCACATCCTCACAAATACCGACAGGTATAGCAGTTGATTTATCAGCCATTTGCAAAGATATTTTAGTAGGTGTCAACTTATTCAAATCAAGTCTACGATATAAAGAGAGAGGCATAACACTAACACCGGCTCCAAGATCACATAAAGCAGTTTTAACATAGTTTCTTTTAATAGAGCATGGTATAGTTGGTACTCCGAGATCTCCTAGTTTCTTTGGTATTCCACCCTTAAAAGTGTAATTAGCAAGCATGGTGGAGATTTCAGCCTCCGGTATCTTTCTTTTATTTGTAACAATATCTTTCATGTATTTAGCATAAGGGTTCATTTTAAGCATATCAGTCAAATGCATACGCAAAAAGATAGGTCTAATCATTTCAGCAAAGCGCTCAAAATCCTCATCATCCTTTTTCTTGGATGGTTTAGCAGGAAAAGGCATGGGTTTATGAACCCATGGTTCTCTTTCCTTACCGTGCTTCCTAGCAACAGAGACTCTCTTATCATAACGTTGATTCTTTGATTGTGGGTTATCAAGATCAACAACAGGATTAGTCTCTACATCATTATCATTGCTAGGTTGAGCATCAACATGAACATCATCATTAACCTTATCACTAGTTTCATGTTCGTTACCAGATTGTGTTTGAGCATCAGAAATAGAAATATCATTGGGATTCTCAGGTGTGTCAACAACAGGTTCACTAGAAGTATGCAAAGTCCTATCATTTTTCTTTTTCTTCCTTTTAGAAGGACTAGGTGCATCAACATTAGTTCTGTGAGAATCTTGCTCAATTCTCTCAGGGTGGCCCTTAGGATACAAAGGTTCCTGAGTCATTTTACCCCCGCTAGTCATAACTGTAACATCATTATCATTTTTTTATTTAATTCATTGAGCAAATCATTCTGAGGCTTAAGTACTTTTTCTACTTGAGTGGTAACCATAGAAGCATGTTTACTAATAAGTTTAAGTTCACCTTTAACTCTAGACATATAATCACTCAAGTGTTCAAGCATATCAGCATTGCGTTTCAATTGTCTACCAACATAAGCATTGAAGTTTTCTTGTTTAACAATAAAATTATCAAACTCATCTAAGCATTGGCTAGCAGACTTATAACGAGGAATATCACCTTCATCAAACCTATAGAGAGAATTTACCTTTACTACCCGTGTTGGGTTATCAAGACCATGTATTTCTCCAATAGGTGGTAAATTCTTAACATCTTCAGCTTTAATACCTTTTTCTTTCATAGATTTCTTTGCCTCTTGCATATCTTCAGGACTGAGAAATAGAATACCCCTTTTCTTTGGAGTTGGCTTAGGAGTTGGTTCAGGAACTGTCCAATCATTTTCATTACTCAACATATTATTTAATAGCAATTCAGCTTGATCAACAGTTCTTTCCCTGAAAACACAACCAACACAACTATCCAGGTAATCTCTGGAAGCATCGGTTAGTCCATTATAAAAGATATCAAGTATTTCGTTTTTCTTGGGAGGATGATCAGGCAAAGCATTAAGTAATTGGAGAAGCCTCCCCCAAGCTTATGGGAGACTCTTTTCTTCAATTTGCACAAAATTATATATTTCCCTTAAGGCAGCATGTTTCTTATGAGCAGGGAAATATTTAGCAGAGAAGTAATAAATCATATCCTGGGGACTAAGCACACAACCAGGATCAAGAGAATTAAACCATGTTTTAGCATCACCCTTTAATGAGAATGGAAACAACTTAAGGATAAAGTAATAGCGAGTTTTCTCATCATGAGTAAACAGGGTGGCTATGTCATTTAATTTAGTAAGATGTGCCACTACAGTTTCAGATTCATAGCCATAAAAAGGATCAGATTCAACCAAAGTAATTAACTCAGGATCAACAAAGAAATCATAATCCTTATCAGTAATAAAGATAGGTGAAGTAGCAAAAGCAGGGTCATATTTCATTCTAGCATTCAAAGACTTTTCTTTAAGCTTAGCTAATAATTTATTAAGATCTGATCTATCATTGCAAGCAAGAAAGTCTCTAGCAGTTTCCTCATCCATAACATAACCCTCAGGCACAACAGGCAATTCATATCTAGGGGGAGAATCTTCATCATCACTTTCATCAACATTATCAGTTTCAATAATTTCATTCTCTCTAACCCTAGCAAGTTGTTCATCAAGAAATTCACCTAATGGCACAGTATTATCAAGCATAGAAGTAGTTTCATCATAAGTATCATGCAAAGCAGAAGTGGCATCATCAATAACGTGCGACATATCAGAATGAATAGCAGGTGTAGGTGTCGCAACTTTACTCAAAACAGAAGGTGAATCAAGTGCAGAGCTAGATGGCAGTTCCTTACCTCCCCTCGTAGTTGAGGGAAAAATCTTGGTTCTTTGATCTTTCAAGTTCTTCATAGTGACCAGCAGACATAAATCCCAAGTGACTCAAAGAATAGAGCTATGCTCCCTGGCAACGGCGCCAGAAAATAGTCTTGATAACCCACAAGTGTAGGGGATCGCAACAGTTTTCGAGGGTAGAGTATTCAACCCAAATTTATTGATTTGACACAAGGGGAGCCAAAGAATATTCTCAAGTATTAGCAGCTGAGTTGTCAACTCAACCACACCAGGAAACATAATATCTGTAGCAAAGTGTTTAGTAGAAAAGTAATATGCTAGTAGTGGTAACAGTAGCAAAAGTAATATTTTTGGTTTTATAGTGATTGTAACAGTAGCAATGGAAAAGTAAATAAGCGAAGAACAATATATGAAAAGCTCGTAGGCAATGGATCAGTGATGGATAATTATGTCAGATGTGGTCAATCATGCAACAGTTATAACATAGGGTGACACAGAGCTAGCTCCATTTCATCAATGTAATGTAGGCATGTATTCTGAATATAGTCACACGTGCTAATGGAAAAGAACTTTCATGACATCTTTTGTCCTACCCTCCCGTGGCAGCGGGGTCCTATTGGAAACTTAGGGATATTAATGCCTCCTTTTAATAGAGTACCGGACCAAAGCATCAACACGTAGTGAATACATGAACTCCTCAAACTACGGTCATCACCGGTAAGTATCCCGATTATTATCACTTCGGGGTTAACGGATCATAACACATAATAGGTGACTATAGACTTGCAAGATAGGATCAAGAACTCACATATATTCATGAAAACATAATAGGTTCAGATCTGAAATCATGACACTCGGGCCCTAGTGACAAGCATTAAGCATAGCAAAGTCATAGAAACATCAATCTCAGAACATAGTGGATACTAGGGATCAAACCCTAACAAAAATAACTCGATTACATGATAAATCCCATCCAATCTATCACCGTCCAGCAAGCCTATGATGGAATTACTCACGCATGTCAGTGGGCATCATGAAATTGGTGATGGAGGAAGGTTGATGATGACGATGGTGATGGATTCCCCTCTCCGGAAACCCGAACGGACTCCAGATCATCCCTCCCGAGGGAGTTTAGGGCTTGGCGGCGGCTCTGTATCGTAAAACGCAATGAATCCTTCTCTCTCATTTTTTCTCCCCAAACACGAATATATAGAGTTGGATTTCAGGTCGGAGGAGCACCAGGGGGCCCACGAGGCAGGGGGCGCTCCCAGGGGGTAGGCGCACCCCCCACCCTCATGGACAGGGTGTGGACCCCCTGGCATTGATTCTTTCGCCAGTATTTTTTATATATTCCAAAAATAATCTCCGTTGATTTTCAGGTCATTCCAAGAACTTTTATTTCTGCACAAAAATAACACCATGGCAATTCTACGGAAAACAGTGTCAGTCTGGGTTAGTTCCATTCAAATCATGCAAGTTAGAGTCCAAAACAAGGGCAAAAGTGCTTGGAAAAGAAGATACAACTGAGATGTATCAGGCAGCAGGCATAATTCAGAGCTGCTTAGGCTAGTCATAGTGGGAGTAACTTATGTAGTAATATGACACATCCTGAGACAAATTTGCTTATGTGTCATGGAGTTAATGAGGGAAGAGATGCTTGTGGTAACATAATATGTTACAGTAACATAACACACCCCGAGGTAAAATGAGTCTATGTCTCAATTAATGAAGGTTTGTATGTTACTATCTATATGTTACTACCCTTTATGAAGGTAGTAACATGGACTAGTAACAAAAGCATGTTACTAGTCTAAGTTACACCTCACTATGACCAGCATTAGTCTTAGACCCCATGATGAAGTCCCATCGAAAGGAATAGCCATCCTCTACACGTGCTCCTATGTAAAATGAGTAAATGAGGCAGAAAGAGAAAGAGACAAAGTAAAAAAATCACCAGCCTTAGATCCAGCCCTATTGTATCAGTGAATGATATTTCTACATAGTGATTGACATGGCTATATTATTAACCATGCTATGGAGGTAGAAGCAGATTTTTATTTATTCAAGGAGGTAGCAGCGGATGGATATTCAATGAGGAGTGAAATGATGGCTGCTTCCTCGGTCAAACATAGAGAAAGGTGGAAGCTGGAAGCTTCATAGCATTGTACAAATTTATCTCGCTGATAAATTATAGTGCGTACTATACTAGTACTCCCTCCGTTCCCAAATATAAGTCTTTCTAAAGATTCCACCAAGTGACCACATACGGAGTAAAATGAGTGAATCTACACTCTAAAATATGTCTACATGCATCCGTATGTTGTATTCCATTTGAAATGTCTAAAAAGACTTATAGTATTTAGGAACAGAGGGAGTACCATGTAAAGAGTTAGGTGTCGCATGGTGTCCAGAAAATATGGTGATAATGTGAGGTGGGCCATGTAATCACTCATCTTGCGTGTTTTCACTGCTCTCGCACTCCTCCGTTGTAAGAATGGAGAAAAATGTAATCTAGTATTACCTCCTTTCGCCGAAAGCGTGGGACATCCAGCAGTCCTACCACCTCAGTAATAATGACCAATGAGCCATCAAATCACATAGACCCAGCAGTAAGTTGGACAGACGAAGCAACCATCACTCTTGAATCCACTTCTCTCTTCAACACATGCGCTAGTGAGAGGTCACGTCCGCTCTGCCCTGCCATGAATGCGGCCCCAATTCTTTGGAGCGGTGCTGACCATTTCGGGCAGGAAGCGTGCGCAGGCGATGGAGATGCTTTGGGTGGGCTAGGCTGGTCAGGAGCGGGCGTGGCAGTGGTCCGCATGTCCCGACCGGATGCCCGGAAACAAGAGGATGCACCGACTCTCGTGGCTAAATCATACACTACACACCAGAGTAGGTTGATGTGTCGCTCTCTCTAACACACACATGTTGTTAAACACACACACACACACGCACACACACACACACACAAGTTCATAGAATAGGAATATCGTGCGAGTTACTTAGGGAGCGTTTGGATCCTTAGCAAGAACAGTTTATAGCCTAGCCGGGCAAGGTTAGGCGTTTGGAACTGTTAAAATATGTTAGCTTTTGTGGGCCAGCTAGCTTGGGTGGGCTAGAAAAACCTTGCTAGCTCAGGAGAGCCAGATCGGCTCGCTTCCGACGGCAAACTTCGCGTACTACGGGGATGTTTGGTTCCTAGCCACACCTTGCCACATTTTGCCACACTTCACCTTAGGCAAATTTTACCAAGTTAGGTAGGTGTTTGTTTCTAGCCACACCTAAGGCAAGAATATTTTTATTAGCAATGAACCCCACATGTCATAAACATAAAAAGTGTGGCAAGATTCCCTTAGGCAAGCCAAAGTTTGGCTAACAATTTGAGCAACTCAACTAAGGCAAGTATGGCAATGTATGGAAAATATAGTCACAATCCAAACAGCCCCTACCTCTGTCCTGGTTTATTGGTCCCCATTGTATTTCATGTCAAATTTTGACCATAGATTGAACTAAAAAAATGTTCATGCATGTCACAAAAAATTATATTAATTTGTATTTCACATACTAACGTTTTTCTTATTAATTTGTTTGTTTCACCCTCTGACTGGTGGGACCCAACGCACTACGTGGAGAGAGGTAAGATGAGTAAGGCTGCATTATTTCTGTACTACCAACACTGCTTTAAATCCCAAAAGACCTTACCACCAAAGCCACATGACATGATTATGATTTAAATCCCAATGACTCCCACGCAAAAAAAACACAACATGCTTGTCACACGAATGCAGGAATGTATAAAAGGTTACTTTCCTCTCGTTAAACATAACGTGAGGGTGGTGTAGCTGGTTAGCCTGTTCACTCATCAAACTAGAGGTCTTGGGTTTGATAACCACACTTGAGCATAATTTTGTTTTTGTTCGACTTCTTTCTTGTTTTCTAGGGTTTACACTCTTCATACTCTCTCTCCACTATATATATACACGCTGGAGTCTCAACGCCTGTAGTTGCTCTCTTCACACTCTCTCACCCTCTCTAGATCTAAACAAGACTTTGTTGGCCTCTCTCTCTCCCCTCATTGCTGGTCAAAGAGCCGACAGGATCTGTCTGCCAGGAAGGAAAGGCGGCTTAACACTGTCTTCGTCTGTGAGGGAGGGAATCCACTACCGGCGCAACTGTTCTCTTTCACCCAGCGGCGGCGCGGGAGGTCCTCCGGCCCCTTCTTCCTCGCTGTCGTACATAGTGTGGGCAGAACGGCCTCTGTACATAGAGGTCTCGTGGTATAATTTATTTAATTCCACATGCATTGCTCTAGCTGCATGTGGGCTTTTTCCGCTTCTGCACTCGAATCTTGGTGTTGGATCAAACAGAAAAGTAGTGGGGAAAGTTGTATAGCATGAATCTAGGATGTGGTTCAAAGAGGAAAGGAATGGGGGGGGGAGTAGTGGGGAAAGTTGTATCACATGAATCTAGGACGTGGTTCAAAAAGGAAAGGAAGGGGGAAGTAGTGGGGAAAGTTGTATCACATGAATCTAGGACGTGGTTCAAAAAGGAAAGGTAGAGGGGGAAGTACTAGTACCGACTGGCTATCGAGCACCTACGTTGGTTGAAAAGGAAAAACAATGACAAACGCAGTATGCACATTTGTAAAGAACTAATCTTTTTGTTTTGGGGGACAAGGATGTAGAGTTTCAGCAGGACTAGATTTGTTGCTCTCACATAGGGAAAGGTGTCTAAAGATAACAAAACTGGGACCAACACAAATCTGCTCCTTGGTTGTTTGTTCTTTGTTGCAACAGACTGTGCATCACCCCTTCATACATCGGTAGATGCACATGGTGATGGTGAGTCCATTGTCCCGTGCAACTCATTAGCTGTTATTAATCTAAGGCCCTATTTGGTTAAGAAGTCCTAGTACTTTTTTTAGTCCCAACTAAAAAGTCCCTAGTCCCTACCTGCTTGGTTCCAAGGACTATACTTGGACTAGAGGTTATTAAATGACATGCTAAAAGACCATGTTACCCCTAGTAATGAACTAACAAAGATAAGGTGCGACGCGGGGCAGGGGCAACTATTGGAAAAAGTCCGAAAAAGACTCTCCCTCGGGGTGTTCTTTCTTTAGTCCCAAATGCCCACTCTTAGTCCCTAAAAGTCCCTCCTGTTTGGTTTAGATGGGACTGAAAGGGACTTTTTTAGTCCCTACACCAAAAAGTCCCTATAAACAAACACCCTCTAATAATGCCGTTGGAAAATTGATGCAATGTCACAATTAAAAGAAAATTACATGTTTAACAAATTTTATTGTTAATATAATCTCTCTATTAATATGAATCAATGCCACAGTTTGAGAAATGCTACTATCGTGCTTTCTTTCCCAATTAGATAAGTTAGATGCTTCTTTTTGTTGGCTTCTATGTCATCCATTGTTATTGACCACTTGTTGTTTCCTTTGCACCTCTGTGTAAACAGGGTTATCTACTTCACCTTGTTGCTATTGTGACCTTTTGTTGCACTGCACAAAACACTTTTGTTTTAAGAGTGTTTTGTGCAGTTCAACCAAAATGTCACACCGACATCGTTGCTTGATTGCTTTATCTTGGTTGAACTGCATAAGAGGAGATCTTACTTCATACCCATGTTGGCAAATTTGGTTGAGATCTTCTTCTTGTGAGTTGTTTGAATTGCTTGATCTTTGTGCAGTGTGCTTTCATATGTTGTGCTACTTGTATGGTAATGTTGCTTGATTTTAGTGAACTGCACAAATGGAGACAAGACTTCCAATCTGTATGTGCACTGTAATATCCCATTAAGGTAAGATAAGGATATTGCACAACTTTTGGCCTGTATTTTGCCACTTTCATCAGAAAATTAATGTCGTTATTTAGTGTTATACTTGTGCTCCCTAATTGACATGCCAAATCTTACATTGAAGGCGAAGCTTGTATGTTATTAAACCAAGTGATGAAGGGGAATAACAAGCGGAAGAAAAACAAATATCAACTCCCGGATGCTGTAATGAAGCACTGGAACTGTGATGACATAAGTAATGATATAGTTTTGCATATTAATTTATTGCTATGGCTGGAACGAGCAATTGTTTTTCCACTGATTTGATGCCACTCTTAATGTAATATGTAATTATCTCTACTTGTGCAAACAGGGATCTTCTTTGAAGATACCATATATTTTAGTGGAATTGCACAAGAAGATGTTGGAAACATTAAACTAATCGAGGAGTACATAGTAAGCATGGCAACCATAGTAGATAACAATAGATGGTTCTGGAGAAGTGCTTGATCTGTATGCTCTACACAATAAGCCTCCTGACAAAGGTTGTTACTCCCCACGGATTTCATCCATATGATTGAGCTTTGTCATCTCTATTGGTGTTGTGCTACTGTTTAGATACTTTCATGAGAAAGTGGTATTGTCCTTGAGAAGTGCTTCATCTATGCTGCTATAAATATTTCCTTTCCTTTTTTCTAGCAAACATGGATGCTAGCAGTTAGTTGTCCTCTTGTCTTTGCACAATAGGATCATCCTCCTCTGAAGAAGAATATGGAGTACGTGAAGTGACTAGTTCCGATTATGCCAGGATGAAGAAGCCCTATCTATCTTCTCACTAGAAGGAGCAGTTGAAGGATGGTTACATTACTCCCCACAAGACCAAACTAACTTCAGCTCGGAAGGACTAACAGATCTCCATCTTTTTTGCTGTGATGCGCAAGTACAATTTTGTTCTAGGATTCTTTTTGGTGAGTTCCATTTTTTTAAAGTGTGATCTACATGGACCATGTTGGTGCCTATTTAAACTGTCAATTCATAGTACAGTTTGCTTTATACTAATCACTTATTTTGTACTTGTGCAAACAGGGGTGCTCAGCTTGATCTCAATGGGAACTGCACAAAATGTTCATGAATACATCGAATCATTCCTTTCCACCATAAGAAAGGAGGTGCCGATATGTTCAAGGAGTTGCAACATATAAAGGCGAAATCATACAAGCTACGCGTGAATTTGGTTGATTTTGGTGGAACTGCACAAAAAGAACAGCTGGTTTATTTAGCACGAGGTGCCATGTCAATGTCCGAACTGATGGCAAACCCTGCCCATTCCACAATCGTAGGCATTTGATATTTTTGGAATGGGAAAACCTTGTTAAAGTTTTATCATTGATGTACGCAAAACAACACGCATTTGAAATTCTGGAATGGGACAACCTTGTCAAATTTTGCTCAGTGATGTTAGCAAGAAGACATGCGTTTGATATTTTCGAATGGGACACCCTTTGCTGTCAGCAGCATTGATCGATTTTTCATTATTGTTTAGTTGTGAAGTAAATATTGGCTCTGACATGTGAGTCACTAAGATGCATAATCATCGATTGTTTTGAAAGTTCTCTATGAATTTTCAGGCCTGTGTGTTTGATTGCAATGTACAGGAGCGCTAAAAAGCAGCTCAAACTCTTTGTATTCCCTCTGTTGCTTTTTACTTCGCATATTAGATTTCTTTCAAGTCAGTTGATTTACATTGTGAATGTTCATACTTTTTTCTAAAAGAGTGGTCAAAGTAGATATACTTTGACTGTAGACAAAACTTGTATACAGACTAAAAAGGACTAGGTGGAGTACATGTGAAACTGCTGCAAACGAGGAGATCACCCTGGGAATAATCCTAGTACGTATTGTTTTGCATGTTCATCCAATACCAGTGATACAAGAATTCGAACTAATCGAACTAAATTCATTCATACACGGTTGGATTTCATATAAACATGCCGGATTTCATTACATTTCATACATTCTTCAACTAAAAAGGGGTGCGCTGGAGGTATAATTAATTAACTGAATCTACCCACGTGTGTCCGGCTGAGCTGAACAGAAGCTTATTCTCCAGCGGACTAAGCTTCAGTGACTTAACTGCAGGAGCAGTTGCGTAACTGACATGTGGCCCAGATGCCTGTTGGGCCAACGTTTCAGTGACCCAACTGCACCAGCAGTTAAGTAACTGAAGCAGTGTCCTTCTGCAACATAGCTCTCCGACTCCACGTCACCGCCAAGAAGCTAATCGGCCATCAATGGTCAACCCGCCTAGCTTTGCTTCAACTAGAGGGTAGCAGCGACGGCCCTACTTGGACCTGAGCAGTGGCGACCTACCATGTTCTACTCTTCGTCATTTTTTGTGTGGCGCAGCCTCGTTGGCAGCGGGGTGGGTCCTCGATGGAGCCGGCGATGTCCTCTATCTCGTTGCCGGCGGGGCGGCTCCTCGGCAAAGCGGGGGAAATCCTCCCCCTCGTTGCCGGCAGGGTGGGGCCTCGGCTGAGCCGGCGCTGTCCTCTGCCTCATTGTTGGCGGGGCAGGGCCTCGGCGGAGTAGGGCCTCACCAAAGCTGGCGAGGTCCTCCGCCTCGGTGCCGGCAGGGCGGGGCCTCGGTGGAGCCTGCGGTGTCCTTTGCCTCATTGTTGGCGCCGCAGGGCCTCGGCGGAGCAGGGCCTCATCGATGCCAGTGTAGCGGGGACTTGTCGGATCTGGCATTGTCCTCTGCCTCGTCCTTGGTCTCGCCAAACAACGCCCCGCCCGCTTCATCACCCTGTTTGTAGGTGGCCGCAGCCTCCGCCACCCGCATGCGGTACCGTCAGCGCTCGAGGCAGCCCTCGTGGGCGGAGCGGTACGAGTCGAGCAGCACCTCCTGCTCTATGCGCTCCGCGACGATCTGCCCCTCCGCCTGCAGTTACTCCTGGAGGAGATGGTGGTTGTAGACGGCGTCGGCCTGCGCCTCCCGGAACTGCTCCTCACGCTTCTGCCTCACCGTGTCCATGTATTGGGTACGAGCCTCACCAATGGTCATGGTGCAATGCACCGGCGAGGATGGCGCAGAGGAGGGGGTTGCCGCTGGATCGTCGACTACCGTGTTGTCCATTGGGACGTCGTCGTCCTTCGGCTGCCTGCCGGCTAGCCAGTCGGCAGCAATGGCTGCCATCTCCTTGTGGTCTGTCGTTCGCCCGTCCCGAAGAGCGCTAGAGCGCAAGGAAGCCATGGTGGGCAGTACTGGTGTGGATAGGAGAAAGGGAATGGAGGCGCATGACTGCGGCCATGGCCGGCGCAACAGTTTATATAGCAATGGTGGGCAGCGGAGGGACGGACGTGTGGCGCCGGAGTAGCCGCCTCGGCAGCCACATATCATTAATGTGGGCGGCGGACGGATGGAAAGATGGCACTTGTGTCATTTGAAGGCGGAGCAATCGCCTGCACCGGGAAGCGGGGCGGGCGGCGCTGACCGTTTCGGGCGAAAAGCGCGCGCGGGCGAGGGAGGCGGTCTGGGTGGGCCACGGTAGTCAGACTCATGCTTGGCGCCGGGTTGGTCCAGCAACCGGACATGCTGGCTCACCAGTTAGCTCGCTGAGCTGAGCGTCGACAATCAGACGATGGACATAGCTTCCAACCAGGAGCCGGTGCCACTGTCCAAGCCGGTTCATGCCGTGTTCACCATAGAGCAGGTGCGGCCGCACTTCGACGCCCTAATGGTGGAAGAGCTACCAGCACAGGAGGACCTGTGTTACAACCTCCATCTCCTCAATGAGCACCGATGAACAAGCGAACGACAATGCCGTCGCGGACATGTGTCCCTATGATCTTGGCTTCCCGAATGAGCAGCGGGCGCTGTATCAGACCATCCGTAGGGCCTGCAAGGCCCTCTCCGTCGTCCTTCGAGTTGTTGCGCTCTCGTGGCGCCGCCGTCTCGCGTTGTCAACATGGTCAACGGACATGAGGAATGAGGAGATGACTTTACTTGGAGAGGATGACAGTGGGGACCCACCAGGGCCATAGCCACACGCACGCAAGTGCCTCCTTATTATATACAACTATAATATTTTTTGCTTCCTCCTAGTTTCCTGACATCACGGTCCCACACCATTGTCAACCTATGTAGTCAAGAAACGGGATAATTGCACAAGGAGCGACCGATAGCTGGGACCAAGCAGCTCGAGCAGTATTTTTGTTTTTGAGGTATGAGCACTGTAGAGTTTTTCTTGAGTGATGTTTTTGTTGTTGTTCAAAGGAGAGCAGGGTATTAACTGGGCGGGCTATGGCCCGTCTAGCCCAGGCCAGATATCCAGCCTAGATGTTAAATTTTTTCAAGCTGAAAATGGCTAGCCCAGCTATCCTTTTTTTTGAGGAATACCCAGGCAAGGTCAACTTGTTATTCTCCGCCCCGCTGGGCTGCAAATCTTTCCAAGGAGGAATGCATTAGGCTTAACAAGGAAATGGGCTTTAAGAAATAATAAATGGGATGTCATTATAAAAACTGGAAGTAACTATAAAAAATGCAACAAACACGTAACTAGTTTATAATTTTTTTTGGATTTTGAAAATTTTAATTTCATTAATTGTTACGCGCATAATGTTTCGTTGGAATTTTTACGTAATACAAATTTATATAGAAATTGTATTTAATCTGACTAGAAATTTTGGGATAAAAATATTTCGGATCCCATCAAAATGTGGGAAATTTTATTGAATTCTGTTTTGAACGGTTGGTTGAAATTATTAATCATTGTCCTAGCTAGAAAATGGGTTGTACTTTTAACAAACTGCAAGTGGGCTGTAGTAAATTCCATTAGAATTCAAAAATGGGCTATACATTCTTGCAAATCGCAAATGGGCTATAAGTTCTCTGACACACACTTGTGGGCTTACTAAGTTGACGTGTCACCTAAAAAAGTAAGTTGACGCGTATGCAAGGCTTGGTCAACTTATAATCAACACACGGTTCTAGCAGCAGTGGCCGTTGGATATCCATCCAACGGATGTTGTGCTTCTTCTTCAATCTCAGATATTCTACCTTTAGCCGGCCAAAAAATGATTCCTCCCCCTGACATCTAGGGCGCACCATTTCGGAGGCTGACCTGTGGGCGTACTAAGCTGACGCGTACCAATGACTTTGCCAACTTAGTCAATATAAATGATTCTAGTTGCAGAGACCATACGATGTCCATCCAATGGCTGTAGTGCTTCTTCAACCTCTGGTCTTCTTGCTCCAGCCACCCAAACCAGTGCCGGTGGGACAGCCTGCTCCCGCCTCCCGTGGCCGGCTGTGTTGCAGCACAGGCCGCACCGCCCCACCATACTCCATTGCTGGCCAGGCCATTCCTCTACTCACCCACACCTCCTATTATTTTCCGGCGACGGCAGCCGAACCAGTAAACCCTCGTACTCCCCACCGTGTGGGCAGCCACTGCCAAGTCTTCCCCGGCTCCGTGTCGTTCCCTTCCTGGTGCTCTCGGCGCGCCGTGGTCAACGTGTCAACGAACGACATCCATCGGACGTGGACTGTACGTGGAGAGGCTGACAGCTGGGTCCATGGCCGCACACAAGGAAATGCCTCCTTATTACGCGCAAAATAATGATTCCTCCACCTGACAGCAGGGACCCACTAGATGGGCCACCGTATTTCACGAAAAAATGTTTCCCCCTGACTGCTGGGACCCATCAGCTACATCTTCGCATGCAAGTAAGTGTTTCCATATTACGGGCAAAAAATAATGATTCGCCCCCTGACTGCTGGGACCCACCAGCTACATCTTCACACGCAAGGAAATGCCTGACAGTCGGGACCCACCTGGTCGATGCGTATGTAGCGTTGTCATTCTGGTCGTGAATGTGTACGTACATACTGGTCGATGTAGAGGCGCGCACGTGTCGTAGTAGAGGTGCGCACGTAGCATGTACACGTACATACAGCGGCCAGGGTGCAAGAAAGAAAATACGGCCACGTACGTACATACAGGCGGGGTCTCGAATGCCTACTCGCGCATATTGGGGAACGCAGTAAATTCAAAAAAAATTCCTACGCACACGCAAGATCTATCATGGTGATGCATAGCAACGAGAGGGAAGAGTGTAGTCCACGTACCCTCTGTAACACCCTCGATGCGACTATATCTCCCACGTGTCGAGGCACGACTTAGAGGCATAATCGCATTGAAGGCATATGTCGCAAGTTAGGCAATCTTCACAACATCCCATGTAATAAGTATAATAAAGGGGAGATAACATAGTTGGCTTACACTCGCCACGTCAATCAAGTACATAAATAACATTACATCATCCAAACACTCATGGCCCGACTACGGCGCCAAAATAAAAGAAAACCCAACATGCGACACGGTCCCGTTCACCCCCAACTGGGCACCTCTACTGATCATCACGAAAGGAAACATAGTAACGTTGAGAGTCTTCATCGAACTCCCACTTGAGCTCAAGCGCGTCACCTGGAGCGGAATCATCAGGCCCTGCATCTGGTGTAATAGTAATCTGTGAGCCACAGGGACTCAGCAATCTCGCACCCTCGCGATCAAGACTATTTAAGCTTATAGGTAAGGCAAGATAAAATATGTGGAGCTGCAGCGAGCGACTAGCATATATGGTGGCTAACTTATTCGCAAAAGAGAGCGAGAAGAGGAGGCAAAGCGCGAGCGAGAAACTAGAGAGAAACCTGCGCAAGCATTACTCCAACACCGTGTCCACTTCCCAGACTCCGCCGAGAAGAGGCCATCACGGTAACACACTCAGTTGATTCATTTTAATTAGGTTAAAGTTCAAGTTATCTACAACCGGACATTAACAAATTCCCATCTGCCCATAACCGCGGGCACGGCTTTCAAAAGTTCAAATCCCTGCAGGGGAGTCCCAACTTAGCCCATGACAAGCTCTCACGGTCAACAAAGGAATAGACCTCCTCCCAAGACGTTCCGATCAGACTCGGTATCTCGGTTCTTCAAGACACTTCGACAGGTTAAAACAAGACCAACAACACCGCGAATGTGCTGACAAATCCCGATAGGAGCTGCACATATCTCTTTCTCAGGGCACACTCAGATTGTCCAAACTTCCGGTAGGCCAGCCCAGAGTTGCTCCTGGTAGCCACCGGCGGCTGACGAGTTTGGACCAACACTCAGAGGAGCACTGGCCCGGGGGGTTAAAATAAGATGACCCTCGGGCTCCGGAAACCCAAGGGAAAAATAGGCTAGGTGGCAAATGGTAAAACCAAGGTTGGGCATTGCTGGAAAAGCTTTAATCAAGGCTAACTATCAAGGGGTTCCCATTATAACCCAACCGCGTAAGGAACGCAAAATCCGGGAACATAACACCGATATGACGGAAACTAGGGCGGCAAGAGTGGAACAAAACACTAGGCGAGAGGCTGAGCCTTCCACCCTTTACCAAGTATATAGATGCATTAAGATAACAAGATAATATAATGATATCCCAACAAGAAAATAATGTTCCAACAAGGAACGGCCTCCAATCTTCACCTACAACTAGCAACGCTATAAGAGGGGCTGAGCAACGCGGTAACATAGCCAATCAACGGTTTGCTAGGACAAGGTTGGTTAGAGGTTTGACATGGCAATTTGGGAGGCTTGAAAGCAAGTGGTAGGCATCGTAGCATTGGCATAGCAAAAGAGCGAGCAAACTAGCATAGCAAAGATAGTAGTGATTTCGAGGGTATGATCATCTTGCCTGCATAGTTGTCAGAGTTGACTGGATCCTCGAAAGCAAACTCAACGGGCTCCTCGTTAGCGAACTCGTCTCCCGGCTCTACCCAAACAAGACAAACAAGCAACAAGGACACAATCAACCACGTGCAAGAATCAACCAATATGATGCAATGATGATATGCTATGCGGGATGCAAAATGCAAGATGTGACAGGAAATGTAAGAACCTGGCCTCAACTTGGAAATCCAAGTGTGCCACTGGAAATATGAGAGGAAATCGCTTGAAAACGATATAAAGAACGTCGGAATCGGAGTTACGGTTTGGAAATGGCAAGCGTTTCAAAAATGACACCGGTCTGCGATTTACAGCAAGTAGCCATCTAAATGCAACGAAAAGAACATGCTACAACACCCAAACATGACAACAAAATACATGGCAGGGATGCATTCAAGATGCTTAACAAAAGTCTAGCACTGAGCTACGGCCAATTCATCCATTAACAGGTTCAAACAAGCATCGCAAAAATGCATATGGCAAACAGATCTCAGACTTAGTGAAATTAACACTCTGGAATTTCAGATCAGGTAACCCTCTTCGGAGCAACAATACTACATGCTACAGGAACTGAACATGGCAAAGTAAAACATGGAATGGAGCTACTCAAAGATCTTAACAAAAGTCCCTTAGTGACCTTGAGCCAAAATGATCATAAAATACAATTGCAAGCATGTGAACATGGCAAAAACATAATCAGTTTTCAGACTTAGTGAAAACTGGCACATGCTGAAAACACAACTCAAGTAGGCATGTTCACGAGCTCGATGCACTCACTACGGTGCAAGTCATGACCAACTAAGCATACACCCATTAATAACACACAAAAAGCAAGCTAGCCATGGCAATAACAATAACATAGCATGCACGAATCAACTACAACAACATCGGCAAAATTGCAAACAAGTTGACAATCTACCCAGATTCACAAAGTAGCAAAAGTAGAGCTCGATTGACTCAATCTAGGGTGCTCCATAAATGCAAACAAAGACATGGATGGATAGAGCACTACAAGATTAACAAAACATCCTTACTGATCATCCTCAAAAGAGGCACGGATCACTAGGAAACAACATGAACATATGGTCATGTGAGATAAACAGCTCAAGGACTTAGTGGAATTGAAGTCCCTGAAAACAGAATTACCGAGTGCCTCACTTTGCAAGCTTGCACTAGTCACCACACTCATCACAAAAATACATGGGTTGCACCTCTGGAAAGATGACAAAACCCTTAACAAAACATATGTAGAGCATCAGGGCATATCATGCACACAATAATCATGGCAAAAATGACAAAAAGCTAAATGGAGCAGCAGATCTGACAATTATCTCAAGTAGCCCTCTTCTAACAGCATTTCGGGCATCAAGATGAACTCAAATGAAAATGATTCAATGGAATGAAATGATGTACTCTCTGAGATGAACATTTTGATATGCTATATGCATGAATCGGAGCTACGGATGCAAAGTTACGGGGCTATGAACAGGAGCACATGGATCTTGGATTTCGGGACTTAGAAGGAAAAAAACCTCTCCGGGAAAGATCTAGGGTTTCGGCGGGCACGCGGATCGAGGCGGCGGCGCTCTCGCCGGGGAAGACGAGGACGGCGGCGGCCGGGCTTTGGCGTGGAGGAGACGGCCGGGGTGGTTGCCGGCGCGGCGCCGGGCGCGGTGGGGCGGCGCGGCCGGGTGGCGGCGTCGGGCGGCGCGGCGAGCTCGGCCGGCGAGGTGGCGACGGCGTGCGGCAGGGCGGCGCGGATCGGCGCTGGGGCGAGGAGGTAGGCGGCGGCGGCGCGCTGGCCGAGGAGGGCCTCCCGCGGGCTGCGGCGGGCTTCGGCGGCGGTGTAAGGTGGCAGCCAATGGTGGTGTGCCACGTGGCGGCGGCGGGGCGGACCGGACGTGTCCGGCGCCGTCGGACGTGTTCGGCGGCGGCGGATCTGAGATTTAGGGTTTCGGACGAGGGGGGATCCGGATTTCGGGGAAGGGGTCTATATATAGGCATAGAGGGAGCTAGGAGAGTCCAAATGAGGTGCGGTTTTCGGCCACGCGATCGTGATCGAACGCTCTAGATGATGGAGAAGGCTTAGGTGGGTTTTGGGCCAAATTGAAGGTGTGTTGGGCTGCAACGCACACGAGGCCTTTTCGGTCCCTCGGTTAACCGTTGGAGTATCAAACGAAGTCCAAATGATACGAAACTTGACAGGCGGTCTACCGGTAGTAAACCAAGGCCGCTTGGCAAGTCTCGGTCCAATCTAGAAATGTTTAATCCCCACACACAAAAGAAAGGTAGAATTGACCACCGGAGGAGAACGAAGCGCCGGAATGCAAAACGGACAACAGGGAAAATGCTCGAATGCATGAGATGAACACGTATGCAAATGCAATGCACATGATGACATGATATGAGATGCATGCCAACGACAACAACACACGGAGAAAAAAAACCCGAACCCGAGAAAATAAAATAACTTAACGCCGGAAACGGCAAGAGTTGGAGTACAAATTGGGAAAGTTACATCCGGGGTGTTACACCCTCGTAGACCGAAAGCGGAAGTGTTATGACAACGCTGTTGATGTAGTCGTACGTCTTCACAATCCGACTGATCCTAGCACCGAAGATATGGCACCTCCGCGATCTGCACACGTTCAGCTCGGTGACGTCCCTCGTACTCTTGATCCAGTTGAGGCTGAGGGATAGTTTTGTCAGCACGGCAGCATGGTGATGGTGATGATGAAGTTACCGGCGCAGGGCTTCGCCTAAGCACTACGACGATATGACTGAGATATGTAACTCTGGAGGGGGGCACCGCACACGACTAAGAGATTGTGTGTTGTGCCTTTGGGGTGTCTGAGGGAGTCCTGGACTAGGGGGTCCTCGGGCGTCCGGCCTGTTAGCCACGGGACGAACTGATGGGCTATGAAGACATGAAGGCCGAAGACAGCACCGTGTCCGGATTGGACTCTACTTGGCGTGGAAGGCAAGCTTGGCGACCGAAGATTCCTTCTTATGTAACCGACTTCATGTAAACCCTAGATCTCCTCGGTGTCTATATAAACCGAAGGGGATAGTCCGTAAAGAACAACACATATACTCATTACCATATTCATAGGCTAGGCTTCTAGGGTTTAGCCATTACGATCTCATGGTAGATCAACTCTTGTAACACCCATATTCATCAATATCAATCAAGCATGACATAGGGTACTACCACCATAGAGCGGGCCCGAACCTGGGTAAACATTGTGTCCCCTGTCTCCTGTTACCATTGATCCTAGATGCATAGTTTGGGACCCCCTACCCGAGATCCGCCGGTTTTGACACCGACATTGGTGCTTTCATTGAGAGTTCCACTGTGCCATCGACAAAAGGTTCGATGGCCCCTTCAATCATTAATAATGACACTGTCCAAGGAGGAATCTTCCTCACTGGTCAGATCTTCATATCCGGCGGCTTCGTACTGCGGGCCAACTCGCTTGGCCATATGGAGCAGATCGACAGCTACGCCCCTGGCCATTAGGTCGGATTCAGTAGCGTAAACTACGCCACGGATATCCGGGGAGATCTGATCTTCGAGGGATTTGAGCTCGCGGAGATCGCTCCCCCTCATCCCGATGAACGTGACTTAAATCTATCATCGGACCACACCCAGGAGATGGTTCCTGCGGCTGCAACAACCTTAGAGCCGAAGCAGATCGAGCCATCTGAGGCCGCTGGGTCCGCGGTGTTGGAACCGCACATGGACTCGACGCCCTGCAACATTCGCTTCAACGGAACTTCAGACCCGTCTCCGGTTATAAGTTCCGGATTGTGTACGCCCGCGGACACCGAGCTAGATCGGTTATCGATCTTCGAGTTCAGCACCGCTGACATTTTCTAGCACTCGCCTTTGGGTGACGTGCTAAAATCTTTAAAATAATTTGTCCTTGGAGAAGGACTCACAGCCGAACTATGGCCGGTTCGAGCTAGAGACGGATGATGAGAAACCCTGCTTCCCACCCGCCACCCACTTCATAGCCACCGTCGATGACTTAACCGACGCGCTTGACTATGGCTCTGAATACATCGATGGCATGGACGATGATGCCGACAAGGAGCAAGGCCAAGACCCGCCATTCACTAGACGTTGTACGGCTACCTCTTTGTACGACGTGTACATGGTTGATACACCTAAAGGATCTGGCGACAACAAGGAAGAGCCAGATGTGAATAAAACCTTCGAGACACAGTCCAAGCGCTAGTGGCCCAAGCGCCGCCCTAAGCACCGCCGCTCACAGGGCGGCAACACTGGCACCGGAGAAAATAGTACTCCGGGCGATGCAAGAAAAAATGAAGACCCTGTCGGGGCTACATCCGAACAGGAACATGACATCAGGCAAGACAACCCCGAAGAACAGAACATAGAAGATGACCCGGAGGATGATAGTTATCGTCCACCCTCCGAGGAGGAGACATGCCTTGGCAACGAAGATTTCATCGTGCCTGAGGATCCTCTCGAGCAAGAGCGCTTTAAGCTTCAGCTCATAGCCATGGCAAGGAGCCTGAAAAAGAAACAACAACAGCTTCAAGCTGAACAAGACCTCCTCGTATACAGATGGACCGACATCCTGACAGCCGAGGAACATGGCCTCAACCGCCCAGCCAAGAGCTACCCGAAACACGGACTCCTACCTCAATTCGATGAGGAGGCGCTGGACACACATCTCCCTCGCGTAGTACGGACCGACCACCACATGGTTGGGACAGGACGGCTGAACGACCACCCCGCGGTCGGGATAAAGCAGCAACTCGGGCCGAACAGCAGACCGCCCACCACCCCGCCAAAATAGGGATGGAACAGTCAGTATTCATATGTACGACCTCTGACAGACTCTGGACAGTAGAGCAGGACACACAAGATCGATCTATGGATCGCGAGGACGTGACTTGAAGCACGACAACGGCTACCTATTCGGACGTGACAAACCTAACCACGCTCGGGCCGAACGCCGCAGAAAAACTCCATCCAAGCTCTTCCACGATGCGGCCCGATATAGAGGCCCCGCACGCCCGCTCTGCTTCACAGATGAAGTACTGGATCATGAATTCCCTGAGGGGTTCAAGCCCGTCAATATTGAATCATACGATGGCACAACCGATCCGGCAGTATGGATCGAGGATTTCATCCTCCACATCCACATGGCCCGAGGAGACGACCTCCACGCCATCAAGTACCAACCATTAAAGCTCAAAGGACCAGCTCAGCACTGGTTAAATAGCGTGCCTGAGAACTCCATCGGTAGCTGGGAGGACTTGGAAGAGGCTGTCCTCGACAACTTCCAAGGAACTTATGTCCGGCACCGGATGCCGATGACCTAAGCCACATAGTTCAACAACCCGGAGAATCAGCCAGAAAATTCTGGACTAGGTTCCTAACCAAAAAGAACCAGACCATTGACTATCCAGATGTCGAAGCCCTAGCAGCCTTCAAACACAACATCCATGACGAATGGCTAGCACGCCACCTCGGACAAGAAAAACCGAAGTCAATGGTAGCCCTTACGACACTCATGACCCGCTTTTGCGCAGGCAAGGACAGCTGGCTGGCTCATAGCAAAAACACAGCCAGTGAGGCAGACCCCATCGAGGCCTAGAACAGCACCAGCAAGCTCCGGCGCAATAGACACAAACACATAAGCAATGGTGACAACACCGAGGACACCACAGTCAATGCCGGATTCAGTGGCTCCAAGTTCGGCCAACGGAAGAAACCCTGCAAAAGAAATAACGAAGGACCTTCCAGCCTGGACCGCATACTCGACCGTTTGTGCCAAATTCATGGCACCCCGGATAAGCAAGCCAGTCATACCAATAGGGATTGTTGGGTCTTCAAGCAGGCTGGCAAGTTAAATGCCGAAAACAAAGAAAAGGGTTCACAAAGTGAGGACGAGGATGAAGAGCCCCAGCAGCCGAACACCGGGGGACAGAAGAACCCCCCCCCCCCCAAGTCAAAGCGGTGAACATGATATATGCCACGCACATCCCCAGAAAGGAGCGCAAACGAGCACTTAGGGACGTCTACGCGGTAGAGCCAGTTGCCCCGAAGTTCATTCCGTGGTCATCATTTCCGATCACCTTTGATCGACGAGATCATCCGACTAGTATCCGCCCCGATGGTTCGGCCGCACTGGTCCTGGATCCAATCATCGACTGATTCCACCTAACACGAGTCCTGATGGATGGCGGAAGCAGCCTCAACCTGCTGTATCATGATACAGTACAGAAGATGGGCATTAATCCCTCATAAATCAAATCAACAAAGACTACCTTTAAAGGAGTCATACCAGGTGTAGAGGCCCGCTGTACGGGCTCAATCACGCTGGAGGTGGTCTTCGGTTCTCAGGACAACTTTCGAAGTGAAGAGTTAATCTTCGATATCATCCCCTTCCACAGTGGCTACCACGCACTTCTCGGACAAATAGCGTTTGCTAGATTTAACGCAGTGCCACACTATGCTTATCTCAAGCTCAAGATGCCCGGTCCACGCGGCATCATAACAGTCAATGGCAATACAGAATGCTCCCTCCTAACAGAGGAGCAAACCGTTTCCCTAGCAGCAGAAGTACAGAGTGGCCTTCTCAAGCAGCATCGTAGTCCAGCTGTCGAGCCCCTGGACACCATCAAGAGAATCCGGACTACACTGCAACAGGACTGCGCGGCTCGTCAAGAGCTCAACTAGCAATTCGGCCTCCGTCCCAGCCCCAATGAGGTAGTGGCATTCATACCACGTGTACACAATTACGCACTCAAAATTCCATGGACATCGACGGAGGCACGATATTTCCCGGGGTCCACAATTCGGCCAGGCCGATCCCGGACACACATTCTTTTACTTCTTTTTTCTAGTTTCAGGCACCTTTTTCTGCGGGCCTGATGTCAAGTCCTTTAGAAGGACTGAAATACAACGGAGGCAAGAAACACAGGTGTGTAGGGCAACCATTATACGTTCTTCTTGACGGTGTTCATACTTATTTCTCAAAATCCGCATGCTGCGCCCTATTGACTCCGACATGTTAAATGGCCGGATACTTCTCGCACCATCTGTACAAGATATGCCTTGACGTATCCATCCAATTATAATAAAAATGGTTCGAGGCCCAGTTCCTGTGGTTTTCGCTTCTTACTTCGTTTTATTTCGATTTGCCTATTTGCTGCATCGACACTCTTTTATGTTTCATATTCGCCAGGGGCTACTTGTCGCCCCATAATATGGCAGCACAGTCCGAACACTTATTCTATATATGTTCGGCACCCCGAATTTAGCATTATATGCATCGGCTCCGAATCATGTCTTTGGTCAATAGTTGGGTTGCCCGGCTCCTGTGCTTGCTACCCTACGTTCTGCTCCATCGGCTAGGGTAGTAAAGGGAGAACTACTGCGATTGTGCCCTAGCCTTAACAAGACGAGCACCTCAGTAGAGAAAGCCGAAAAATGACTGTCATGATGTGGCGAGAGTCGGTCAGCTAATCGAGGGTTACAAATTGTTGGAGATTTTTTCCGTGTTACGCGAGAGATCGGCACTTCCCGATCAGATGCAGACAGTAATCTGGCTTAAACCAGGGACTGCGCCCATGCTTTATTATAAAACTCCTATGGATAAGTGAGGGCGTTAAAGCCATAAAGTCTGATTGCCTTGTTCGTTGTGCTAAAAAACTCCTTCAACGACCATGTAATTGGATCAAGATTGTTTAGATTCCATCCCGAACACCTCCGTACTATCTATGTGAGGGCATAAGCCGACGACTGTCCAACCCTCAGATTACACACAACACGGCCGCACAGGAGGAAACAATTCAAAGCATAAATTAAATTAGTTTACAAAAACTGGCTTTGTTCCCATAATACAAGACAAAGGCAACATGAATACATTTATTCAAATACAATGTCCTGCGAACATTGCGCCGCTACAAGTCGAGACCCTTCTACGACATCCTCGAAATATCGCTCGGGGGTGCGGTGCTCCTTGACCTCCGGCAGCCCGCTGGCAACTTCAACAGCGTTCATCTTCGCGCACCACATCTTGCAGCGAGCAAAAGCCATACAGGCACCTTCAATACAGATGGAGCGCTTGATAACGTCCAGCCGAGGACAGGCGTTCACCATCCGCCTCACGAGTCCGAAGTAGCTACTAGGCATAGCTTCGGCTGGCCACAACTGGATTATTAAATCCTTAATGGCTAGTTCGACCACCCTATGCAGCTCCACCAGTTGTTTCAGCTGATCGGTGAAGGATACAGGATGCTCTGGTGCCACATACTGCGACTAGTAGAGCCTCTCCGAAGAATCCCCTCCTTCGGCTCGATAGAACTCCACGGCATCTGATACACTGCGTGGCAAATCCGCAAAAGCACCTGGGGAACTCCGAAACCGGGTTAGTAAAAGGTACTACTTCTCTGCATACTTGCTTTGCACCTTAAATGCCTTACCCGCCGCGATCTTCTTGGCCTCCTAGATCACCTGGAGGGCGGCCTGGTCCTCATTCCGTGCGGTCTCCACGCTTTGACGAGCCTTGGCGAGTTCGGTCCCTCGAAATGACGCATCATGCTCCAAGGCCTCGAATTTTTTCACTGCATCCTGGAGCTCCTAGTGGACTTCTTTGACCCGGGCATTTAGCTTCTTACGGGCGGCCTAGTGCTGGACAGCCTGCTCCTCAGCCTCGCCCAAGGCCTTCCTCAGGGCCTCGACCTCGGTCGCGGCTTCTGCACATATCACAATACCGCTGTCAACATACATCGCCTATCCTTTCCCAAACATATAGCAAGTCGTTCCTCACCTTGCTTCTCCTGGAGCTGAACTTTAACCTCGCCGAGCTCGTTCTCAGTCCACTCCAGCCTGCGCTTCAGCTTGGAGACCTCGGCAGCAAGCGAGGTCGCGGCCAATAGGGATGCCTGCTTATCAATACATATTCAGTCAGCCTCTTATAATTAAGTATTGATCCCCTGTCCGGTTCTCCTCACTGAACACCAGACAGTGTCTCAGGGGCTACGGACTATACGGTTTTTTTCCCTTTCTTACCTCGAAACCTGTTAACAAGCTGGTGCAGGCTTCATTCAGTCCGCTCTTGGTGGACCGAACCTTCTCAATCACCACACCCATAAGGACACGGTGCTCATCGACGACGGAGGCACTTCGCAGCGCCCCCATCAGGTCATCTGGCGCTCCTGGATGGACAGGAGCCGCCGGTGGAGGCGACGCACCCCCCTCCTTCAAAGGGGGCTGCTCGCCCGACTCCGGAGCCATATGGGTCTCCAGAATCGTATTCAGCTGAGGGCCGAACTGGATACGACCCTCTTTGCCAGTCTCCACGGGGATTGACTCCCCCGCATGTCCGGCAGTGGAGGCCCCGCCTTGTGGCGCCTCCCGGACAACGTCCTGGGCTCCTCCCCTCGGAGCGGATCTCCGGGATAACACTTCGGTGCTGCCCCTGGCCCCGGGGGAGTAAGCAGGTGGTGGCGACATGCTCGCCATCTCCGACGGAGCCAACGAACCTCCAGATGAGGATCACTGGATAAGGTCGCGGGCCTGACTACAATAGTGTGGATTAACCATGTTAGAATAATAAAAATAAAGGGCTAATATGTGCATGAATAAGCCATGTCACTTATGATGCGGCCTCGGGCCTAGTATGGGGGTGACGTTCCGGACTACTGTTAGCGTCCCACGCGGTGTTGACCGCTGGGGCGCCCTTCCCCTTTTTCGGCGCTTTCACCTCCAGATGCACCGAGGCCACCCTCTTCTTCTTCCTCTCCCCGGGAGGAGGGTTGTTTCCCTCATCCTCCTCCTCCTCCTCCTCCTCTTCCTCATCATTGTCCTCAGGGACAGAGGAATGGGCCTCGTCGTCTTTGGACGTCGCATCCAAAGTGCCCTTGCGACGGGGGCCACTCTTGGCCCCCTTGGCCTTCTTCTTGGCCTTCTTCTCCGGCACGGTATATGGCGCCGGCACCAGCATCCTCGCCAGGTGCGAGATGACTGGTTCTTCGGGCAACGGAGCCGGACACTGGATCTGCTTCGCCCTCACCACCTAGTCCCGAGGGAGCAATACTAAAGTCTCAGACATCATCCTCGAAACATTTAAGTTGGGAGTACATCAAAAGAAACATACCTCGCTGGCGGGGTGGTTACAATTGTGACCACGGTCTGAGTCCGTGGCCGGTGGCTTCTCCTTGCCCTTAAAGAGAAACTTCCAGGCCCCTTCGTGAGAAGTATCGAAGAGCCTTTTTAGGGTCTGGTGCTTCTTCGAATTGAACTCCCACAAAGGGCGGCTGCGGCGCTGGCACGGAAGAATCTGGTGGATTAGCATCACCTGAATAACGTCAATGATCTTGATGTCCTTGGTCACCATGCTTTGAACGCGCATCTGCAGCGCTATCATCTCGTCAGGTGCACACTAGTCCGGACTCTTCTCGACCCAGGAGGTGAGTCGCATGGGAGCGCTGGAGCGGAATTCAGCAGCTGCGGCCGAGGTGGTGCCGCGAGGTTCTGTAATATAGAACCACTGCTCCTTCCATTCCTTTATTGTCTCCACAAAGGTGCCTTTGGTCCATGGGACGTTGGATAGCTTGCTCACCATCGCCCCTCTGCACTCCACCACCTTCGGCTTCACGTTGAAGATTTTGAGCCATAGCCCAAAGTGGGGATGGATGCGGAGGAAGGCCTCGCACACAACAATAAACGCCGAGATGTTGAGGAAAGAATTCAGGGATAGATCATGGAAATCTATCCCGTAGTAGTACATCAGCCCGTGGATGAAAGGTTGGAGTGGAAACCCTAGCCCGTTGAAGAAATGGGGGATGAATACTACCCTCTCTGTGGGCTTCGGCGTGGGGACGACTTGTCCCTCAGCTGGCAGACGATGGGCGATCTCTTTCGCCAAATATCCGACCGCTCGGAGCTTAGTAATGTCCTCCTCCTTGATGCACGAGACCATCCACTTTCCTTGACAACCAGATCCGGACATGGTTGCTTGAGTGGAAAGGAGATAAGAACTCGGGCGCTGGAGCTTGAGATTGGAAAGACGGAGACAGAAAGAGAGCGTGAGGAGAGGAGGGGTGAATCCTTATCCCCTTATTAAGCCAGCAAATATTAAAACGCCTCCTCACTCGCCTTAGGATTCGCCTATTTCCTAGGGCTGTATAAACGGCGCGGTTAAGTTACCCATGCCCGCATTGATGAGAATCCCGCAATAAGGGGACACGATCTCTATTTTGACAAGACGTGCCAATAGCAACCACGTCTCGAAGCGTGGAATGGCAGAAGAAAAAGGTTCAAAATTATAACCGGACAGACGCTATGACATGTTGGAAAAAGCTGTCAACAGATTAGATTCGTGCAAATATTATATTCTCTCTCCGGTTGTGTACGTTTGATACGTCCCCATCGCATCTACTTTTCCAAACACTTTTGCCCTTGTTTTGGACTCTAACTTGCATGATTTGAATGGAACTAACCCGGACTGATGCTGTTTTCAGCAGAATTGCCATGGTGTTATTTATGTGCAGAAACAAACGTTCTCGGAATGACCTGAAACTTCACGGAGTAACTTTTTGGAAAATATAAAAAATACCTGCAAAAGATGAAGGCCAGGGGTCCCACCACCTGTACACGAGGGTGGGGGGGCGCCTGCCCCCCTAGGGCGCGCCCCCTGGAGCTCCTCCGACTCCAACTCCAACTCTATATATTGTATTTCGGGGAGAAAAAATCAGAGAGAAGAATTCATCACGTTTTACGATACGGAGCCGCCGCCAAGCCCTAAAACCTCTCCGGAGGGCTGATCTGGAGTCCATTCGGGGCTCCAGAGTGGGGAATTCGTCGCCATCGTCATCATCAACCATCCTCCATCACCAATTTCATGATGCTCACCGCCGTGCGTGAGTAATTCCATCGTAGGCTTGCTGGATGGTGATGGGTTGGATGGGATCTATCATGTAATCAAGTTAGTTTTGTTAGGGTTTGATCCCTAGTATCCACTATGTTCTGAGATTGATGTTGCTATGACTTTGCTATGCTTAATGCTTGTCACTAGGGCCCGAGTGCCATGATTTCAGATCTGAACCTATTATGTTTTCATCAATATATGAGAGTTCTTGATCCTATCTTGCAAGTCTATAGTCACCTATTATGTGTTATGATCCGTTAACCCCGAAGTGACAATAATCAGGATACTTACCGGTGATGACCGTAGTTTGAGGAGTTCATGTATTCACTATCTGTTAATGCTTTGTTCCGGTACTCTATTAAAAGGAGGCCTTAATATCCCTTTGTTTCCGTAAGGACCCCGCTGCCACGGTAGGGTAGGACAAAAGATGTCATGCAAGTTCTTTTCCATAAGCACGTATTACTATATTCAGAATACATGCCTACATTACATTGATGAACTGGAGCTAGTTCTGTGTCACCCTAGGTTATGACTGTTACATGATGAACCGCATCCAGCATAATTCTCCATCACCGATCCATTGCCTACGAGCTTTCCATATATTGTTCTTCGCTTATTTAATTTTCCGTTGCTATTGCTATCATCACTACAAAATACCAAAAACATTACTTCTACTACTGTTACCTTTTGCCACCATTACCACTACTATCATATTACTTTGCTACTAAACACTTTGCTGCAGATATTAAGTTTCCAGGTGTGGTTGAATTGACAACTTAGCTGCCAATACTTGAGAGTATTCTTTGGCTACCCTTGTGTCAAATCAATAAATTTGGGTTGAATACTTTACACTCGAAAACTGTTGCGATCCCCTATACTTGTGGTTTATCAACGGTGTGTGTAACAGGTCAGGATACGATCATTGCATCTGAAGACTATCTGGGAGTTCGGAGAAAAGGGAACCCACCTTACAATGCCGAAGACAATCAGCGCGCCGGACTCATCATCATTAAAAGCCATGTCTAGGGGCTACTGAGGGAGTCTTGGACTAAGGGGTCCTCGGGCGTCTGACCTGTTATCCACGGGCCGGACTGATGGGCTATGAAGACATGAAGGCCGAAGACTGCACCGTTTCCGGATTGGACTCTACTTGGCGTGGAAGGCAAGCCTGGCGACCGAAGATTCCTTCTTATGTAACCGACTCCATGTAAACCCTAGATCTCCTCGATGTCTATATAAACGGAAGGGGATAGTCCGAAAAGAACAACACATATACTCATTACCATATTCATAGGCTAGGCTTCTAGGGTTTAGCTATTACGATCTCGTGGTAGATCAACTCTTGTAACACCCATATTCATCAATATCAATCAAGAAGGACGTAGGGTATTACCTCCATATAGAGGGCCCGAACCTGGGTAAACATTGTGTCCCCTATCTCCTTTTACCATCGATCCTAGACGCACAGTTTAGGACCCCCTACCTGAGATCTGCCGGTTTTGACACCGACAGTGTCCCCTGCCCACGTATATAAAGGAGGGAGGAGGAGGAGGCCGGCCCTAGAGGGGGCGCGCCAAGTGTGGGGAGTCCTACTAGGACTCCCAAGTCCTAGTAGGATTCCCCTTTTTCCTTTCCAGAGTACGAGAGAAGAAAGAAGGAAAGAGAGAGGGAGTAGGAAAGGGCAAGGGGGGCGCCGCCCCCTTTCCCCTAGTCCAATTAGGACCCATGGGGGGGGCGCCTCCTTCCCTTTGGCATGCCTCCTCTATTCCCGTATGGCCCAATAAGGCCCAATACTTCTCCCGACGAATTCCTGTAACTCTCCGGTACTCTGTAAAATACCCGAATCACTCGTAACCTTTCCGATGTGCGAATACAGCCTTCCAATACATCGATCTTTACCTCTCGACCATTTCGAGACTGCTCGTCATGTCAGTGATCTCATCCGGGACTCCGAACAACCTTCGGTACATCAAATCACATAACTCATAATACAAATCATCATCGAACGTTAAGCGTGCGGACCCTACGGGTTTGAGAACTATGTAGACCTGGCCGAGACACATCTTCGGTCAATAACCAATAGCGGAACCTGGATGCTCATATTGGCTCCTACATATTCTACGAAGATCTTTATCGGTCAAACCGCAAAACAACATACGTTGTTCCCTTTGTCATCGGTATGTTACTTGCCTGAGATTCGATCGCTGGTATCAACATACCTAGTTCAATCTTGTCACCGGCAAGTCTCTTTACTCGTTCTGTAATGCATCATCCCACAACTAACTCATTAGTCACATTGCTTTCAAGGCTTATAGTGATGTGCATTACCGAGAGGGCCCAGAGATACCTCTCTAATACTCGGAGTGACAAATCCTAATCTCGATCTATGCCAACCCAACAAACACCCTTTAATGAGAACGAAAATAATTTAAGGATATAATACTAGCAAGTTTTCTCATCATTAGTGAACATGGTAGCTATATCATTTAAGTTAGTAAGATGTGCCACAACAGTTTTAGATTCATAGCCATAGAAAGGATCAGATTCAACCAAAGTAATTAACTCAGGATCGATAGAGAAATCATAATCCTTATCAGTAATAAAGATAGGTGAAGTAGCATAAGCAGGATCATATTTGATTCTAGCATTTAGAGATTTTTCTTTCAGCTTAGCTAATAGTTATTAAGATCACTTCTATCATTGCAGGAAAGAAAGTCTCTAGCAGTTTCTTCATCCATAACATAACCCTCAGGAACAACAGGCAATTCATATCTAGGGGAGAATCTTCATCATCACTTTCATCAATATTATCAGTTTCAATAATTTCATTCTCTCTAGCCGTAGCAAGTTGTTCATCAAGAAACTCACCAAGTGGCACAGTAGTATCAAGCATAGAAGTAGTTTCATCATAAGTATCATGCATAGCAGAAATGGCATCATCAATAACATGCGACATATCAGAATTAATAGTAGAAGCAGGTTTAGGTGTCGCAAGCTTACTCAAGATAGAAGGTGAATCAAGTGCAGAGCTAGATGGCAGTTCCTTACCTCCCCTCGTAGTTGAGGGATAAATCTTGGTTCTCGGATCTTTCAAGCTCTTCATAGTGATAAACAGATATAAATCCCAAGTGACTCAAAGAATATAGCTATGCTACCTGGCAACAACGCCAGAAAATAGTCTTGATAACCCACAAGTATAGGGGATCGCAACAGTTTTTGAGGGTAGAGTATTCAACCAAAATTTATTGATTCGTCACAAGGGGAGCCAAAGAGTATTCTCAAGTATTAGCAGTTGAGTTGTCAATTCAACCACACCTAGAAACTTAATATCTGCAGCAAGGTATTTAGTAGCAAAGTAATATGGTAGTAGTGGTAACGATAGAAAAAGGTAACGATTGCAAAAGTAATATTTTTGGGTTTTGTAGTGATTGTAACAGCAGCAACAGAAAAGTAAATAGGCAAAGAACAATATAGGAAAAGCTCGTAGGCATTGGATCGGTGATAGAGAATTATGTCGGATGCGATCGATCATGTAACAGCCATAACCTAGGGTGACATAGAACTAGCTCCAGTTCATCAATGTAATGTAGGCATGTATTCCGAATATAGTCATACGTGCTTATGTAAAAGAACTTGCATAACATCTTTTGTCCTGCCCTCCTGTGGCAGCGGGGTCCTTACGGAAACTAAGGGATATTAAGGCATCCTTTTAATAGAGTGCCGGACCAAAGCATTAACACATAGTGAATACATGAACTCCTCAAACTACGGTCATCACCGGTAGTGGTCCCGATTATTGTCACTTCGGGGTTAATGGATCATAACACATAATAGGTGACTATAGACTTGCAAGATAGGATCAAGAACTCTCATATATTCATGAAAACATAATAGGTTCAAATCTGAAATCATGGCACTCGGGCCCTAGTGACAAGCATTAAGCATAGCAAAGTCATAGCAACATCAATCTCAGAACATAGTGGATACTAGGGATCAAACCCTAACAAATCTAACTCGATTACATGATAAATCTCATCCAACCCGTCACGCAAGCCTACGATGGCATTACTCACGCACGGCGGTGAGCATCATGAAATTGGTGATGGAGGAAGGTTGATGATGACGATGGCGACGGATTCCCCTCTCCGGAGCCCCGAACGGACTCCAGATCAGCCCTCCCGAGAGAGATTAGGGCTTGGCGGCGGCTCCGTATCGTAAAACGTGATGAATCCTTCTCTCTGATTTTTTTCTCCTCGAACACGAATATATAGAGTTGGAGTTGAGGTCGGAGGAGCACCAGGGGGCCCACAAGGCAGGGGGCGTGCCCAGGGGGTAGGCGCGCCCCCACCCTCGCGGACAAGGTGTGGGCCCCCTGGCCTTGATTCTTTTGCCGGTATTTTTTATATATTCCAAAAATAATCTCCGTTGATTTTTAGGTCATTCCAAGAACTTTTATTTCTGCACAAAAATAACACCATGGCAATTCTGCTGAAAACAGCATCAGTCTGGGTTAGTTCCATTCAAATCATGCAAGTAAGAGTCCAAAAAAAGGGCGAAAGCATTTGGAAAAGTAGATACGACGGAGACGTATCAACTCCCCCAAGCTCAAACATTTGTTTGTCCTCAAGCAATTCAGTTGATAAACTGAAAGTGATAAAGAAAAACTTTTACAAACTCTGTTTGCTGTTGTTGTTGCAAATATGTAAAGCCAACATTCAAGTTTTCAGCAAGGATTATGAACTAACCATATTCACAATAACACTTAGGTCTCCTGTTTACTCATATCAATGGCATAATCAACTAGCGAGCAATAATAATAAATCTCGGATGACAACACTTTCTCAAAACAATCATAATATGATATAACAAGATGGTATCTCGCTAGCCCTTTTTGAGACTGCAAAACATAAATGCAGAGCACCTTTAAAGATCAAGGACTGACTAGACATTGTAATTCATGGTAAAAGAGATCCAGTCAAGTCATACTCAATGTAAACTAACAATAATACATGCAAATGACAATGGTGCTCTCCAATTGGTGCTTTTTAATAAGAGGATGATGACTCAACATAAAAGTAAATGGATAAGCCCTTCGCAGATGGAAGCAGGGATTTGTAGAGGTGCTAGAGCTTGATTTTGAAATAGAGATGAATAATATTTTGAGCGGTATACTTTCATTGTCAACCTAACAACCAAGAGATCTCGATATATTCCATGCTACACACATTATAGATGGTTCCCAAGAAGAATGGTAAAGTTTATACTCCCCCACCACCAACAAGCATCAATCCATGGCTTTCCCAAAACAACGGGTGCCTCCAACTAACAACAATCCTGGGGGAGTTTTGTTTGCAATTATTTTGATTTGATTTGAGCATGGGACTGGGCGTCCCGGTGACCAGCTATTTTCTCGTGAGTGAGGAGCGGAGTCCACTCCTGTTGAGGATAACCCGCCTAGCATGGAGGATACAGACAGCCCTAGTTGATACATGAGCTATTCCAGCATAAAAACAGAATGTTTATTTGAAGGTTTAGAGTTTGGAACATACAAATTTACTTGGAACGACAGGTAGATACCGTATATAGGAAGGTATGGTGGACTCATATGGAATAACTTTGGGCTTTATGGAATTGGATGCACAAGCAGTATTCCCGTTTAGTACAAGTGAAGGCTAGAAAGAGACTGGGAAGCGACCAGCTAGAGAGCGACAACAGTCATGAACATGCATTAAAATTAATCAACGCCGAATGCAAGCATGAGTAGGATATAATTCACCATGAACATAAATATCGTAGAGGCTATGTTGATTTGTTTCAACTACATGCGTGAACATGTGCCCAGTCAAGCCACTCGAATCGTTCAAAGGAGGATACCACCCTATCATACCACATCACAACCATTTTAATAGCATGTTGGCATGCAAGGTAAACCATTATAAACTCCTAGCAAATTAAGCATGGCAAAAGAAACTATAATCTCTAATTGTCATTGCAAACATGTTTCATTCATAATAGGCTGAATCAGGAATGATGGACTAATCATATTTACAAAAACAAGAGAGGTCGAGTTCATACCAGCTTTTCTCATCTCAATTAGTTCATCATATATCGTCATTATTGCCTTTCACTTGCATGACCGAATAGTGTGGATAATAATAATAGTGCACGTGCATTGGACTAGGCTGGAATCTGCAAGCATTCAATTCAAGGGAGAAGACAAGATAATATTGGCTCTTTGTTAGATCCACAATAATGCATATAAGAGCCACTCAACAATTTCATCATGGTCTTCTCCTCTCGACCCCCCAAAGAAAAGAAAATAAACAAAACTATTTACACGGGAAAGCTCCCAACGAGCAAAAGAAGAACAAGAAATCTTTTGGGGTTTTCTTTTTAATTACTGCTACTAAAGGCATGGAAAGTAAACTAACTAAAAGCTACAACCAATTTTTTGTTTGTTTTTCTTAAGATTTTTCAAACACACAAGAAGAAATCTTAAAAACAAAATAAACTAGCATGGATGATACAATGAAAAAGTATGAGCACCGACAATTGGCATGATTGTGTGAACATGAATGTAATGTCAGTGAGAAATACGTACTCCCCCAAGCTTAGGCTTTTGGCCTAAGTTGGTCTATGCCCATGGATCAAAATTATAGCTGGGGTCGTACTGAGAAGGGTCCTCAGATTGCCACTGGTTGGCAATATCCTCCAAATTCCACTGATAAACAGACAGATGGTGAGGATCGGATGGTGGCTCCGGCTCAGGCTCTGGAGCTGACATCTGGCCCCGGTACGCATTAATGGCCTCAGGCAAAATGAAGTGTGTGCCTAAAAATATGTTAAACAAAGAGGGCGCAGGCAAGGTAATAATCTCACAATAATTTTTACCAAATATTAATTTGTACTTAAGTATCTTATTCTTATCCTTAACAATAAACTCATGTGCTACCATACTCTTATAATCTAGAACAATAGGAGGCAGCAACTTTTCCTCTTTCTCAAAATGCCTGATAGGTATGTTAAAGTGTGCAGCAAGGCGCAAGGCAAAGATACCTCCGAGGACGGGGCCCTTTGTACGGTTCAAATTTAACCGTTTAGCAACAATAGCGCCTAAACTGAAAGTAGTATCACAATACATGGCATGGCGCAAAATAACAATATCAGGGGCACTAAGGTTTCCGCAGTTCCCACGACCAATTAAACATATACTAGCAAATATTGTGAAGTAACGCATAATAGGAAAATGTATGCTAGTGATTCTTGCATCGGAAACCTTTCTAGTTTCCCCTACAGCAATCGTATCGATAAACCCTTCCCAATCATTACGATGCGGTTCCTCGACGCTGCCCGCAAAGGGTATCAAACAGACTCGGCAAAAAACATAAAGTGACATCTCCTTATGCTCATCATGTAAATAAAATTCCATCGAAGGTGGCGATCTCCAAGCATGGAAATGAAACTTTTGCACAAAAATATTGGTGAGTAAGAGATACTGTTCACGCTGGTCGTGGAGGAAGGCGGTGAGGCTTGCATTCTCAGCCAAATAATAAAAATCTTCATAAATCCCGGCTTCTCTCAAGAAATCATCACAAGGCCATTCACACGGCTGAACCTCCGTAGTACGAGGGAGATTATACTTGGGCTTCTTATTCTCTTCAATTTGCTTATCCTTCGAGCTTCGGCTCGATGAGCCCCTCAAAAATCTCTTCATCTTTTTCTGAAATTTTCTGAAATTTTTAGTAACTTAAAATAAAAGTGAACCAAACTCAACAAGATTGATAGAAAATACTCCTACAAGTGCCTAGAGGCCATATCATGCATTAAAACTACTTTTGAACACATAAATTTGACATGCAAACTCAAGAATAGGGCAACCTAAGCAGCAAAAATTTGCAATAAATAAAGCACTAGAACAAAAACTAATTGGACCATGGGAGGTGTCGCATACCAAAGAACAATCCCCCGAAGCAGTTTTGTGAATGGAACTTTGAGCAAGGAGATCGAAAATGGCAGCAAGATGAGCAAGAACTCGGGTTTGAGCTGGCTAGTGATTTTTTCTGGAGCAAGACAAAGTGTGTGGGTGCAAGGATAAGTGGAGGGGACCCATGTGGGGTCCACGAGGCAGGGGCGGGCCCAGGGGGTGGGCGCGCCCTCCACCCTCGTGGGCACGTGGCTGTTCCCCCTGCTGTGTTCTCAGTGCCTAAAATCCTCAAATATTCTTGAAAAAAATCATATTTCATTTTCAGGGCATTTGGAGAACTTTTATTTTCGGGGTATTTTTTATTGCAAGGATAATTCAGAAAATAGACAAAAAAAACTATTTTTACTTTATTTAAGAAAAATAACAAAAAGTAAAAAGAGGGTACAGAAAGTTGTGCTTTCTAACTTCATCCATTTCATGCTCATCAAAAGGAATCCACTAACAAGGTTGATCAAGTCTTGTTAACAAACTATTTTCGAATAACATGAAACCAGAGAATTTTCGAATAACACTAGGTTACCTCAACGGGGATATGCATGTCCCCAACAATAAGAATATCATATTTCTTCTTGACAGAGAGGAAATTCAAAACCTCCAATAGTGATCGTTGAAAATTTTCCAATAGAATTAATACTATGGACTTGAGGTTGTTTCCTCCGAAAGTGTACCGTATGCTCATTACCATTGACATGAAAAGTGACATTGCCTTTGTTGCAATCAATAACAGCCCCTGCAGAATTCAAAAAGGGTCCACCAACGATAATCGACATACTATCGTCCTCGGGAATATCAAGAATAACAAAGTCCGTTAAAATAGTAACGTTTGCAACCACAACAGGTACATCCTCACAAATACCGACAGGTATGGCGGTTGATTTATCAGCCATTTGCAAAGATATATCAGTAGGTGTCAACTTATTCAAATCAAGTCTACAATATAAAGAGAGAGGCATAACACTAACACCGGCTCCAAGATCACATAAAGCAGTTTTAACATAGTTTCTTTTAGTAGAGCATGGTATAGTTGGTACTCCGGGATCTCCTAGTTTCTTTCGTATTCCACCCTTAAAAGTGTAATTAGCAAGCATGGTGGAAATTTCAGCTTCCGGTATCTTTATTTTATTTGTAACAATATCTTTCATGTATTTAGCATAAGAATTCATTTTAAGCATATCAATCAAACGCATACGCAAAAAGATAGGTCTAATCATTTGAGCAAAGCGCTCAAAATCCTCATCATCCTTTTTCTTGGATGGTTTAGGAGGAAAAGGCATGGGTTTCTGAACCCATGGTTCTCTTTCTTTACCGTGTTTCCTAGCAACAAAGTCTCTCTTATCATAATGTTGATTCTTTGATTGTGGGTTTTCAAGATCAACTACAAGTTCAATTTCCACATCATTATTATTGCTAGGTTGAGCATCAACATGAACATCATCATTAACATTATCACTAGGTTCATGTTCCTTACCAGATTGTGTTTCAGCATCAGAAATAGAAATGTCATTGGGATTCTCAGGTGTGTCAACAACAGGTTCACTAGAAGCATGCAACGTCCTATCATTTTTTATTTTCTTCCTTTTAGAAGAACTAGGTGCATCAACATTAATTCTCTGAGAATCTTGCTCAATTCTCTTAGGGTGGCCCTCTGGATACAAAGGTTCCTGATTCATTTTACCCCCTCTAGTCATAACTCTAACAACATTATCATTTTTATTATTATTTAATTCATTGAGCAAATCATTCTGAGCTTTAAGTACTTGTTCTACTTGAGTGGTAACGATAGAAGCATGTTTACTAATAAGTTTAAGTTCACCTTTAACTCTAGACTTATAATCACTCAAGTGTTCAATCATATCAGCATTGCGTTTCAATTGTGTACCAACATAAGCATTGAAGTTTTCTTGTTTAACAATAAAATTATCAAACCCATCTAAGCATTGGCTAGCAGACTTATAACGAGGGATATCACCTTCATCAAATCTATAGAGAGAATTTACCTTTACTACCTGTGTTGGGTTATCAAGACCACGTATTTCTTCAATAGGTGGTAAATTCTTCACATCTTCAGCTTTAATACCTTTTTCTTTCATAGATTTCTTTGCCTCTTGCATATCTTCAGGACTGAGAAATAGAATACCCCTTTTCTTTGAACTTGGATTAGGAGTTGGTTCAGGAAGTGTCCAATTATTTTCATTAGTCAACATAATATTCAATAGTAATTCAGCTTGATCAACAGTTCTTTCCCTGAAAACACAACCAGCACAACTATCCAGGTAGTCTCTGGAAGCATCGGTTAGTCCATTATAAAAGATATCAAGTATTTCATTCTTCTTGAGAGGATGATCAGGCAAAGCATTAAGTAATTGGAGAAGCCTCCCCCAAGCTTGTGGGAGACTCTCTTCTTCAATTTGCACAAAATTATATATTTCCCTTAAAGCAGCTTGTTTCTTATGAGCGGGGAAATATTTAGTAGAGAAGTAATAAATCATATCCTGGGGACTACACACACAACCAGGATCAAGAGAATTAAACCATGTTTTAGCATCACCTTTTAATGAGAACGGAAACAACTTAAGGATAAAGTAATAGCGAGTTTTCTCATCATGAGTGAACAGGGTGGCTATATCATTGAATTTAGTAAGATGTGCCTCAATAGTTTCAGATTCATAGCCATAAAAAGGATCAGATTCAACCAAAGTAATTAACTCAGGATCGACAGAGAAATCATAATCCTTATCAGTAATAAAGATAGGTGAAGTAGCAAAAGAAAGGTCATATTTCACTCTAGCATTCAAAGACTTTTCTTTAAGCTTAGCTAATAATTTCTTAAGATCTGATCTATCATTGCAAGCTAAGAAGTCTCTAGCAGTTTATTCATCCATAACATAACCCTCAGGCACAACAGGCAATTCATATCTAGGGGGAGAATCTTCATCATCACTTTCATCAATATTATCAGTTTCAATAATTTCATTCTCTCTAACCCTAGCAAGTTGTTCATCAAGAAATTCACCTAGTGGCACAGTATTATCCAGCATAGAAGTAGTTTCATCATAAGTATCATGCAGAGTAGAAGTGGCATCATCAATAACATGCGACATATCAGAATGTATAGCAGGTGTAGGTGTCGCAAGTTTACTCAAAACAGAAGGTGAATCAAGTGCAGAGCTAGACGGGAGTTCCTTACCTCCCATCGTAGTTGAGGGAAAAATATTGGTTCTTTGATCTTTCAAGTTCTTCATAGTGAGCAGCAGATATAAATCCCAAGTGACTCAAAGAATAGAGCTATGCTCCCCGGCAACGGCGCCAGAAAATAGTCTTGATAACCCACAAGTATAGGGGATCGCAACAGTTTTTGAGGGTAGAGTATTCAACCCAAATTTATTGATTCGACACAAGGGGAGCCAAAGAATATTCTCAAGTATTAGCAGCTGAGTTGTCAATTCAACCACACATGGAAACTTAATATCTGCAGCAAGGTATTTAGTAGCAAAGTATATGATAGTAGTGGTAACGGTGGCAAAAGGTAACAGTAGTAAAAGTAATGTTTTTGGTATTTTGTAGTGATGATAGCAATAGCAACGAAAAAGTAAATAAGCAAAGAACAATATATGGAAAGCTCGTAGGCAATGGATCGGTGATGGAGAATTATGCCGGATGCGGTTCATCATGTAACAGTCATAACCTAGGGTGACACAGAACTAGCTCCAGTTCATCAATGTAATGTAGGCATGTATTCCGAATATAGTCATATGTGCTTATGGAAAAGAACTTGCATGACATCTTTTGTCCTGCCCTCCTGTGGCAGCGGGGTCCTTACGGAAACTAAGGGATATTAATGCATCCTTTTAATAGAGTGCCGGAACAAAGCATTAACACATAGTGAATACATGAACTCCTCAAACTACGGTCATCACCAGTAATTATCCCGATTATTGTCACTTCGGGGTTAACGGATCATAACACATAATAGGTGACTATAGACTTGCAATATAGGATCAAGAACTCTCATATATTGATGAAAACATAATAGGTTCAGATCTGAAATCATGGCACTCGAGCCCTAGTGACAAGCATTAAACATAGCAAAGTCATAGCAACATCAATCTCAGACCATAGTGGATACTAGGGATTAAACCCTAACAAAACTAACTCGATTACATGATAGATCCCATCCAACCCATCACCGTCTAGCAAGCCTACGATGGAATTACTCACGCACGGCGGTGAGCATCATGAAATTGGTGATGGAGGATGGTTGATGATGACGATGGCGACGGATTCCCCTCTCCGGAGCCCCGAACGGGCTCCAGATCAGCCCTCCCAAGAGGTTTTAGGGCTTGGCGGCGGCTCCGTATCGTAAAACGTGATGAATTCTTCTCTCTGATTTTTTCTCCCCGAAATACAATATATAGAGTTGGAGTTGGAGTCGGAGGAGCTCCAGGGGGCGCGCCCTAGGGGGGCAGGCGCCCCCCCACCCTCGTGTACAGGTGGTGGGACCCCTGGCCTTCATCTTTTGCAGGTATTTTTTATATTTTCCAAAAAGTTACTCCGTGAAGTTTCAGGTCATTCCGAGAACTTTTATTTCTGCACAAAAATAACACCATGGCAATTCTGCTAAAAACAGCGTCAGTTCGGGTTAGTTCCATTCAAATCATGTAATTTAGAGTCCAAAACAAGGGCAAAAGTGTTTGGAAAAGTAGATACGATGGAGACGTATCACTAGGAAACTTGACCATCTTTGATTCAATGAGCTAGTCAAATAGAAGCATACTAGTGACACTCTGTTTGTCTATGTATTCACACATGTACTAAGTTTCCAGTTAATACAATTATAGCATGAGTAATATACATTTATCATGATATAAGGAAATATAAATAACAACTTTATTATTGCCTCTAGGCATATTTCCTTCAGAGCATACTTATGGCCAGGGCTCGTGTACATGGCTGTGTCAGAACGGAGAAGCTGCGCCATTGTCGTGTTCATGGGGAGGCAATGGAATGCGTCGTGTTCATTAGGAGGCAACGGAATGCGTGATGTTCATCCGGAGCCAACCGGCTTAGACAGAACAACCGATGGAAACGAGGCCTGGCGTACCGCAAAATGGAGGAAATAGACCTCCTATGGTGGAAACGGGGTCCTACTGATCGGGAGGGGTGTGGCGTACCACAAAACGGAGGAAACAAACTTGTGTTGGAGCGCTACGGTCGAAACAGGGGTCCTATTCATCGGGAGGGGTGTGGCGTACCGCAAAACAGGACTCCACGGGCTACTTTTCATCTCCACCGCGACTGCCTCCATGGGCTACTGTTCATCCACCGTCGACCTCCTCCAGCCTCCACCTACGACTGTTCATCCACAGGCTCCTGTTCATCCAGCCTCCACCGCGCGCTCCTACACCGGCTATTGTTCAAAAATCTCTCTCCACGGGGTCCTGTTCAACCACCCCTCCATGGGCTACTGTTCATCCAGCCCTCCGCCGACTACTTTTCAACCAGCCCTCCACGGGGTCCTGTCCATCCAGCCCTCCACGGGGTCCTGTTCATCCACTGGCTCGATCGATCGGGGTACTGTTCATCCAGCGGCAACGGCCTCTACTACCATGGGGTCCTATTCATCCAACCCCCCACCGGGAACTGTTCATCCAAATCCCCCAACAGCGCTCACTGTTCATCAAGGGAAGGAGGCAGTAGTGTTCGATAGGCTTCAGTTAGTAGCAGTAGCGAAGGAATCACTCGGCTTTAGTTAACAGCAAGGGATCGATCGATCGCTCGGGTTCAGTAACCCGTAGCCTACAGTGCAATCGCTCGGGTTCAGTTAGAGCCCAATGCCTCGCACCCACACGCGTACGTGTACTAGAGAAACGTGCACCGCTCGGCCCCCGACCACCCACCGTAGCCGGGAACTCCCTGATATTTTCCTCGCCCTCGCGTCTACCACGGTTTTTTCCATCATGGACGGCCCAAAGAATTTCATGCAGCTGTGTCTCTGGCCCGCCCAGGACGAAAAGCCCATTTTCTGTCATGATTTTTTGTCATAGAAGTAGGAGCCCACCATATCTATGATGATAGCAGGTTTTGTCACAATTATCTTCATAGAAGTGTCATAAGCATGACAGAAAAAAATTCGTTCGGCCCAAAATGTCACGGATGTGTCTCTTTTTCTAGCGATCGACCTTGGAACCATTCCCGACGCGCATCTTCACCTCGTCCTTAGCCAATCTTCGTTTAATCCATAGCCCCTGTTTTGAGTTACAAATATGACCAACCAAACCATTATCAAATAACAAGGCGCTACTACGAGCATAAGTAAGGTACACATCAATAACATGTATATCATATATACCTTTGTTCACTTTGCCATCCTTCTTATACGCCAAATACTTGGGGCAGTTCCGCTTCCAATGAACAGTCCCTTTGCAGTAGAAGCACTCAGTTTCAGGCTTAGGTCCAGACTTGGGCTTCTTCCTAGAGTGGAAACTTGCTTCCCATTCTTCTAGAAGTTCCCCTTCTTTCCCTTGCCCTTTTTCTTGAAACTAGTGGTCTTGTTAACCATCAACACTTGATCCTCCTTCTTGATTTCTACCTTCACAGCTTTGAGCATAGAGAAGAGCTCGGGAATTGCCTTATCCCTCCCTTGCATGTTATACTTCATCACGAAACCTTTGTAGCTTGGTGGCAGTGATTGAAGAATGATGTTAATAACACTACCATCTGAAAGATTAACTCCTACCTGAGTCAAGTGGTTATGATACCCAGACATTTTGAGTATGTGTTCACTGACAAAACTGTTCTCCTCCATATTGCAGCTATTGAAATTGTTGGAGACTTCATTTCTGTCAACTTGGTCATTTGCTTGAAATATCAACTTCAACTATTGGAACATCTCACATGGTCCATGGCGTTCAAAATGTCTTTGAAGTCCCGATTCTAAGCCGTAAAGCATGGCACACTGAGCTATCGAGTAGTCATCAACACGTGACTGCAGGGCTAGAGGGGGTGGCACACCTAGCGGTGCATCAAGGACATAATTCTTCTGTAGAGCAATGAGGATAATCCTCAAGTTACGGGCCGAGTCCATATAGTTGCTACCATAATCTTTCAACTTAGCTTTCTCTAGGAATGCATTAATATTCAAGGGAACGGTAGCACGAGACATTGATCTACAACATAGATATGCAAAAACTATCAGGTATAAGTTCATGCTAAAATTAAATTCAATTAATCATATTACTTAAGAACTCCCACTTAGATAGACATCCCTCGAGTCATCTAAATGATTACGTGATCCAAATCAACTCAACCATGTCCGATCATCACGTGAGATGGAGTAATCATCAATGGTGAATATCTCTATGTTGATCATATCTACTATATGATTCATGTTCGACCTTTCGGTCTCGAGTGTTCTGAGGCCATGTCTGTACATACTAGGCTCGTCAAGTTTGACTCGAGTATTCCGCATGTGCAAAAAACTGTCTTGCACCCGTTGTATGTGAACGTAGAGCACGCCTATCATACCCGATCATCACATGGTGTCTCAGCATGACGAACTGTCGCAATGGTGCATACTCATGGAGAACACTTATAACTTGAAATTTTAGTGAGGGCTTATCTTACAATGCTACCGCCGTACTAAGCAAAATAAGATGCATAAAGATAAACATCACATGCAATCAAAATATGTGACATGATATGGCCATCATCATCTTGTGACTTTGATCTCCATCTCCAAAGCATCGTCATGATCTCCATTCTCACTGGCTTGACACCTTGATCTCCATCGTAGCATCATGGTCATCTCGCCAACTATTGCTTCTACAACTATCGCTAATGCATAGTGATAAAGTAAAGCAATTACATGGTGTTTGCATTTCATACAATAAAGAGACAACCATAAGGCTCCTGCCGGTTGCCAGTGACTTTTACAAAACATGATCATCTCATACAATAACATATATCACATCATGTCTTCACCATATCACATCACAACATGCGCTACAAAAATAAGTTAGACGTCCTCTACTTTGTTGTTGAAAGTTTTACGTGGCTGCTACGGGCTTATAGCAAGAACCGTTCTTACCTACGCATGAAAACCACCACAGTGATTTATCAAGTTTGTTGTTTTAACCTTCAACAAGGACCGGCCGCAGTCAAATTCGATTCAACTAAAGTTGGAGAAACAGACACCCGCTAGCCTCCTTTGTGCAAAACTAGTTGCATGTCTTTCAGTGGAACCAGTCTCATGAACGTGGTCGTGTAAGGTTGGTCCGGGTCGCTCCATCCAACAATACCGCCGAATCAAAATAAGACGTTGGTGGTAAGCAGCATGATGATCACCGCCCACAACACTTTGTATTCTACTCGTGCATACCATCTACGCATAGACCTGGCTCGGATACCATTGTAGGCGAACATAGCATGCAATTTCAAAAAAAATCCTAGGCTCACGCAAGAACTATCTAGGATATGCATAGAAACATGACTGGGAGAGTGTGTCTACGTACCCTCATAGACCAAAAGCGGAAGCGTTTGACAACGTGGTTGATGTAGTCAAACTTCTTCTCGTTCCAACCGATCAAGCACCCAATGTACGGCACCTCTGAGTTCTGCACACGTTCAGCTCAATGACGTCCCTCGAACTCTTGATCCAGCAAAGTGTTGAGGGAGAGTTCCATTAGCACGATGCCGTGGTGACGGTGATGGTGAAGTGATCCACGTAGGGCTTCGCCTAACCACTACTAAGATATGACCGGAGGTGTAATCTGTGGAGGGAGCGCCGCACACGGCTAACAGATGTTGTTGTGTGTTCTTGGCGCCACCCCCTCATATATATAGGTGGGAGGGAGAGGGAGCAGCCAAGGGGGGCGCCCCAAGTAGGCTGAATCCTACTTGGGGTTCCTCCCCAATTCGGCCCCCATTCCTTATTCATCGAAGGGGAAAGGAAAAGAGAGGGGGGAGGGAAGGAAGGGGGAGGCCGAATCCTCCCCTTTCCTTCTCCCTTCCCCTCTTTCCTTCTCCTCCCATTTCGGCCTACATGGGGGGCGCACCAGCTCCTTAGGGGCTGGTCTGTCCCCCTCTTGGCCCCATAGGCCCATATAGTTGCCGGGGGGGGGGGGGGTGCCCGGAACCCCTTCCGGTGACCCGATATGTACCCGGTACCCCCGGAACACTTCTGGTGTCCGAATACCATTGTCCTATAAATCAGTCTTTACCTATCGACCATTTTGAGACTCTTCGTCATGTCCGTGATCTCATCCGGGACTCCGAACAACATTCAGTCACCAAATCACATAACTCATATAACACAAAATCGTCATCGAACGTTAAGCGTGCGGACCCTACGGGTTCGAGAACTATGTAGACATGACTGAGACACCACTCCGGTCAATAACCAACAGCGGAACCTGGATGCTCGTATTGGTTCCTACATATTCTACGAAGATCTTTAGCGGTCGTACCGTAATGACAACATACATTGTTCCCTTTGTCATCGGTATGTTACTTGCCTGTGATTCGATCGTCGGTATCTACATACCTAGTTCAATCTCGTTACCAGCAAGTCTCTTTACTTGTTCTATAATACATCATCCCGCATCTAACTCATTAGTTACATTGCTTGCAAGGCTTATTACGATGTTCATTACCGAGAGGGCCCAGAGATACATCTCCGATATTCGGAGTGACAAATCCCAATCTCGATCTATTCCAACCCAACAAACACCTTCTGATATACCTGTAGAGCATCTTTATAATCACCTAGTTATGTTGTGACGTTTGATAGTACACAAGGCATTCCTCCGGTACCCGGGAGTTGCACAATCTCATAGTCAAAGGAATATGTATATCACATGAAGAAATCAATAGCAATAAAACTGAATGATCAATATGCTTAGCTAATGTATGGGTCTTTCCCATCACATAATTCTCCTATGAAGTGATCCCGTTCATCAAATTACAACACATGTCTATGGTTAGGACACTTAACCATCTTCGATTAACGAGCTAGTCTAGTAGAGGCTTACTAGGGACACTGTGTTTTGTCTATGTATACACACATGTATCAAGTTTCCTGTAAATACAATTCTAGCATGAATAATAAACATTTATCATGATATAAGGGAATACAAAATAACAACTTTATTATTGCCTCTAGGGCATATTTCCTTCAAGCATATAGTACTTAAAAAAATAAAAATGAGCTCATAGACCTTACCACATTCTTGGTTCGGGACTAGTACAGAACAAGGCGTTCCTAGTCATCTCCAGTAAATGTGTCTTAGGAGAACGTAAGGGAATTTGATGGGTTTCTTTGCCAGTGAAGTAAATGTTCTTCAGGTAATTCTGATACTGCCACCAAGCATTCTTGAAGATAGTAGAGGTATTAGCACAGGTTACCTCATCCTGAGTTTCCAAATCGGTCCTTATCTATAGAGAAAAATGGGAAAATTTGCTGTATTATAACCATCATGGAGGTAGAATGTATGGGACAAAGAAAAGTAATTTCCGTGAATAACATTACTTACACATAACTCCTGGACAAACACCTGCAACTGGCATTTTCCTTCATCTTCAGTATAATATTTCCATGATGGGAAGATACGCACATAGGATTTAACAACATCAAATGCGATAGATGCTAAACTACAAATGGCTGGTTGTGCTTCCTCCACAGGAATAGGTATACTAACTGGTGGAGTTGGGGTTCGCCGTGGTAGTACTGGCGCTTTGGGCACTGGGGTTGCCTTACTAACTGCTCTTGTTTGGGAGCTCTTTGGTGGAGATGGTGCTGTGTCAACAGGAACTGGGTTACTATCTCCTAGGGTTGGGGTTAGATTGGGTGAAGCTAGTTCTCTATCCATCGTAGTAGGGGTATAATCTGTGAGAGTCTGGGTTATGTGTCGTAGGGCTGGTTCTCGTCCATGTACAACCGGGGTGCTATCTCCACCAAGAGGTAGCATTGTTTTATTTGAAGACCGTGTTTTTACTCCGCTAGATACTGCCATCACCCGCTCCAATTCAAATGGATGATAAACAGGAAACATAGTTGAATGTACAATTGTATGAGAGACAGATGCAATAGATAGTGTGGAAAAAGGAGGGCATGAAATAGTTGACATGTATATTGTTTAACTAAAAAGTATAGCATGACATAATTTCACATATATGATCTCTATCTAAACTGGATAGCATAGGATGACATAATTCAAAGATATTATGACTAACTAAACAGGATGGCATGAGATAATGATATGATGTCTTTAGTAAATAGGTTCGCATGACATAATTCACATACATGCTATCTAAGTAATCAGGATCGCATGATTTAATTCACATATCTGATTTATATGCTAAGTAGATGGCATTCGCATATATGATGCCTGAACTAAGAATATGGTGTTGAATATTGTGTATATGATGTCTAACCTATGCAATGCAAGACACCATATGCATGATATGAGTAGTATAACCATGCCAAGTTAGAGTATACACCTCGGTGGGGGAATAGGACTGGTCATCTGTCTCTGAATCCATCTCTGAGGAGTATCGCGACCTAGCAAGAGATCTGCTTCGACTGGTAGCACTGTCTGCTCTGAAGACCTTGTTTTTACTCCAGATTTTTCCATCACCCACTCAAATGGCTAATTCACAGGAAGAGTAGTTTAATGTGCAAACATTGTCGACAAATGGAAATGTAATGAAGAAAAGGATGGGAAAGATATCATTCAAATATATGATGCATTGTTAATCAGGATGACATTGCATATTTCACATATATTATGGCATCCTAAAAGAGATGAGAATGAAAATTCCCATATATGATGTAGAAACTAAACGGGTGGCATTACAGAACATGTCTAAAGTAATCAGATGACATATATGAGGTCGAAAGTAGGCACTACAAGGCAACAAATGCATGATATGACTAACATCATCATGCCAAGTTAGAGCAAACACCTTGGGGGGTAAATATGAGTGGTCAACTGCGTCTGAATCCGCCTCGGAACAGATATCTTCCTCTGGATTACTATATTGATAGGGGGGCGGGTTTGCCATTGAACCCACATGGAGCAATGTCTGCATGACATTGCATTGCCGCGCAAAACTCTTCTCTTTCTTTCTACATGTTCAGCATGAGTGTGTACAATATCTGACATGCATACGAAAAGTGAGATTATGTAAGGAGAGCATGCAGAACTCTAGAGTGATGGTAACAACCAGTGGATGGATCCAGAAATAATGATAGCAGGCTGATGATAGCTTTAATTTAATGAAAAGACAGATGATGATTGCTTTACTATTTGTTTCCCACCCAAGATGAACAACATAGGCATACCCTAGGTGAACCAGATAATAGACAGAGATACTATTCAATGTTGCCTCGATATGTGCCCCACAACTAATTTTAAAACTCAAGTTTGAACATTAATTTGGACCTAACTTGGAGTCTAAGAGGTGAACATGACGATAAAGTAGCAGGTAATATTAAGCAATGCATAACATAAGGAGAAACAAAAGAGTGCAACCTCTCTTGTGGACCCGTGTACTCCTCAGGTTCATCTGCTGAGTCAATGATGGTGATGCCGTTGCGGTGGGTGCCGACGGCAGGGAAGGAGATCTGAGGCGGCGAAACACGGTCAGGAGTCATGATGTCTGGTTTGGTGGATGCTTCTGTCGATGGAGCAGCTCAGGTGAGGTGGATGATGTCGCAGCAGGAATAGGACAAACCACACAATGTTTTCTTCGACTCCTACCTATAACTAAAGTAAGTTTGTAAGGGCTCCTTGGGCTTGCAGGATTCTAAAAATAGAGGGATAGGAAAAACACCAGAATAGGATATGAATGCACGTGGTAAACAGAGCATTTGTAAACACGGGATTTCTACCAACTTGGGTGTTTGGTTCACGGGAATTGGAAGAGTAGATGAATGGAAAGAAACATGGCCAACTTAAAGTGAAACCATATGAAAGCTTCTTAATTAGAATGTTATTTTGCCTCTAATGCACTTGGTCTTGTTTTCATGCATAGGATTTTGGAAAGTAGGTACAGGTGGATGTTTTGCTCCATTTCTTTCAACAAAATGCATGAATAATTGAAGAGTAGAGTCCCATAGGAAAATTTCCTATTGCTATGTTCTTCCTCTAGTTTTTCCTTTGAACCAAAATAGCTCTAATGGATCGACATGAATGTAGAGTAATAAGTGATGCGACAAGTGCATAACATCTTTGCCGTAGCTGTGTCGACCTCGTCATCATTCGGTTGGTCGCTGAAGAAGTTGAGAGAGAGGTGGCTGTTGGAGGTGTGGAGGAAGATCTTAGGAATCTATAGACGGTGTCCAGGGCACTGCTCTGTTGTGATGGATGGTTGTTACTTCTTGAGCTTGCGTTGTTTTTCCCTTGAAGAGGAAAGGGTGATGTAGCAAAGTAGAGATAAGTATTTCGCTCAGTTTGAGAACCAAGGTATCAATCCAGTAGGAGACAACGCTCAAGTCACCGAATACCTACACAAACAATCAAACAACTTGCACCCAACGCGATAAAGGGGTTGTCAATCCCTTCATGGTTACTTGCAAAAGTGAGATCTGATAGAGATAGATAAAAGTAAACAAACAGTAAAGTAAATATTTTTGGTATTTTTGGTTTATAGATCAGAAAGTAAAATATTGCAAAATAGTAGATCAAAAACTTATATGATGGAAAATAGACCTGGGGCCATAGGTTTCACTAGAGGCTTCACTCAACATAATAAATAATACGATGGGTGAACAAATTAACTGTCGAGCAATCGTTAGAAAAGTGCAAAGTTATGATGATATCTAAGGCAATGATCATGAATATAGGCATCATGTCCGTGTCAAGTAGACTGAAATGATTCTGCATCTACTACTATTACTCCACACATTGACCAATATCCAGTAATGCATCTAGATTATTAAGTTCATAAAGAACGGAGTAGCGCATTAAGCAAGATGACATGATGTAGAGGAATTAACTCAAGTAATATGATGAAAACCCCATCTTTTTGTCCTCGATGGCAATAATACAATACGTGCCTCGAGTAGGTACGTTGGAGACGTATTAAGCATCCCCAAGCTTAATTCATGCTCGTCCTTGAGTAGGTAAATGATAAAAACAGAATTTTTGATGTGGAACGTAACATATTTATCCATGTAATTTCTTTACTGTGGCATGAATGTTCAGATCTGTAAGATTCAAAACAAAAGTTTAATATTGACATAAAATCAATAATACTTCAAGCATACTAACAAGGCAATTGTGTCTTCTCAAAATAACATGGCCAAAAAAGCTTATCCCTACAAAATCATATAGTCTGGCTATGCTCCATCTTCATCACACAAAATATTTAAATCATGCACAAGCCCAATGACAAGCCAAGCAATTGTTTCATACTTTTGATGTTCCAAAACTTCTTCAACTTTCACGCAATACATGAGTGTGAGCTAGATATAGCACTATAGGTGGAATAGAAGGTGGTTGTGGAGAGGACAAAATGAAGGAGATGGTCTCACATCAACTAGGCGTATCAATGGGCTATGGAGATGCCCATCAATAGATATCAATGTGAGTGAGTAGGGATTTCCATGCAATGGATGCACTAGAGCTATAAGTATATGAAAGCTTAAAAAGAAACTAAGTGGGTGTGCATCCAACTCGCTTGCTCACGAAGACCGAGGGCAATTTGAGGAAGCCCATCATTGGAATATACAAGCCAAGTTCTATAATGGAAAATTCCCACTAGTATATGAAAGTGACAATATAGGAGACTCTCAATCATGAAGATCATGGTGCTACTTTGAAGCACAAGTGTGGTAAAAGGATAGTAACATTGCCCCTTCTCTCTTTTCTCTCTCTTTTTTTTATTTGGGCCTTCTCTCATTTTTTGGCCTCTTTTTTACGTTTGGAGTCTCATCCCGACTTGTGGGGGTAGTCTCCATCATCCTTTCCTCACATGGGACAATGTTCTAATATTAAAGATCATCACACTTTTATTTACTTACAACTCAAGTATTACAAATCGATACTTAGAACAAAATATGACTCTATATGAAAGCCTCCGACGGTGTACCAGGATGTGAAATGAGTCAAGAGTGACATGTATGAAAGAATTATGAACGGTGGCTTTGCTACAAATATGATGTCAACTACATGGTCATGCAAAGCAATATGACAATGATGGAACGTGTCATAACAAACAGAACAGTGGAAAGTTGCATGGCAATATATCTCATAATGGCTATGGAAATGCCATAATAGGTAGGTATGGTGGCTGTTTTGAGGAAGGTATATGGTGGGTTTATGATACCGGCGAAAGTTGCATGGTACTAGAGGGGCTAGCAATGGTGGAAAGGTGAGAGTGTGTATAATCCATGGACTCAACATTAGTCATAAAGAACTCACATACTTATTGCAAAAATCTATTAATTATCGAAACGAAGTACTACATGCATGCTCCTAGGGGGATAGATTGGTAGGAAAAGACCATCGCTCATCCCCGACCGCCACTCATAAGGAAGACAATCAGTAAATAAATCATGCTCCGACTTCATCACATAACAGTTCACCATACGTGCATGCTACGGGAATCACAAACTTTAACACAAGTATTTCATATCCACAATTACTTACTAGCATGACTCTAATATCACCATCTTCACATCTCAAAATAATCAAAAGGAATCAAACTTCTCATAGTATTCAATGCACTTTATATGAAAGTTTTTATTATATCCTTCTTGGATGCCAATCATATTAGGACTAAATTTATAGCCAAAGCAAATTACCATGTTGTTTAGAGACTCTCAAAATAATATAAGTGAAGAATGAGAGTTCATCAATTTCTATAAAATAAAACCACCACCGTGCTCTAAAAAGATATAAGTGAAGCACTAGAGCAAAATTGCCTAGCTCAAAAGATATAAATGAAGCACATAGAGTATTCTAATAAATCACAATTCATGCGTGTCTCTTGAGGGAGTCCTGGATTTTGGGGTCCTCGGGTGTCCGGGCTCTGCGATATGGGCCGGACTAATGGGCCATGAAGATATAAGGTCTAGGGCCTCCCCCGTGTCTGGATGGGACTCTCCTTTGCGTGGATGGCAAGCTTGGCGACCGGATGTATAATTTCCTTTCTCTGTAAGCCGACTCTATAAAACCCTAGGCCCCTCCGGTGTCTATATAAACTGGACGGTTTAGTCCGTAGAGGCAAGGAAAATTTCATATAGGCTTAGGGTTTAGCCATTACGACCTCGAGGTAGATCAACTCTTGTAACCACTATACTCATCAAAGTCAATCAAGGAGGAAGTAGGGTTTTACCTCCATTAAGAGGGCCCGAAACCTGGGTAAACATAATGTCCCCTTTGTCTCTTGTTACCCTCGATCCTCGGACGCACAGTTCGGGACCCCCTACCCGAGATCGGTCGGTTTTGACACCGACATTGGTGCTTTCATTGAGAGTTCAACTGTGTCGTCAACAGTAGGTTCAATGGCTTGTTCAATCATCAACAATGATGCTGTTTTCGGGGAAATCTTCCTCCCGGGTCAACTTTTTGTGTTCGGCGGCATTGCTCTGCATGCCAATTCAATTGGTCACCTCAAACATATCGACAGCTATGCCCTTGGTCATCAGATCAGATTCAGGAGCCTGAATTACGTCACCAACATCCGAGGAGACTTGATCTTCGAAAGGGTTCACGGCCTCAACCATTGTTCCTCTGCCCCAAGAGGAAAACCCATTGGACCCATCATGACGCACCACTCAAGGTCCAACTATCATCCCTGCCCTGGCCTTAGATCCAGGGCAGACTACTTCATCCAAAGATGGGTATCTGAAACCCACCGGACTCTCTCCTACCATGGAACTTTCTCCGGAGACCCGGAGGCAACTATGTCTTCGGCGAGCCTGGAATCAAGCAGGACCCTGCCTGTCATCGGAAAGCTGAACCTACCTCAGGATGCAAACTCTGAACTATCAAAGTCTGCGGCTAGTGAGCACAACCTGGCAGGATCGGCCGTGCCTAGCCCTGCAGGTCCTCAGTTCCCCATCCGGCCTTCCTCTTAAATGAAGCCTTGGACCTAATGCGATCTCTTGCCATTACGAAAGTATTGCCTCCAAACTACACCTAGCCCGTACTAGGGGCTGAGAGCGGGGAATTTTACATCCCACCCACCACCCACTTAATAGCCACTGTCAAGGATTTGGCAAACATGCTAGATTACGCCTCCGAAGACATCGACAGTATGGACGACTGTCGGTGTCAAAACTGGCGGATCTCTGGTAGGGGGTCCCAAACTGTGCGTCTAGGATCGATGGTAACAGGAGACGGGGGACACGATGTTTACCTAGGTTCGGGCCCTCTCTATGGAGGTAATACCCTACTTCCTGCTTGATTGATCTTGATGAATATAAGTGTTACAAGAGTTGATCTACCACGAGATCGTAATGGCTAAACCCTAGAAGCCTAGCCTATGAATATGGTAATGAGTACATGTGTTGTCCTTTCCGGACTATCCCCTTCAATTTATATAGACACCAAGGGGATCTAGGGTTTACATGGAGTTGGTGACATAAGAAGGAATCTTCGGTCACCAAGCTTGCCTTCCACGCCAAGTAGAGTCCATTCCGGACACGAGTATGATCTTCAATCTTCACAGCCCATTAGTCCGGCCCATGGATAACAGGCCGGACGCCCGAGGACCCCTTTGTCCAGGACTCCCTTAGTAGCCCCTGAACATGGCTTCAATGACGAGGAGTCCGGCGCACAGATTTGTCTTCGGCATTGCAAGGCGGGTTCCCTCCTTCTGAATTACAGAATGGTCTTTGGACGAAGTAAGTATATTCGCACCTGTGTACATAATTGCAGAGAATATAATATCCCACGAGCCCAACTTGTTCACAACTGTTCACGACGTCATATCAGGCCTGCCTGGTTACTATTTCCAACCGTCGGCTAGCAAGCCGCCCCACGTCTCGGGTCGTGGTTTTACTGGCACGTCTCGTCAAGGCAGAGATCGTGTCCCTTTATTTACGGGATTTTCATTAATATAGGCGTGGGTAATCCAACCGTCCCCTGGGTACAACTCCTTGGTGATAGGTAAGTTCAGAGACCCCGGGGGAGACGCCCAGTATTCGGGGCCTTTATATAGAGACCCAGTCCCGTCTTCTCCCCTTGCACTTGCTCCTTCCTCAACCCCAGCCACCCCAAGTTCCAACCCTCGGGTTCCAATCGCCACCAGCCCTAGTCATGTCAGGATCCAACCGTCAGGGCCGGTGGGTGGCTTCTTCTGTCACAGAGGAGGATATTGCGAAGCTCCGCGTAGCGAGGTATCTGACCCCGGAAATCTTTCATCGGCTTCCGGCACAAGGGAAAGTCATACCGACCCCCAGATTTGGCGAGAGGGTAGTATTTGTATCCCACTTCCTTCACGGGCAAGGGTTCATGCTTAACCCCTTCGTCCGGGGGCTCATGTTCTACTATGGGCTAGATTTTCACGATCTAGCCCCGGATTCTGTTCTCCTCATCTCGACATTTATCGTCACATGTGAGGCCTTACTCCGGACTCCTCCGCACTTTGGTTTGTGGCTCAAGACCTTTGGTGTGAGGCGGCAGGTGGTAGAGGAGGAGCAGGCAGAGTGCGGCAGCGTCATAATAGGCAAGCTGGCTGGCACGGTTTGGCCCAAAGGATCTTTCGCCAAATCTCCCTACCTATGGCAGCAAGGGTGGTTTTATATCAACGAGCTGCAGGGCTCCAAGTGGGCGGCTACACCTGTGTTCCGACGAGGTCCTCCAATTCAGCTCGCTTCATGGGTCAATAAGGGATTGGACTGGGGATCCGTCGATGAAGTGCAGACTCTGCAAAGTCGCATCCGAAGCCTTACCGAGAAGGGCATCGATCTTGTGAACGTCGTTCAAGTAATGCTAGTCCGCCGGATCCTGCCATGTCAGTGGCGGCCTCTTCGTATGTGGGAGTTTAACCCAGAAGGGCGGCGGACTCTACAGCACTTCTTCGGCACTACCGAAGATGTTGGTCTTGACTGCAATGATCCGGACACTTCGGTAAGTACTCGATACCCGAGCACCTTCCATTCAGGCATCTCTTAACAAGATACTGAACAATCCGTCCCTCTACAGGACTAGATAAAGAAAGCGGTGCTAATCTGGTGTCCGGCGCCTCTTCCCGAAGGCCCTACGACTGCCCTGCTGATGAGAACGCTGATGCCAACACCGTACCAGGTGGCTGCGTTCGGGGAAACCAAAATTATTTTGCCCAAGGGTAAGAGTGCAGAGGGAGCCCTCCAGGGCAAGAAGAGGGCCGCCTCCGAAGATCAGGAGGGGAAGCCTTCCAAGAGAGGAAAAACGCTGTCGTCGAGCGGCTTGGGCCAGACGATTGAGGCTGCCGTAGAGCTTGATGACGAGGACGAACCTCAAGGCAAACCATAAGCGAGGCTGGGGTACTTTAAATGCACCTCACTCTTTTCCTATTAGTGATGTAATCATCCGATATATGTTCTTCCACGCACGTTAACGCCTGGTGCTTCTCAATCGTCCTCCTCCTCGGGAGATCTTCTTCCAGAGATGATGGAGAGTGACACACCTTATCCGGCCTCATCGCCCAATAGGGGGGATGATACTGAGGTATCGTCCCGAAGGGCTCCTCCCGAACACCAAGTAGTACAGGAAACGGAGAAGGCGTTACCCAAAGGCGGTGCCTCTATCACTCGGGGTTCCGGGATCAAGACTGGCGTCCCCGAACCATCCGGTTTACAGCCGGAGATGATTCTGGAGGCAAGTAAGCGGGTTCCTTCACAGGAATGCCATACTCCGGCGGCGGTTTCTGAAGACCGAGGAGCGCCGGAAATGCTGATGGGCCTGTTACAACGAGCATCCATTTCAGAAGAGCACCGTACCTTGATGGCTATGGTGGTCAAAAGGGTTCTATCCGCGAAGAGTGGATTGAATGAGGCCTTCACGAGCCTTCTAAGAGGTTTTGAAGTTTGTGATGTAGCTTTTGTCAATTGAATTTTACTGACAGAATGCACCTGTTGTATATGCAGTAGCCCCTGAGACTCGGATTGTCTTCCGAAGGAAGCGATCGGAGGATCAAAGAGATATGCTCAGGTATTAACCTTGGGTTAATTTGAAATACAGGTTGTTTCCCCTCATGTGGCTGTCCGAAATACGGAAGTGGCCGAACTGCAGCGAAAGCTGGATATTGCGGAGGATGACGTTGCATTGATCAACAGGCATCTTGACGACTCGCAAGGTATGTATTTCGAGCATTCTTTACACTAGTATGCTTGACGCGGGAAAGAGCTTTATATGAAATGTGCATGAAATGCAGATGGTGTGGCCGCCATGGAGGCTCTTCGGGCGGAGCTAATCCGGGCCAAGGAGCGGGCCCAATTTAGTGATGCTGCTGCTGAAGGAGCATCAGTTGAACTGAAGGACGAACAAGCTACGTGATGCCAGGGCGAGGAGAAGGTATCCACAATCACACTCGCTTTGGAGACTGCTACTGGCCGCTGCGAATTTCTTGAGAAGGAGAATAAAGCCTTAACGGCTGAACTGGACAAGGCCCGACAGGAGGCAAGAGAAGTGCGATCAGAGTCCAGAGCACTCCATGAGGAGGTTCGGCAAGCGAAAGAGATAGTGGATGGAAAGCCTTTTCTGCTGCAGACGAAGTTCGGCGACTCGGACTATGTTCAGCTGAACCAAGTGTGGAGTTCTCCGGATGAGTATTTGGACTTGCCAAAGAGTTCTTCCGATGCAGCATGATATTACCAAGCGCGAGCTGGATATGCAATGGAGAAGCTTTTTTGGTCACAGTTCGGTGCGTCGAAGGGCCCGCTGCTGCTCAATGAACAGATGTCCCAATGGGCCGAACTTCATAGGGTATCTGGCGCTGCCATGAAGGATGTTATAATCCGGTTGTGGCCAACCGAGCCTGTGCCGAGTAGCTATTTTGGTTTGGTGCAGAAGCTTGTCGATGTGGTGCCGCGAATCGATGCTGCAAAGCGATCGGCGTGCATTGAAGGTGCACGGATGGCCCTTGCCCGAGTCAAGACATTCTGGGGAAAGATGAAGGCCATCGACGTCGCAACGAAGGGTCCGCCTGAAGGCAAGGACCGTCCAGAACCGTAGCGTTATTTTGAAGACGTCCTGGAGGCCGCCCGCTTGATAGAGGGTCAATGCTCGAAAAACATAATGTTCGAGTGTGGTGTATGATGATTGTAAAAGACAATTTTATAGTTAATCTATTTATGTTTTGCTCGAAAAGCTTGAATTCCTCCTGTGCAGAAATTTTAATATAATCTGAATGTTTTCCAGTCGTCGGCTTCAGCCCCCTCGTAGGAAGTACGGGGGTGTTCGGAAAAGCATTTAATCACTCTTTATCCAACGTCTTGGTCCATGAAGGAGGTGATAATGCGGCGAACCAGGCAATCGGACTATAAGGCGTTAACACTTTCACTTAACCACAGGAGTTTAATGGTGGGGCTATGACATAGCCCCTGGTGTTTATGCGGCGTGTGGTGCCTTGCATATATGATCTGAAAAAGATCCCTCGTGTTACACGGAGAATCGCTAAAGATTCCAATAAGTCGTCAAGTGGTTGACCAGCTCTCGCCGCATCATGACAGTCAGCTTTCGGCTTACTCTACTGAGGTGCTCATCCGGTTTAGGCTAGGGCACAATCGCAGTAGTTCTCTCTTTACTACCCTAGCCGATACAGCGGAACGTAGGGTAGCAAACACAAGAGCCGGGCAACCCAACTGTTGACCCAAGACAACGATTCAGAGCTGATGCATATAAGGCCAAACTTGTGACGCCGAAGTACGCTATAGAGCCGTTCGGACTTTTACTGGCTGCTCAGTCATTCCCATGCCGAGCCCCTGGAAGGATATGCCGAGGTGCATCTGCACAGCAGCTGTTAAGGCCGTTTATATTGTGGAAAGAGTATGAAGGATCGGTTCGGATGAGACTTACTGAGAATGGAGCGATGTGCCAATGATAAATTTATGTGTATATATATATATATAATAAAAGGAGAGAAACCACAGACCCGACTATTTGACATGCTCGAGGTCGGGATGAGAGGAAAGAGGGCATAGTACAGGCTCGGAATAAAGAGTGCACGCCAAAAGAAAGTTATTTTGGACCTCCTATCGCACGTCCGTGTCGCCCGTCCTCGGGGAGGGGAATCCTTAACGGAAGTAGCCCCTTAGGTGAGCATACGAATCCGAACTCTGATAGAGTCCGTTGTAGATGTTGTCCAGCTGGTCACCTGTTCATTAGGGATGATACAGAAAAATAAGGTAAACAGATAAAAAACGTTACGAGAATTCTTGTAGGGTTGTCCGTATTTTGCTTCTACCGATGCCCATGGTATCCTGAGTGCGTAGTGATGTGCGCGTGGTGCAAATTTTGCCAGCACAGGACGTGGGTGGCGGAAGACAAACTGCTATTTGCGTTCCTGGAGTGGTCGAACGTCGGAGGGAAACTGTTTCTGGCCCCTGGCGTTCTGCTGGTGAGCTGATCCGTCATCTTTATCGCCTGGTGGCCTCCTCCCCTTGTGATTAGCATTAAGCTTGCCTACCTGCTTGAAGACCCAACAGTTTCGGTTGGTATGATTAGCTGGCCTATCGGGGTGACCGTGAATCTGACAAGGTCGGTCCAATATCCTGTCAAGGGTGAATGGTCCATCTCGGTGTGCCTTTAGTGGCTTCTTCCGTTGACCGGGCTTCAGATTGTGAAATCCGGCGTTCACCACTGTGTCACGTATATTACTGCGACTGTTGAGTTCGGTTCGTTGTGGCTTGCCGTTGCCATCTCGGATTTCGGAAGTGCCCGGGCCGCTGGCGTCGTTGCTTTTACGAGCAAGCCAGTTGTCTTCTCCCGCGCAGAAGCGGGTCATTAGAGCGGTAAGGGCTGCCATGGATTTGGGTCCTTCCTGGCCGAGGTGACGCGCTAGCCATTCATCCTAGACGCTATGTCTGAAGGCCGCCAGGGCTTCTGCGTCCGGACAATCGACAATTTCGTTCTTTTCGACTAAGAACCTGGTCCAGAGCTCCCTGGCTGACTCACCGGGCTCCTGGACAATGTGGCTTAAGTCATCGGCGTATAATGGCCGGACATATGTTCCCTGGAAGTTGTCTCGAAAGGCGTCTTCCAAATCTTCCCAGTTGCTAATAGAATTTTCTGGCAAACTTTTTAGCCAGTACCGAGCCGGCCCTTTAAGCTTGAGAGGTAGGTATTTAATGGTGTGGATGTCGTCTCCACGGGCCATGTGAATATGGAGGAGGTAATCCTGGATCCATACCGCGGGATCTGTTGTTCCATCTTATGATTCGATGTTAATGGGTTTGAACCTGTCTGGAAATTCGTGCTCCATTACTTAGTTAGTGAAGCAGAGAGGGTGTGGGGCTCCTCTATGTTGGGCCACACTATGAAGCACCTCCGGCGGGCTCTGTTTACGGTGTTTGGACTGGGCATGGTTGGCTTTATAGTGTCTGAATAGGCGACCATCATCGTCGGTCGCTGTATATCTTTGTGATCTGTACATCGATCTTGTGTGTCCTGCTCTACCCTCTGTGTCTTGGTTGATATCGCGGGTATTCCCCCGAGCTGTTTTGTTTTGACGGCCGAATGGGTTGGTATGGTTCTCTGCTTGGGCTGCTGCTTTGTCTGGACCGAACTGTGGTCAGCCCGCCGCATTGTTTGATGGTGGTATGGGTTCCATCGCCCTGCCATCGTATTGAGGGAGCCACCTATTCTTGGGGTGGCTTTTAACTGGTCTGTTGAGGTCGTATTCTTCGGAGGCCAAGACCTCGGTCCATCTATCATTGAGCAAATCTTGGTTTGCTTGAAGCTGCAACTGCTTCTTTCTTAGGCTCCTTGCAGTGGCTATAAGCCGGCGTTTAAAGCGCTCCTGCTCGAGAGGTTCCTTGGGCATGATAAAATCCTCATTGCTGAGGATCTCCTCTTCCTCAGAGAGTGGGAGATAATTGCTGTCCTTCGAGTCCCCATATGTGGTCTGTTTGTTAGAGCCGTCTTGCCCGCCTTCCTGTTCCTCCTGCTCGGATTCTACCTCAACAGGGTTTTTGTTGTCCAGGGTATCATATTCTCTGGTGCTGGAAGTGTTTTCTCTTGGGTGATGTGACCTAGGGCGCCAGTGTCCAGGTTGTGTACTAGGCGGTTTATTCTCAACCGGATCCTCCTTGTCATCATCGAGAGCGCCGTAAGGTGTGTCTATCATACACACGTCATACCATGAAGTGGTCATCCCGTGTCGAGTGGGTAGTAAGCTCTGGCCTTGCCCCTCATCATCGTCCACATTGTCAATGTCTTTGGAGCAGGGGTCGGCGTGTTGGTTAAGTCTTCAACAGTGGCTATGAAGTGGGTGGCGGGTGGGAAACAAAATTCTCCATCGTCCGCCGAAAGTTCGAACCGAACATAGTTCGGCGACGGGTTGTCTACCGGGGATAGGTTTTTTAGCGAGTTTAGCATGTCACCCATGGGCGAGTGTTGGAAGACTTCTGCGGTGCTGAACTTGAAGATCGATAACCGTTCGAATTCGATATACGCGGGCTCGCAGGGTTCGGAGTTCGACATCGGAGGCGAGTCCGAGGTTCCGTTGATGCAGATACCGTATGAAGTGGAATCTTCGTGCGGCTCCAGCGCCACGGAATCGGTAGCCCCTATGATGGGGTCAAGCTTCCCGTCTTCGGGCGACTTGATTTGCTCTAGATTTAATGCCAGAGCTGCTACAGGAGCTATCTGCTAGATGTGGCCCGATGACAGGTTTAAGCCATGTTCAGTGAAGCGATGGGGAGGGATTGCCGTGGTCACGAATCCGTCAAAGATCAAATCTCCATGGATGTCTGCGACGTAATTCAAGCTTCCGAATCTGACCTGATGGCCAGGGGTGTAGCTGTCGATCTGCTCCAGATGGCCAAGCGAGTTGGTCCGCAGTACGAAGCCGCCGAATATGAAGATCTGTTCGGGGAGGAAGGTTCCTCTTTGGACATCGTCATTATTGACGATTGAAAGGGGCCATTGAACCTTTTGTCGATGGCACAGTCAAACTCTCAATGAAAGAACCAATGTCAGTGTCGAAACCGGCGGATCCCGAGTAGGGGTTCCTGAACTGTGCGTCTAGGATCGATGGTAACAGGAGACGGGGGACACGATGTTTACCCAGGTTTGGGCCCTCTCTATGGAGGTAATACCCTACTTGTTACTTGTTTGATCTTGATGAATATGATTGTTACAAGAGTTGATGTACCACGAGATCGTAATGGCTAAACCTTAGAAGGCTAGCCTATGAATATGGTAATGAGTACATGTGTTGTCCTTTCCGGACTATCCCCTTCAGTTTATATAGACACCGAGGGGATCTAGGGTTTACATGGAGTCAGTTAGATAAGAAGGAATATTCGCTCGCCAAGATTGCCTTCCACGCCAAGTAGAGTCCAATCCGGACATGAGTATGGTCTTCGATCTTCACAACCCATCAGTCCAGCCCATGGATAACAGGCCATACACCCGAGGACCCCCTTGTCCAGGACTCCTTCAGTGATGATGACGGAGAGAAACAAAGCCAAAACCTGACATTCACCGGGCGCTGGACGACTACCTCCACATATGACGTCTATATGGTGGATACATTCAAAGAGGACGATGACAAAGGCATGAAAGATTCCATTGAGGACAAGCCCGCTGAGGCATTGACGTCAGTGGCACCGCTCAAAATCGTGTCGCGAAAAGGAAAGCAAGACTGCACTGGAGACAATAACACCCCGGACGATGCCGAAAATCCCGAAGATCCGGTCGAACTTGCATCCAAGCAGGATAAATGGGAGGAGGGACAAGTCAACCCCGACAAGCCGATCGGGAATGAGGACTCGAAAGATAGTAACTATCTACCAATCTCCGAGGATGATGTCAGCCTCAGCAACGAAGATTTCATCGTGCCAGAGGAACCCCTCGAGCAAGAGCACTTTAAGCATCACCTAATCGCAAATGCCCGAAGTGTAAAGAAGAAGCAGCAACGGCTCCAAGACGAACAGGACACCCTCAACGACAGATGGACCCAAGTCTGAGCTGCTGAAGGATACCACCTCGAGCGCCCAACAAAGAGTTATCCGAACCGTCGGCGACTACCACAATTCGACGACGAGGCACTTGAGCCAATACCGTCGATATTTGACCGTGCTGATGAACCAGGCCGACCACCACGTGGGCGAGATAAAGCGACTGCTCATGCCGAACACCAGCCCCTACCACCTCGCCGTCGAGGCAAGGAGGTAGCAGCTCTGGGCTATACCTATGTCTTACGCCAGGACCTGGACAATAGAGCCGGTCAGGCCAGATTTTTCTATGGATCAAGGGGCATGCCCCAACACGAGATGACGACCATCAAGCCTGGCGCGATAGGCATAACCTCACCCAGGCCGAAAACCGAATACGAACGTCATCCGAACTATGTCGTGACGTTGCCCAATACAGAGGCGCTAGTTCCCAGAAGAGTTTAAACCCATAGAGATTGAAGCATATGATCGGACGACTGATCCCGTGGTATGGATTGAAGACTTTCTTATCCATCTCCACATGGCTCGCGGCGATGATCTCCACGCCATCAAATACCTCCCCTTAAAGCTGAAAGGACCAGCATGACACTGGTTAAACAGCCTCCTAGAGAACTCCAATGGTAGCTGGGAAGACCTGGAGGATGCCTTTAGAGATAACTTTCAAGGTACCTATGTCCGGCCTCCAGACACCGATGAACTTAGTCATATAGTCCAGCAACCCAGAGAGTCAGCCTGCAAACTCTGGACTAGGTTCTTAATTAAAAAGAACCAAATCGTCGAATGTCCAGATGCCGAAGCCCTTGCGGCCTTTCAACATAGCATCCATGACGAATGGATCGCCCGAATTCTCAGCCAAGAAAAGCCAAAGTCCATGGCAGCCCTTACCGCACTCATGAACCACTTTTGTGTGGGAGAAGACAGCTGGCTAGCTCGTAGAAGCAACAGTACCAGCGACCCTGGCACCTCTGAAGCCAGAGATGGCAACGGCAGGCCACGACGCAACAAACATAAGCGTGGAAGCAACAATGAAGATACCAAAGACACAGCGGTCAATGCCGGATCCAGTGGCTCTAAACTCGGTCAGCGGAACAAGCCATTCAAAGGAAACAGGGACGGCCCACCCAATTTAGACAAGAGACTTGATCGGCCTTGCCAAATTCATGGTACCCCCGACAAGCCTGCAAACCACTCCAACGGAAATTGTTGGGTCTTCAAACATGCCAGTAAGATAAATACCGAACACAAGGGGAAAGGGCCGCCAAGCGAGGACAAGGATGAGCCCCGCCCACCGAACACAGGGGGGCAGAAGAAATTCCCCCTGAGGTAAAAACAGTGAATATGATATATGTCACTCATATCCCCAAGAGGGAACGCAAGTGCACACTAAGGGACGTCTATGCCGTAGAGCCGGTCGCCACAAAATCCAACCCCTGGCCGGCTTGTCCGATCACCTTTGATCGAAAGGGCCACCCGACTAGTATCCGTCATGGAGGCTCGACATCCTTCGTCCTTGATCCAATCATCGACGGATTCCATCTCACCCGAGTCCTCATGGACTGAGACAACAGTCTTAACTTGATTTATCAAGACACGGTCCGCAAAATGGGTATTGACCTGTCAAGAATCAAGCCTTCTAACACCACCTTCAAAGGAGTGATACATGGCGTAGAGGCCTGCTTCACGGGATCAATAACATTGGAAGTAGTCTTCGGTTCACCGGACAACTTCCGAAGTGAATACTTGATCTTAGACATCGTCCCCTTCCGAAGTGGCTATCACGCACTGCTCGGACAAAACGCCTTCGCTCGCTTCAATGCGGTCCCGCATTATGCTTACTTAAAGCTGAAAATGGAAACACAGAGCACTCCCTCCGTACTGAGGAGCATATCACGGCCCTTGCTTTTAAACTACAAAGCGGCCTTATCAAGCCGAACACTTCATCAGCTATCAAGCCTCCCGACACTGTTAAACGAGTCCGACCTACCCTACAGAACGACAGCTTGGTGAATCCAGAGCTAGACTAGAAATTTCACCTCCGTTAATCGCCCTATCCAACTGCGACATATGTACTGCGTGTGCACCACTATGCACTTAAAATACCTTGGGCAGCGACGGAGGCCCATTGCAGACGAGGTTCAGAGTACGGTTCGACCATATTCGGACCTGAAACATTTTTCCCCTTTTCCTTCCTTTTCTTTCTCCTCTCATATCACAGGTTCGTCAAGACCTAATAACTTCACGATCATACAAGGGCACTTTTTCCAGGCCCTCTTCCTCTTACACGATCATCGATCGCAGACGTGCGGCAGGGTGTCCAGGGGATCTTGATGACTACCTTTCTCTTTTTTAGGCCCTGTATACAGCTTTCCCTTGTTCACAATTCTCGGCATGTAAAATAGCCTTGAGGTTTATGGCATTATCTATAATAGCATGTTTTGACATATCAATCAGTTTATAAGGGAAACAATTTTTTAGCGACCTTTGTTTGGTATTGGTTTCTTTCACAATCTGTATTTCCCCTTAGCGTCAGATTGCCATATATACTCTGGTATGGACCAGGTGCCAGGGGCTCTATTCAGCCACATATATCTTCAAAAAGTCCGAACACTTTTATAGTACACTTTGGCGTCCCGAACCATCGCATTATATGCATCAACTCTAAATCATGTCTTTGGTCAATAGTTGGGTTCCCCGGCTCCTGTGATTACTACCTTACGTTCCGCTTGTTTGGCTAGGGTAGTAAAGGGAGAACTACTATGATTGTGTTTCTGGTTCGTCGGTCAAACACCTTAGTAGAGAAAGCCGAAGATTGACTGTCATGATACGGCTAGAGCTGGTCAGCGATTCAGCGACTTTCTATAAATCTCTTATGATTTTTCCGAAGGACTAGCCTTTGCTCAGTCCCGCGTCTAAGGCACACCAGTTCGGATAGCCGCATATGCACGAGGGGCTAGTACTTAGCCCCATTGTCAAACTCCTATGGCTAAGTGAAAGTGCTAAAGCCGCATAGTCGGATTGCCTAGTTCGCTGCGCAGACACCTCCTTCACGGACCAAGACGTTGGGTCAAGTGTGGTCATGCGCTATTCCAAACACCCCTGTAGCGTCTACGTGGGGGCTGAAGCCGACGACTGGTAAACTCTTAGAAATAAAAACGGCCGTACAGGAGGAAAATAATTTTAGATAAAGGCATAAATATATTACAAAGCCTTGGTTCATAAAACAACACCTGGACAGCCCGGATACATTCATACAAACATGATATCCTTCCAGCATTGGCCCTCTACTATCCGGGCACCCTCCAAGACGTTGTCAAAATACCTCTCCGGCTTGCGGTGGTCCTTGCCTCCGGGCGGGCCCTCGGTCGCCACGACGGTGGCCTTCATCTTCGCCCATTGCATCTTGACGCGGGTGAAGGCCATCTGTGCACCCTCGATGCATGCTGAGCTCTCGACAGCTTCAATTCGAGGCAGCCGTCAGCGAGTCGCTTCACCAGGCTGAAGTAACTACTAGGAATGGGTTCAGTCGGCCAGAGCCGGACTATGACGTCCTTCATGGAAAAACCAGACATTCTATGCAGCTCCGCCAGCTGCATCATCTGGTTGTTCAACAATGTCGGATGCTCTGGCGCCAGGTAGTATGACCAGAAGAGCTTCTTCGTTGTGTTCCCCTCCTGGGCCCGAAAGAATTGCGCGGCATCGGTCGTACTCCTCAGAAGATCCGCAAAGGCGTCTGGAGAACTCCATAGTCAATTAAGCAAGGCATATCTTTGACCGCCAAATATACTCTACAATAGAATGGGCTTACCAGCCGCTATCTGTTCGGCCTGCATGATCTCCTCGTGAGCCACCCGGGACTCGGTCCGTGCCTCCTAGGCCTCCTTGAGAACCTTAGTCAGATCGACCGCTTGGGCCTTATTCTTCTCCTCCAAGGCCTCGCACTTGCTGGCGGCATCCTTGAGCTCTTCCTCCACTTCGGTCACCCGCTCCTCATACTAGCGGCGGGTGACCTGCTCGGTCTTTAAATACATAGCCGCTTTGTCAGCGGCTTCTTTGCTCACCCATGCCTGCTCCTTGGCTTGGGCGAGGACGCTCTTCAGGGTCTCGACCTCGGCCAGACAACCTGGAATAATGATCAGGGCAACAAAAGAGTTGTAACACCCCGGATGTAACTTTCCATATTTGTAACTCCAACTCTTACCATTTTCGGCTATGTGATATTATATTCCCTCCGTGGTTGGGTTTTTGTCTTTCGTTTTGCATTTTTTTCATGTCATGCATTTCATATCATGTGATCATGTGCATCGCATTTGCATACGTGTTCGTCTCATGCATCCGAGCATTTTCCCCGTTGTCTATTTCGCATTCCGACACTCCCACATGCACCCGGTGCACCCCTCTTGTCTCTTTTCTTGAGCGGGAGAAAAACGTTCTCAGAATGGGTCGATATTTGTTAAGTGGCCTTGGTACATCACCAGTAGATTGCCTGCCAAATTTCGTTCCATTTGGAGGTTGTTTGATGCCCCAACGGTTAATCGGGTAACCGCAAAAGCCTCTTTTGTGTTGCAGCCCCCTCCAAAACAGCCCAATAACCCATCCAAACCACCTCCCTGTTCTCCATCGTTGGATCACGATCGTGTGGGCGAAAACCGCATCTCATTTGGACTCTCCTAGCTCCCTCTACCTATAAATATGTGATCCCCTTCAAAATTACGGGTCAAAACCCTAGTCTCCTTCCACCTCGCGACGCCGGACACGTCCGCGTCCGCCGGATGCTCCCGCCACCACCGCCTGGCCACTCACAACATGCCACATGTCTGCCCAGCCCATTGCCTCCTCGCCGCCGCCTCGCGCGAAACCCTAGTGCCTGCGCCGCCCGGCTCCTTCGCGCCGCCACCCGCGACCCTCGCCGGCGTCGCACGCCTCCGCCGCCTTCCGCCGGCGCCGGCGTCGCCGACCACGGCCGCCAACGCCGCGGGGTCGCGCCGCCCGAGGCCGCGTACCTCCTCCGCCGTCCTCTGCCCGTCGCCGACGCCTCCGTGCCGCCCTCCCTCGACCCAACTCCGACGAGCTCGCACCGGCCATCCTCGATCTGCGTGCCCCAACCCTAGACCTGGGCTTTCGGAGGGTAAAAATCGCCTAAGTCCCGTAAATCCCTATTATTTGTATGCCATATTCATCATGTCATATCTCGGTGATCGTGACTCCAAATCATGCATATGATATGGCGAAATGTTTGCCTCATTAAGCTCTTCATGTTAGTGGCACTTGAATGCATGTTATTGTCCATACTGATGCCATTATCATCATTACAAGAGTGCTATAAAATGTTAACTGCTGGTTCTTAACAGAACATGGAGTTTTGTCATATTTTTTGCATTTTGTGTGTGCATCTTATGAGCATGATGTCTACATGTTTTATTATTGCCATCATGCCATCTTTACAGGGGTGCAAGGCTTGTATTTTTGTGATCTATGTGGTGACTAGCACAAGCATCCAAATAGGCTTCATAATGTTGCTGTTTTTAGGCACTTAGGATTTTGCCAAGTCCTTTTCGTGATGTTATTTCGATGCCATGTAAACTTGTTGCTACCATGAGATCCAAGCAAATTTTGAGGTAGTTCAGTAAACATGTTTTGAAGATGTGGTATTTCTCTATCCATCCATGCCTCTGGTCGGAATTATGGAGTGCTCTAGATTGTGATTATCACGCTCTACTTTTGCTAAATATTGTTCCTGGCAGATTGTTAACATGTTAATCAATATTGCCATGTGTTTTGCTAGTGATCCATGCATTCTATGAACTTGATCTTGGCATTTTTAGCTTCATGAATATGTATTCTTACTGTTGGTATGCTTGTGTTGTCATGTAATGCCTTGTGATGAGTGGCATGAGCTTGCAATGTTGTTATCATGAATCTGTTCCTGACATGCTCTGTTTTTCTTCTAAGTCTGAATCTGTTTATAAAACTCGCTATGTTTACATGGGTGCCATCATATCTCATCTACCTTTTTGGTTCATGTTCAATAAGGGAGTTTTGTTCTATGCATTTAGTAGAAGCATTCCATGTCTTCTTTTTCCATGATATGTTCCCGTAGCATGTTGTCTTCTTGCTCTAAACATTGCTTCCTGATGCTGTTTTTGACATGTTAGTATTTTCACCAAGTCTGTCAAGCTGATATCTTTTGCACTTTTGCCATGCTTGTTTGAACCTGTTCTATTGTGATTTAGCCGTAGCTTAGTGTATATGTTTTGTCAAGCATCTCTTGTACATCACTGCCATATGCTTTGTTGCTATGTTGGAGTGCAGTAGCTTAGTTTATTGTTGCATTCTAAGTACTATCATGCTGTTAAATGAAGATTTGCATCATCCTTGTATTGCTTGCCATTTGCAAACCGTGCATCCATTTCCAGTGATCCTTATATCGATTTCAACCAAAATCACCTCATATTTCCAGCGGAATACTTGGTTTGCCAAGTTGATTTTTTATCATTCTTTCCCTTCCGGAGCACGCATATGCACTGCATATCATGCCATGTATTGCATCATGTTGCTTGTGCATTGCACCATGATTGGTTGTTGTTCCATTGCTTGTGTTCTTGCTTTGGGTAGAGCCAGGAGACGAGTTCGTGAACGAGGAACCTGTTGAGTATGCTAACGAGGATCAAGCTTTAGACAACTCTGAGAACATTGCAGGCAAGATGACCATACCCTTGATATCACTTCTATCTTTGCTTGCTAGTTGTTCGTTCTATCGCTATGTCGCGCTACCTACCACTTGTTATATCATGCCTCCCATATTGCCATGTCAAGCCTCTAACCCACCTTCCTAGAAAACCATTGTTTGGCTATGTTACCGCTTTTTCTCAGCCCCTCTTATAGCGTTGCTAGTTGCAGGTGAAGTTGAAGTTTGTTCCATGTTGGAACATGGATATGTTGGGATATCACAATATCTCTTATTTTAATTGATGCATCTATATACTTGGTAAAGGGTGGAAGGCTCAGCCTTTTGCCTGGTGTTTTGTTCCACTCTTGTTGCCCTAGTTTTCCGTCATATCGGTGTTATGTTCCTTGATTTTGCGCTCCTTACGCAGTTGGGGTTATGGGACCCCCTTGATACTTCGCTTTGAATAAAACTCCTCCAGCAAGGCCCAACCTTAGTTTTAACATTTTCCACCAAAGCCTTTTCCCTGGGTTTTTGCGAGCCCGAGGGTCATCTTTATTTTAACCCCCATGGGCCAGTGCTCCTCTGAGTGTTGGTCCAAACTAGAGCCCTTTGCAACGCCACCTCGGGGAAACTTGAGGGATGGTTTTAGCTGTACGGATTGCTCATCCGGTGTGCCCTGAGAATGAGATATGTGCAGCTCCTATCGGGATTTGTCGGCACAATCGGGTGGTCTTGCTGGTCTTTTTTTACCATTGTCGAAATGTCTTGTAACCGGGATTCCGAGACTGATCGAGTCTTTCCGGGAGAAGGAATATCCTTCGTTGACCATGAGAGCTTGTGATGGGCTAAGTTGGGACACCCCTATAGGGTATAAACTTTCGAGAGCCATGCCCACGGTTATGTGGCAGATAGGAATTTGTTAATATCTGGTTGTAGAGAACTTGACACTTGACTTAATTAAAATGAATCAACTGCGTGTGTAGCAGTGATGGTCTCTTTTTGGCAGAGTCCGGAAACTGAACACGCTCTTGGGTTATGTTTGAACGTAAGTAGCTTCAGGATCACTTCTTGATCACCTCTAGCTTCATGACTATTGCGTAGCTTCTCATATTACCCTTATTTGCGTATGTTAGCCACCATATTTGCTTAGCGCTTGCTGCAGCTCCACCTCATTACCTTATCCTACCCATAAGCTTAAATAGTCTACATCTCGCGGGTGTGAGATTGCTGAGTCCTCATGACTCACGAATACTTCCAAACAGTTGCAGGTGCCAATGATACCAGTGCAGGTGATGCTACCGAACTCAAGTGGGAGTTCGACGAGGATCTGGGTCGTTACTATGTTTCGTTTCTAGATGATCAGTAGTGGAGCACAGTTGGGACAATCGGGGATCTAGCATTTGGTGTTGTCTTCTTTTATTTTGGTTCCGTAGTCGGAACTTGATTGTACTTTGGAATGTTTAACTTGTTATTTGTGTGATGTGGCGATTGTAAGCCAACTCTTTATCCCTTTCTTATGCAGTACATGGGATCTGTGTGAAGATTAGCCCCTCTTGCGACAAAACCACCATGCGGTTATGCGTCTAAGTCGTGCCCCGACACGTGGGAGATATAGCCGCATTGTGGGCGTTACAAGAGCTTAGACTTCGCATTGGCTTACCACTTCAGGTGTGTAAATAATTTTTCAAACATACATTGTGCCTCGTCGAGCCGCTTGTTAATGCGGACAATAACATCAACGGCCAGCTGCAGCTTCCGCTTGAGTTTGGAAACTTCAGCGGCCTGGGCGGTCACCGCTAACAACGAAGCCTGTTTATCCATAGACCAGTATGTTACCTCCTATGATTATTATTCGATCCTCTATTCGGCCATTTTTAACACCGAACAGAGTCTCAGGGGCTACTATCTATACATAGGCATATTTTGCATATGAAATGTGGCTAAGAATATTACATCGCATACCTCGAAGCCTTTTAGCAGGCTGGTGAGGGCTTCGTTCAGCCCGCTCTTGGCGGACTGAACCTTCTCAACCACCACACCCATTAGGGTGCGGTGTTCCTCCATGATGGAATCACGTCGCAGTGCCTCCATCAAAGTGTTCGGTGCCTCCCGATTTGTGGAGGTCACCGTCGGAGTTGGCGCTCCCCCTCCTTTGAAGGGGGTTGCTCACTCGATTCCGGAGCCACTTGGGTCTCCGGAGTGGTGTTCGGCTGGGGGCGGACTAGTCGGGGCACCCGTCGTCAGTCTCCATGGGGGTTGTGCCCCCATGTTCTCGGCAGCTGAGGCATTACCCTCTGACATCGTCTTGGCGGCCTCCCGCACCTCTCTGTGGCCCAGAGAGGTCCTTTGTGATAACACCTCGGTGTCATCTGTGGTGGGTGGCGGGGAGGCTCATGGAGGCGTCTCGCTCTCCACCATCTCCGGTGCCAGAGAGTTCCCGAAGATGACGATAGTTGGGGGAGGTCACGGGCCGGACTGAAACACATAATATAATATGTTATTCTACAATCATAAAAGACTGGATATATGTAAAGCATCTCGGATACTTATGATGCAGCCTGGGGCTTCACCCAGGGGCGCCGCTCGGGGATGGCTTCAGCTTCTAAATCTGAGCCGTCCGAGAGGGATATTTTCTCTCTCTTAGACGCCTCTGCCTCTCGGTCTACGGAGGCCGCCCTTTTCTTCTTCCTCCCCTTAAGGGGAGAATCGCTCTCTGCCTCCTCCTCTTCGTCTTCATCTCCCTCGTGGGAGGAGGGAGCTTCGGTCTCTCCGGACATAGCATAGAGGAACCAGACACTTGATCTGCTCCGCCTTCTTTGTCTAGCCCTGATTGAAGGATGGAAGGCTTAGCATACCCTTTGATTTATGAACTGAAGTTATGTTCGGAAACTAAATGCTTACCAGGGTGGCCAGATGCACGCTGCCAAGGCCGATGTCGCCGGTTGTCTCCGGCCACGTCTTCTGGGCCTTGAAGAGCAGCTTCCAGATCTCTTCGTGTGTTGTGCCGAAGAATCGCTGCAGGGTCCGCGTCCCTTCTGGATTGAACTCCCACATGTGGAGAGGCCAGCGCTGGCAGGGGAGGATCTGGCGGAAAAGCATCACCTGAATTACATCAGTGAGACTGGTGTTATTCTCTATCATATTTTTGATGCGCTTTTACAGCACCATCACTTCATCGGACGACCCCCAGTCCAGACCCTTGTTGGTTCATGACGCGAGCCGCATCGGGGGTCCGTATCTAAACTCAGGAGTGGTTGCCCATGTGGCGCCGCGAGGTTCGGTGATGTAGAACCACTCCTGCTGCCATATCTTGACAGTCTCCACGAAGGCCCCTTTGGGGCAGGGGACATTGGGGAGCTTGCTCATCATGGCGCCGCCGCAGTCTGCGTGCTGACCGTCGACCACCTTCGGCTTCACGTTGAAGACCTTGAGCCATAGGCCGAAGTGGGGGGGTGCGGAGGAGCGCCTCGCACACAACGATAAATGCCAAGATGTGGAGGAAGGAATTTGGGGCTAGATCATGGAAATCTAGCCCGTAATAGAATATGAGGCCGTGGGCAAAAGGGTGGAGAGGAAACCCTAGTACGCGGAGGAAGTGGGTGATAAATACCACTCTCTTGTCGGGCTCCGGAGTGGGGATGATCTTCTTTTTGGCAGGGAGCCTGTGCGCAACATCCGTAGCCAGGTACCCACTTTCCAGAGTTCCTTGACGTCATTCTCCGTAATGGAGGAGGCCATCCACTTGCCCTATGAGCTGGATCCAGCCACGGCTGGAGAGGTTGGGGGCGGTGGGAAAGATCGAAGCTTGGGCGCTAGAGCTCAAGGATGGGAAGGCAGTGGGAGGAAGAAGGCATGAGATAAAAAGAAGGGATCTTTATACGCTTATATAGGCAGTGAATATCAAAGGCCCCCCTGTCGGTGTCAAAACCGGCGGATCTCGGCTAGGGGGTCCCGAACTGTGCGTCTAGGCGGATGGTAACAGGAGACAAGGGACACGATGTTTTTACCCAGGTTTGGGCCCTCTCGATGGAGGTAAAACCCTACGTCCTGCTTGATTAATATTGATGATATGGGTAGTACAAGAGTAGATCTACCATGAGATCAGAGAGGATAAACCCTAGAAGCTAGCCTATGGTATGATTGTTGTTCGCCCTACGGACTAAAACCCTCCGGTTTATATAGACACCGGAGAGGGCTAGGGTTACACAGAGTCAGTTACAATGGTAGGAGATCTACATATCCGTATCGCCAAGCTAGCCTTCCACGCCAAGGACAGTCCCTTCCGGACACGGGACGAAGTCTTCAATCTTGTATCTTCATAGTCGAGGAGTCCGGCCGAAGGTATAGTCCGGCTATCCAGACACCCCCTAATCCAGGACTCCCTCAGTAGCCCCTGAACCAGGCTTCAATGATGACGAGTCCGGCGCGCAGATTGTCTTCGTCATTGCAAGGCGGGTTCCTCCTCCAAGTACTTCATAGAAGATTTTGAACACAAAGGTAGTGTCCGGCTCTGCAAAATAAGTTTCCACAAATTGCCATAGAGAGAATAATATTTACACAAATCTAATCTGCTGACGTATTCCGTAGCGTGACATCACACCACGGCCAAGTCTTTTTTCGAATCGCTTTACTGTCCCACCTCAATGCGTTTAGCAAGGCTGTTTCCTTGGCACGTCTTGTCAAAGCAGAGATCATGTCCCCTTATTCCGGGATTATCATCAATACGGGCGTGGGTAACCCAACCGCGCCATTGATTACGGCGCTTGGGAGATAAGCGAGTTTTACCAGGCTGGTGGGGACGCATAGTCGCGTCGACCCATATAAGGGGATAAGGATCCACCTTTTCATCCACGCCTTCTTCCTCCTTTGCCTATTCATTTCCGCGCACTCAAGCTCCAGCGCCCAAGTCCGCACACCCCACCTCAACCTTCTCCAGCCATGTCCGGAGCGGGAGGCAAGTGGATGGTCTCCTCCGTCACGGAGGGACACATCAAAAAACTGAGGAAGGCCGGATACTTGTCTAACGACATTGCACCCCGGCTTCCCGAAGAGGGGCAACTTATCCCCACCCCTAGGCCCCATGAGAGGGTGGTGTTCCTCCCCCATTTCCTCTGCGGACTGGGCTTCCCTCTCCACCCATTTGTTCGGGGGCTCATGTTCTACTATGGCCTTGATTTCCACGATCTGGCCCTGAACTTTGTCCTCAACATCTCGGCGTTTATCGTCGTATGTGAGGCTTTCTTCTGCATCCGCCCCCATTTCGGCCTATGGCTCAAGACTTTCATTGTCAAGCCGAAGGTGGTGCGCGGAACCCAGGCGGAGTGCGGAGGCGCCATGGTGGGAAAGATGCCCAACGTCCTATGGCTCGAGGGCTCCTTCGTGGAGACCCTAAAGGGGTGGCAATCGGGGTGGTTTTACATCACCGAGCCGCGCGACCCTAAATGGGTCGCAGCCCCCGAATTCCGATCTGGACCCCCTACGCGCCTCACCTCCTGGAAAGAGATGGACCTGTCGTGGGGTAAAAAAGGAGAGCTGACCGGACTCCAAACATGCTTCCAAACTCTGGTGGACAAGAAGCTCAAACTTGCCAACGTAGTCCAGGTTATGCTCATCCGCCGGATCCTCCCGTGTCAACAACGGGCTTTCAACCTGTGGGAGTTCGACCCGGCGCAGCATCAAACTCTGAGCAGGCTCTTCGACACGACGTACGAAGATGCCTGGAAGGTGCTTTTCAAGGGCGCCGAGGCCCCCGCATCCGCTACCGAGGATCGCGGATTTAGCACGCAGCGTCACGCTCATGCGGTAAGCTGTTTTTACCTTTCACAGGGTATTAGTTTTTCATAGTTTGACTCCATGCGGGATCTAAGCTCCCTTACCTTTGACAGGATTGGCAGGAGACGTCCGGACAGATCAATTGTCCGGCTCCTTTGCCCGAAGGCCCAGCGGACGCTCGCTTGGCGAAGCTGCTGGTTCCAGTACCCTATGTGGTGCCGGAGAAGAAGGCCAAGATGAAGGCCACGGGGACTCGAAAGAGTGCCCGATGCCAGGAGGTGTCGGATTCATCATCCAACGACTCCAAGACGCACTCCTCCCATGAAGACGAGGAGGAGGAAGAAGAGACCTCTCCCCCTCCAACGGGGGAGGGAAGAAAAGGAAGGCCGCCCCAACTGGGGAGGCCGAAGGGTCCAAGAAGGGGAAGACCCTTCCTCCGGACTACTCCACCAATGCCGACGACGGCGAAGAGGAGCGGCCGCACAGGGCCGAGCCCCTAGCAAGATCGTAAGTATTCGGACACCAGAGAAATTCATAGTGTTCCTTTCTTGCACAGCTCCTCCTTACGCCGAATATGACTATGCAGTCCGCCCAAGGTCGGGCTCGACAAGTCGTCGAGCGGCTCCCTGGATTCGTCGGACGTGAATTCACTTTCGCCCACTACCTCCCCCCTCCCTACGGACGACGCCGAGGTGCTGTCCCAAAAGGTTCCAAGCCAGGAGGAGGTGGTCCTGGAGGCGCCGCAAGGCGACCTCCCGGACTCCAGGCGCAAAGGGGATAAAACCCCCAAGGCCCCGTGTCCGGCCTTGAGCCGGACACCGCGCCGGAACCTTCAACGGTTCCGGACTCCGTTAGGCAGCCTCCTTCCAAGAGGAGCAAGCCTACCGAGCCGGTGACCTTCGTCCAACCGGAGGCACCGGACAATTTGCTGGAGGTGCTTAAAGGCGCCTCCATCGACGAGGAGCACCGCACTATTATGAGTGCGGTGTTCCAGAAAGTTTAGTCCGCCAAGAGCGGACTGACTGAAGCCTATGCCAGCCTTCTAACAGGCTTTGAGGTAAGTAAACAATATGTAAAAATATTACCGCATAGACAGTAGCCCCTGATGCTCTGTTTGGTGTTCGGAAAGAAAATCCGAATAGAGTATCTAATAACATTCGCAGGAGTCTAACATAATCAAGTAAATATGCGTATGCAGGCTTCGCTGCTGGCCTCCACCACACTGACTACGGAGGTGGATATGCTGAAGCAAAACCTCGCGCGGTCCAAGAACGAGCTCGGCCATGCCAAGAGGCAACTCGAGGAGAAGGAAGGTAAGTAATTACTTGAGCAAGTATATAGAGAAGATGTGGTTGCAAAAAATGACAGGATCAACGTGCTATTATAGGGGCCACGACCGAGGTGGCAACCCTTAAGAAAGCGTTGTCCGAGGCCGAAAACAGAGCGGCCGCGGAGCGCATAGAGAGAGGGAAGCAGGAGGCGCGGGTGGAGGAGGTGCAGAAAGAGCTCCAGGCTCTCATGAAAAAACACGAGAGTTTGGAGCTTGACTCAAAGACGCAAGCGTCCGAGCTTGCGACAACCCTCAAAAGCGCGAAGTCTGCCAAGGCCGAAGCCCAGAAAGCCCTCCAAGAAATTGAAGTGATGAAGAAGATAGCGGCGGGTAAGGCATTCATTATGCAAAGCAAGCACATGAAAGTGAATTACTTGTTACTTACCCGAGTCCGGAGCTCTCCAGGAGCATTCGCATATTTGACCCATAGTGCGTCTGATGTCGCCGCCTACTACCGATCCGAGGAGGGAAGCTCGACGGAGAAGGTGTTCTGGTCTCAGTATGCTGAGGTCGGACACCTGGTGCCTTTGAGCGACCAGCTGAAGCAAATGGTCGAGCTCCACAAGGTGGCCGAACAGTCCATAAAGGGCCTCGTAGTTCGGCTTTGGCCTGGAGAGGCTCTGCCTGGGAGCTACTTCAGGCTGGTGAGGTGGCTGGTGGATGCCTGTCCATGGCTTGAAGTAATCAAGCGCTCCGTCTGCATCGAAGGTGCCCGTAGGGCGCTTGCCCATGCTAAAGTGCACTGGGGAAAGATGGATGCGGAGAAGCTGGTGAAGGACGGGCCGCCGCCGGGCAAGGAGCATCGCGTCCCGGAAGTGTATTATGAGGGCGTCCTGAAGGGTGCCTGCCTTATAGCGGATCAATGCTCCAAAGATGTAATTTTTGAGTAAACTCGCATTTTTGATCCTGTATGCTGAAAACTTGTTCATATGCGCTAAGCAACGCTTTTGAATTTAAAATATTACCTTCTGTGCAGCCGTTTATCAAATTTGAGAGATGGCGAGTCGTCGTCTTCTGCCCCCATGCCACGAGTGCTGGGGTGTTCGGGATAAACATGAGCGCTCTTTTTCCCATTCTTGGGTCCTTCGAGGGAGGCGCTCGACACAACAAACAAGGCAATCGGACTATAATGCTTGAACACTCTCACTTAGCCATAGAATTCTATAATTTTAAATTTTGGCGAAGCCCCTAGTGTTCGGAAGACCGAGTTCGGGGCGCTATCCATGCCTAGGCCGGACAAAGCCAACTCCTTGCTCTAAGCGGCATAATTCTTTAGGGACTCGAACAGCGACCAGCTCTTGCCTCATCATGACGGTCAGTTTTAGCTTTCTCTGCTGAGGTGCTTAGCCTAGCTCAACTGGGGCACAATCGCACTAGTTCTCCTAGTGCTACCTTAGCCGATATAACGGAACGTAAGGTACCAAAACATAGGAGTCGGGCAAACCCAACTATTGACCCAAGACATGATTCGGAGCCGATGCATATAATGATATAAGTTCGGGGTACCGCACTTGTGAAAGTGTTCGGACTTCTCACACCATATTGTGGGGTACTTAAGCCCCTAGCGTATTGGCCGTACTAAAGTGTACGGGTGCAACATGTCATTAATGAACATATATTCGTAAAAAAGAGTAATGCAATAATAGACGGAAGCTATGCATTGTTTATTTTAAAAAGCTACGATCAAAGCAGAATGATACAAATAGTGAAATAAGCAAAATATGGGACTATTTAACATGTCCTTTCCAGGGGGAGCTGCGGAATGTTATGTGAAACAGGTATACTGCTCGTTATAGAGACCACCTTAGAGTTCCATAGTGTGGCGTAGCTTTCTGCTTCCCTGGTTGTATCGTTTGTGCGGCAATTGTACTGCCGGACAAGCCTTCCGAAGAATGGAGTCATGAAAATAAGAGAAAATTAAGAAATCGGCAGCCCCTAGTGCGGTTTAAGCCGCGTTTCGGTCGTGCCGTGATGGTGCCCCTCCCCCTGTGCCCATGGTATTTCCAGAGCGTAGTTATGTACGCGCAACACTGGTTTCGCAAGTTCGCGAGGGCTGGGGTTGGGGCCGCATTGCTACGCTTGCTCAGAACGTGCTAGGCGGTCTTGTTGTAGGTTACTCCGGGCGCGCTTGACGGTGTCCAGACGTTTAATGGCCGGACTGGAGAATTGCCTTGAGAGGCTGCTTTGTACTTCCGCTGCGATAGCCGCCGTATGCTCCTCCATTCGGAGAGAGCGTTCGGTGTTTCCATTGACCGTGATGACTCCTCGAGGGCCTGGCATCTTGAGCTTGAGGTATGCGTAGTGCGGCACCGCATTGAACTTGGCAAATGCGGTTCGCCCGAGCAGTGCGTGATAGCCACTGCGGAACGGGACTATGTCGAAGATTAACTCCTCGCTTCGGAAATTATCCGGAGATCCGAAGACCACTTCAAGTGTAACTGAGCCTGTACAGTTGGCCTCTACACCTGGTATGACGCCTTTAAAGGTCGTTTTAGTGGGTTTAATCCTCGAGGGATCGATGCCCATTTTCCACACTATATCCTAGTAAAGCAGGTTCAGGCTGCTGCCGCCGTCCATTAGGACTCTAGTGAGGTGAAATCCGTCAATAATTGGGTCTAGAACCAATGCGGCGAATCCGCCATGACGGATGCTAGTGGGGTGGTCCCTTCGATCAAAAGTGATCGGGCAGGAAGACCATGGATTGAAGTTTGGGGCGACTAGCTCCATCACGTATACGTCCCTTAGCGCACGCTTCCGCTCCCTCTTGGGGACGTGGGTTGCGTATATCATGTTCACCGTCCGCACTTGTGGGGGAAAACCTTTCTGTCCACTTTTGTTCGGCGGCCGGGGCTCCTCCTCGTCATCGCTATGCAGCCCCTTGTCTCTGCTTTCGGCATTTAACTTGCCTGCCTGCTTGAACACCCAACAATCCCTGTTGGTGTGATTGGCTGGTTTTTCGGGGGTGCCATGTATCTGGCATAAGCGGTCGAGTATTCGGTCCAAACTGGATGGGCCCGGAGTATTTCTTTTGAATGGCTTTTTCCGCTGACCGGTTTTAGAGCCTCTGAATCCGGCATTAACTGCCGTATCCTCAGCATTGTCGCCGTTAATGCGGCGCTTTTGCTTGTTGCGACGCGACCTGCCATTGCTTTCCTTGCTATCCGAATTACCAGGTCTCTTGGTCATGTTATTCCTGCGAGCTAGCCAGCTGTCTTCTCCCGCGCAAAAACGGGTCATAAGAGTTGTGAGGGCTGCCATAGATTTCGGCTTTTCCTGTCCTAGGTGCTGTGCAAGCCACTCGTCGCAGATGTTATGCTTGAAGGCTGCTAGGGCCTCTGCGTCCGGACAGTCAACGATTTGATTTTTCTTGGTTAGGAACCGTGTCCAGAATTGTCTGGCCGATTCCTCTGTCTGCTGAATTATGTGGCTAAGGTCATCGGCGTCTGGTGGTCGCACATAAGTGCCCTGGAAATTGTCGAGGAATGCGGTTTCCAGGTCCTCCCAACAACCAATTGATTCTGCTGGCAAGTTGTTAAGCCAATGCTGAGCTGGTCTTTTAAGCTTGAGTGGGAGGTATTTGATGGCGTGTAGGTCATCACCGCGTGCCATGTGGATATGAAGGAGATAGTCCTCGATCCATACCGCAGGATCTGTTGTGCCATCGTATGATTCGATGTTCACGGGTTTGAAACCCTCGGGGATTTGATGATCCATTACTTCATCTGTGAAGCATAGTGGGTGTGCGGCACCTCTGTATTGGGCTATATCACGACGCAGCTCAAATGAGCTTTGTCTACTGTGTTCGGCCCGGCCGAATTTACTGTATTTGGAGTGACGATTACCGTCTCGTGCCGTGGGGCGCCCACGTGATCCGTAGATCGATCTTGTTTGCCTTGCCTTGTCCTCCAATATATCTTGCACGTCTGGCGCATTTTCCCGTGCCTTGGTAATTTTTGAGCGGCGCCGGGGTGCGGCTTGAGTGGAGGGCCAAGAGGCCTCTCTGTCGCGGCCACGGGGTGGCTGGTCGGCCGCATCATGCACTGGTGATGTAGTTTTAGGTGCTTCCTCCTCTAATCGAGGTAGCAACCTGCGCTTTGGGTAGCTCTTGGAGGGGCGTTTGAGTTCATACTCTTCGACCGCAAGGACTTCAGTCCATCTGTCGGCTAGCAAATCTTAATCAGCTCTAAGCTGTTGTTGTTTTTTCTTGAGGCTGTTCGCCGTGGCCATAAGCCTGCGTTTGAAACACTCTTGTTCGACGGGATCCTCCGGCACGACAAATTCGTCATCATCGAGGCTTGCCTCATCTTCGGAGGGAGGCATATAATTATCGTCCTCGACCTCTCTGTCTGCCGCTCTCTCATGAGGGCTGGCTTCTCCATCCTCCTGTGCTGAATCTTGCTGGAGGTGGTTGTCTTCGGCACTGTCTGGGGTGTTATTATCTCCCATGCCGGAATCACCGTTTTTGCTTTGGCGGGATTTAGAGCGGCGCCGCTGACGCCGATGCTTAGGCTGCTTCTTGGAGGGGTCATCCTCCGCTGTTCCATCGCCATTTCCTTCTTTTGGGTGTCCACCATGTATATATCATATGACGAGGTGGCTTTCTAGTGCCCTATAGGCGCTGGTTCTTGATCGTCTCCTGCATCGGCGTCCATACCGTCGATGTCTTCGGAGTCGAAGTCGAGCATGTCGGTTATATCATCGACAGTGGCTACGAAGTTGGTGGTGGGTGGGATTTGAATTTCTTCATTATCCGCATCCCAACCTTGCTGACCATAGTCCGGCCAGGGCTCTCCTGATAAAGAGAGAGACTTTAGTGAATTCAGAATATCGCCGAAGGGCGAGTGCTGAAAGATGTCCGCGGCGGTGAACTCCATGATCGGCGCCCAATCGGGTTCGATCGGTAGGGGCGCGGAGGGCTCGGAGTCTGGAGAGGAGTCCGGCTCCTTGGAGTCACGGGCTTCGCAGAGAATAGGGCTGGTGTTCGGCTTGATTGCCGAAGAGATTGCAGCCCCCGAGGCGGTGTCCAACCACCCATCCTCGATTGGCACAGTTGGCTCCGAATTAAGGGTCGAGGCTGATGCGGTTGCGGCCTCCAGGGCACTGTTCGGCGGCAGAGCTAGATCATGCCCATCGTGACAGTGCGGTGCGCTCGACTGTGGCTCAATTCGTCGAAGATCAAGTCTTCGCGGAGGTCGTCCGTGTAGCTCAAACTTCCAAATCTGACCTGATGGCCAGGGGTGTAGCTTTCGATCTACTCCAGATGGCCTAGCGAATTGGCCCGTAGTGTAAAGCCGCCAAATATGAAGATCTTTCCGGGAATAAAGGTCTCACCCTGGATCGCATCGCTGTTAATGATCGGAGAAGCCATCGGGCCTAAAAGTGACGACACAGAGGAACTCTCAATGAAAGCACCAATGTCGGTGTCAAAACCGGCGGATCTCGGGTAGGGAGTCCCGAACTGTGCGTCTAGGCGGATGGTAACAGGAGACAAGGGACAATGTTTTTACCCAGGTTTGGGCCCTCTCGATGGAGGTAAAACCCTACATCCTGCTTGATTAATATTGATGATATGGGTAGTACAAGAGTAGATCTACCACGAGATCAGAGAGGCTAAACCCTAGAAGCTAGCCTATGGTATGATTATTGTTCGTCCTACGGACTAAAACCCTCCGGTTTATATAGACACCGGAGAGGGTTAGGGTTACACAGAGTTCGTTACAATGGTATCGCCAAGCTTGCCTTCCACGCCAAGGAAAGTCCCTTCCGGATACGGGATGAAGTCTTCAATCTTGTATCTTCATAGTCCAGGAGTCCGGCCGAAGGTATAGTCCGGCTATCCGGACACCCCCTAATCCAGGACTCCCTCACCCCCTCAAGCCTTAAAATCCGCCCGTTCCCAAGGGGTCGTGCGAATGGCACGGTTGGATTACCCAAAACCGTATTGATGAGAATCCCGCAATAAGGGGACACGATCTCTGCTTTGACAAGACGTGTCAAAAGAGGTTGCGCCCCGAAACGCGAAGTGGGAGGCTAAAAAATGGTTCGAAATGATAAAGAGGCCGGACATAACGTTTCGTTGAAAAAGTTGTTAGTAGACAAACATTATTTTGATTAGGTATCTTGCCCTTGTGGTTGAGGGTTCTGGCTATTATACGGAGCTGAATACAGTTCTCTTATTCAGAAGACTTCTTTGAAGTGTTCGGAGGAGGAACCCGCCTTGCGATGCCGAAGACAATCTCCATACCAAACACATCGTCATCGAAAGACTGGTTCAGGGGCTACTGAGGGAGTCCTGGATTATGGGGTCCTCGGGTGTCCGGGCTCTGCGATATGGGCGGGACTAATGGGCCATGAAGATATAAGGTATAGGGCCTTCCCCCATGTCCGGATGGGACTCTCCTTTGCATGGATGGCAAGCTTGGCGTTGATAACCCACAAGTATAGGGGATCGCAACAGCTTTCGAGGGTAGAGTATTCAACCCAAATTTATTGATTCGACACAAGGGGAGCCAAATACTATTCTCAAGTATTAGCAGCTGAGTTGTCAATTCAACCACACCTAGAAACTTAGTATCTGCAGCAAAGTGTTTAGAAGTTAAGTAATATGATAGTGGTGGTAACGGTAACAAAAGAGTAATGAAAGCAAAGTAATATTTTTGGTATTATGTAGTGATTGTAACAATAGCAACGGGAAAGTAAATAAGCGTAAACCACTATATGGAAAGCTCATAGGCATCGGATCAGTGATGGATAATTATGTCGGATGTGGTTCATCATGTAACAGTCATAACATAGGGTGACACAGAACTAGCTCCAATTCATCAATGTAATGTAGGCATGTATTCCGAGTATAGTCATACGTGCCTATGGAAAAGAACTTGCATGACATCTTTTGTCCTACCCTCCCGTGGCAGCGGGGTCCTAATGAAAACTAAGGGATATTAAGGCCTCCTTTTAATAGATAACCGGAACAAAGCATTAGCACATAGTGAATACATGAACTCCTCAAACTACGGTCATCATTGGTAAGTATCCCGATTATTGTCACTTCGGGGTTAACGGATCATAATACAGAAAAGGAGACTATAGACTTGCAAGATAGGATCAAGAACTCTCATATATTGATGAAAACATAATAGGTTCAGATCTGAAATCATGGCACTCGGGCCCTAGTGACAAGCATTAAGCATAGCAAAGTCATACCAACATCAATCTCAGAACATAGTGGATACTAGGGATCAAACCCTAACAAAACTAACTCGATTACATGGTAAATCTCATCCAACCCATCACCGTCCAGCAAGCCTACGATGGAATTACTCATGCACGGTGGTGAGCATCATGAAGTTGGTCATGGAGGATGGTTGATGATGACGACGGCGACGAATCCCCCTCTCCGGAGCCCCGAACGGACTCCAGATCAGCCCTCCCGAGAGGTTTTAGGGCTTGGCGGCGGCTCCGTATCGTAAAACGCGATGAAATCTTCTCTTCTATTTTTTTCTCCCCGAAAGCAAATATATAGAGTTGGAGTTGGAGTCGGGAGGTCTCCAGGGGGCCCACGAGGTAGGGGGTGCGCTCTAGGGGGGGCGCCCCCCAACCTCGTGGACAGGGTGTGGGCCCCCTGGTCTTCATCTTTGGCGAGGATTTTTTATTATTTATTGTAAGATATTCCGTGGAGTTTCAGGTCATTCCGAGAACTTTTGTTTTCTGCACGTAAAACAACATCATGGCAGTTCTACTGAAAACAGTGTCAGTCCTGGTTAGTTCCATTCAAATCATACAAGTTAGAGTCCAAAACAAGGGCAACAGTGTTTGGAAAAGTAGATACGATGGAGACGTATCAACTCCGCCTAGCTTAAACCCTTGCTTGTCCTCAAGCAATTCAGTTGACAAACTGAAAGAAATAAAGAAAAACTTTTACAAACTCTGTTTGCTCTTGTTGTTACAAATATGTCAAGCTAACATTCAAGTTTTCAGCAAAGATTATAACTAACCACATTTGCAATAATTCTCAGGTCTCATGATTACCCATATCAATAGCATAATCAACTAGCAAGCCATAATAATAAATCTCGGATGACAACACTTTATCAAAACAATCATAATATGATATAACAAGATGGTATCTCGCTAGCCCTTTCTGAGACCGCAAAACATAAATGCAGAGCACCTTTAAAGATCAAGGACTGACTAGACATTGTAATTCATGGTAAAATAGATCCAATCATAGTCACACCCAATATAAATTAACAGTGATGAATGCAAATGACAGCTGCACTCTCCAGCTAGTGCTTTTAATAAGAGGGTGATGACTCAACATAAAAGTAAATAGATAGGCCCTTCACAGAGGGAAGCAGGGATTTGCAGAGGTGCCAGAGCTCGGTTTTGAAATAGAGGTGAATAATATTTTGAGCGGTATACTTTCATTGTCAACATAACAACCAAGAGATGGCGATATCTTCCATGCTACACACATTATAGGCGGTTCCCAAACAGAATGGTAAAGTTTATACTCCCCCTCCACCAAAAAACATCAATCCATGGCTTGCTCGAAACAACGAGTGCCACCAACTAACAACAGTCCCAGGGGGAGTTTTGTTTTGCAATTATTTTTATTTACTTTGCATAAAGCATGGGACTGGGCATCCCGGTGACCAGCCATTTTCTCGTGAGTGAGGAGCGGAGTCCACTCCTCTTGAGAATAACCCGCCTAGCATGGAAGATACAGATAGCCCTAGTTGATACATGAGCTATTCGAGCATACAAAACAGGATGATTATTAGAAGGTTTAGAGTTTGGCACATACAAATTTACTTGGAACGGCAGGTAGATACTACATATAGGAAGGTATAGTGGACTCATTTGGAATAACTTTGGGGTTTAAGGGATTGGATGCACAAGCAGTATTCCCGCTTAGTATAGGTGAAGGATAGCAAAAGACTGGGAAGCGACCAACTAGAGAGCGACAATAGCCATGTACATGCATTAAAATTAATAAACATTGGATGCAAGCATGAGTTGGATATAATCCACCATGAACATAAATATCGTGAAGGCTATGTTGATTTGTTTCAACTACATGCGTGAACATGTGCCTAGTCAAGTCACTTAAATCATTCAAAGGAGGATACCACCCCATCATACCACATCATAACCATCTCAATAGCATGTTGGCACGCAAGGTAAACCATTATAACTCATAGCTAATCAAGCATGTCACAAGCAACTATGATCTCTAATTGTCATCGCAAACATGTTTATTCATAAAAAGCTGAATCAAAAATGATGAACTCATCATATTTACAAAAACAAAAGAGGTCGAGTTCATACCAGCTTTTCTCATCTCAGTCAGTCCATCATATATCATCATAATTGCCTTTCACTTGCACGACCGAACGATGTGAATAATAATAAGTGTGCACGTGCATTGGACTAAGCTGGATCTGCAAGCATTCAATAAACAGGAGAAGACAAAGCAATATGGGCTCTTGGTTAAATCAACAATAAAGCATATAAGAGCCACTTCAACAATTTAATCATGGTCTTCTCCTACTGACCCCCAAAGAAAATAAAAGAAATAAAACTATTTACACGGGAAAGCTCCCAACAAGCAAAAGAAGAACGGGAAATATTTTTGGGTTTTCTTTTTAATTATTACTACAGCAAGAAAAGTAAACTACTAATATTTTTTTTGGTTTTTCTTAAGGCTTAGAAAACACACAAAGAGAAAGCATAAAAGGAAATAAACTAGCATGGATGATACAATGAAAAAGTATGAACACCGACGTCTAGCAATGAGTGTGTGAACATAAATGTAATGTCGGTGAGAAATACGTACTCCCCCAAGCTTAGGCTTTTGGTATAAGTTGGTTTATAGCCAGGGATACCCTGGCGGATACCCGTAGGTGTAGCTGGGGTCGTACTGCGACGAAGAAGACTTTGACTGCATTTGGCTGACAGTCATCTTCGGATCCCAAGAATAAACAGACTGTCGTGGAGGCTCCTCTTGTGGTTCCGGTTCCGGTAGGCGTGAATAGCCGCCAACGGAACAAGGTACGTGCCTACAGTCAAATCAAACAAAGAAGGAGCAGGCAAGGTAATAGTCTCAGGATGATGTTTATTAAAGAACAATTGATATTTAAGCTCTCCTTCCCTATTCTTAATAATAAAATCATGTGTTACCATACTTTTGTAATATAAATAAACACGAGGCGGCACCTTTTCTTCCTTCTCATAATGCCTAATAGGTATGTTAAAATGTGCAGCGAGGCGTGAAGCATAAATGCCTCCAAAGATGGGACCCCTAGTACGCTTCATACTTAACCATCTAGCAATAATGCCGCCCATACTAAAAGAGTTATCACCGTATAAGCCGTGGTGCAAAATGATAATATCGGGGATACTCAGGTTTCCACAGTTTCCGCGACCAATTAAGCAATGACTAGCAAATAATGCAAAGTAACGTAAACAGGAAAATGTATGCTAGTGCTTCGTGCATCAGAAACCTTCCTTGTTTCCCCTACAGTGATAGTGTCAATAAATCCCTCCACATCATCATGATGTGGTTCTTCTGCCTTGCCCCCAAAAGGGACTAAACAAATCCGACAGAAATCATAAAGTGACATCTCCTTATGCTCATCATATAAATGAAATTCCACCGTAGGTGGTGAGTTCCTAGAATGAAAATGAAAGTTTTGCACAAAGGTATTTGTGAGCAAGAGATACTGATCGCATTGGTCATGGAGGAAAGCGGTAAGGCCTACAGTCTGAGCCAACTCATGAAAATCTTCATAAATCCCGGCTCCTCTTAAGAAATCCTCGGAAAGCCATTCACACGCCCGAACCTCCGCGGTGCGAGGCAAATTATACTTAGGCTTCGGTGCCTTCTCCTTCGAGCTTTGGATAGATGAGCCCCTCAAAAGTCTCCTCATCATTTTTTGAAAAATTCTGAAATTTTTAGTAACTTCAAAATAAAAGTAAACCAAACTCAATAATATTGATAGCAACTACTCCTACAAGTGCCTAGGGCCTATAACATGCATCAAAACTACTTTTGACCATATAAATTTGACATGCAAGCTTAAGAACTGGGTCACCTAAGCAGCAAAAATTTGCAATGAATAAAGCACTAGAACAAAAACTAATTGGACCAATGGAGGAGTCACATACCAAGGAACAATCTCCCCAAGCAGTTTTGTGAGAGGTGCTTTGAGCAAGGAGATCGAAAATGGCAGCAAAGAGGGCTGGAACTCGTGCTTGAGTTGATTTTTCGTGTTTGTGGGAGGAAGAAGAAAAGGATGGGTGCAGGAATAAGTGGAGGAGGGCCACCGTGGGCCCACGAGGCAAGGGGGCACGCCCAGGGGGGTAGGGCGCGCCCTCCACCCTTGTGACCAGGTGGCAGCTCCCCCCGCGGTAATTTTTGCACCATAAATCCTCAAATATTCCCGAAAAAATCATATTAAATTGGCATGTCATTCTGAGGACTTTTATTTTTGGGACATTTTTATATTGCACGGATAAATTAGGAAACAGACAGAAAAATACTATTTTTGCTTTATTTCAACATAATAACAGAAAGTATAGAGAGGGTACAGAAGGTTGTGCTTCTAGTTTCATCCATCTCATGCTCATCAAAAGGAATCCACTAACAAGGTTGATCAAGTCTTGTTAACAAACTCATTCCGATTAACATGAAACCGGAGAAATTTCGAATAACACTAGGTTACCTCAACGGGGATATGCACATCCCCAATAATAAGTATATCATATCTCTTCTTGACAGTAGGAAGAGGAAATTCAAAACCTCCAAATATAATCGATGGAATTTTTCCGATAGAATTGATACTATGAACTTGAGGTTGTTTCCTCGGAAAGTGTACCGTATGCTCATTACCATTAACATGAAAAGTGACATTGCCTTTGTTGCAATCAATAACAGCCCCTGCAGTATTAAGAAAAGGTCTTCCAAGAATAATAGACATACTATCGTCCTCGGGAAAAGGTCTTCCAAGAATAATAGACATACTATCGTCCTCGGGAATATTCAAGTCAAGTTTGCGATATAAAGAGAGAGGCATAACACTAACACCGGCTCCAAGTTCACATAAAGAAGTTTTAACTTAGTTTCTTTTAATGGAGCATGGTATAGTAGGTACTCCTGGATCACCAAGTTTCTTTGGTATTCCACCCTTAAAAGTATAACTATCTAGCATGGTGGAAATTTCAGCTTCTGGTATCTTTCTTTTATTTGTTACAATATCTTTCATGTACTTAGCATAAGGATTCATTTTGAGCATATCAGTCAATCGCATATGCAAAAAGATAGGTCTAATCATTTCAGCAAAGCGCTCAAAATCCTCATCATCCTTTTTCTTGGATGGTTTGGGATGAAAAGGCATGGGTTTCTGAACCCAATGCTCTCTTTCTTTACCATGTTTCCTAGCAACAAAGTCTTTCTTATCATAATGTTGATTCTTTGATTGTGGGTTATCAAGATCAACAACAGGTTCAATTTCTACATCATTATCATTACTAGGTTGAGCATCATTATGAACATCATCATTAACATTTTCATTAGGTTCATGTTCATTGCCAGATTGTGTTTCAGCATCAGACATAGAGATACCATTTGGATTATCAGGTGGTTCAACAATAGGTTCACTAGAAGTTTGCACAGTTCTATCATTTTTCTTTTTCTTCTTTTAAGAAGAACTAGGTGCATCAATATTATTTCTCTGAGAATCTTGCTCAATTCTCTTAGGGTGGCCTTTAGGACACAAAGGTTCCTGAGTCATTCTACCAGTTCTAGTAGCCACTTTAACAACATAATCATTTTTCTTACTATTCATCTCATTGAGCAATTCCTTTTGAGCTTTAAGTACTTGTTCTACTTGAGTGGTAACCATAGAAGCATGTTTGCTAACAAGTTTAAGTTCACCTCTAATATTATCCATATAATCACCCAAGTATTTAATCATATCAACATCTTGTTTTAATTGTCCACCAAAATAAGCATTGAAGTCTTCTTGCTTAAACATAAAATTATCAAACTCATCCAAGCATTGACTAGCAATTTTAGTAGGAGGGATTTCAACTCTATCATATCTATAGAGAGAATTTACCTTTACTACCTGTGTCGGGTTATTGAGGTCTGAAGGTTCTTCAATAAGAAAAGGATCAAGACCATATGTTTCTTCGGCAGGCGGTAAATTAAGACCATGTATTTCTTCAATAGGAGGTAAATTATTAACATCTTCATATTTCATACCTTTTTCTTTCATAGATTTCTTTGCCTCTTGCATATCTTCGGGACTGAGAAATAGAACACCTCTCTTCTTCGGAGTTGGTTTAGGAATAGGATCACTAATTGCAGCAGGAGCTGGCTCAGGAGGTGCCCAATTACTTTCATTTGTCAACATATTATTCAATAAGTTTTTAGCTTCATTCGGTGTTCTTTCCCTGAAAAGAGAACCAGCACAACTATCTAGGTAATCTCTGGAAGCATCGGTTAGTCCATTATAAAAGATATCAAGTATTTCATTTTTCTTAAGAGGATGATCAGGCAAAGCATTAAGTAACTTGAGAAGCCTCCCCCAAGCTTGTGGGAGACTCTCTTCTTTAATTTGCACAAAATTGTATATTTCCTTTAAAGCAACTTGTTTCTTATGAGCAGGGAAATATTTAGCAGAGAAGTAGTAGATCATATCCTGGGGGCTACGCACACAACCTGGATCAAGAGAATTAACATCACCCTTTTATGAGAACGGAAATATTTTAAGGATATAAAAGTAGCGAGATCTCTCATCATTAGTGAACAGGGTGGCTATATCATTTAATTTAGTAAGATGTGCCACAACAGTTTCAGATTCATCGCCATGAAAAGGATTAGATTCAACTAAAGTAATTATATCAGGATCAACAGAGAATTCATAATCCTTATCAGCAACACAGATAGGTGAATTAGCAAAAGTAGGGTCAGGTTTCATCCTAGCATTTAGAGATTGCTTATTCCATTTAGCTAATAACTTTTTGAGTTCATATCTATCTTTGCAAGCTAAAATAGCTAAAGAAGCTTCTTGATCAAATAAATAACCCTCAGGAATAACAAGTGATTCTTCATCATCACTTTCATCATCATAATCAGATTCAATATTTTCAATCTCTCTAGGCCTAGCAAGTCGTTCCTCGAGAAAATCACCAAGTGGCACAGTAGTATCAAGCATAGAAGTAGTTTCATCATAAGTATCATGTATAGCAGATGTAGCATCATCAATAACATGCGACATATTAGAACGAATAGCAGAAGCAGGTTTAGGTGTCGCAAGCTTACTAATAACAGAAGGTGAATCAAGTGCAGAGCTAGATGGCAGCTCCTTACCTCCCCTCGTAGTTGAGGGATAAATTGTTGTCTTAGCGTCTTTCAAATTCTTCATAGTGTCCAGCAGATATAAATCCCAAGTGACTCAAAGGACAGAGCTATGCTCCCCGGCAACGGCGCCAGAAATTAGTATTGATAACCCACAAGTATAGGGGATCGCAAAAACTTTCGAGGGTAGAGTACTCAACCCAAATTTATTGATTCGACACAAGGGGAGACAAAGAATATTCTCAAGTATTAGCAGCTGAGTTGTCAATTCAACCACACCTGGAAACTTAGTATCTGCAGCAAAGTGTTTAGCAGCAAAGTAATATGATAGTGGTGGTAACGGTAACAAAAGAGTAATGAAAGCAAAGTAATATTTTTGGTATTATGTAGTGATTGTAACAATAGCAACGGGAAAGTAAATAAGCATAAACCAGTATATGGAAAGCTCGTAGGCATCACGTCAGTGATGGATAATTATGCCGGATGTGGTTCATCATGTAACAGTCATAACATAGGGTGACACAAAACTAGCTCCAATTCATCAATGTAATGTAGGCATGTATTCCGAATATAGTCATACGTGCTTATGGAGAAGAACTTGCATGGCATCTTTTGTCCTACCCTCCCGTGGCAGCGGGGTCCTAATGGAAATTAAGGGATATTAAGGCCTCCTTTTAATAGAGAACCGGAACAAAGCATTAGCACATAATGAATACATGAACTCCTCAAACTACGGTCATCACCGGTAAGTATCCCGATTATTGTCACTTCGGGGTTAACAGATCATAACACATAATAGGTGACTATAGACTTGCAAGATAGGATCAAGAACTCTCATATATTGATGAAAACATAATAGATTCAGATCTGAAATCATGGCACTCGGGCCCTAGTGACAAGCATTAAGCATAGCAAAGTCATAGCAACATCAATCTCAGAACATAGTGGATACTAGGGATCAAACCCTAACAAAACTAACTCGATTACATGGTAAATCTCATCCAACCCATCACCGTCCAGCAAGCCAAGGATGGAATTACTCACGCACGGCGGTGAGCATCATGAAATTGGTGATGGAGGATGGTTGATGATGACGACAGTGACGAATCCCCCTCTTCGGAGTCCCGAACGGACACCAGATCAGCCCTCCCGAGAGGTTTTAGGGCTTGGCGGCGGCTCCGTATCGTAAAACGCAATGAAATATTCTCTTCTATTTTTTTCCCTAAAAGCAAATATATAGAGTTGGAGTTGGAGTCGGGAGGTCTCCAGGGGGCCCACGAGGTAGGGGGCACGCCCTAGGGGGGGCTGTGCCCCCCACCCTCGTGGACAGGGTGTGGCCCCCCTGGTCTTCATCTTTGGCGACGATTATTTATTATTTATTGTAAGATATTCCGTGGAGTTTCAGGTCATTCCGAGAACTTTTGTTTTCTGCACATAAAACAACATCATGGCAATTCTACTGAAAACAACGTCAGTCCTGGTTAGTTCCATTCAAATCATACAAGTTAGAGTCCAAAACAAGGGCAAAAGTGTTTGGAAAAGTAGATACGACGAAGACGTATCAGGCGTCTGGATGTATAATTTCCTTTCTCTGTAAGCCGGCTCTGTACAACCCTAGGCCCCTCTGTTGTGTATATAAACCTGAGGGTTTAGTCCGTAGAGGCAAGGAAAAATTCATGTTGGCTCAACTTCTAGGGTTTAGCCATTACGATCTCGAGGTAGATCAACTCTTGTAACCCCTATACTCATCAAAGTCAATCAAGCAGGAAGTAGGGTTTTACCTCCATTAAGAGGGCCCGAACATAGGTAAACATCGTGTTCCCTTTGTCTCCCATTACCTTCGATGCTCAGACGCACTGTTCGGGACCCCCTACGCGAGATCGGTCGGTTTTGACACCGACATCTCTCTCAAGAGGTGTGTACATCAAGGATGATTGTGGCAAACAAAAAAGCAAGGACTCAAATCATACAAGACGCTCCAAGCAAAACACATATCATGTGGTGAATAAAAATATAGCCTCAAGTAAAGTTACCGATAGACGAAGACGAAATTGGGGATGCCTTCTGGGGCATCCTCAAGCTTAGGATCTTGGTTGTCCTTGAATATTACCTTGGGGTGCCTTAGGCATCCCCAAACTTAGGCTCTTTCCACTCCTTATTCCATAGTCCATCAAATCTTTACCCAAAACTTGAAAACCTCACAACACAAAACACAACAGAAAATCTCATAAGCTCCGTTAGTATAACAAAATAAATCACCACTTTTGGTAATGGGAGACAACTTTTCCATGCTTCATACCCCCTGATACTAGCCATAGAATTATCAAAATAAGAAAACAACACATAGAAAACATAATATGTCAAAAACAGAACAATCTGTAGCAATCTAGATATTATGAATACTTCTTTAACTCCCAAAATTCTTAAAATTTAGGACAACCTAAGAAATTTGTTTTTTAATCTTCTCCAAAAAGAATCAGTATTTTATCACGCATCTGTTAGAAATGAAAATTATTTTCCTGGGTGTAAAAGTTTCTGTTTTTTGGCAAGATCAATTCAACTATCAATGTAAGCTATCCCAAAGGTCTTACTTGGCACAAACACTAATTAAAACACAAAACCACATCTAACCAGAGGCTAGATGAATTATTTATTGGAAAACAAGACCTAAAAAGCAAAAACAAAAACAACATTGGGTTGTGTCTGTGTCAAAACCGGCGGATCTCAGGTAGGGGCTCCCGCACTGTGCGTCTAAGGCGGATGGTAACAGGAGGCAGGGGACACGATGTTTACCCAGGTTCGGGCCCTCTTGATGGAGGTAATACCCTACATCCTGCTTGATTGATCTTAATGATATGAGTATTACACGAGTTGATCTACCACAAGATCATAGAGGCTAAACCATAGAAGCTAGCCTATGGTATGATTGTATGTTGTCCTACGGACTAAACCCTCCGGTTTATATAGACACCGGAGGGGGCTAGGGTTACACAAAGTCGGTTACAAGGGAGGAGATCCACATATCCGTATTGCCAAGCTTGCCTTCCACGCCAAGGAGAGTCCCATCCGGACACGGGACGAAGTCTTCAATCTTGTATCTTCATAGTTCAACAGTCCGGCCAAAGGATATAGTCCGGCTGTCTGGAGACCCCCTAATCCAGGACTCCCTCAGTAGTCCCCGAACCAGGCTTCAATGATGATGAGTCCGGCGCGCAGATTGTCTTCGGCATTGCACGACGGGTTCTTCTCCAAATTCTGAATATCTGCTGAGTCGTGTCCAACTCCTCATAAATGTTGCACTTCTTGGCTTCTGCGCCCAATAAGGGCTATCTTCCACGTGTCAAGCGACCGCGAGGAGCCAGGGCGTTTTTACATTCGCCCCCTAGTCATGTAAATAAATTGTCTATTAAAGGGACGGGGATTCTTAGATCCAAACCACACCATGCTCCCATGGTGAGTATCCATCGGAGGGCGCTCGAAAAAAATCCATTCCAACATGGCCGGCCATCGCAGCTCCTCCTCCCGCTCCCGTAGCCCTAAGCCTGATGACTGGGACAAGTGTTCCGTCCTGCACAGCCAATTAGTAGAGTTACAAACACAGAGATTTCTCCCTCCAGCATATATGGTCCCTGTTCGAGCCAGGCTCACACTATAAAAAAAGACACATCCAGGACATTTTGGGCCGAACGAATTTTTTTTCTATCATACATATGACACTTCTATGACGATAATTGTGACATAACCCGGTATCATCATAGATGTGGTGGGCTCCTACTTCTATGTCAAAAAATCATGACAGAAAATGGGCTTTTTGTCCTGGGCGGGCCGGAGACGCAACTGCATGACATTCTTTGGCCCATCCATGACGGAAAAAACCATGGTAGAAGCGAGGGCGAGGAAAATTTCGGGGAGTTCCCGGCTACGGTGGGAGGTCGGGGGCTGAGCGATGCGCGTTTCTCTCGTACACGTACGTGCGTGTGTGCGAGGCATTGGATCTAACTGAACCCGAGCGAGGCGTTGGGCTCTAACTGAACCCGAGCGATTGCACTACAGGCTACGCGTTACTGAACCCGAGGGATCGATCGATGGCTGTTAACTGAACCCGATCAAGAGATTCCTTCACTACTGCTGCTAACTGAAGCCGATCGATGCTGCCTCTGGATGAACAGTGAGCGTTGCGGGGGGGGGGGGGGGGGGGGGTTGGATGAACAGTTCCCAGTGGGGGTGGATGAACAGGACCCCGTGGTGTTGCCTCTGGATGAACAGGGCCCCGATCGATCGAGCCGGTTGGGGCTGGATGAACAGGACCCCGTGGAGGGCTCGATGAACAGGACCACCCCGTGGAGGGCAGGACAGTAGCCCGTGGAGGGGTGGTTGAACAGGAGCCCGTGGAGAGGGCTGGTTGAACAGGGTGGAGTAGCGCGCGGTGGAGGTTGGATGAACAGGAGCCCGTGGATGAACAATCGCAGGTGGAAGCTGGAGGAGGTCGACGGTGGATGAACAGTAGCTCGTGGAGGCTGGAGGGGGTCGACGGTGGAGATGAACAGTATCCCGTGGAGTCCCGTTTTGCGGTACGCCACACCCCTCCCGATGAACAGGACCCCCGTTTTGACCGTAGCGCTCCAACAGAAGTCCGTTTCGTCCGTTTTGCGGTACGCCGCACCCCTCCCGATCAACAGGACCCCCGTTTCGACCATAGGAGGTCCATTTTCTCCATTTTACAATACGCCAGACCCCTCCCGATGAACAGGATCCCGTTTCGAACGTGGCCAGTCGAACACAAGGCCATTAATTCCGTTTTGCAGTATGCCAGGCCTCGTTTCCATCGCCTATTCCGTCCAAGCCTCCCGATGAACACGACCACGCATTCCGTTCCGACCCAGCCGGTTGGCTCCGACGCGTTCCGTTACCTCCCGATGAATATGACGCATTCCGTTGCCTCCCCATGAACACGACGCATTCCGTTGCCTCCCCATGAACACGACGCATTACGTTGCCTCCCCATGAACACGACGATGATGCTATTTCTCCGTTTCGACCCAGCCATGTCAACGAGCCCTCGCCGTCCGTATGCGCGAGTAGGCGTTCGAGACCCCGCCCGTATGTACACATACGTGGCTGTATTTTATTTCTTGCACCCTGGCCGCCTCTACTACGACACGTGTGCGCCTCTACATCCACCAGTATATATGTACGTACACGTTCATGACCAGAATGACAACGCTACGTACGCTTCGACCAGGTGGGTCCCGACTGTCAGGCACTTCCTTGCATGCGAAGATGTAGCTGGTGGGTCCCAACAGTCAGGGGGTGAAATACGGTGGCCCGTCCAGTGGGTCCCTGCTGTCAGGTGGAGGAATAATTATCTTGCACGTAATAAGGAGGCACTTCCTTGCTGCGGCTGTGGACCCAGCTGTCAGCCTCTCCACGTACAGTCCACGTCCGATGGAAGCCGTTCCTTGACCACGTTGACCACGCCACGCTGAGAGCACCAGGGCGGTGGACGACAGCGAGGCCTAGGAAGGGGACGACGCAGAGCCGGGGAAGACGCAGCAGTGGATGCCCACGTGTAGAGGAGTACGAGGGCACTGGTTTGCTGTGGTGTGAGGATGCCGTCGCCGTAGAGTAACAGAGGGTGTGGGTGAGTAGAGGGATGGCCTGGCCAGCGGTGGGAGTAGTAGGGGCGGTGAGGCCTCCACCGCATCGCAGCCGGCCACGGGAGGCAGGAGCACGAGGCACGACCGGGCTAGTTTGGGCGGCTGGAGCAAGAAGAGCAGAGGTTGAAGAAGCACTACGGCCGTTGGATTGAAATCGTACGGTCAATGGAGCTAGAATCGTGCATATTGACTAAGTTGACAAAGCCCTCTGCCCCCGTCAACTTAGTAGGCCCACAAGTCAGCCTGCCACTATACTGGGTCCCAGCTAACAGGGGGAGTATTCATTTTTTTGTGCGTAATAAGGAGGCACTTCCTTGCGTGCGAAGATATAGCTGGTGGGTCCGAGCTGTCAGCGGCGATAACGTTTTTTTCGCGAAATATAGAGGCCCTTTCGGTGGGTCCCTAGTGTTAGGTGGAGGAATCATTATTTTGCGCATAATAAGGAGGCATTTCCTTGCGTGCGGCCGTGGACCCAGCTGTCGGCCTCTCCACATACAGTCCTCTTCAGATGCATGTCGGTCGTTGACCACGTTCACCAGGCCGCGCCGAGAGCACCAGGGCGGTGGACGACGGCGAGGCCTAGGAAGGGAACGGCACGGAGGCAGGGAAGACTTGACAGTTGTTTCCCACGCGGAGGGGAGTATGACTGTACGAGGGTTTACTGGTTCGTCTGCCGTCGCCGGAGAATAACAGCAGGTGTGGGTGAGTAGAGGGATGGCTAGGCCAGCGATAGGAGTACGGTGGGGCGGTGAGGCCTGCGCGGCAGCACAGTCGTCCGCGGGGAGGAGGGAGCAGGCAGTCCCGCCGGCGCTTGTTTGAGCGGCTGGAGCAGGAAGAGCAGAGATTGAAGAAGCACGACGGCCGTTGGATGGACATCCAACAGTCACTGCTTGTGTGTCAACCTTTTTTTAGGAAAGCCTCAAATCTGTGGAAAATAGCATACATCCCATCTGCCCTTATTTCTAATAATTTTCAGCCCATTTGCTAATTCTTAAGCTTTTTTTGCAGCCCATTATCTTTTTGTTAGCATTATAGCCCAAATTGTGGGCACGGTTAAAATATTATACGAAAATTTGCATATTTCGGTGCGGTCCGAACTGTTTTTAATCCCGAAATTTCGACTCACATTCAAACTGATTTTAAAAATAAATGTATATCAATATAAAATCCAACAAATTCTCCACGCATAAAAATTAATGTAATTTAAAATCTTGAAATGAAAAAAAAGATATTTGAAACTAATTGCCGGTTTGATGCGTTTTAAAAATGTACATGCCATTTCTCATTACTAATGGGCCATTTTCTCGGCCAGCCGAATGAAAGCTCTCCTCATCTTGAAAGATTTGCAGCCCAACAGGCCTGACAAAGCGACTTACTTGGCAAATCACAAAAAAAACTGGGCTGTGGTCGTGGACCTAGCTGTCAGCCTCTCCACGTACAGTACTCTTCCAATGGAAGTTGTTCCCTAGCCACGTTGACCATGCCGCGCAGAGAGCACCATGGCGGTGGAACACGACGAGGCCAAGGAAGGGGACGATGCAGAGCCGGGGAAGACGCGGCAGTGGAAGCCCACGCGGAGAGGAGTATGAGGGTTCAGTGGTTCGGCTGCGGTGTGAGGCTGCCGTTGCTGCAGGGCCTGGCCAGCAGTGGGAATGTAGGGGCGGTGAGGCCCCCGCGGAAGCACAGCCGGCCACGGGAGGCAGGAGCATGCGGCACGACCGGCGCTGCTTTGGGCGGCTGGAGCAAGAAGACCAGAGGTTCAAGAAGCACTACGGCCGTTGGATGGACATTTGCCACATAAAAAGTGACTAGCACCCTTGGTTTTCAACCGAGAGGTCTTGGGTTCGAGTCCCAGGAACTCTCAATTTTGTCCGCCTTCCTTCCTCGCAAAAAGGGAAAGAAAATCAAAGACTTGGGAAGGCGTACAGAACAAGCTAGTGTACCAGTAATGAGACGTTGCCGAGTTTTAGAAAAAATAAAGTCATGCTCCTGTAGCTGGTTCGAATCCAAACCTAGACTATGACTATATATGGTGCTATGCTACTCTGCAAGTAATGAAACTGACATATCCAACGTTCGCTTCTCCTCTTCTCTACTTACTCTGCCTAGCATCAGAAGCTCTAGCCGCAGCAACCATGTCCGCTGGCTGCTCGTCCACCTGCTCTTCAGCAGGCAACAACCAGATATGCGTCAAGTCACAACCCGTACCATCACCTGTGGGTCTCATCACACCCTCGCCGGCACGCGCACCGCAGCTGATTGCTCATCACAACCCGCTGCCATTGGTGTGGTGCCACTGCTGCAAATCATGCAGAGTCATCCGTCGCGTCTCAACCACAATCCGCAACCCTGGCCGAGTCTTCTACAAATGCCCGAATCATGGGGTAATAATGAGTTTAAGTGTTGTTCTGCTGCTTTCAGTTGCTGATTTTTTAATAGTTTGGTTGATGATCTACCAATTTGATTCGTGCAGAAAAGGGAAGATTCGTGTGATTTGTATTTCTAGGAAGTTGCTGATGTGGGGGAATGCAACTACGCTGATTATTTGGTTAGTCGAGGAATCCCAATACCAGCAGGTCGGGGTGTTGGACTAGTAACTGAAGGAATGGCAGAAGAGGAAGATGCAGAGAAGAAGGTTAAAGATGCAGTTCCTCTGATCATGGCTGAGCAACAGCTGCTGAACGGCCTTGACAACAATGAGGAGATGAAAGAGCTTGTGAAGATAGTGGGAAAAATCGATGTGCTCTGTAGGATGATTATCTCTTTATTTGCAGTGTATGTAGCACTCGTGATGTATTCCGTGGCTACGACATGAGCACTTTGCTAAAACTAGTAATGAATGAAACCTGTGTAGCAGGCTGGGCGTAGTGTTGTGAACATCTAATGATTTCTATTAACGGAAATCAGGGGGTATCCCCTTTTGCTCATATAAATAAATAGCAGAGGCCCTGTCGGGTCAGCTTTGTTCTCATTCGAAGACGTCGAGAAAATTGTAGTCCAACAACAAACTATGTCATCAAATTCAAGTTTCACAGCCAAATATGAGTACAACTAAACAACAATGTCATCATGTTTTATTTGTCATACAATCACCAAACACGAATCAGCATAGATAACAAGTGATGTTCTCATAGCAAAATACTAAACAACATGTTCATCAGGTTTCAGTTGTCATAGCAAACACAATTTCACATAGTAGATAAAAAACGTCTTCTAACAGGCAAATACGGCAAAAGCAATGTAATCATCATCCGCAGCAGCAGTGTCAACATCTTCGCCATGTATATTAGTCTGAATCGTAATTCCCCACGGTGTCATATTCTTCTTCGTCCTCAACGTGCTCGAACGTTGGCTTCTTCTTGATCAACTCTTGTATGTCCATAACACGATAGGCAATCTTTTCGCCAGCGTCATTGACGTGATGGTTCTCAAAGATATTAGGAACATCTGTGTTATCTTGTACATCAGGAGCAGTGTAAGCATCATCTTGTTGTGCAACTTCATTAAATGAATTCCTCTTCTCAAACCTTTGCAATACTCTCCAGTCATCTCTATGCAAATGTGTCTTCCAAGAAAAACATTTGTGTTGCTTGATTTGTCAAAATAAAAGGCTCGTTGGTTTGGTACACCGCCTTGACATTGATGGATTTGAAATAATCATCTGCTCTGGGTTTTGCGATCCTGGAAAACAGGTTATACCAACGACAACACAACAGAACCACACACCGATGATCCTCGAAACTGGAGATATACTGCAACTGAATAATGTCTGTTATGTTAGCATACATTTTAGTTGTCTCTTTGTCATACGTATCCATGCTCATGATGGCACTTTTTTGTGTCTTCCTGCCTTCGTCTCTTGCAAGGGTGTTGTAGCGCACATCTCCAACAATGCAAGATTCATAATGTCTTACCTGAGTATCAGGACCCATTGCTAGTGAGTAAAGGGCATCATTAACTGCCTGCCCATCCTCCCGCATCTTCTTAACCTATGGTTAGAAAATAGACAAGATGATCATCTTATGTACTCAATACAATTAAAAAACTGACAGTGCACTTCAAAAGCTCACATGGTTCTTGAACCATTTCGCAAATCCAGCCATAACCAGTTTGTCAATGTTTCTTGGATTTTGCGGCAGTAACTCCTCTTTGTAGATGCTGCACAACATAGTGATCGAGTCAAACATCTAAATATATAAGAATGTGCTGCAAGTTTAGTAGATTACGATGTATAAGCTGAACTACTGCACTTACTTGATATAAGGTAGTATCTTTGGATAGTTATTCAACACATACCAAACCATTTTGTCCAAATCTTTAGGTTTGTCCTCTTGTCGACTCTTCCCTGTAACTCGAACAGAATAATCGAAAACATTGAGCTCGGGATTGTCTTCACCCACCTCTTTGCTAAGCTGATCAACTGTTTCAATGTATTTTGAGCAGAATGTCAACGCTTCTATAGCAATGTAGGCCTCTGCAATGGAACCCTCGGGTCTAGCTCTGTTCCTAACATAGCCCTTGAAAGTGCCTAGCCGCCTTTCAATAGGGTACATCCAGCCATTCTGTACTGGACCTCTAAGTAGTGCCTCATCAGGTAGATGAACAGCCAAATGCACCATCACATCAAAGAAGGCTGGAGGATATATCTTCTCAAGGTCGCATAGGATAGTTGGTATCTTGTCTGTAAGATGCTCCAAAGCATCTATCCTGATATTCCTACTGTAGAGTTCCCTGAAGAATTGTCCCACCTCTGCAACTTCTTTGTATAAGTCAGGGTGGCCCAATCCTCTAAGGATAACAGGTAAAACCCTTTGAAGTAGGACGTGGCAGTCATGAGTTTTGAACCCTTGTACCTTGTTTCCATCTGCACTGACTCTCCTTTCAGGGTTGGAAGCAAATCCATGTGCGAATCTCACACATGACAGGACCTCACAGAATTCTTTTCTTTTTACCTTGTCCAAGACGTACACAGCTGGTGCCATATCTCGTGGTTTACCTTCATCTTGCACCTACAAATCCTTTCTGATACCCAGATTTTAAGGTATCTTTCGTCTTGCCTTCAATATTAAGAAGTGTGCTGATAATGTTGTCACATATATTTTTCTCGATGTGCATCACATCAAGATTATGCCGCGGGTCCAAATCTTTCCAATACTCCAAGTACCACAAAGTGGACCTGCGGGTAAACAATAATCTCTCTTCTACCCTGCCACGCTTCCTTTTCCCGCTACCATTACCAGGATGGTTTCCTGGTGTAATATGCCTGACCTTCTCTAATTCCACTTGCAACTCATCGGCGGTGAGCCTCTTTGGCGCATCACGGTTTTCATGCTTTGCATTGAACACATGTCTTCGGTATTTTCTAGGATGCGGCCTATCCTTGGCAACGAAACAACAATGTCCAATGTAACAGATCTTGCTAAGTATTGCGTATGACAGCGGATTCCTGTCACAGCGAACACATGCATTGTAACCATGTGTCGTTCGCCCTGACATAGTGCCCAAAGCCGGATAATCATGGATGCACCAAATTATAACAGCACGCAGAAAGAAATCAGCTGGTGGGCTGCTATATAGGTCTCGAGTGAGAACACCCTTCCATAGCTATTGAAGTTCCTCCACAAGAGGCTCCATGAACAAATCAAAATCCTTTCCAGGACTTTTTGGACCTGGGATGAGCAAGGCCATCATGTAGTTTGATTCTTTGGTGCAGACATTTGGAGGCATGTTGTAAGGGAGAACAAGCACTGGCCACATGCTATATGTGGCGCTCTGGTGGCCAAATGGGTGAAATCCATCTGAAGCTAAGCCAAGTCTAATGTTTCTCGGGTCAGCAGCAAATTCTTTGTGTTTATCATTGAAGCTTTTCCACTCACTACCATGAGATGGATGGCTCATTACATTCTGATCTCTGTACTCCTGGTTCCTAGAATGCCACAGTACGTCCTCTCTTGTTTCAGCATCATGAAACAACCTCTGCAATCTTGGTGTAATTGGAAAATGTCTCAGAACATTATGAGGAATCCTCTTCACAGCATCGCCATCTTTCCATCTTGATGATTTGCATTTCGGGCATTCACTTAAGTTGGCATAGTCCTTCCAGAACAGAACACAATTATTCTTACAAACATGGATCATATCATATCCAATTCCAACTGCACGAAGGAAATTCTTCATTTTATTGTAGGTGTGTGGCAGCTCAAACGCATCTGGGAAAGATTTGCGGAAAGCAGCCAACATCACATCGAATGATTTGTTGGTCATCCGCTCAGATGTCTTCACCTCAAGAAAGGTGACCATAGCTGAGAATACTGACAGCTTATTTCCTGGGGTGACAGCAACGTTGCCTTGTTCCAACATGCGGGCCCACCGTTTTTCTTCTGCAGGTGAAAGTTCACGGGATGCACGAGCATTTTGTAGCATTGTTTCAATGTTGGTCAAACTCACTGGCTCCGCCACCACCACCTCCTCCTCCTCTTCCACCTGAGCATCAGGTAGATCAAGATGGTGATCTGCTGCTTCCACATAGTCAATAACATTGACGTTCACAGCTTCACCATGATGAACCCACCTAGTATATGTGACCGACATCCCATACAAGTGTAGATGATTTTGCACAGTTGAATGGGGTCTTGGAACTGAATTCATACAACTGCTACACGGGCAGAGCACATCTGATTTCGGACCACCGTACTCAGCTCTGATAAAGTTCATGAAGTTTTCAGCCACCTCGACATATGCAGCAGAGAATCTTCGAGCAGAAGTTATCCAAGTCCTGTCCATCTGTTAGACATACAAATTAGTTCTTCTACTAGATATTACAGGAAAAACATATATGCTTTTTTATGAAGTCCAGAAAAAAAAAATACCTAGGTCGATGTCTAAAGCTATGGCAAGATATTTGGACGAGTAGATCTAAGTAACGAAATATATGTAAAGCTACTTCAGCAAACAGATTTGAGTGCCAAATTATGGCAGGCTGTTTCAGCAGTCAATGAGGTCGAGCACACAGCCATCGAACTATCGAAGGCCATCGCAACAACAAAGATCGAGTATAAAACGGTGTAGGGCTATTTCAGCTAACAGATTGGCTACCAGACCATGCCAATCTATGTCACAATAAATATATGGCAGGATATTTTAGCCACTAATCGGCCTTGGCATGCCATCTCAGCTAAGCAGATTGAGTGCAAAACAGGGCAAGGAAGCTTCTTAATCAAAGCATATTGACTGTAAACTACTTCGGCAAATAGTGAGATTAACAGCGTCTATCATCTGACATTCAGCGCTACACCGACATGAACGGGGCCTCAGTCTAGAATGCGCGTACCATGGGAGAAGCTGACCGTCGTGCGTCTCCACACGAACGTCGCCAGCGGTGGCGGCGCTGACTGCTGTGCGCCTCCACAAGAACGTAGCCAGAGGTGGCAGCGCGGCTAGAGGACGACAGTCTACAAGAGCGTACTGTGGGAGCGAGAGGATCGCCGAGCTGTGGCACCGATGTATCGGCGTGGCGGGGAGGGCGGCTTTGGCGGAGCGAATGGAGTGGAGGGGGACAGGGGGGAGAGGGGTTTGGGGAATATTATTGGATAGTTGGCCGAAGGGCGGTTGAATCGGATTTGGGGGGAATTTTTGGGTGTGGGTGGGGGGGAGGATTTTCGCGTGGTGGGCGGGGGGAGTTTGGCGCATGGTCAGTTTCTCCAAGTGCAGTCCCACGTGTCAGTGAAGAGGTAAGCCGAAGCGCGTTCCGTTTGCGTGAGCCGTGTGCAGGACCGAACGTGTGTGGGGTGCAATACGACCGCGATAGGAGTGCTGTGAGTGTACCGCATTTTTTCCTTTTAAACTAGGTGCTCCGCCCCCTCAAAAAAAAAATCTGTTGCTTCGCGCGATCCATCGATACTACTACTAGTAATCCAGTAATCCTGACTAAAACGGCGCGGCCGGGTCTTTTCCCACGCGATATGCTGGGAGGTTGGCTTAGTTGGGTTTTTTAGGACGAGTAATGCTACACCTATGTAATCCCAGTTACGTAATTAACGTAATGTGAAACGTGTGAGCTGTTGATTGTAGATTGGGGGAGGAAGGGGCCCACCACCTTGAAAATCAGGGGAGGAGAGAGAGAGGCAATTTAGTTAAACCTTTCGTAGGTTCCCGTAGATGTAGAAAGATGTGTCCGATCCTGCAATATGGGCCGTCCGATCTATATCTAACGGATAGGAAGGAAACTATGACAATTTACCCGCACTCCTCTCCACATTTGCAGGTAAGGCTTTCCCTCGTTCATCCTTTTCTCCCACAAGATCTTGATCTTCCATGCAACGCACGGGCATCTTGCTAGTACTCCTACAATATGTATATTACTGTGAAAGTTCATATACACCGGCCGAGATTAATGTAAACACGGCAGATTTCCATTACATATCGAACTTCTATAGGACAAAAAAATAAAAGAAACCCGACCCTAAACCTATTCTACAGCGGCGACCGACATCCTCCATCTGTGATCTCCATGTACGAGGGCGGGGTTCAAGACCCGTGAAGTGAAGGTGCGGTCTCCGGTAAGGAAAAGTAGAACACGGGAGACGGACTGGCCAGTTGGCACACCATGCCCTACCGCCTCCCATGCCCTACTCATCCTCGGAGGAGTCCCCGACCTCAGCGGTGCCGGACGTTGGACGGCGGCAAGTAGGACGCGTGGCTGACGGTGCTCCTGTCATCGGCTGCCAGTGTGGCCACTGCTTGTGCGGCGACTTGAGCAAGGGCGGCAACCTCGAGCTCCATCCCCGAAGACAAGCTCTCCTGCAGAGCGTTCGCGCTTGCGGTCATGGTGGATGTGGTTCCAGGTAGGTGGACGATGCGCTATGGTGTGGAGGTTAGCTGGGCGTTGCCGCTTTAAGTAGCGCATTCCGCTGAGGCCAGGCGTCCCGGTGCGTCATTAAGTCGCCAGAGTTGGTTCTATGGGCACTGAGCCTCTTAATGAAGACATACGAACGGACGACATGAATGCGGGTAGCTGGCGCCGACTGTGAACGCACCGCGCGACGGTGCGAGGGACGAGGGTTTTGGTGTGCCAGGGTAGTCAGCTGCGGTCGTGGCAACGTTGGAGATGCCTTTGCTCACATGCGATCCCCGCATGTCATTGAAAAAGCAAGACGACCCGGCATGGTCTCAGGTCCAGAGGATGCAGTTGGCCGCGCTACACCACTCCGCGGACGCGTCGTGGCGCCCCGTGCATCCTCGACGAGCCGGGTGTTGAGGTGTGTTTGGATTGTGGCCAAAGTGCACCTTGCCAAAATTTTGGTCATGACCAAAAGATTGGTCTTTGTTTGGATGGTTGCCATTTTTTTGGCATGCCAATGAACTCTAGCCAACTCTAGTTCATTTTTCTTGCCAATGTCGGCCAAATCATGGGCAACCAATACCTCAACCAAAATTTTGGTCATGACCCAAGGATTGGTCTTTGTTTGGATGGTTGCCATTTCTTTGGCATGACAATGAACTCTAGCCAACTCAAGTTCATTTTTCTTGCCAATGTCAGCCAAATCATGGGCAACCAATACCTCAACCAAAATTTTGGCTACCCAATGCTTTGATGGGGCAACCTTGGGCACAAACCAAACATACCATTGGTCGTGCCATAGCACTAACGCCACCCTCGACAAACTGAAACCGACCGTGTCTAGCAACGATATGAGCGTGTCGCTCACCGCGGTCGTCGTGTCCAGAGGCAGTGCTGGAGCTGCGCCCCGTTGTTGGCCCCAACGACCCACATGAATGGTTGTCGGTGGCGAGGAGGTCATGGGCCAGCTCCTACATTGAACTAGTCTGCGCTACGTCGTCCCGACGGGTGTGCCCCACATGTCTATTTCCCTGTTTTCCCGGCCATATTCGAGCGTCAGTGCTCCGCGTTGCGCATTAGGCCTTTCACTATGTAGGCCATGTGAGACAAATTATTGTTTATTTGAGCCGTTCAAGTATAATCATGTGGCGTTTTCTTATTTCTCATTCCTCTCCAACCATCTTCTCCATCGATCATGTCGCCCTCCAGTCGAGTCCATCCTCCCGCATGCCTCATTTGAACATTCCGCCGAGTATCATTCGCATGTACCCACCCTAGTCCTCTTTCAATAGATCTTCGGACCCCAAGATGAAATTGAGAGGGAACGAGTGGGGGCACGTGATACCTAAGGCGGATTCAAAATTTTGAACCGGTGATCATAGCATCCGCAAATCATATATAAAGGGTATTCAATGTTCGTTTCGTTTTTGAACGTACAATATACTCCCTCCTATCCTTTCTAGTTTACATATAAGTTTTATGTGTAGTCAAAGTATATCTACTTTGATCAAAAAGGTATCAACATTCAACAACGCCCAATCAATATTGTTAGATTCGTACGTACTCCTAGATTTGTACTCGAGATGGTTTCCAATTTTACTATTGACAAGATTAATAGTACATGAGATGTATAATGTGAAAATTATATCATTGGAAACTCCTTTCACATACGAATTTGACTGTATGCTTTGTGTAAGTTGCATGTCATATATTATTACTCTAACATTTGGTCAAAGTTAGCCTCGAAAAACGCATTAGACCCTGTATGCTTTGTGTAAGTTGCATGTCATATATTATTACTCTAACATTTGTGTAAGTTGCATGTCATATATTATTACTCTAACATTTGGTCAAAGTAGTATAGTGGAAGTCGATCCCCTGACGTAGGTATCCCTGCCTTACCCTCCCTTTCGGTCACTTACTGGCGGACCCCATGCTTGCTAGGCCCCGCATGTCAGGTACTCAATGGGTTCGACCATGTCAGGGGATCCTCATCCGTAGTATACCCCTCTATTTTTATTTACTCCGCTTAAAACAGAGGGAGTTGTGGTATAATAAATGACGCGGGCGGGGGAGGGGAGGGACGTCGGTTTGCTCTCAACTGCGGTCCCACAAGTGAGCGAAAACGCAAGACGAAGCGCGTTCCATTCGGTGAGCGACATGGAGGGTCCAGCGTGCCGGGCTGCAACGCGAAGGCGACAAGAGCGATGTGCAGTCAAAACCGATTGACCAGTCGTCACCGGAACCACTATTCACACCAGAACCTTCGCTGCTCGGCCTACGCCAGCCACTGCCCTAAAACCACACCAAATCTCCAGCCCATTCCCCCACCTTTCGATCCCCTAGCCCCCATCAAGCATCCCCTAGTTCGCTGGAAAGCCATGGTGCGCCGCAAGATCACTTACTACAAGATGCGGACGCCGGAGCGCCGCGCAGAAATCGCGGCGGCGGTCGGCGCCACAGACCTCTGTTCCCAAGCTCGCTTTGCGGCGGGCCAATCCCTGAGTTCTCTAGAGCCAAGCTACGAGGAGGAGGAAGCCGATCCAATGTTCATGGCGGAGGTCGCGGCACAGAAGGACCCCGATGGGTATGAGACGATGGACGTCGACTTCGTGCCGGCGTCCGAGTCACCCATGGTCCAGGCGGACCAGCGGTTCAACATGGCGATACTACAGGAGGACCGGGAGGCAGAGGCTCAACTCGACGCGGAGCATGCGCATGCCGCTGCCATCGAGGCTCTCCTGCAGGTGGAACTGGATGTCGTCGATGTGAACCAGGCAGCGAAGGCTCAACTTGAGGCGGAGCGCGTGGATGCCGCTGCCATCGAGGCCCTCCTCTAGGCGCAACCGGACGTCCTGGACTTGAACCAGGAGGCAGAGGCTCGACTTGACGCAGAGCGCGCGGATGCCACTCTCATCGACGCCCTCCTGCAGGCGGAACCGGACGTCCTGGACTTGAACCGGGCGGCGGAGGCTCGACTCGACGCGGAGCGTGCGGATGCCGCTGCCATCGAGGCCCTCCTGCAGGCGGAACCGGACGTCCTCGACTTGAACCGGGCTGTGCTCTCGTCCGTGTAGAGCGCCCGCACGCTCCGCTTGAATGAGTAGCTGGAGCCCGAGGACAACCACGGTGCGGAGACACACGTCGGCAGCAACGGCTGGTTCGCGCCGGCAGCCAAAGACGACGAGGTCATCTCTTTCCGCGAGCAGTGATAGTTTTTCTTTATGTTGTTGTTTTTATGTATCTTTTGCTGTGTAAAAACATATATTTGTTATGCAAGTCGCTTGACTTGGGTGAGTCTACCATTTTAGGCGGTTGGATGAATATCCTACGTCTCCTAACCCTTCTTTCCTTCTTCCTCACCTCTTCTTCTTCCCCAACAGACCACCGCACGGGCCGTATGGATACTCCCCAACATGCGGTTGGATAAACATACTCTATGAAACAAAAATTATGTGTCAGCGATAGGATGGCTGAGTTTGGTGTGTTCACATGCGACAGCATGTGTTAGTGAGGGTGCGTTCCTTTGGTTGGGTTTGCGGCGTGCAGGAGCGACTGTGTGAGGGTGCGGTGCGACCGCGGCGTGCAGGAGCGACCGTGTGAGGGTGCGGTGCGACCGCGATAGCCATGCGCAAGTGGACCTCCTTCTCATTTTGAAAACATTAGGCAAGCTTGGCAAAAATGTGTGGCGAAGTTTTGCAATGCAAGGCCTAGACCCAAACAGGATAAGTACGTACGTACTAGGAGTACTAGTGTTAAAAAAGAAAGGCTGGGTTTTCCTTCGCGGGATTTAATCAATACAAATCCTCGTTTCACGTGTCAATTAATGCGTATTTTTTCTCCAAAGACCAAAGAGCTAACCATCTGACTCCTCATCGCTTGATTAATGTAGCGCCATGCAAACCAACCTTCTCACTTCCGCATGCATGCAGGGGATATTAATGTCCTTGGTTGCTAACCCCATCAATTTTGCCTCGATTAGTGTTAGTGGCCCTTTGCAAATTGTAATTTTGATATACTGGCCTTGTGTACAAAAAAATGGAGGTAGTAACTATATTTTGACTTCCTTCCCCATTGCGGTGACGTCGACGATATTTTTTTTGGTAGTTTGGCGAAGTGCATTCGACGGAGAACACCATTGAGGGAGACCACGGTAAGTCGTTCGCAAGGGCCGCCTGCAAGCCGAGACAACCGCCTTATTTGCATCTAGGAAGTCCTTTACTAGTACTACTAGGAGTAACTAATGCGGTGAGATGGCTTCTCGAAGATGACGATGGAGAAGCGGAGTCACCGAAGAGTGAAATGATGGTTGCTTCATCCGTGCTTTTGTGATTTGACGCCTCACTGCTTTGTGATTTGTGATAGAAGGGACAGGGGAGTAGACTCTGTGCTCTATACTGTACTACATGCGTCCAAGCATGGGAGAAAGAGGAGAGACGTTGCATTTTTCTATTCCTTCAATCAATCAATCAATCAATCAATCAGGGAGCTTCGGTTCCATCTTTTTGGCTTTGGCAACACCGCCCACAATGGTTCCCACGATGCCAAAAGCTATTTTCACATTTGGCTACACATTGTGGATGCCCTTAACCATACCACTTGGTTTCGCTCCTGTGTGCTATCTATACAAATCTCAATTGTATTAATCTAAAAAATTATAGAATCAAGATTAGTAAAAAGGAGGTGATTTTGCTGCGCGGATGGCGGGGGAGGTTTCTTCTTTGAGCAATGCTACATCCACGTAATGGTTTACATAAAGTTACGAACTGATGTGATGTGGGACTATTTGATTGGATTAAAGGAGAGGATTATGCCCACCCCACCTGAAAATCAGGGGGGCATATATAGATTAGACGGAAAGTATACGTAGGAGCTAACATGCGGTCCCACATGTTAGTGCTTTACCAAGCCGATCCGCGTCCCACATGAGGCAGAACAACGGCAGAAGCAACACGTGGTTAAGTTGAAGAAGATGAGGGAGAAGCAGATTCAGCAACGAGTGAAATGATGGTTGCTTCGTCCCTCTAGCTTAACTGCGGGAAAGGTGCAACTTTGTGATTTGACGCCTCATTGCTCATTACTACGCCGACGCCATGACTGGGGTGCTTCACCTCGGCTGCTCTGCACTGTATTCTGGTATGGAACGTGGACCCGGTAGCTTGATGTCCCACATGTCGGCAAAACGGACTAGAAGATTTATGAAAGAGAGCGCTCCACTCTTACGACAGAGGAGTAGACGACACGACGGCCCAGTAAACTGTCACTTGTACTGTATAGTACTATAGTTTTGCTGTTTCGCACGATCCATCGATACAAACCTGATTAAACAGGAAAGGGCGGGATTTTTCCCGCGCGGTAGATGATAGTGGCCATACATTTCAAAGGCAATTTTAATGTATGCAAACTGAATAATTATAAGTAACAATATGATATCTAGTAAAACTAAAAACACATATGATTTATTGTGTTAGAGTGTAGTAGTACTGCTGTATTGCATAGTTGTTAGATGTAACATGCGAGAACGTGTAGAGATGTAGTTTTGGAGGGCCTACAGAGAGAAAAGCGTAATACGGTCACCGAACTTCAGAATAAGCTGATTACGGTCACTATATACGTTTTGCGGTGATTATACGGTCACTTGCTCACAGCTCAGCATCGGATTGCACTTTGTTGACCGACCAAATAGTCTGCGTGGCGCCATGTTGACTAGTTAAATTGACCACGTTCGTTGTGGGTCCCACCTGTCAGTTCACAAATGTGGAGAGGTGTGTGGGTACCTTTTTGCAAAATTGCCATAGTTTCTTTCCTATCCGTTAGATATAAATCGGACGACCTATATTGCAAGATGGCAGGCACACCATCATCACCAACTCTGTTTTTTTATAAGAGTGTATTTTATGTATTTTATAAGAGTGTAGATGTAGAGTAGATACAAGTCTATAGGTGAGCACGATGGTAGTGAGATAATGTGATGCAACACTAGAGGTGCCACGTGGAGCGTTTAACTGGTCAACTAGTCATGTCATGAGCAAATACAGAGTTGTACGGTGAGCCCGTGACTGCATAATAACCACTAAACGTAAATGGTGACCGTAATGAGTGGATTCTGAAGTCCAATGTACGTATCGTGCTTTCGCTTCAAATACAATGATCGTCATTGCATATATCGCGAGAGAAAGATGAAACATGCGTGAATTTTCCGGGGGCTTACTTTTAGAGGACCCGGAGATAGTTTTGTGTGCATACGTGAAAGGGGCGTACAGGGGGGTATGCGATGGAGAGAGAGATGCTCCTCGTTTCTCTTTATTATGACTAACTTTGTATATAGTATAAAAATATACAAATTCACAGTGCGGAATAAATATCATTGTGGGCACCATGCAATGCAAATTAGCGTTCGTACTCCTCCATATAACTTTGTAATGTTGTATATATGTAGAAACTCTAAAATAATTTTTTGGCCACACTTTATTCAAAAGGAATGTTGTATGCGAAATAAACGTGAAGAGAGGGCTTTTTAGATCAATGGGGTACGTGATGTAACATGTGTGAATGTGTAGTTGACACATTTGGCGGGGCCTAGAGAGGTATGTGTGTGTATTACGTATTCGAGATAGGCATGGATACAGGGGCCGACGGGGGGGCGTGGGAGAGATAGCACGAGAAATGAGAGTGGTCTAGAGAGAGAGAGAGAGACGAATATGACGTCACGACAAGAGATTCCATTCCCTTGAGTGTGTATATGCAAGGGGGGGAATAGAGGCACCAGGAGAAATTTTCTGTGTGTGTGGTGTTTGTGTTGGTATGTGTGGGTGTGAGAAGATAATGAGACGTGGGGGCAGAGGGTGTGTCACCGCTTGAGGTCCGGTGGGTCGAGGTGAGGCCCTTCGTTCTGTTCCGTCCCGCGCCACATTGGTAAACCCGTTATGCATTTAGGAAGACCCATGGATGACTAGTCGTACAAGACAAAGATAGCAGAATTGTGAAGGACTCTGTGTCCATTGACAAAGCCGGGTATGATTTGGAACCCTAGGTTCTCGGACTAAGGTAACCCCTTATCTCTGATATTACTATTCATCCAACCTAACTTTAAGGGGCATCCTACAGAATGCTCTGCTAGAATCATACTCGTCGATTAGGAAGAGAGGTGTGAGACAATGCATGAGAGACAGGCGTAAAGATAATGTGCGTACTTGAGACACGTACTCAGGTCCATGCATATAGAAAGGGTCGATGAGGATTGTGCGTGTGTATGTTTGCGAGAGGAAGAGTGCTTGTGATAAAGGTTAGTGAAAACAATTGTAAATGGTTACGTGAGGGAGGGAGGGTTATATCTAGAGCATGTGTGCGAGAAAGACACCTCGGGAGAGAGTGTGTGAGCATGTGTGAGAGACCACCGATGGAGAGTGAAACTACACGTAAAAGAGTGCTCTACACATTGATTAAAGATATAAATTGTACGCAAATATTAGGATGGGATCATGATATTTGCAATTCGCGTAAGGAGCGGTCATTGATCCATCAGACATCTAGATTCTATCGAATTTGAGCATGTCTATGTTATTATTCGACACAATTGATCCACATAGTTAGTATTTTGAACTCCAGACAATGCATCGCTTTAGCAATCAAATATAAACATGAGTATAGTTCATGTTGTGTGTGTAAACCACATTATACATACGAAAGTTACACAATGGACATTATAAATAGCTACTACCTATGAACTAGCATACCTTTGAATTCAACTTAAGATGGTTTAAAAAATCAAATTCAACATGAAGTGCATTCAATTATTTGAATTTGATATCATGGCATTTGTAAACCATACCTAAATTATGAGGGCACCAATCTTTGCTCTGATATTGTACATAATAGCATATGTAGTCGTGTACAAAATAGATTCAAATTTAGCTCCTCCATTCCAAAATAATCGTAGTTATAAGATTTTCAAGTGTCAAAATTTCAAAAAGAAGCGGATAATTTAATGAGGTTTTCAAACATACAAGGTCAAATGTAACGTTGTATATTTAGGTCAATCCTCATAGTTCCAGAGTACTCTAAACATGAATGCTTGTGTTTCAAAATTTCGAACGAAGCGCCAAAAGAGCCTCTACTCGCCCGAAACCATGTGAGACCAATGTTTGGTAGTACAAGGAAATTACTTTTCTAATAACTCCGACCCGTGAAACCTACTGGCCCGACGTCCAAAGGTCTAAAGCGGGGTAGGTTTGTAGCTTCATCTAGACGCCACACAACCGCATCCGAAAAACATTCATACACAATGGCCGCCTAAGCACACATGCACGCGGCCGAAATCACTCCCGCCCACTATTTGGGACACCTGGCATTACCATCCTACCCCCGACCCGCAGTAGGTCCGAAATTTATGAGGGGGGCAAAGTTTGTACTTTCCCCAAATTTCAAACAAGCGCGTCCCATCTTCTGTTCAAAAAAGCCAAAAACAAGCACGTCCCAGACCGAATCATGGTTCCCCCCCACCCGTCCGATTCCCCGTTCATACTCCGTGGGCGCCAAAACTACCTCTCCACCAGCCGCAAAACCCCGACGTCCTCCGTCCTCCGTCCGCCACCCTATCCCACCCATCAACCGCCGCCCTCCTCCATCACGCCGGAGCTGATACCCCGATGTCATCGTCCACCGCAACCTCAAACGCAACGCCCTCCACGGCTAGTAGTTGAAGTCGAGGCCGAGCCGTCCGTACCCGAGCCAGTTCAACCACGCCGTCCTGCGCCTCACCGCTGCCCCTCCAACTTCGCCACCCTCCACCGCACCGGAGTTGTTCCTGCTATGCCGTCCTTCGCCGCCTCAGATCTGCTTCCCCTCCGCCAACATACGGCCATGGCAACACAGTCAACAATTTGGCCATGGGTTCGTCCAAGCCTGCACCCTCCAGAACATCGGTTTCCCAAATAAAAAGAAGAAAATCGGCGCGACTTGTGGAGGTGACCACACCGGCAACCCAAAAAGGTACTCCTCTTCCCTTATTCGTGCAAATCTTACGTCTCTGCTTGCACGGTATTCATCCCACGGAAGACACTAGTTAACCGCTTCTTCTTGATACTAGATGTTCCTAGTAACTCACGATGCACAAGGTTTCTCCTCATATACTATTTCACCTTAGCTAGAGGTCTGTCGCCCCCCTGAATTTCAATTTCTGGCCACTTGATTCCCAATTAACGAAAGCATTCCCCGGCGTAACAGGCGCTAGTACGCCTATTACGCCGGGGAAGCAGCGCCTTGGTGTTTATCTTAGGGGCGTGTGCGGCCTATAGCTACTGGCGCCCGATCTGGAGGTCGGCCGGGATTAAAGGGATGGCCTGCGGGCGTTGCCAAGCACGGCGGTGGTGTGAGGTTGATGGGAGGGCGGGGCGGCAGAGGGAGGGGTCTGGGCCGGTGGTCGCTGGCGGTTCGAGAAAGATCGTCAACAGTGACTGGCGGGAGGTAGACGAAGGCCATCTGCCTGTTCCTTATAGATCGGACGGTTCATTAAAAAAATCAACTGGCCTATTTATTTTCAGTCGACTGTTATCTTAGATATGACCACATGTGGTGGTGTGCTGGAGGAGTACCTACATTTCCTGTGCTCATATATTACAAAATCATACAGAGTAGAATCTAATTTTGATTGCCATACAATGTTGTAGAGCTATCATATGTCGCCTGTCATTTATTTTTCAGCCACCTGCTATCTACTACTTTTACAGTGCACTAGTTCTGCACACACTTCACCCGTACTCTCATTGTTGTGTTTTTTTGCAAGGGTATTTCAGACTCTGCTGCCATGAGAGAAGCCAAAAAGAAAAGAGAGAAGTCACTCCAGTTTGGTGTGCGGCTAGGCAAGACACGTTTCAACGCTTTAAAGGGTGTAGTGTCAGCAGATGGAGACGGGGAACATAGCTCTGGAGTTGATGACCTCGCTCGCAATGAACCACCATCCCAGGTGCTTGCTTTAACTTCGCGGTGTCATATGTGGTTGCATGTTCCATATGGTGTCTAGCTTGTATTCGAAAGGCCGAAGTCCGTAAGATAAGGAAATATGTTTTTTTACATGAACCACCATCCTGTGAGCACCAGAAGACAAATAGCTAGTCAGGGCACTAGCCGAGCCAGTGACAAGCCCAGCAAAGATAGGCATCACCTGGAAGCCAACTAAAAAGCTGCGATGGTGGCGAAGCAGCCCGCCTCCCACCAGGCTCTCAGGTCCTAGATGATCATGCTCACCACTCCAGCCGGATGTCTAGCTTGTATTGATTCCAATTTGGTTAAATTGCATCTGCTTAGCTTCCACATTATACCTTTGAATATGACATGCCTTTCTGGTTTTGGTACATACTAGTACATCTGTGTATTAACCATGTTCTTACATCAAACTAATGTTCTTGTGTATCCCTCATCAATCACTTATGATGAGGCAGGCAGGCAAGGGGACTACTCCTCATTTAAAGAATGCAGCGTCAGCCTCCCGACATGATTCTCAAGAAACAGAAATGCTAGATGAAGATAGTGAACGTAGGTCTGTAGTTGATTACAACATTTCCCCTACACTAGCATCGCAGGTGCTTGCTCTAACTTGGCAGCATGATATGTGGTTGCATGTTGCATATGGTGTCTAGATTGTAATTATTCCAATCTGGTTAAACTGCTTGTGCTAGTCTTCTTAGCTTATACATTATACCTATTAATGTGACATGCCTTCCTGTATTTAGTACATAGTACATCTGTCTATTAAGCATGTCCTTACATAAAACTATTGTTTTTTTTGTATCCCGCATCAATCAACATGATGAGACACCTTTAGTATATGCAGTGCGATATTAGTTGCATCTTTCATATGATTTATAGCATGTGCTGCTTCTAATTTGTTGAAATTTTATTTATGATGGGACGCTTTTAACTTGGCAGAGTCATATTGCTTGCATCTTTCATGTGGTGTCTAGCTTGCATTGCTTCTTATTTGTTGGAATGGTTTCTGCTTAGTTTACACAAACAGTTGTGAACATGCCATGTCGTCATGTTTTTCGTGCATATTCCATCCTGGTATCATGTGTTTGCCTTACATCAAAGTAGTGATTGTCAGTATCATGCATGAATGAGTTCTGAAGAGAGAATTTTATTGCTTTTTCTTGTCGGTTTTACTTGACAATTCAAAATCAATAAAGCGGAAGGAAGTTAGCAAGGCAGCGGATAAAGGTGCTCCTTCCGAACGGAGGGCCTCTACAGTTTCTACTCCTACACACCCCCAAGATGATTTCCAAGACAACACATGCATAGACACTCAACAAAGCTGTGTTTATGATGAGCACGTCTCCCCTAGTGCAGCATCATCGGTGCTCCCTCTAACTTGGCACTGTTATATGTGGTTGCATGTTATGTGTGATGTCTAGCTTGTATTGCTTCTAATTTTGTTGAATTCCATCTGCTTACTTTACACATTATACTTGAATAAGACACGTGTTCATGTTTCTACAACATACAATATTTGTCTATCACACCATGTTCTTACATCAAATTACTACTGTTGTGTAACCTGTAACAATCACTTATCATAAGACACGTTTGACTTCCGAGTGTGATATAGGTTACATCTCACATTCTTTTCTAGCTTGTATTACTAATTTGTTGAAATGACACTTATGACGAGACAGTTTTAATTTGGTAGAGTGATATTCTTTGCATCTTTCATATGGTTTCTAGCTTTCATTGCTTCTAATTTGTTGAAATGCCTTCTCCTTAGTTTACACATCATAAGCTGTGAATATGCAATGGCACTAATGACGAGAGACCTCTAACATGGTAGTGTGATGTTGTTTGCATCTTGCATATGATTTATTTCTTGTACTGCTTCACATTTGTTTAAATGCCATTTATGATGAGACACTGTTAACTTGGCAGAGCGATATTTGTAGCATCTTTCATATGGTGTCTACCTTCCATTGCATTGCTTCTAATTTGGTGAAATGTCTTCTTCTTAGTTTACACATCATAGTTCTGGTTATCTCTTCCGTCCTGTTTTTCATACATATTAAATCCTCCTATCACGTGGTTGTCTAACATCAAAGTTCAGTTCCTCTGCATCACGCATCAATTTGTTCTGAAGAACTAAATTTTTATTCGTTTTTCTTGTCGGCTTGACTTAACATGGCACAGAGAAAGAGGAAGAAACACAGAATGGCAGGGAATGAGAAGCGTATGAATCCTACAGATTCTGCTAGTACTGATGGTGCAATAGAAGGTCAAAGTCCAGCAGAAAATTCTACAAACACGACATCCCATGCTACACGAGTTGCAAAAAAAGACAAACAGAAACAAATAGCTGCCACCAAACAAGCAGAGACAGCCCTAGTTCTTGCAACACCTACCACAGTACTACTAGCTGCACCACATACTCGTGCGTCAACTGAGCTAGCAGCACGTTCCCAAGCTCCCTTGCCACCTGACACTACTTCCCAAGCACTCCTCACACAAAACGAGTTGGCAATATCAGATGAACCTTGTGAGCTTCAACAGCAAGAAGATAGTTGCTGGAGTCAAGTTACAGTTGCATGCTTCTTTATATGTAGTCTCACAGTTTGATGTACACTAACACTTCCTATGTTTGTTGTTGGACTAGCACCTAGGCGCTAGAGGAAACAAACATCAGGGATAATGCTCGATAGGTTAACTAAATCTAGAGGAGGAAGAATGGAGATCCGTTTTGAGGTAGGTTTAAAAAGGCCACGTGATGCTACAGAGTCAGCCAAGTTAGTATCAGAGGCAGCGGTTGCTGTTAGGTGTAATGTACGTATCCTCCCAGCATGGATTCAGTACATGAATGACAAAGACAAAACCTAGTTCAACATCTTCCTCGACCATTTATCTGTAAGTATGGTTATGTATGGAAACTAGTAATATTGTCTTGCTCTGTCCAATACTTTCTAGGTTGCTGATAATGAGACTCCCATAATTTTCAACAGATGAGGTTCAAGTTGGATAGCCAAGATGATGCAACCAGACAAGCTTGCACCCATGTTTTCAAGTCTGCTCTGCGACAGTATCGGTATAACATGAGGAAAACTCACTTTGAAGGCAAGGCTAACAGTGAACTTGCCCAAACATCTCTAGTGGAAAATATATCTGATGAAGACTGGAGAGGCCTCGTTAAACACTGGTCTGATCCGAAGTATCAGGTACATTATATATATGTCATCAGATCACATGTTGAAGTCCTATTTACGCATGTGCCACACAAATCTATCTTCTTGTAGGTGAACTGTTCAAAGAACAAGGCCAACCGTACGAAAGTGAAATTCCAACAGATGACAGGATCTCGTAGTTGTATTGCACATTGCAAGGCTCTTGTAATTAGCCGCTGTTTCACTCTTTTCGTTGTACCATATTATCAGATCTATATTTACTTGTTCCAAATGCAGAGGAAAGCCCGCAAGGACCAAAAAGTACCTGAACCAAATGCTGTGGAAATCTTCAAGTACTGTCACACCAGCAAGAAGAAGGGCATGACTACACCAGTCAAAGCCGTTTGGTGTCTCGGGAACCCTGTTCACATCGTTCGGGGCCGTATGTGGAAACCTCGGCCGGACTCCCTGCGGATGGAACCTGGATAGGCGATAAACCTGGACTAGATACTTAAGTGTTTAGGTAGGCCGTGGCCGACACCCTCTCCAGGCTTCCGCTTGAAGGTTGCCCAGATACATGACGTGTATATGGTGGTAAGTGGTGGGAGCGTGTGTGAAGAAGTACACCCCTGCAGGGTTATCATTATCTATTCGAATAGCCGGATTCCTCGGATATGGAAACTCGGACCCCTTGCATAGTTCATAGACAAGTGAAAGTGGATATCCTAAAACTCGCAAGATAAGTGTGAGTGCTATGGATGGCCTTCTCGTAGGGAGACGGGAGCGGATCCATAGTGGTGTATTGAATGGTGAATATGTGGACTCGTGTGCGCCACCCCAAAGAGTTGCTTGCAGTCGTAGTTCAGGTTAGCCACCGAGTCAAAGCTGGCTTGCTACAGTTAAACTCCACTACCCCCTTTGTTGATACCGATGCATATGTAGTTAGTTCTGATGTAAGTCTTGCTGATTACAATTGTACTCACGTTTACTTAATTTATGTTTTTGCAGAGAGGCTTCAGTCTCGCTAGTAGTTCCGCATGGACTTCGACGTTTAGCTTGATACCTCAGCTACGATCTTGTGCCCTCGGCAGGATCTGGTAGATAGTCAGGCTTCTTAGTCTTTTTCCATTTGTAGATGTCTGTACTCAGACATGTTAAGCTTCCGCATGTGTTTGACTTGTATGCTCTGAATGTTGGGTCATGAGACCCATGTTTGTATTTCTGGCTCCTCGGAGCCTAATGAATAAATACTTGAGTCGTAGAGTTATGTTGTGATGCCATGTTGTATTTACTCATATCGAGCATATTGTGTGTATGATTGAAATGCTTGGTATGTGTGGGATCCGGCAATCTAGTTGTTTATCCTTGGCAGCCTCTCTTATGGGGAAATGTAGTCTTGTGCTTCCATGAGCCATAGTAGTCCGCTACAGCCCGGTTCACCGGAGTCCTGCTGGCCCAGCACTACTGCTCAGGACACTTGACTGGCCAGCATGTGTTTCACTTCGTTCCTATGTCTGTCCCTTCGGGGAAATGTCACGCGGTGACATCCGAAGTCCTGCCTAGCCTGCTATAGCCCGGGTTCCCCAGAGTCCTGTTAGCCCAGTGCTACAGCCCGGAATCACTCGCTGATGACCGACATGCTCGATGTGATTCATGTATGCCTGTCTCCATAGGCCTGTGCCGCTTTGGGTTCACGACTAGCCATGTCGGCCCGGGTTCTCTGTCATGTGGATGCTAGCGACACTATCATATACGTGAGCCAAAAGGCGCAAACTGTCCCGGGCCATGGTAAGGCGACACCCGTGGGAATACCGTGCGTGAGGCCGCAAAGTGATATGAGGTGTTACCGGCTAGATCGATGTGACTTGGAATCGGGGTCCTGACAGCATTGGTATCAGAGCCTGACTACCTGTAGGTTTACCAAGCCAACTGGTTGAAGTTGAGTCTAGAAATGCTTTAGTTATATGTAGGGGAATTGATTGTGGGAGGGAACGTAAGGCTCTTTTTACTCCTTTACCCTATGCCCTTCTGATCTGAGTCAACCTCTTCTTTTCTACGGGGATTAAGAATTAGGCCTTCTCATCTATCTATCAGGATGACGTGCTACTAATCCATAGACTTATAGAATTGATAGTTTCAAGCCTCAGTTCCGTTCCTACTACTTCCGTATGTTGACAGTTGATCTCAGAACCTTGACATTTTGTTGTTGAGTGGTTATGCCACCATTTTTGCAGGATGTCTCAAATAATTTTGAGCATTTACAGCCGTTATGCTGTCCGAGTCATCCCAGGTCTCTAAACAGTCTGATGCAGTTACAAAGCCCTTCTTTCCGTTCCCGATGACCCTTTGGGCCAGTTCAACCACACTAATCGATGAGTTGAGATACTCTATTGCCTCAACATATATGTTGGAGCTATTTTTCCTAGGTGTTTTAGGGAGTCACCTAGTGATCTAGCCATGTTTTTATCCCCAATGTGTGATTCTGGCCATTATTCTCGAAAGCATCCCGTGATGCCATGTAGTAGTAGGTACTCTATTCATGGGTTCTTGAACCCGAGATTCACCCTACTTACCTCATGTTGATAGTGTTGCAAGTTCCTTTAGGATATTAGTAACCTTTGCGATAGTCCTCGAGGTTTGTGGTACATCCTTCTTCCAATTATCATGAGCCATTCTTGGCAGGAGTTCTTTTGAACCAAAAGGTCACGACAGAGTGCTCCCAATGAGTTCTCCATTCTATGTTGTGACTCTGCCAACCCTACCTTTCTGCATGGATTATCCGAAAGAAATATGTTGAACTCGTTCGACATACTAATCTATGCATCCACAACTCAGAAAGTTATATGTACCTTTGAGTTGTCCCCCTTCCGTTATATTTCGATCTTCGTCTATCAATTGATAGTGAGGAGTATGTATGCATTCATGTTCATCGATGCCTAGTATTCTTGTGGTTCGTCAAGCCGTTCTATTTCAGAATGACTAGGAGAAACAAACTCCAGTACCTCATCCATATCCAGGATTGGGTCAAAGCAGTTGTATTCCGCAGATCAAAATGCAACCCAGCTTTTGGTTCTGTTCTACCCTGAAGTATTACCCACTTTATGTCAGGAGCGTCGTGAGAATTGCACCTTCTCTTATGAATTCTTGACGCAGTGATACTTCTTGCCATCATTGTTCATTCCTCGGTTCCAGTGTTATTGTAACCGGAATGCCGGCAAGTGAGTCGTGATGTGTGAAATCAATACTCCTAGTAACTCCATTTCTTGGTAGTTAATGGACAATATTCTCATTCTTAGCGTGTTGGTTATTGAATCATCATTCTAAGATAGATTGTGCTACCTAGTCCTTATTTCCTGGTGCACTCTTCGATCAACGAGTTAGGATTTTGCCAAACCCTTGCTCTATTGATCATATCGTCTTGCCCTAAAAAGCAAGATTGATCTCGAGCTTAGTATCATATCAGTGGTTCGTGATGTTCCGATTATCTTCTCGGAAGTATTACCTGGTTGTCACCTGACCGCTATGTTGAGTTCGTGATCATGTTGGTTTTCCTCCAACCACCCATTCTCCAAGAATCTGTGTTGGATACCCCTGAGCTAGTTGGTTAAGCTTAACAACAACTTGGAGAGTTGGAAGATAAAAGCTTGTCTGACTTAGTTCATGTTAAGGGATATCTTTGTGTTTGTGCGTGTGTTGAAGAAAGATGATATCTTCACCAATTGGTCCTCGTGATCAGTTGTTGGACCTATTGTCTTGTCAAAACTTTGACTTGAGTATGGGCTATTGTCAAGTCAAATCAGAACCAATGATGTTCGTAATGTTGTCTTACTGGTGTTTGATCCCTCGAGCATACACCATTACATCTTTGGTTTGACCAATTTAGCACCGTGTTCACATGATGGTGGAAGTCCAGTGATATGGAAATTCTGATGAGTTGTTGTTGAGCCCATCAGCAACATTTTGTCTCCCCCATGATTCATGACTGAACATCAACCTAGTGTTGAAAACCTTGTAAGCAATGCCTTCGTGTTCCATTCATGAAGCTTATGCTTGGATGAAAGAAGTGACCTTCTCCAAGTTCACGTGCACTAGGTGTAAGTTGCCGCCATGAATTTGAGGAAGGTTTTTTATGTTTCCCCTGGAATCATCCCAAATCAGTCATGCATACGTGCGAAGTATTCTATGGTTTGGTAGATTAATTACCTCCACTCCATATGTATTCCCTAGCACACCAAGCCACTGATTGATTTTTTCAAGGAAAAGGGGTTGTTGTGCGAATAGTAGTTCATGCACAAGGACCTCGATATCCTCAATGATGGTTCCCCACCTGAACTCGGTAGTATTTTGTTGTAAGACTTCTACATGGTCATGCTTGTCTTGGACAACGTGTTCACATATATGTAGCAGAACCAGCTCATGTTTTGGAGTTTACTATCGTAGTTCAATTCCCGAGAATCTTGCAACATCGTCTCGTCGGTTTGTGTTGCAAACTTTCTTTCCGGACATGTTGTCTGAAATATCCCGTTACCAACCAGATCTGAATCTCAGGCAGATATGATGGTTGGAGCTATTCCAAGATTTATGATGTAGGCCCAACAAGGTTGTTGTTCTGGCCGACACACCTAGCCGGAAGATCTATCGTTGTAGAATCTTGATTGAGCTATTTTCCCATCTTCTCCATGAGGATTTAGTGCAACTTATTCTAGAAGTTGTTCCTCAGGGGTCGTTGTGCTCTCGGTTCCCTCGATTATGCTAGAACCATTCAAACCGTGGAATCACTCTCTACTGTTGAGTTTATCCCCAGTTACTAGAATCATTCCCACATTTGCATTTTGTTCCCAGCTTGCACTGCCATTGTGCCATCCTATCTTGGACTACCTTCCCGGTAATTCCTGGTCAGGATCATCTTCAACAGTGGTACTATCATGGGTTCCATCCATTTCCGATGATAAGCAATAATCATCCATTGCGTTGCCTTCAACAAGGTAGTTCACATCATCCATTCTAGTCTGGGTATGCCATCCCTTCGTACTCCTCTAAGCGATTGTTGTGATTTGCCTTAGACTGGTATAAAGTGTTTCAATGATCTCTGAATCAAAAGTAATTCTTTTTGCCACTTAAGGGAATATTTCTGCGAGTCACCTTCCTTAAGATGTCTCGCTATGGTATCATGGCAACCCAACCCCTCGCTACGTTGACACCATTCACCACCCTCCTAGGTGTGGGAATTCCGCTACTTACTTAAATCCTGTCATATGCTCATTCCCATCATTCTTGATGTGTGTATCGTGTCTCATCTCGACAGATGTCGCTATGTCTCGTTCTGTGAGTTGATCGTCGGTTGCTCGATCTTCAAGAAGATCGATTCTTCGAGAGTTTCTTTTATTCTCGTCATCGCGTGGATGAAGATCTCAAAAGCAAGGATGTCAGAGTCAACGTATGCAATGAATCAACAACCCTAAGAGTTGCAACCTGGATCGTGAAAATTGTGTTGGTCTTGTTCCCCCTCTATCTTCTTACCTCACGTCTTGAATCTCGGGACAAGATTCTTGTTTAGTGGGGGTGAGTTGTCACAGCCCTAGAAATCTTTTGTAATTAGTGGCATTGCATCCATGCATCATTTTCATTTTCAATTAATCTTGAAATGGGGATGCTTAAACCCTAGCACCAAATGAATCCAACTAGGGTCAAAATAAAATCTTTTCCATTGCACTCAAAATGCCCTCTAAAAATGTTCAACATTTTTGGATTGAGGTAGAAGCATCTACCAAAAAATGGTTTACATTTTTGCAGGACATCTTTGGGCTTTGAATTAATTCAAACATATTTGATTTGGAGCTGTTTAAATGCTATATATATATTTTAAGTGCTCCAAAAATGCTGGAAGTTTTTATGGGTCATTAGAATAACTCAGACAGCACCCCTAATTATTTCCAGGATTTTATTAAATGGTTTAGTATTTTACTAAACCAAAACAGAATAAAAAAAATAGAAAAGCAGAATCAGCAGAGGGAGAGCATAGCACCTGGGCCTCTTACCTGGCACCCACCAAAGCCCACCTGGCTGGCCCAGCTGGCCAGCCAAGCCCACTAGCCTTCCCCCCCTATCGTCTTCCTCGCGACAGAAGGACGCCGGGCGTGTGCCCCGTGCGCACGGCCACGCGCTCCGGCCACCTCCTGCTTGCCGCACCCCCTCGACGCCTGGACGCCTCTGGGAGACGCCACGACACCTCCCCGGACCTCTCTCACTCTCCCCCTTCTCCCCTCTTGCTCTGGACCCCTCCCCTTCCTCTGCTCTCTCTCACGCGCACGGCCGAGCGAGACCGTCGCCGCCGCTTGCCGTCACCGCATCCACCGTGTTCCCCGAGCCTCCCTGAGCTATCCCCGAGCTCCTCCACCTCGTTCCCTACCTCCTCACTGAGCCAAGCTACCGGAAGGGCCCCGAAGCGCCACCCCCGTCGCTTTTCCCCTCCTCGACCATCGAGGATCGCCGCCGTCGAATTACCGCCGTCTCCGCCTCCCCGAGCTCGCTGAGACCGTCTTCGACCCCGCTGTGAGCTCCGCCATCTTCTCCCCTGCTCCCCGCGCTCGTACGCACCCTCTAGCCGCCTCCTCTGCCGGAGCCGAGCCGCTCCGCCGCACGAGCTCGACGCCGGTGACACTCCGGTGACCATTTGGTCATGCGCCGGTGTGCAACGCGTTAGCAGCCTCACGTAGTGCAGCCCCCGAGCTTTAGTTCGCGCGTTTGCACGCCGTAGCACCTAACCCGAGCGAGCCCGAGCTCCGGCCGCCGCTGCACTGCTCGCCATCGGTGTTCCCGGCCACCCCAGGCCTGGAGCCCATCGCCGTTCGATGCGCCGCTTCGCCAGCATCCCAGATAGCCCAACCGTGTGCTGAACGGTGCACCAGAGGGGTTCTCTGAAGCCCCTCGTCGCCGCTGACCTCGCCAGCGACTCAACGCCGGCGAGTTTGACCCGCTCGACCCAGGGTTTGACCTCCCTGGGGTCAATACATGTGGGCCCCACCCCTGACTCGTTTAGTTTAGGACTAATTACCCCACTTCTGACACTGACAGTGGGCCCAATGCCTGTTAATTTGGTTAGTTAATCCTATTTAACCCTGTTAATTAATTGAGTCATTGACCAGTGGACCCCACTGGTCAGGTTTGACCCGGACCAGCTCCTGTTGACCAGCTGACGTCACGCTGACGCACTGCTGACACTATAAAGCATTTACTGGATTTATTCTTTTACAGGAAATTCCAGAAAATAGCCAAAACTTCTAAAAATCATAGAAAATAATCTATAACTTAGAATGAAATAAATTATATATGAAAAATTATCAAAAAAATTCAAGGAATCTGTTTATGGCATTTTCATGCATGTTTGAACAATGTTTGTCCTCTGTTTTGGATAAAACAAATAAATGGCATTTAACTAATCATACATGGAGTTTGAATTTGAATCTTGTATTCAAACCAACTTCATTTAATTGTGTTGCTAGTTGCATTAGCTCAATCAACAACATATTGCCATGTCATTATCATGCATCATGTTGTGCATTGCATTGATTGTGTTCCTTCTCTATTGTCGGTGGTTGTCCCCTCTCGATAGACGTTGTACTGACCCTGTGATCGTTGACACTGATGAAGACCCAATGATATCTTCAGAAGTGCCAGGCAAGCAAAAAACCCCTTGTTCATTCCGATACAAACCCACTCTCTCGCTCCTGCTCTCTTTTACCGCATTAGGACAACAACGATTCAACTTTTACATGCTGCGGTAGTTGAACCCCTTTCCTTTGCATGACCTGTCATTGCCACAGTAAATAGATGAAACCCACTAGCATGAGTGGGAGTTGTTTGAGCCCTGATGTGCCTACTCATTCATGTTTGCTTGTCATGCCTGCTATTGCTTAGAGTTGCGTCAGGTCTGATTCATCGGGAATGAATTGGAATGGTGATGAACATGTCCTACCGGTGAGAGCTAAGTGTGTGAACACGATTTGGTAAAGGTAGCGGTGAGAGGCCATGTAGGAGTACATGGTGGGTTGTCTCATTGAAACTGTCCTCGGGAACTGAGTTCTGTGTCTGTGATCCATGAACAGCTACTACCACTCATTGGGATCCTTAATTGACCCTCTCAGCTTCTTAATCACCCTAGTACTCTATCCAGGAGTTGCAACTAGTTTCTGGTGTTTGTACGTTATGTGTTGGCGGCCGTGCGTAGTGCTGACCCTAGGGGTGGGCTATGTTGCGGTAGATACACCGTGGCACGTTGTACCGGGCGCCTGTTTGGTGTCTCGGGAACCCTGTTCACATCGTTCGGGGCCGTATGTGGAAACCTCGGCCGGACTCCCTGCGGATGGAACCTGGATAGGCGATATACCTAGACTAGAGACTTAAGTGTTTAGGTAGGCCGTGGCCGACACCCTCGCCAGGCTTCCGCTTGAAGGATGCCCAGATACATGACGTGTATATGGTGGTAAGTGGTGGGAGCGTGTGTGAAGAAGTACACCCCTGCAGGGTTATCATTATCTATTCGAATAGCCGGATTCCTCGGATATGGAAACTCGGACCCCTTGCATAGTTCATAGACAAGTGAAAGTGGATACCCTAAAACTCGCAAGATAAGCATGAGTGCTATGGATGGCCTTCTCGTATGGAGACGGGAGCGGATCCATAGTGGTGTATTGAATGGTGAATATGTGGACTCGTGTGCGCCACCCCAAAGAGTTGCTTGCAGTCGTAGTTCAGTTTAGCCACCGAGTCAAAGCTGGCTTGCTGCAGTTAAACTCCATCACCCCCTTTGTTGATACCGATGCATATGTAGTTAGTTATGATGTAAGTCTTGCTGAGTACAATTGTACACACGTTTACTTAATTTATGTTTTTGCAGAGACGCTTCAGTCTCGCTAGTAGTTCCGCGTGGACTTCGACGTTTAGCTTGATACCTCAGCTACGATCTTGTGCCCTCGGCAGGATCTGGTAGATAGTCAGGCTTCTTAGTCTTTTTCCATTTGTAGATGTCTGTACTCAGACATGTTAAGCTTCCGCATGTGTTTGACTTGTATGCTCTGAATGTTGGGTCATGAGACCCATGTTTGTATTTCTGGCTCCTCGGAGCCTAATGAATAAATACTTGAGTCGTAGAGTTATGTTGTGATGCCATGTTGTATTTACTCATATCGAGCATATTGCGTGTATGATTGAAATGCTTGGTATGTGTGGGATCCGGCAATCTAGTTGTTTATCCTTGGCAGCCTCTCTTATGGGGAAATGTAGTCTTGTGCTTCCATGAGCCATAGTAGTCCGCTACAGCCCGGTTCACCGGAGTCCTGCTGGCCCAGCACTACTGCTCAGGACACTTGACTGGCTGGCATGTGTTTCACTTTGTTCCTATGTCTGTCCCTTCGGGGAAATGTCACACGGTGACATCCGAAGTCCTGCCTAGCCTGCTACAGCCCGGGTTCCCCGGAGTCCTGTTAGCCCAGTGCTACAGCCCAGAATCACTCGCTGATGACCGACATGCTCGATGTGATTCATGTATGCCTCTCTCCATAGGCCTGTGCCGCTTTGGGTTCACGACTAGCCATGTCGGCCCGGGTTCTCTGTCATGTGGATGCTAGCGACACTATCATATACGTGAGCCAAAAGGCGCAAACGGTCCCGGGCCATAGTAAGGCGACACCCGTGGGAATACCGTGCGTGAGGCCGCAAAGTGATATGAGGTGTTACCGGCTAGATCGATGTGACTTGGAATCGGGATCCTGACATGCCGATCGAGCTCGTCCTCTTTCTCTTCATACATGCACACTCGAGGTGAGTCATGAATTATGTCGCATGGCAGAACCACCTCTACGCCATACACCATAAAAAACGGTGTGTATCCGGTAGTGCGATTCGGCGTGGTCCGCAGCCCCCATAGTACGGAGTCGAGCTCCTCTACCCAGTGCGTGTTTGATTCCTTTAAGGACCGCACTAATCTGGGTTTGATGCCGCTCATGATAAGACCATTTGCTCGCTCGACTTGACCGTTAGTTTGCGGGTGATAGACAGAAGCATAATCGATCTTGATGCCCATGTTGCTGCACCAAAGTTTCACCTCGTCGGCTATAAAGTTCGTGTCGTTGTTATAAAGTTCATGCCGTTGTTAGTGATGATGCTGTGGGGGATGCCATAACGGTGTACAATCCTAGATGTGAAGTCTATCACCGATCCGGATTCAGCCGTTTTGATAGGTTTGGCTTCTATCGATTTGGTGAATTTATCCACCATGACCAGTAAGTATTTTTTCTTATGGGTTCCCCCTTTAAGGGGTCCAACCATATGAAGCCCCCAGACCGCAAATGGCCAAGTAATGGGGATTGTTTGGAGAGCGGTAGGCAGCATATGGCTTTGGTTTGCAAAAAGATGGCAACCGACGCAATGTTGGACCAGATGTTGTGCATCTGCTCGGGTCGTCGGCCTATAGAAACCTGTACGGAAGGCCTTGCTTACAAGGGCCCGGGCTGCGGCGTGATTGCCACCGTGTCTAGCATGGATTTCTGCCAAAAGCTTCCACCCTTCCTCTTCGGAGATGCACCTTTGAAGGACTCCGGTAGTGCTTTTCTTATAAAGCTCTCCCTCGTGGACCTTGTAGGCTTTAGATCGCCGCACTATGCAGCGTGCCTCGTTTTGGTCCTCGGCTAGTTCCTGCCTGGTTAGGTAGGCCAGGAATGGTTCTGTCCACAAGGCGATGACAGCCATTATCATGTCGGCTGAAGGTGTTATTTCGATGGCAGAGCCTCCGATTGTGTCAGAGTGTTCGGTATCGGGTGTTGTGGCCAGGTCCGGACTATTGTTACCGATGTCCCCTTCCCATACGACGGATGGCTTAAACAGGTTTTCCAGGAAGATGTTAGGTGGGACAGGGTCGCGCTTAGCCCCAACACGGGCAAGGATATCCGCCGCCTGGTTGTTTTCCCGATCCACATGGTGGAATTCAAGCCCCTCGAACCGAGCTGACATTTTGAGGACGGCATTGCGATATGCCGCCATTTTCGGATCCTTGGCATCGAAGTCTCCATTTATTTGAGATATTGTGAGGTTCGAGTCCCCACGCACCTCCAGGCGTTGAATGCCCATGGAAACTGCGATCCAGAGACTGTGTAATAGGGCCTCATATTCGGATGCGTTATTCGAGTCTGTGTATAGTATTTGGAGTATGTATTGCACTATATCTCCGGTGGGGGACGTCAGGATGACACCAGCCCCCAGACCAGCCAGCATTTTAGAGCCGTCAAAGTGCATGATCCAATTGGAATTATGCGCCATACTCTTTAGGGTGTTAGGCTTCTGTCCATTCGGCAACAAAATCGGTCGATACTTGCGACTTAAGGGCTCGTCGTGGTCTATATGTTATGTCGAACGAGAGGATCTTGATAGCCCATTTGGCAATTCGGCCCGTGGCATCACAGTTGTTTATTATGTCGTTGAGTGGTACTTCTGAGGCCACCGTAATTGAACACCCTTGAAAGTAGTGTCGTAATTTCCGGGATGCCATTAATACCGCGTATGCTATCCTTTGATAATGTGGGTACCGTGATTTGCATGGAGTGAGGACAGTGGATACATAATATACCGGCTTTTGAAGTGGGAATTTATGTCCGTCTGTTTCTCATTCGACGACGAGCACTGCGCTTACAACTTGGTGAGTTGCCGCTATATATAACAACATTGGTTCACCGACATTTGGCACGGCCAAGATTGGGTTGGTGGCCAAGATGGCTTTTATTTCTTCCAATCCGATCATGGCTGCATCCATCCACTTGAAGTGTTCGGTGCGCCGAAGAAGGCGATAGAGGGGGAGTGCCTTTTCTCCTAATCGGGAGATAAAGCGGCTTAAGGCCACCACACATCCAATTAACTTCTGGATTTGCTTGAGGTCAATTTGGATAGCCAACTGCGACAGAGCCCGGATCTTAGCCGGATTTGCTTCAATTCCTCTGCTGGAGACGATAAAGCCCAGGAGCTTTCCGGCGGGTACGCCGAAAACGCATTTGCCGGATTGATCTTAATGTCGTATGTTCGTAGATTGTCGAACGTGAGCCTCAAGTCATCTATTAAGGAGTCGACGTGTCTGGTTTTAAGAATCACATCGTCGACGTATGCCTCCACTGTTTTGCCGATATGCTTTTCCAGACATATCTGAATCATGCGCTGATACGTTGCGCGGCTTTTTTGAGCCCAAAGGGCATTGTGTTAAAATAGAAGGGGCCATATGGAGTGATAAATGCCGTTGCGGCATGATCGGACTCCACCATCTTAATTTGGTGGTAACCGGAGTATGCGTCGAGGAAGCACAATGAGTCGTGTCCTGCGGTAGCGTTGATAATTTGATCGATGCGAGGGAGGGGGAAGGGAACCTTTGGGCAAGCCTTATTAAGGTCCTTGAAGTCGACGCATAGGCGCCAGGATTTGTCCTTCTTTGGTACCATCACCAGGTTTGCTAGCCAGTCCGGATACTTTATTTCTCTAATGAGTCCAGCCTCCAGTAACTTGGCTAGCTCCTCTGCCATGGCTTGTCGCTTAGATTCGGAGAAATGCCGAAGAGTCTTCTTGACCGGCTTGAATCCCTTTAGAATGTTAAGGCTATGCTCGGCCAACCTGCGTGGGATTCCTGGCATGTCTGAAGGATGCCAGGCGAATATGTCCCAATTCTCGCGCATGAACTCCCGTAGTGCGGCATCTACAGTGGGGTTTAACTGTGCCCCGATGGATGCTATTTTTTTGGGGTCCGTTGGATGGACTTGGAATTTGACTATTTCATCCACTGGTTTAAAAGAAGTGGACTTGGATCTTTTGTCTAGTATCACGTCGTCCCTGTCCACTGTGGAGCGCAGCGCGGTTAATTCCTCCGCCACAAGGGCTTCGGATAATGCCTCGAGGGCCAGTGCGGCTATTTTGTTCTCGGCGCGGAGTGCTATGTCCGGATCACTAGCTAGAGTGATGATTCCATTGGGTCCGGGAATTTGGAGCTTCGTGTACCCGTAATGGGGTATGGCTTGGAAGATCATGAATGCCTCCCGCCCTAGAAGGGTGTGGTATCCACTACTGAACGGGGCCACTTGGAATTTAATTTCTTCGAACCTGTAATTCTCCGGAGTGTCGAATACCACATTGTCGGTGTCAAAACCGGCGGATCTCGGGTAGGGGGTCCCGAACTGTGCGTCTAGGCGGATGGTAACAGGAGACAAGGGGCATGATGTTTTTACCCAGGTTCGGGCCCTCTCGATGGAGGTAAAACCCTACGTCCTGCTTGATTAATATTGATGATATGGGTAGTACAAGAGTAGATCTACCACGAGATCAGAGAGGCTAAACCCTAGAAGCTAGCCTATGGTATGATTGTTCTTCATCCTACGGACTAAAACCCTCCGGTTTATATAGACACCAGAGAGGGCTAGGGTTACACAGAGTCGGTGACAATGGTAGGAGATCTACATATCCGTATCACCAAGCTTGCCTTCCAAGCCAAGGAAAGTCCCTTCCGGACACGGGATGAAGTCTTCAATCTTGTATCTTCATAGTCCAGGAGTCCGGCCGAAGGTATAGTCCGGCTATCCAGACACCCCCTAATCCAGGACTCCCTCAGTAGCCCCTGAACTAGGCTTCAATGACGACGAGTCCGGCGCGCAAATTGTCTTCGGCATTGCAAGGCGGGTTCTCCTCCAAATTCCGTGTACCTATTCAATAATGTCCGGTTTCTTGTAAATGTAGCGCTCCTTGGCTTCTACGCCCAATAATGGCCGTCTTCCATGTGTCAAACAAATACGAAAAGTCAGGGTGTTTTTATATTTACATCCCTAGCCGCGTGAAAGAGCCGCCTATTTAAGGGGACGAGGATTTAGATCCAAACCACACCTTCTCCCCTCCGCGAGTATTCATCAGAGCGTATCTGGCAGAGGTCCATTCTATCATGGTCGGCCGCCGCAGCTCCTCCTCTCGCCCTTCCAGCCCTCCGCCTGGAGATTGGGAGAGATGCTCCATCCCGCACAGCGAGCTAGTGACACTCCAGACCACAGGATCTCCCCCCCGGCCTATACGGTCCCAGTTCGAGCTGGACTTGCCACCTATAATGGCGGAGAGTAAGCGGAGAACGTCCGCAATCCCTCCAAAGGTGAGCGGGTATGCCTTGTCCCTTACTTAATAAGAGGTCTCGGATTTCCAATTCATCCGTTTCTCCAGGGGCTCCTGGAGTTCTATGGCCTCCAGCTGCACAACCTCACGCCTGCCTCCATATTGCATATCGCGGGCTTCGTAGCCCTTTGCGAGCTGTTTTTGGGCTGCGAGGCTCATTTCGTGCTGTGGAAAAGGCTATTCTGCCTTGTGCCCCGTTCTAGAAGGGGTCAATATATCAAATGGGTAGAGCCGAAGTGTGGCGCATCGCCGAGACCGGATATCTATCCGGAACCCCAAAGAAGGCGTCCGAGGACTGGCCTTCGGAATGGTTTTGTATAGAGGATGTCCCGCTGCCGGATCCTGTCCGGATCTGCCTCCCTAAGTTCGACAGTGCTCCCCTAAAGAAGCGCCTAAGCTGGCGTCCACGGAGCCCTCAGAGGGAAAGCGACAAGGACGTTCTTTACCTGATGGGCCGGATAAGATTGTTAGCTCATTCCGGACTGACCATGATCGGGGTCAGGGCCGCATGCATCATGCGAGGGGTGCAACTGCTCCAGTATAGAGGCCACCCCATGTGGGACTTCAACGGGGAGGACGACGCCACCCGCCACGGCCGTAAGGGGCCGGATTCGGCTGCCGCTCTAATAAAGATCTTGTCTACTTTGTACAAGGGAGAAGAGGAGGAATTTCTCCGCGTCAACCCACAGGGTGGATTTTCTATGTACAATCCCCCAAGTTGGGTAAGTGGACACTTTTACTTGCCCATCCATTTTATATGCCCATCATTAAATATTTAGTCTAACGACTTCAATGCAGGAACTGCGCCAGGCTGTTAAAGAAATAAACAGCCCTCCTCCACAACCCGAGGATCCGGGACGGTCCCTCGACCCGGCCTCTCAAGAGGATCCGGACTTATCTGTGGAGCTGATTGATGGGGTGTTTCATCAATTGAGCAAGGACAACGCCTTGGTGGCCATTACGGCCGATTACCCAGGGCTACTCCCAGCCTCACAGGTAACTAAGACCGAAGTCCCAGCACTTTGAAAAGGGATCTATCCTCGCGTGTTTTCGATTGCCGTATGACAACCGTGTTTTGCAGGGGAGGTCCTTGAGACGGGAGGCCGAGCTTGCGGCGACTAGCCAACGAGGGGCGGCAAGGCCCCGTGGGCTGAAAAGAAGTGCGGTCCGGACTGGGACGCCGGCGCAAAGGTATAGCGCGCCATCTTATTCCCAGGTGTTATTCCTTCAAGGCATATTAATGCTCGTGCTCTCTTCAGGACGAAGAGACCTCGCCAGACTATATCCGGAGAGGTTGCCAATCGCGCCTTCACCAGCCAGGCTCCAAAGCCTGTCCGAAAGCAGAGGCGAACACAAGGCGTGCACCGGACGCTCCTCCGATAGAGGATGTAGACGGGCTGTCTGCCACCAATTCCGAGGTGGAGAGTGCCATGAACCACAGGCGTCGCCGGACAGTTCTTCGTGACGCTTGTTTCTCCCAAGAGGCATTGGATGCCTTCAATTCGGGAGATGCGTACCTCCGTGCCGCTCAAAATGGTCTAGCCAGAGCCATGGAGCAATATGTAAAAGACATACGGGTAAGAAAATTTTGGTAATTATATATATACCAGTAGCCCCCGAGACTTGAAACAGTTAGAATAACTGATTTAAGGATCATTTGTTATATAGGTTCTTACAGAAAAGAATACCCTACTGTCCCAGGAGCTGGAAGAGTGCAAAGCCCAACTTGAGGCCGCACTAGCCGCGGCAGGGGAGTCCAAGGAGACCCCCTCTGGTAATATACGCTTCAAAGATAAGTATTTTGCAAAGTGCGGCGTGGGTGCAAATCTGACAAATGAAATTGCAGATGGCGCCGGATTAAATCCGGAAAAGCAACAACTCCTATGCCAGCTAAAGGCTGGTGAGAGTGTGCTGACAAAGGTGAGGCGGGAGAAGAACGATCTCCAAGGTGCCAACACCAAGCTGGGCGTTGAACTGAAGGATGCCCGTGCCCAGCTGTTGGACTCCGTTAAGGAGAATCAGCGGCTTCGACGCGGCATATTTAGTAAGTTCTTAAACAAACTTTGAAAAAAGAGTTCAGCGAGGAAGTCGACTAACAGAGTAATGTCTGTAGGTATGCTAACAGGTCGTCCTGCAGAGGAAATGCCCGGTTCTACGGGTGACCTTCTTCCCGTGCTCTCACAACCGCACGAGCGAGTTTGGCAGGTGATGCAAGGCGTCGCCCAGGCCTTGTGGCCATCCGTCTCCATGCCCGAAGGCCTTGGAGAGCTTGTAGAGAAGCTGAAGGGAGCGCGACAGCGCTTCCGATTGTGGAAGATGTCGGCCTGCCGTTAGGGCGCCAGGGAGGCCTGGGCCATGGTGAAGATGTGGTACACGAAGGGTGACCCAAAACCACATGGCCGAGGTCGGACCTGTGGGGCCCGATGGGAAGGAGATCCCTGTGAGCTTAGTATACGGCCAAGTAGAATTGGCCGCAAAGTATTCCCAACAGGACTGTAAGCTAGACAGCCTGTTAGATGGTATTGAAGAGGAGTACAATCAGTCAGATTGACTATGTAATTTTAATTGACATGTGTAATGCCTTCTAGCCAGATTGTAGATCGTTTGTCATGGCCGACCTTTTCTCTTCAACCTCGGGACCTGACGGTCCGGAGTGTGTCCGAATACCCTCGCGGTTATATAAGAACCGGGGTATGCATGGAGACCAGGCGTAGGGGTCATTAGTGCTTGAACAAACAAGTGCCCAACTAGTTATGTTATATTACATGGTTAGTAAGAAACATCTTCCAGGGAGAATAGTTCCGTTAGGGGTTCCTTTCCCTGGGAGGCATGCCCTAAAGTGCATGTCCATTCTGCGAAAAGAGACGTAGGAAAAACATCTGGGGCGTATAGATAAATAAGTGAAAAAAAGATCATCTTTAGTTCATCGACCGAATATTCCCTTAAGAACGCTAGCTCTCGGCTTCACCCTGTTTGAGGTACACATCCGGCTGACCCGGCAGTAACAATCGCAGAGGTGCTCCCTTTACCACCTAGCCGAACAATCGGGAACGTAGGGGTAAGCACAGGAGCCAGGCAACCCAGCTTGGCCAAAACTTAAGTCATATCGATGCATATAATGGTGAATAAAAGGTACATGCGGAAGTGTGACACATGTGTTGGGCATGAAGCCCGTATAAATAAGCTTTTGTTTAAAGAAGCCCCCAGGTTTAATGAGCGCGGATAGCGCGTCACTTTATGAGCCTTTAAAGGCTATAAGAGAGAGAGAGGGGAGAAGGAGAGAAATGTAAGACAGAAAGTATATAAAAATGGACAGAGGAAGGATACGAACACAGAGTCCGGCGCTAGGCATAGAATCTTCGGAGACGGGCTGCGTTCCATGGGTTCGGCTCGAGTCGGTTATCCGATGCATCTCGCAGGCGGTACGCTCCACCAGTCAGGACTTGGTCAATTATGAAGGGACCTTCCCACTTGGGCTTGAGTTTGTCCTTTTTCTTGTCCGGCAGGCGTAGAACTAATTTGCCAATGTTGTAATTTTTGGCCCGTACTTCTCTGCTTTGGTATCTTCGAGCCTGCTGTTGATAGAATGCGGAACGGGCTTTGCCACGTCATGCTCTTCCTCCAAGGCGTCCAAACTATCTTGCCGATCGAGCTCGGCTTCTCTTTCTTCGTACATGCGCACTCGAGGTGAGTCATGAATTATGTTGCAGGGCAAAACTGCCTCTGCGCCGTACACCATGAAGAATGGTGTGTATCCGGTGGTGCGATTCGGCGTGGTCCACAGCCCCTAGAGTACGGAGTCGAGATCCTCTACCAAGTGCGTATTAGATTCCTTAAGGGACCGCACTAATCTGGGTTTGATGCCGCTCATGATAAGACCATTTGCACGTTCGACCTGGCCGTTAGTTTGTGGGTGATAGACGGAAGCATAATCGAGTTTGATGCCCATGTTTTTGCACCAGAGTTTTACCTCGTCGGCCGTAAAGTTCGTGCCGTTATTAGTGATGATGCTGTGGGGGACGCCGTAACGGTGTGCAACCCTGAATATAAAGTCTATCACCGGTCCGGATTCGGCCGTCTTAACAGGCTTGGCTTCTATCCATTTGGTGAACTTATCCACCATGACCAGTAAGTATTTTTTCTTGTGGGTTCCGCCTTTAAGGGGTCCAACCATGTCAAGCCCCTAGACCGTGAAGGGCCAAGCGATGGGGATAGTTTGGAGGGCGGTGGGTGGCATATGGCTTTGGTGTGCAAAAAGCTGGCAACCGACGCATCGTTGGACTAAGTCCTAGGCGTTTGCCCGGGCCGTCGGCCAATAAAAGCCTGTACGGAAGGCCTTGCTTACAAGGGACCGAGCTGCAGCGTGATGACCGCCGAGTCCGGCATGAATTTCAGCCAGGAGGTGCCGCCCTTCCTCTTCGGAGATGCACCTTTGAAGGACTCTGGTTGTGCTTTTCTTATAAAGCTCTCCCTCATGGACTTTATAGGCTTTAGATCGCCGCACTATGCAGCGTGCCTCATTTTGGTCCTCTGGGAGTTCCTGCCTAGTAAGGTAGGCGAGGAATGGTTCTATCCACGGGACGATGACGGCCATTATTACGTGGGCTGAAGGTGTTATTTCATTGGCAGAGCCTCCGATTATGTCAGAGTGTTCGGTGTCTGGCAGTGCGGTTGGGTCCGGGATGTTATTGCCGGGTTCCCCTTCCCATACTACGGATGGCTTGAACAGCCTTTCCAAGAAGATGTTGGGGGGGGACTACATCGCGTTTTGTGCCGATGCGTGCCAGGACATCTGCCGCCTGATTATTTTCCCTGGCTATATGGTGAAATTCGAGCCCTTCGAACCGAGCTGACATTTTTAGGATGGCGTTGTGATAAGCTGCCATTTTTGGATCCTTGGCATCAAAGTCTCCATTTATTTGGGATATTGCGAGGTTCGAGTCCCCGCGCACCTCTAGGCGTTGAATGTCCATGGATACTATCATCCGGAGACCATGTAAAAGGGCCTCATATTCGGCTGCATTGTTGGAGTCTGTGTACATTATATGGAGTACGTATTGAACTGTGTCTCATGTGGGGGACGTCAAAACGACGCCAGCCCCTAGACCAGCCAACATTTTGGAGCCGTCAAGGTGCATGACCCAGTTTGAATATGTGCCGTACTCTTTAGGGAGTTCGGCCTCCGTCCATTCTGCGACGAAGTCGGCCAAAACTTGCAACTTGATAGCTCGCCGTGGCTTGTAAGTTATGTCGAACGGCAGGAGCTCAATGGCCCATTTTGCAATCCGGCCCGTCGCGTCGCGGTTGTTTCTAATATCGTTAAGTGGCACTTCCGAGGCTATTGTTATTGAACACTCTTCAAAGTAGTGTCGCAGCTTCTGAGATGCCATAAATACTACATACGCAATCTTTTGATAATGCGGGTACCGTGACTTGCACGGAGTAAGGACAGTGGACACATAGTAGACCGGCTTTTGAAGGGGGAATTTGTGTCCGTCCGTTTCTCGTTCGACGACGAGCACTGCGCTTACAACCTAATGGGTTGCTGCAATGTATAATAGCATTGGTTTGCCAATGTTTGGCGCGGCCAGGACTGGGTTTGTTGCCAAGATGGCTTTTATTTCGTCGAGTCTGGCCATGGCTGCATCCATCCACTTGAAGTGTTCGGTGCACCGAAGGAGGCGGTAAAGGGGTAGGGCCTTTTCTCCCAAGCGGGAGATAAAGCGGCTTAGAGCCGCCACGCATCCGGTTAATTTTTGTATTTGTTTGAGGTCCTTCGGGATATCCAATTATGATAGAGCTTGGATCTTGGATGGATTTTCTTCAATTCCTCTACCGGATACAATGAAGCCCAAGAGCTTTCCCGCTGGAACACCGAAAACGCATTTTTCTAGGTTGAGCTTGATGTCGTATGTTCGGAGGTTATCGAATGTTAGCCTCAAGTCGTCTACTAGAGATTCGACATGCCTTGTTTTAACGACCACATCATCTATGTATGCCTCCATTGTTTTGCCGATCTAGTTTGCCAGACATGTCTGAATCATGCCCTGATATGTTGCGCCGGCGACCCAGCGTTTTTGAGCCCGAAGGGCATTGTGTTGAAGCAGAATGGGCCGTATGGTGTGATGAATGCCATTGCGGCTTGGTCTGACTCTGCCATCTTTATTTGATGGTAGCCAGAGTATGCGTCAAGGAAACACAACGAATCGTGTCCTGCGGTAGCGTCGATAATTTGATCGATGCCGGGGAGAGGGAGGGGATCCTTTGGGCAAGCCTTGTTAAGGTCTTTAAAATCAACGCACAGGCGCCAGGATTTGTCCTTCTTTGGTACCATCACCAGGTTTGCTAGCCAGTCGGGGTGTTTTATATCTTTGATGAATCCGGCCTCCAATAGCTTGGCTAGTTCCTCTCCCATGGCCTGTCTCTTAGGTTCGGAAAAACGCCGAAGAGCCTGTTTGACTGGCTTGAATCCTTTTAGGATATTTAAGCTGTGTTCGGCCAGCCTGCGTGGGATTCCTGGCATGTCTGAAGGGTGCCAGGCAAAAATGTCCCAGTTCTCTCGTAGGAACTCTCGCAGTGCGTCGTCTACATCAGGGTTTAACTGTGCCCCGACGGAAGCTGTTTTATTGGGGTCCGTTGGATGGACCTGGAATTTGACTATTTCGTCCGCCAGTTTAAAGGAGGTGGACTTGGATCTTTTTTTGAGTATCACATCGTCCCTATTCACCATGGAGCGCAGCGCAGTCAGTTCCTCAGCCGCTAGGGCTTCGGATAGCGCTTCGAGGGCTAGTGCGGCTGTCTTGTTTTCGGCGCGGAGTGCTATGTCCGGATCACTAGCGAGAGTGATGATTCTGTTAGGCCCGGGCATCTTGAGCTTCATGTACCCGTAATGGGGTATTGCTTGGAAGATTGTAAAGCTTCCCGCCCTAGCAGAGTGTGATATCCGCTACTGAACGGGGCCACTTGGAACGTGACCTCTTCGGACCTGTAATTATCCGACTTGCCGAACACCACATCTAGTCTGATTTTTCCTGTACAGCACGCTTCCCGACTAGGGATTATTCCTCTAAAGGTTGTGCTGCTTCGCTCAATGCGGTTCTAGTCTATTTCCATTTTTTTGAAGGGTTTCCTCATAAATGAGGTTCGATCCGCTGCCGCCATCCATGAGTACCTTGGTAAGACGAAAGCCGTCCACTATTGGACTAAGGACCAATGCGGCTGGTGCTCGGGCTGTTCAGAATTTAGGTTCATCACTGGCATTAAAAGTAATAGCCGTGTCACTCCATGGGTTTATTGTTGCTACTTGGTAGACTTCGGCAAGGCTGTAGAGTGTTCTTTTTCGCATATTATTTGATGTGAAAGTCTCGAAGACTGTTAATACCGTACTAGTTTCTCTGGGGTGGCTTTCTGTGGCTTCTGGAATTAGAAGATCTTCGCCAATTTTGCCACCTGCCGGAGTATCCAACATGCTCTAAGGCTGTGAGTTGGTGTGGCGCCCTCTGCACTGTGAATTTTACAGGGTCCATTAAGCCATCCTTCCAGTACGGTTCCGTGCCCTGTAGAGGGCTTTTGCTTTTTGGTATTGAACCCGGGTGTCTGGCGATGATGCACCCTTTTATTTCAGACTGGGTTTGTATTCAGGGCCGGATTGTCCCAAAATTTTATTTCGGTTTTCCAGGCGCTTTCCATCGCACAGTACTTTCGTACTATGGACGACAAGTCAGCGAAGCGTGTAATATCACGGCAACTTATGGCGTTGAGGATTCCCTTGTCCGTGCAATTGTTGCGGAAGAATGAAATTGCGTCTTCCTCGCGGCAGTTCTTTATCCTGTTCATAACCAGGAGGAATCTGGCCCAGTAATGATGTACTGTTTCTTCGGGCTCTTGCCTAATTTGGGATAGATCGCTTATATACGGGTGGGTGGGTGGAATCAAATCCGAAACCTCACCCAATCTAAGACCCAGGGGCCAAGGAGTTTCCGAACTCGAAAGTTTGGATTCTTGGATGCTGTCCAATGAATCTAGCCCGTCGCCTGACTTTAAGTTTAGGTCTTGAGTGATGTCCTGTAATGCCCCGAGACCGATGTACCAGGTGTCCTCCAGTTATTCGCTGTTGTTGCATTGTCATTGCTTGCGTGTCATGCATTGCATATCATGTCATCATGTGCATTTCATTTGCATACATGTTCGTCTCATGCATCCGAGCATTTTCCCCGTTGTCCGTTTTGCAATCCGGCGCTCCTATGTCACCCGGTGTCCCTTTCTGCCTCTTTTCGTGTGCGCAAGGTTGTCAGAATCGTGATTCTGGTATACGATTCTACGATTTTACGATCCAAACTAACCCCTCTGATTCTATGATTTTAGTTCATAGAATCTACGTTTTTACGATCCCGATAGTGAAGATTCTACGATTTGCGATCCTACCATCAGAGCTCCGATCCGATTCAAAATCACGATTCTGACAACCTTGCGTGTGCGGGTGTTAAACGTTTTCGGATTGGACCGAGACTTGTCATCCGGCCTTGGTTTAGTACCGGTAGACCGCCTGTCATGTTTCGTACCATTTGGACTTCGTTTGATACTCCAACGGTTAACCGAGGGACCGAGAAGGCCTTGTGTGTGTTGCAGCCCAACACCCCTCCAAAGTGGCCCAAAACCAACCTAAACCTCCTCCATCATCTCGGTCATTCAATCACGATCGTGTGGCCGCAAACCGCACCTCATTTGGAGTCTCCTAGCTCCCTCTACCTATAAATATGTGTCTCCCTCCGAAATTTCCGCGCAGATGAAACCCTAGCTTCTTCCCCTCGCGCCGCCGGACGAAAACCCCCACCGCGCCGGACATGTCCGCCGCCCCGCCGCCACGTCGCTCCGTCCAATCAGGACAGGACACGTCACCCCGCCGCCGATCTCCACCAACCAGGCGCCGCCACCTCATCCGCGCCGACCCTCCTCTCTCTCCTCCCCGCTGCCGGGGCCCGAGGCCGGCCCGCCCCGGGCCGCACCCGGGCCAAACGCCGCTCCCGCCTGGACCGCATGGTGCCCCGTGCGCCACCGCGCCAACCCGTTCCCCGGCGTCGTCCGCCTCGACGCTGTGCGCCGCCCCGCCACCCGTTGACGGCCATGCGTCGCCGCCCGCCGTTTGAAGCGTCGTCCCATGCCACCGGCCGGAGCGCGCCTCCCCGCCGCCGCCGCGCCCAGATCCGGCGAGGTCCGGGCCGGATCTGCTCCTCGCCGACCTCCTCCGTAGGCCTTCCTCGCCGGAGAAAGCCTCCCTCACCGGAGTTGACCACGGGATGCGTGCCTTCGTTGACCTAGATCCAGATCTGGAGGGTATAATTTTCAGTATTTTTAGCATTTTTCATCGCATCATAACTCTGCATCCGTAGCTCCGATTCGTGCGTGTAGCATATCAAAATGTTCGTCTCGACGAGTACATCATTTCATCTCATTGCATCGTTTTCATTTGAGCTCATCTTGATTCCCGAAATGCTGTTGGAAGAGGGCTATGTCAGGAATTTGTCCGATCTGTTTCGGCAAATGGCATTTTGTCATTTTTGCCATGATTAATGTGTGCATGCTTTGATCCTAAGCTCTACATGTGTTTTGTTATATGCCATGCCATCTTTACAGGGGTGTATGCCATGTATTTCTGTGATCTTTGTGGTGACAAGCACAAGCTTGCAAAGTAGCGTAATCGGTAATGCTGATTTCAGGGACTTAGAATTTCACTAAGTCCATGTCCTGTCTTAGTCATTATGCCTTATGTTCATGTTGTTTCCTAGTGATCCGTGCCTCTTTTGAGGATGATCTGTAAGGATGTTTTGTTAACATTGTGGTGCTCTACCCATCCATGTCTTTTTTTGCATTTATGGAGCACCCTAGCTTGAGTCGATCGAACCCTACTTTTGCTATATCGTGATCCTGGCAGATTGTGGACATGTTTAGCGATTTTGCCGAGGATGTTGCTATTGAATCGTGCATGCTATGTTGTTGTTTTTGCCATGTCTAGCTTCTATGCCATGTATTCTTGATGGGTGTATGCTTAGTTTGTCATGCCATGCTCTGTATTGAGTGCATCGAGCTCGTAAACATGCATACTCGTTAACTGATTTGCATGCTCCAGTTTTTCACTAAGTCTGAATCTGTTTATGTTTTTGCCATGTTCAAATGCTTGCAATTGTATTTTCTGATCCCTTTTGGCTCAAGGTCACTAAGGGACTTTTGTTAAGTGCTTTGAGGAGCTTCATGCCATGCCTTGATTTTCCATGTTAAGTTCCTGTAGCATGTACGTTTCATGCTCTAAAGTGTGCTTCCTGATGATAAATTCCAGGCTTGTGTTAATTTCACAAAGTCTGAAACCTGTTATCATTTGCACTTTTGCCATGCTTGTTTGAGCCTGTTAATGGATGATTTAGCCATAGCTCAGTGTTCATCTTTTGTCAAGCATCATGAGTGGATCCCTGCCATATATTTTGTTGTCATGTTTGGGTGTTGTAGCATATTTATCTTGATGCATTTAGTTGGTTACTTATTGTTTATCGCAGACCGGTGCCATATTTGTTTTGCTTGCCATTTCCAAACCGTGCATCCGATTCCGGTTATCTTTATATCGATTTCAACCGAAATCACCTCACCTTTCCAGTGGCACGCTTGGATTTCCAAGTTGAGGCTAGGTTCAATCATTCTTTTCCCAATCATGCATATGCATCACATACCGCATCCCGCATATCATACCATGTTCATGTGTGGTTTGTTTACTATGTTGTGTGCTTATTTCCGGTGTTGCTTCTTCGGGTTGGTTCCGTTAATGTCGCGTTTGTGAGGACCCGTTCGTCTACGTCCGTTTGTCTTCTTCATGGACTCGTTCTTCTTCCTTGCGGGATCTCAGGCATGATGACCATACCCTCGAAATCACTTCTATCTTTGCTTGCTAGATGCTCGCTCTTTTGCTATGCCTATGTTGCGATACCTACCACTTGCTCAGCCAAGCCTCTAACCCACCTTGTCCTAGCAAACCGTTGTTTGGCTATGTTACCGCTTTGCTCATCCCCTCTTATAGCGTTGTTAGTTGCAGGTGAAGATTGGAGTTTTGTTCCATGTTGGAACATGGATACTTTGTTGGGATATTACAATATCTCTTATTTAATTAATGCATCTATATACTTGCTAAAGGGTGGAAGGCTCGACCTTAGGCCTGGTGTTTTGTTCCACTCTTGCCGCCCTAGTTTTCGTCATATCGGTGTTATGTTCCCGGATTTTGCGTTCCTTACGCGGTTGGGTGATAATGGGAACCCCTTGACAGTTCGTCTTGAATAAAACTCCTCCAGCAAGGCCCAACATTGGTTTTACCATTTGCCAGCTAGCCTTTTCCTTCCCTTGGGTAGGCCTGCCCAAGGGTCATCTTTATTTTAACCCCCCACCCCCCAGGCCAGTGCTCCTCTGAGTGTTGGTCTGAACTGAGCTCCCTGCGGGGCCACCTTGGGGAAAAGTTGAGGGTTGGTTTTACTCGTAGCTAGTCTCATCTGAGTGTGCCCTGAGAACGAGATATGTGCAGCTCCTATCGGGATTTGTCGGCACATTCGGGTGGCTTTGCTGGTCTTGTTTTACCTTGTCAAAATGTCTTGTAACCGGGATTCCGAGTCTGATCGGGTCTTCCCGCTAGAAGGAATATCCTTCGTTGACCATGAGAGCTTGTGATGGGCTAAGTTGGGACACCCCTGCAGGGATTTGAACTTTCTAAAGCCGTGCCCGCGGTTATGGGCATATGGGAATTTGTTAATGTCCGGTTGTAGAAAACCTGAAGTTGACCTTAATTAAAATGCACCAACCGTGTGTGTTACCGTGATGGTCTCTTCTCGGCGGAGTCCGGGAAGTGAACATGGTGTTGGAGTAATGCTTGACGTAGGTTGTTCTAGGATCACTTCTTGATCATAGTTGTTCGACCGTGCTTTGCCTTCTCTTCTCGCTCTCTTTTGCGTATGTTAGCCACCATATATGCTAGTCGCTTGCTGCAGCTCCACCTCATACCTTTTACCCTACCTATAAGCTTAAATAGTCTTGATCATGAGGGTGCGAGATTGCTGAGTCCCCGTGGCTCACAGATACTTCAAAACCAGCTTGCAGGTGCTGTTGAACCGTGCAGTTGACGCAACCAAGCTCAAGGAGGAGCTCATTGAAGATCTTGTCCTTTATGTTGTTCCGTTTTCCAGTTGGTCAGTAGTGGAGCCTAGTCGGGACGATCGGGGATCTGTGTAGCATTTGGGGTAGTCTTCTTTTATTTTGGCTCTGTGGTCGGGCCTTGTTGTATTTGGATGATGTAATGCTTTGTTTCATGTATTTGTGTGACGTGGCGATTTTAAGCCAACTATGTATCCTTTCCCTTATGTATTACATGGGTTGTGTGAAGATTACCTCACTTGCGACATTGCTTTCAATGCGGTTATGCCTCTAAGTCGTGCTTCGACACGTGGGCGATATAGCCGCATCAAGGGCGTTACATTTCCTCCCCTCCGCAGGTATCCGGCTTGGAGGGATCAGGAATCCGGACATAGCTAGTCCTTAAGATAGATGAAGGGTCGCCGCACTGTCCCTATACCACGGCAACATGATGGGTGACCCGGGGAGAGTTAATCTCTCTCAGATCGGGTTTAGGCTCAATCTGGTCGTAATCCGTAGCGACTCACAGGGCGGCGATGCGATCCAAGAGCTCGTTTAGTGAAGAGAGCTCCATTGGATCTAGCTGCTCGGCGAATCCCGAGCTGACATGAAGATTGCTTTCGATGACCCGAGAGGTCATCATCGGCGCAGCAGCCGAACATGCGGTCATAAGGAAACCACCTAGCTGAAGAGTTTGGCTGACAGCCAAAGCTCCCTTAGCAACGGTGCCGTCTTTAAAGATGGGATGAGGCATCCTTCCTGATGGCGACGGCACAGAGGAACTCTCAATGAAAGCACCAATGTCGGTGTCAAAACCGGCGGATCTCGGGTAGGGGGTCCGGAACTGTGCGTCTAGGCGGATGGTAACAGGAGACAAGGGGCATGATGTTTTTACCTAGGTTCGGGCCCTCTCGATGGAGGTAAAACCCTACATCCTGCTTGATTAATATTGATGATATGGGTAGTACAAGAGTAGATCTACCACGAGATCAGAGAGGCTAAACCCTAGAAGCTAGCCTATGGTATGATTGTTCTTCATCCTACAGACTAAAACCCTCTGGTTTATATAGACATCGGAGAGGGCTAGGGTTACACAGAGTCGGTTACAATGGTAGGAGATCTACATATCCGTATCGCCAAGCTTGCCTTCCACGCCAAGGAAAGTCCCTTCCGGATACGGGATGAAGTCTTCAATCTTGTATCTTCATAGTCCAGGAGTCCGGCCGAAGGTATAGTCCGGCTATCCGGACATCCCCTAATCCAGGACTCCCTCACACATCTAGTGTGATTTTCCCAGTGCAACGTGCCTCCCGACTAGGGATGATTCCTCGGAAGGTCGTGCTGCTTTGCTCAATACGGTTTTTGTCTATTTCCATTTTTTGAAGAGTCTCCTCATCAATGAGGTTTAGTCGCTGCCGCCGTCCATGAGCACTATGGTGAGCCGAAACTCGTCCACAATTGGAATGAGGACCAAGGCGGCTGGTGCTCGGGCTATTCAGAATTTAGGTTCGTCACTAGCATTGAAGGTGATAGCCGCGTCGCTCCATGGATTTATTGCTGCCGCGTGGCAGACTTCAGCAAGGCTGTGGAGTGCTCTCTTACGCCTATTATTTGAGGCAAAGGTCTCGAAGACTGTCAATACTGTATTGTTATCCATGGGATGGTGTTCTGAGGTGTTTTGGATGAGGAGATCCTCACCGCTCTTGGCCACCTGCCGGAGCACCCAACATTTTCTAAGGTTGTGTGTTGGTATGGTATCCGCTGTACTATGAATTTTGCAGGGCCCGTTAAGCCATCCCTCCAATATAGTTCCACGCCCTGTAGTGGGCTTTTGCTTCTTTGTAATTGAGTCGGGCGACTTATGAGAGTGCACTCTTTTAGTTCGAACTGGGGGTTTTGTCAGAGCCGGATTATCCCAAAATTTTGTTTGGGTTTTCCAGGCACTTTCCATCACACAGTACTTCCGTACTATGGCCGCCAAGTCAGTGAAGTGTGCTATGTCACGGCGACTTATGGCGTTGAGGATTCCCTTGTCCATGCAATTGTTGCAAAAGAATTAAATTGCGTCTTCCTCGCGACAGTCCTTGACCATGTTCATTACAAGGAGGAATCTGGCCCAATAGTGATGTACTGTCTCTTGGGGCTCCTGCCTAATGTGGGAAAGATCATTTGTATCTGGGTGGGTGGGTGGATTTAAGTCCAGACCTTGGCCCAATCTGAGACCCCGGGGCGGGGGAGTTTCTGATCTTGGAAGTTTGGGTTCCGGGATGTTGCCCCGCAGGTTCGGTATGCAGCCTGATTCTAGGTTCAGGGTTAGGGTGTTGTCCTCCCATGGGCGGGTATCCGGCTCGGAGAGCTCGAGAATCCGGACATAGTTCGTCCTCAGGATAGAGGGATAATCACTGCGTTGCTCCTCTACCACCGCTATCTGATGGGTGACCAGCGGAGAGTTAATCTCCCTTTGGTCGGGTTTAAGCCCAATCCGATCGTAGTCCGTAGCGACTCCCAGAGCGGCGATGTGATCCAAGAGCTCGTTCAAAGAGGAGAGCTCCATTGGATCCATCTGCTCGATGAATTTGGAGCCGATGTGGAGGCTATTTTTGATGACCCGAGAAGTCATCGTCGGCGCAGCGGCCGAGCGGGCAGTCATGACGAAGCCACCTAGTAGGAGAGTTTGGCCTATAGCCAAGGCTCCCCTAGAGGTGATGTTGTCCTTGACAACGAGATGAGCCATCCGTCCCTATGATGACGACACAGTGGAAATCTCAATGAAAGCACCAATGTCGGTGTCAAAACCGGCGGATCTCGGGTAGGGGGTCCTGAACTGTGCGTCTAAGGCAGATGGTAATAGGAGGTAGGGGACACGATGTTTACCCAGGTTCGTGCCCTCTTGATGGAGGTAATACCCTACGTCTTGCTTGATTGATCTTGATGATATGAGGATTACAAGAGTTGATCTACCACGAGATCGTAGAGGCTAAACCATAGAAGCTAGCCTATGGTATGATTGTATGTTGTCCTACGGACTAAACCCTCCGGTTTATATAGACACCGGAGGGGGCTAGGGTTACACAAAGTCGGTTACAAGGGAGGAGATCTAAATATCCATATTGCCAAGCTCTCCTTCCACGCCAAGGAGAGTCCCATCCGGACACGGGACGAAGTCTTCAATCTTGTATCTTCATAGTCCAACAGTCCGGCCAAAGGATATAGTCCGGCTGTCCGGAGACCCCCTAATCTAGGACTCCCTCAGGTTGCCTCCCAACAAGCGCTATTGTTTAACGAATAGATCTAGGTGTTGTCATCTTTGGTATGAAATTCCTTGATCACACACATATAATCCTTAGGAGGTTCTTTGGTTTTGTCAATGATCAAACCCCTAGGCAAGAAATCTAGAAATTCACTTGTAGGAATTGGTTCCTTAATAATATCGAAAAAATTGGGGTGGACACTTATTGATTTAAGATCTTCATTTTCTTTACTAGAAGATTCACCCTTATTCATAGGAACATAAATAAACTTGGCAATCTTATTAGCATGGTTGGAAAAAGTGGTAGGCGTAAGCGAGGCGGTTGGCCTTCGCCTAGTGCCTAGGCGGTGCCTAAGCACCCTAGGCGCGGCCTAGACGGTAATATAGTTTTTACTCGTAGTGTATTTTTGATTATTATATGGGTGTTGATATTAGTTTAGGGCATATAAATAAGTTAATTGCCGTCTATTGCCATTGGAACATAACCCGTTTGGCATATCAGTGCAGTATGTGGCATGATTTCCTGCTTGGGTAAGCAATTCCTTGCTTGCCCTGCCTAGACCTCCATTTATGCCCTAGGCGAGGCGTTTATCCATTGCCTAGCGCCTAGGCGTGCCTAAGCGCCTCCTAGGCACTGCCTTTTCCAACAGAGCTTATTAGGAGGAAGATTTTGAGTAGTTTTGGCAGAGGAAAAAGCGGAACCCAAGTTGGTAATAATATCTTCTAGTTTGCCAATTCTAGTAGAATCTTGATCTATCTTTTCATTAACTATGGGTTACTTTTCCCTAAGATTCTTTCAAGTAACTCCTACATTAGATCCATATTGAGTAATCTGATTATGAATCTTTTTATCCAAATTTTCAATCAACTCTACAGTAGCAATTTTATTCTCAATAATATCAAGTCTTTGCATCACATGTTCCAAGGTTAAAATAGTTTCATTGATCAAAAGAGGCGGGGGCCTAGCAAATCTATCATGGCATTGTCAGAATCAAAAGTATGATTACCTCAGAAATTTCCCCCAGTAATGGTATCTAGAACATATCTATTCCAATGAGTAATTCCCACCTAAAAATTGCAAAGAAGAACGGCAGTAGATTGCTTTCGATTAGATCTATTTTGAGCATTACAAATTCTATACCAAGCATCTTTTAGATTTTCTCCGCCCCTTTGTTTAAAATTGAGAACTTCATTATCGGGAGTGCTAACAATGATGGGAGGACTACCCATGGGAGCGAGACAAGCTATCGAACGCATGAGCACACAAAAAGCAAATGAATAAGATGAACTGAAGAGGGCCGAAGAAAAGGCAAATGTTTTAGAAAATCATATTAGAAGTGGGGGAGAGGAAATCGAAAGGCGAATGGCGAATAATGTAATGCAAGAGATGAGAGTTTATGATGGGTACTTGGTATGCCTTGACTTGGCGTAGATCTCCCTGGCAACGGCGCCAGCAATTCTTCCTACTACTTCTTGAGCTTGCGTTGGTTTTTCCCTTGAAGAGGAAAGGGTGATGCGGCAAAGTAGAGATAAGTATTTCCCTCAGTTTGAGAACCTAGGTGTCAATCCAGTAGGAGACAATGCTCAAGTTACTGAATACCTGCACAAACAATCAAACAACTTGCACCCAACGTGATAAAGGGGTTGTCAATCCCTTCACGGTTACTTGCAAAAGTGAGATGTGATAGAGATTGATAAAAGTAAACAAACGGTAAAGTAAATATTTTTGGTATTTTTGGTTTATAGATCGGAAAGTAAAACATTGCAAAATAGTAGATCGGAAACTTATATGATGGAAAATAGACCCGGGGCCCATAGTTTCACTAGAGGCTTCTCTCAAGATAGTAAATAATATGGTGGGTGAACAAATTACTGCCGAGCAATTGATAGAAAAGTGCAAAGTTATGACGATATCTAAGGCAATGATCATGAATATAGGCATCGCGTCCGTGTCAAGTAGACCAAAACGGTTCTGCATCTACTACTATTACTGCACATATCGACCACTATCCAGCAATGCATCTAAGTATTAAGTTCATAAAGAACGGAGTAACGCATTAAGCAAGATGACATGATGTATAGGAATTAACTCAAGCAATATGATGAAAACCCCATCTTTTTATCCTCTATGGCAACAATACAATACATGCCTTGCTGCCCCTACTGTCACTGGGAAAGGACACCGCAAGATTGAACCCAAAGCTAAGCGCTTCTCCCATTGCAAGAAAAACCAATGTAGGTCACCAAGACAAACTGATAGTTCGAAGAGAATTACCAAGATATCAAATCATTCATAAAAGAATTCAGAGAAGATTCAAATAATATTCATAGATAAGCTGGTCATAAATCCACAATTCATCGGATCTCAACAAACACACCGCAAAAAAGTATTACATCGAATAGATCTCCAAGAACATCGTGGAGAACATGGTATGGAGAATCAAAGAGAGAGAAGAAGCCATCTAGCTACTAGCTATGGACCTGTAGGTTTGAGGTAAACTACTCACGCTTCCTCGGAAGGGCAATAGAGTTGATGTAGAAGCCCTCCGTGATTGAATCCCCCTCTGGAAGGATGCCGTAAAAGGCCCCTAGATGGCATCTCACGGGTACAGAAGGTTGTGGCGGTGGAAAAGTGTTTTCATGGATGCCCCTGTTGGTTTGGGGATATATGGGAATATATAGGCGAAACAATTAGGTCAGGAGGTGAACGAGGGGCCGACAAGAGTGGGGGGCACGCCCTACCCCATGGGCATGCCCTCCATCCTTGTGGCCGCCTTGTGGCTCCTCCGACTTCATCTCCAAGTCTCCTGGTTGTCTTCTGGTCCAAGAAAAATCATCGCCAAGGTTTTATTCCGTTTGAACTCCGTTTGGTATTCCTTTTCTGCGAAACTCAAAAACAGGGGAAAACAGGAACTGGCACTGGGCTCTAGTTTAATAGGTTAGTCCCAAAAATAATATAAAATATCATACTAATGCATATAAAACATCCAAAACACATAATATAATAGCATGGAACAATCAAAAATTATAGATACGTTAGAGACGTCTCAATGATTCCATCATTGGAGCAGCTCCGGTGAGCCGTAAGACATTGAGGCTGAAGTAGTACACGACAGGCATCATTAGTATCAAGTGGGATTTGATACGTCTCCGTCGTATCAATAATTTTTGATTGTTCCATGCCAATATTATTCAACTTTCATATACTTTTTGGCAACTTTTTATATTATTTTTGGGACTAACATATTGATCAAGTGCCCAGTGCCAGTTCCTGTCTGTTGCATGTTTTTGGTTTCGCAGAATATCCATATCAAACGGAGTCCAAACGGGATAAAAACGGACGGAGCTTATTTTTGGAAAATATGGAAAATTCGGAAGGAAAATCAACGCGAACCAGTGCCCGAGGTGGTCACGAGGCAGGGCCCCCCCTAGGGCGCGCCCCCTACCCTCATGAGCCCACCATAAGGCGGTTGACTCTCTTCTTTTGCTGCACGAAAGCTAATATTCGGAAAAAATCACGGCAAAGGTTTCAGGCCAATTGGAGTTACGGATCTCCATATATATACGAAACAGTGAAACAGAGCCAGAACAGAACGCAGAACCAGAGAGAAACAGAGAGATAGATCCAATCTCGGAGGGGCTCTCGCCCCTCCCATGCCATGGAGGCCAAGGACCAGAGGGGAAACCCTTCTCCCATCTAGGGAGGAGGTCAAGGAAGAAGAGGAAGAAGGGGGCCCCTCTCCCCCTCTCCTCCGGTGGCGCCGGAACACCGCCGTGGCCATCATCATCATCACCGCGATCTTCACCAACACCTCCGCCATCTTCACCAACATCTCCATCACCTTCCCCCCTTTATCTACAGCGGTCCACTCTCCCGCAATCCGCTGTAGCCTCTACTTGAACATGGTGCTTTATGCTTCATATTATTATCCAAGGATGTGTTGCCATCCTATGCTGTCTGAGTAGATTTTCGTTGTCCTATCGGTGGTTGATGAATTGCTATGATTGATTTAATTTGCTTGTGGTTATGTTGCTGTCCTATGGTGCCCATCATATGATTGCGCGTGTGGATCACACCATAGGGTTAGTTGTATGTTGATAGGACTATGTATTGGAGGGCAAGAGTGACAGAAGCTTCAACCTAGCATAGAAATTGATGCATATGGGATTGAAGGGGGACCAATATACCTTAATGCTATGGTTGGGTTTTACCTTAATGAACATTAGTAGTTGCGGATGCTTGCTAATAGTTCCAATCATAAGTGCATAGAATTCCAAGTCAGGGATGACATGCTAGCAGTGGCCTCTCCCACATAATACTTGCTATCGGTCTAGTAAAGTAGTCAATTGCTTAGGGACAATTTCGCAACTCCTACCACCACTTTTCCACACTCACGATATTTACTTTATCGTTTCTTTATTTAAACAGCCCCTACTTTTATTTACGTACTCTTTATTATCTTGCAAACCTATCCAACAACACCTACAAAGTACTTCTAGTTTCATACTTGTTCTAGGTAAAGCGAACGTCAAGCGTGCGTAAAGTTGTATCGGTGGTCGATAGAACTTGAGGGAATATTTGGTCTACCCTCCTCGTTGAGTTTGACACTCTTACTTATTGAGAACTGTTGCGATCCCCTATACTTGTGGGTTATCAGGATTCTAATAGCATCTCCAATAGAAGATGTAAAAAACATTACCAAAAAGAGATAGATATAGAATTTAAATCACCAAAAAACACCTGACTACAACAGATGAGGTAAAAACTATTGACTCTAGACTTAACTGCCGAAAGTAAAATTTACTATGGAATCTGAATGTTACTATCGAAACTGAATGCACTGGTAGCACAGAGGCACTTCACATGTAGTTTAGGCCGCTCGAGCACTAGTAGTAGAGAAACAGTGATCTAAATCAGCAGGCGATCGACAGGGAACAAAGTAGCAGATAGCAACCGGAGCAGCAGCGCGAACTAGAGCCAGAGCAGCAACTCGTGTAGCTGCAGCAGCCCGTTTACCAGCATCAGTAGCGCGAGCGAGAGAAAGAGCAGAGCAGCAGCATGAGCAAGGGGGAGAGCAGAGCAGCAGCATGAGCGAGCGAGAGCTGGAGCAGTAGCAGCAGCAGCGCAAGCGAGCGAGCGAGACCCGGAGCAGCAGCAGCAAATCCGGTTGGTATGGACGTAGCCGCCGAAGGGGCCTCGCACTGGGGAGAGCCACCATGGAGATGTCGCCCACGGCGCCGGCTTCGAGGAAGCCGCGCCATGGGGGTGCGAGATGGAGCATCGTCGGCGCTGGGAGGTCGAGCTAAGGAGAAGGTGTGATGCGATGAGTGTACAACCTCTTTGGTGGCGCCGAGTAGTCCTCGGCTTTGTCCAAAGGGTCGGTGAGGATGATGTGGTTCCAGTGGAGCAGGTTAAGGCGGCAGTGTGGGGATGGATCTGCCGTGATAGACGAGGCGATCGTCGGAGCAGCTCCTTCGAGGTGGAGGACGAGGCGGCTGAACCGGCGAGAGGACGAGATGGATGACGGATCCTCATCTGGGGAGTTGGATGAGGGACGTCGAGCTGTTGCGGTGGACGACGTCATCAGGGAAGAGGCTCCGGCTGGGCAGCGCTGAGGTGGCGGATGGAGGAGGGTGGGGTGTCAAGGATGGAGCAGAGAAGTTATGGCAGCCTGGTATTTTGAATGGCGAAAAGGAGGATATGCGAGGGGGAACCATGACTTAGGGACGCGCTTGTCCAAAATGTAGGGTGTGTTACAAAAGTACCCCCACCGATTTGAACTAGCGGCCCTTTCGGCTCAGGGTTAGAAGGGGGATTTCACGTGTCGGGATTCGGCAGCTGGAGGGAGTTTTCATGCGCGTTATAATTTCGGATAGCAAGGTGCGAGTTTTGGGAGCACGATATTTGAATTTTCAGGATATAAAAAGGTGCGAGTAGAATTTTAAGGACAAGCCTAACATGTAATATTCTACATACCAAATCAATTCGCACTTCCCTCAATGAAAAAACAAAAAATAAAACTATTCACACCACACAAAGAGAGAGTATTGTCCCGTTTTACTATACAAATGCTATTCAAAGCTATGAATCCATGTTATGTCCAATTAAATTTTTTGTTGGCTGTACAATGCATCTAACCTACTCATACCAACATTTTAGTGCATTCCAAATGTTTATACTACTGCTGTAATTCGAACTAAATTTGAATTTGTTTCTCTATTTGAATAAAAATCTACAATCATGATTGTTGCCAACTTAAACCATCATTCGTGTATTATCTTAACAACACACCACATGATTACTATAGAGATAGATATGAACTATGTGTACTATATGAACTCGAATTCAAATTTTTGAATACACTTGATGTTGATTCCAAATAATAGTACATTTGATGTACTAACTAAATCTTCAGAATCTAAACCATGTTCCATACGTACATCGTGTTTATCACACAAAGTATAGTGCCCCGCCCCCTACATCATGACAAGTATTTAGCCCTGAGCTGCAAAAGCCACACATTATCACAAATTATAATCAATGTTCTATATATTATATATACTACTAGCAAGATGCCCATGCGTTGCACGGAACATCAAGATGAATTTGTATGAGTAGTTTATCTTATGGGAGAAAAGGATGAACGAGGGAAGGACTTATTTGCGTATCTTTTTTCAAAATTGCCATAGTTTCCTTCCGATCCGTCAGATATAAATCAGACGGCCTATATTGCAGGATGGCAGGCACACCATCATCACCAACTTCCTTTTTTAATATAAAATATGTTATATGTAGTATAACATGTTCATAACCACACCACGCGTATCACCGTTATATATATTCATGCATGCATCGGTTTAAAATACTATGATAAATTCTTCAAATATCCGAATTTAGTTTTTAAAATGAATTATTTTCTCTATTCGTCTTTTACATCCACACAATCCTCTTATCTTTGTAGCTAGCGCTAACATCTCTCGTGCATGCACACACCTGCCTCCCTCTCACCCTCCCTCAGCATTCTCTAGCTCCATCGCGCAAATTTGTCTTTTCTCTTTAGGTTGTTCACCCATGGTGTGTGTAGGCCCCCATCTCCTTCTTTCTGGCACACACCGATCGATATGCCTCTCTAGCCAGGTGTGCCTACCACAAACACAAGCTTGCCCTCTTCTCTTCTCACCGTCTATTCCTTACTCCAGCCCCTCTTTTCATCGATCTCGTACTCGCACAATCCTTCCCAATCGATATAGTATGCCTCTCGCACCACCTCCTAGTTGCATCCCTCTCTCTCTATACTTCTCTTTGGGCCTTATTTTCTTCTAACACATACATGCATGTATACCGATCGATCTCCCTACATATACCTAGGTCAACTTTAACTATTTCCCCCCACACATCGATCGACCTACCTCACAAGTTATGTCTCTCCTTGCTCTGACAAAGGACGATTGATCTTCCTATGTAGTTACGTCTACTTACCATAGCCATATCACCCCCATCATTCGTGCATGTCTCCTGACCCGTCTCTCACACGCACATGCACAGATAGGCAGGCATCCCCTCTCTTATTGATATTGCAGGCGTGCCCTCCATTTTTTAGCAAGACTCTCCCACCATTTGTGAGAAGCAACTCCACCACCAACCCCTCCGACACTCTAGCTCTGCCTCTCTCCCAACCTTATTCCTCTCCTACACATATGCATGGATGTCGATCGATCCCCCTCAATACATAAGGTAGGTCTCTCTCCTCCTCCACACATATACCAGCCATTATACCTATATAGTTAGGTCTCTCCCCCCACCCCTCCCCCCCCACACCAATAGTCGAGCGCTGGAGGTAGGTATCCATGCCACAGAGACAAATTGCACATGTCCCCTCTCACGTTCTAGTAGGCCAGCCACCCTATATATTTGATGTGGGTGCACACAAATTCGATGGCACTCTTCATCGATTGCGCGCGCGCACACACATCATCCCTCTTCGATTATATGGATACCTCACGCCGATGATGCCTCCACTCTCTTCTCGTGGATCGCCCCCTCTATATATGATATATCCATGCCTCTGTTTCACACACATTGCATATGTTACATTTTCTGATTGAAATATCATCGACACATATTCCCTGTCTATCTCTCATGCCCCCCCAAAAAATACTCACGAACCCACACACACTATATCTCTCTACGTTTGTATCTCTCTCACACAAACCCGCGTAGGTGGTGTACGTACACGAAGAGAATAGGTGCACGTACTCACGCTTTGCGCCAACCACACCCGCGTGGGTACACAGTGGAGCTCATTTCTGTACGAAATGGCAGCCCGCGTGCTAATTTGAGTGCGTGTAGCGGTTGTTTACCTATGGAGGTCGTGTATCATGCGTGCACAAAACAAAGTTCTGCTTGATGCATTGGCGCATTATTTTTAAATAAAGTTATATCGCTCAATGACATGTACACAGAATATAAAACGATTTTATGGAGAAAAAGGTAGTCCGCTCCACTATATGCAATGGAGATTGCTTGCCGGGGTTTGTCCCTCTTCAGAGTATCTCACACAAGGCGGCAGTGGCCTCTCTCTCACCGTTGGTCACTGATCCGGCCACATCTCGTCCGCCAGCGAAAAGGGAGGATGTGCATCGTTTCTCCGTTTGACGGCGCTGAGGCATCATGTCCCAATCCACGGTACTCGCCATTCTCTTTGACCAAGCTCCGGCACAGTCGGGCCTACGCCACTTGCTCGCTGCCGCAGTATGGGCAAATCCTGCCCGCTACCGCTCTCCTAGTTACACCCCGACGACCCCCATGTATCCCCTCCGGCCTTGCTCCACTGCCCATCTTCCCACGTTGCTGCATGTGGAAAATCTTGCATGTGGATCTTCCCTAGTTCTTTGCCCAAAACGTAGCTTGCCCAGCGTACTTTCCATATTGCAATCTCGTCCTCACGCCGTTTTAGATAAGCACAACCGTGATGTTATCTTCCCTTAGGACAAGGAATATGCTTCTTTTTTGTCGTCCTATGTGTCATCAATTGTTATCGGCCAGTAATTGTTTCCTTTCTACCTCTTTTTTGGAAACAGGGCTATCCATTTCACCTAGTTGCTATTGCGAACTTTCGATGAACTGCAGAGATCACTTTTTTCTTAAGAGTGTTTTGTGCAGCTGTACTAAAATGTCACACAGGCAACTCCTCTACATTTCAGTGCGACTGCACAAAGGGAGATTGGTTTTTCTCTATCCTCCTCATCCAACTCCGAGCCTAATCTTCTCCAACTATTTTCTTAATCTTCTCCAACTAGTTAGTCTTAAGAGAGACTGCAAAGGTGACCGGCTTCTATTTGTGTGTTTATTGTTTCATCAACAGTCCTCTATTATTGTAACCACATTTAGGCCTGTTCGGCTACGGACCACTCCAGTGAAATCACTCACTCCGCTCCGCTCAACACTGGGAGCGCTCCAGTGAGCGAGACGAGTGGTAGTGGCGCGTTCGACTGGCTCTGCTCCAGGTAAGTGTGGGCTGCCAGCCCATTGCAGGCAAATACAGCCCGTTCAAGTGCAAGAGAGAGAGAGAGATGGGATAAATGGGAGCGTACCGGTTCAGGTCTCTCACTTGGCGGCGGCATTTTCTGTAATTTCAAGCTGATCCAGATTCTGCTGAAATGTAGAGCGACAGAAGTGCTGCTCCGTAAAAATGAACCGTGCGCAGCTCCACTCTGCGACTTCAGCTCCGCGGATTTGGAGAGTTCGGGTCCGCTCCGCCTACTCCAGCAGCGGAGTTGGGAGCTGGAGTGTTTCCGAACAGGCCCTTAATATCTTTAGAACAGGGACGCTAAGCTCTATTTTAGAGGAACTGCACAAAATGATCGGAATGTTGCATGGTCCAGGGAGCTACTTTTTTCCCAACATGCCTTGTTCATTTAGACGGAGCTAGAGGGAAGTTGTTGCCAATGAAAGAATGGATCAATTTTAATTTAACACCTTCTCACCACTTTGTCTTCATTTGTAATGTAAGTATTAGTTCTGATCTGCTAATCATTGAGATGCATTAGCAAGGAAGTTAGTTTTTTTCCGAAAGAGCATGGATGGCTAGACACACAAAACAAAAGCCGAAATCTCAGAGCATTGTACAATTTCATGTCGCTGGAAAATTATTTGTATATTATGTCAATTATGTAAACAAATGTTGGAAGCTTGATAGCATTGCCAGAAGCCTCTTCAGCATCCAGGTCCATGTGCCATGCACAAAATTATACTCCCTCCGTTCCTAAATATTTGTCTTTTTAGAAATTTCAAATGGACATATTGTAGAGTGTAGATTCACTCATTTTGCTTCGTATGTAGTCACTCGTTGAAATCTCTAGAAAGACAAATATTTAAGAACGGAGGGAGTGGTGCACAACCACATGGGAGACTCGTCCTGGTCGTTGTGCCACACTTATAGTGAGTAATGAGCAGTCTAATCATAAGCCCCACCTTTCCCACTGTAAGTTGCTCGGAAGGAGCAACCATCAATACCTCTTCTTTGAATCCGCTCATACTACTCCCTTAGTCACTGTTTATAGAGCACGCTTCAACAATCTTTGGGACCAAGGCGACTAACGATCGACCTGAAAAATAGCATTGGTAGTCATAGCACGGCATCTATTAGTAGAGGAAATAATGCATACACACATGCATGCAGTGCTTCCACCCCGGGTACACACATGCATGCACTTACTCCACTCCGCGTACACACCTACATCGAGAGAAAATTGTGGACTAGATTGCGGTTACCACGCCTAATTAAATGAGCATTAAACCAAACGCATCTAAAATCTCTCTGGTGGTGGAAATGCATGAGAATGAAGCGCGCCGTGTAAACTGTGATGGGGGGAGGAGTTGTTTGAAGGAGAAAAACCAAGTACGTGTATGGCCAGTCGGTCAACGCATTTCCTATTCGCGTATCACTGACATGTGGGACTGGAGTGTGAGCAAACTGATCTCAATTGATGGCAAAATGGCCAACCCGTCATTCCTTGAGAGAGACGAGGAGCGAGAGCACACAGACGGGCTCGCACAGAGACTAAGATATATTCGAACATGGTTGATCAATATCATCATTACATGTTTGATGATTTTTAATAGTACTATTGGGCTTCCTTTTTCCGCACTTCTCCCGAATAAATGTGTACTTTATCAAAGATTAAAATAAAATAAGAGTACAGACGCTCCACCATGAGGTTACTAGTAGTTGTATACTAGTAGTAGTACTACTACTCGTACTACTAAACCTTGCGCTTGGCTCTTTGCCTCTTCGTGAAGTCGAACAATGATGGTACTATAGTGTATGCCTCTAGCAATCTGACACTGAATGAACTGTTGCATGTCCACCACCTGGGCAAGGGTAGGTTGCATTATTCAAAAGCTTCTCAACATCCTGCGAACCACCAGGCTTGAGGTAGATGGAGAGGGCGTAAGCGAGCTTCACCTTGTCCTGCAAGTTTCTCCTCATTCTACGAGTTGATAGGACACACCAGAAAGTAGTGCTAGTACATACTCACTCCTTTCCGGTTAATATGGCTTAATCTTTTTTGCGGGAAAATTTGAGAGCTTTATTCATATATAAGCATTCTTAGGACGATCAGCCAAGACACTGGTCACTAGGAAGTGATGTACCCCACAAAAAAAGAAGGAAGCGAGGTGTTTCATCAAGCCAGCTCTCGGTCACATCAAAGTGCAGCAAGCATGGTTCCCACAAATATGCGCTGCAAGGTTTGCTGACCTGTTTACATGTTGAATAACAAAAAGATAAAATATTACCAAGCGCTCCTATTTCTAATAGGACAGGAGCCAGAATTAAGCGAGAATTGTGGTGAAAGTTCCATGCAATCAACTTCCATTATCACATGCGAGACCCCTCAAAGAGAACCAAATGTGTTGAAGATTGCTTTATCATAGATTAAAATAAAATAAGAGTGCAGACGCTCCACCATCTGGTTCCTAGTAGTACATACCTGTATAGTAGTACTAGTAGTAAACTTTACACTTGGTTGTTCGCCTCTTCGGGAGGTCGAACAATAATGGTACTAGTACAGTGTATGCTTCTAGCAATCTGGCATTGAATTAACTGTTGCACGTCCACTGCCTGAGCGAGGGAGAGCTTGCATTAGTCAAAAGTTTCTCCTTATCCCGCGAGCCACCGCATGCAAGCTTCTCCCATCCTGCAAGCTTCTCCTTGTTCGGCAAGTTGACAGGACACAGCAAAGTAATGCTAGTCCATACTACCTCCTTTCCGGCTAATATGGCTTAATTTGAAACGAGATAAATACACTATCTGTCATTGTATATTTGTAAAAATATGGTCAGTGGACTTCATAATATGCTCATTGCGCTCAATATATACATTTTCCAGTGTTTATACAGTCACTAGTTCACCCTGGCTGAGTATGTGTGTGCATGCACATGTAGGTTGAGCACTTGACACTGGTGCACGTCGGTCCTAAACAAACGGTTTAAAACCCCTTTCCGCGACGGCATTTGGAACCGTCGCCAAGTGAGTGTGGGCGATAGGGGGGGTCCTTCCCACACGACCCAGAAATTGTCGGGGATAGGGCTCCTACAGTACTCCTACTCATTAATGCTCGCATTGTTATCGCAATCAGTATTATGTGGTGCTACGTTTATGATGCGTGGCCCATCACAAATGGTTCACTATTATAGAACGTGTATGATGCATGGCCCATCACAAACGGTTCACCGTTAAGAAGATTAGCTAATCGTCGTACGAGTGTCGGCCAGGATTACAAAACGTTGGACCTGTTGACACCTGATTTTGGCAAGATACAGAGTGAAAGGTTTTTCAGCATGAGAAAATTTCATATCATCGAGTGAAACAACTTTCATGTTTAGGCTATCGCCATTCGACCTCATCTCAGTGGCTGAAGCTATACTCCGAGTGACAAAATTTAATGTTCTGAGTGCTTTTCGGCCGATTACGCCCTCAATATGACCTCAGATGAAGGAGTGCTTTAAAGGAATTATCTTCGTCTCATCGAGACGATCGATTTTCATATATAAATCATCTCAATCCGAGTTCATATGCAAAAGTTATTAGTCAATACGGTCTAGACAGGCCAGAGACCAAAATATTACGCTTGACACCAGACACATGTTGATGAGTGTCTGATGCAAAGCGTGAGCAATTCGGCCTTCAAGACGGACTTGAATTGAAAAACCTTCAACACGGAAAAGTTTCGTCTCGTCGAGCCGATCGATTTTCATATATAATTCGTCTCAATCCGAGGTCGTATGAGGTCTGGAGAGACAAATCAAGATCAGGCTATGTTTTCAGTCGGAAAATCCGAGTGAAAAGTTTACCATCCGAGTGAAAGTTTACGGTCGAGTGAAAATTTACCGGTCGAGTGAAAGTTTGCTGACCGGATGAACTTATTATTATCCAAGTGGAAATATAGTCATCCGAGTGGAAATATGGTCATCCGAATGAAATTGTCCTCCAGGTGAAAATATTCCGAGTGAAAAGATTACCATCGAGACGAAAACTTGCTGATCGAATAAGATAATGCCTTCCGGGTGGAAATATAGTCATCCGAATGGAAATATTGCCTTCCGAGTGAAAATATGGTAATCCGAGTGAAAATTGTATTCCGAGTGAAAGATTCTAAGCATCCGAGTGAAAAAATCCAGTCGAACGATCCAAGTGAATGACTCTAATCCGAGTGGATGAGCTCGAATCCGAGTGAAATTGAACATATGCCTGAAAGTTTATCAAGATGACCTCGGATGAAGAAGTGTTCAATACAGAAGTTGTGCGTATCATAAAGACGGGAAACTTTGATTTTGGAGTCATCATCATCAGAGATAGTATATAGCCTACAAATTCACTACGAGACTCGGATAATCCAGTCTACTGCAAGACCGAGTCCGACTGGAAGATAAAGATGACATCGAAAAGTATTCAAGATGGCCTTATTTGAAAAAGTGATCAACGTGAGAGTTGTTCGTATCGTCGAGGCGCACAAGTTTGATATTTGGGCCGTCTTGATCGGAGATCATATACAAGCCCGGCGGCCCACGCAAGAAGGAAGACAGGGTTTGGGCCAGATTCAGACTGAATCCGAGTTGGAATAGAATTAGGACTCTAGGACGTGAATTGATGTAATTTTTCTTGTAAGAAAAGCCTAGACGAATCCTTTACTTGTACGGGAAGTCCAGCCGCCTCTTATATATGTTGGGGGTGACGGCCGATTGAACAACACACAATCGAACAAATCAATATACTACTTTTTCATCTACGTTTTATCTCTCCACCGTTTTTCTATCTCGTTCTTCGCTGTTCTTCGTGTTTGAGAGCTGCGAATCCCGAGGCTCTAGGGGCGAGCGAATCAACCTAGGGCAGCCCATAGCCGCCGCACTCCCTGACGAGGTCCCTCCCGGGGGTGTGGGGTTTTTGGGTCTGCAAAAGTGCCCGTCAACTGTCTTGCGTATCGCGCTGTCGGTCGGGTCTCCTTCGACGTGAGCTGCGGTGCATCACCCCCGGCATCGAGGGTACACGTGACGTGTTCGTGTGTCAACACACTTTTTGGCGACTCCGCTGGGGACTGAAGATCAATCGTCATCATCCACCATGTCCGATCTTCCCAAGCCATCTGATGTAGACGCCGATAACATCATTAAGCCTAGTCTTGATGAGATATCGGCCGATCATCGCCAAGTCTATGAGGAGTACAAGAAGGCGCGTGAAGAGAGGGATTTGCAGGAGTTCCTTGCAAAATTCAAGAAGGATCGCCAAGGCAACATCACTCCGATTGAAGAAATCAAGTTCCCTCCTCTTCAAGCCGAGCAGGTTAAACCCTCTATGAGTACTACTTTTTCTCCTGGGTAGTGGGCTGAGATTGAGAGTCGTATTGCTGATGGTAACAATCTAGTCTATCAAACTTTCATAGAAAATACTAATGCTCAGAAGAATATATCTCAATCGGCTAGTGGTAATGACGGTGTAGCTTCCAGTGTGCAAAACCCTAATCTGGCTTTACCTATTTCATCGGCGCCTCCCATGCTGATGGCTTATTACCCTACCCATACAAATCAGATTGTGGCTGCACCCATTATTCCTATCATGAGCATGCCAGGTTCGGTGGCAACGCCGAACCAAACCCTACCTACGGCTACAATCACTCGACCACTACCAAATTATGGGTCGATGTACATGCCACAATTCCTACCCACAACTAGCAACCCTACTCCTTCTATGCCACTGCCACAAGCTGCATCGTCCACTATGGATGATGGTCTAGCTAATCTTAGAGAGGAGATGGCTAAGATGCTTCGAGAAAATTTTGGAGTTGAGTTACCTCGGAATCGGATTTACCAAAAGCCATACCCCGAGTACTTTGATGCCATCCAGTGCCCTCCGGGATATAAGATTCTAGATTTTGTTAAGTTCAATGGAGAGGGCACAAAAACCACATGGGAGCATGTTAGTCAATACTTAGCACAACTAGGTGAAGCAGGCTCACTAAATGAGTTGAAAGTGCATTTGTTTCCTTTATCTTTAACTGGTACTGCATTCTCATGGTTTTCTTCTTTACCACATGGTTCCATTCAGGTTTGGTCACAGCTAGAGCAGAAATTTCATGATCACTTTTATAGCGGCGACAATGAACTCAAGTTATCACATCTAACATCGGTTAAACAGAAGCATGATGAATCGGTCTCCGATTACGTCAAGAGATTCAGAGAAACAAAAAACCGGTGTTTTAGTTTGGTGATAACCGAGAGAGACTTGGCAGACCTAGTGCTGAGTGGTTTGAGAACTCCCATTAGAGAAAAGCTAGAAGGTTATGAGTTCTTAAATATCAACCAAGTCTTACAAAGGGCATTGGCTCAGGAAAGCCGAAGCAAAGATCTCAAAGAAGTGCATAGATACAAAGCCGATTGTCCAAAGATGAATATGGTGGAATATGATAGTGATCACTCAGACCATGAGGGTGATGTTTTTGCTACTGAATTTGTTTGGTCATCTAAGGCCAAACCCTTTACTTGCAATGATCTGAAACCGATTCATAAGAATCGTGATGAAGAGATGAAGTTTACTTTTAACATTGCTAAGTGTGATAGAATATTTGATGCTTTGCTGCAGGCTAAGATTATTAGAATATCTCATACTTTACCGCCGTTTGAAGAGCTAAAATGGCGTGCTTATTGCAAGTATCATAATTCTTTTTCTCATGCTACTAACGATTGCAATGTTTTTCGACAACAGATACAATCGGCCATTAATGACGGACGATTGAAATTTTCTGAGATGCAAGTTGATAAACAGCCTTTTCCAATGAATACCATGGATTTGGAAGGGAAGAAGCTACTCATTCGGCCGGAGGTAGCCGAATCTGCTAACAAAGCTAATGTCATTGTTAGTGAGCCCAAGAAAGACAAGGAGGACAACAAGGTCTTGGGGAGACAGGTTGTGCTTGGTAAGCAACCCGATGGCAAGGAAGTGATCAAAATCACCATCAAGAATCCTACACTCGCGGGGCAACTGCAAGTGCAAGAAAATGCTCGTGTGAGATTTGTTAAGCCCAAGAGTCCAGAAATTGGCAAGTGGAAAAGGAATGAAGTTAAAGTACAACGCAAGCGTATCAAGCCAACTTTTGATATGTTGCTGTCCAAGTACACCAACCAGTCGGCCAGTTCTAGCTTTAATCGGCCGACTCATCTGAAGCGACCAAGGTCACCATCAGCTGATATGTTCAGTCAGTATATGAAACCGAGTGGACCGAGGGTGCCGTTTCCAGAAGAGCATATGCAATCTGTTTGGGATCGACTTAACTATTCATATAGAGGCCGACTGAACATCAGTAACTATCGGTCGGCTGGTCAAAACATGCGACCGGATGGAAATTATCCGAGTGTAAGAATGCACCCAGGTGGAAGCTATCCGAGTGAAGAAATGTGGCCGAGTAGATTCCATCCGAGTGATATTCATCCGAGTGGATTCCATGAGAGTAAAAAGGTGCGCCCGAGTGGAAATTTCATGCATCTGGAAAGTCGAAAAGAATGGCGTGTTAAATCACCAAGTGTTGCAGCGGTTGAGTCGGGAAAAGGCAAGGAGAAAATTGATGCCGACTCACTTATCTTGGGCGCCGAAACATTCGCCATACAGCAGCCGATTGTGCATAGCAATCCGACTGAGCCGATACTTGCTATCGCGCCAAAGCACTCGGCTAATGACCATGAAGCAAGCACCAGCCAAGTAAAAACAAGAGATCCTAAATACACTCAGCCAAAGTGGTGTCCTCCAGGGCTAACAAAGACACAAAAGAGGAAACTACAGAGGTTAAGGAGTCGAGAGATGGCAGAACAGGAGGCCGGGAAACAAAGGGATAAGTTGTTCAATGACACTCGACCCATGGTTCCACCAAAACAAGTGTGGAGGCCTAAACAAATACAAGATACATCAGCTTCTACATCTATCACAGCAATACCTACATCACCAAAGGAGGACGATGCAACAGATATGACATCTGCGACACTTCTTACTTATCCATCACTCGAACAAATTTCAGAATCGGTGGATGCACTCGAGGAGGAGACTGATATGTTGGACTATGAGTCTATGCCGGTTCATGAAGGTATGGATACCAATATGGTGTACTACTTACCTGCTAAGTTTCGTGCTGTAGATGAAGAAGGGGAGGTGGCTCAGCTGGATTTTGGCCCTAAAAACGCAATATTCGAGAAGCCAAAAGAACCAGTAACACATCTTAAACCATTATATCTCAGAGGTCATATCAATGGGTCGCCGCTCACTCGGATGCTTGTTGATGGTGGTGTTGTGGTAAATCTTATGCCCTATTCGGTCTTCAAGAGATTGGGTTTGCCTGATGAAGAATTGATCAAGACCAATATGGTGCTCAATGGATTTGAAGGCAAAGAGAAAACTGAAGCCAAAGGTGTGATGTATGTGGAGCTTACAGTCGGAAGCAAAACTTTGGCTACTGCATTCTTTGTCGCTGAGGTGCAAGGTAACTACAACGTCATACTAGGTCGTGATTGGGTTCATGCAAACCAGTGCATACCATCCACTATGCATCAGTTTTTGATTCAGTGGGTTGATGATGAAGTGGAAGTTATTCACGCGGATAACTCGGCCTGTGTTGCTTTGGTCGATGCATCGGTGGATTGGCAACATCCCAATGCTACTTGCTTGACGGGACATGACTTATCAGAATTTGATTTTCTCAGCGCAACCAAGAATGGTTTTTTGCCTGTCTCTTTAAAGCCGAGTGAATGCAATTGGCTCCAAGGTATGATATGTTTAAATGGATCCTAATTCCGAGTGGTTACAAAAACGTCTTGTAAAGTATCGGTCCAATGAGAACGATATGTATGAGTCTATAGAGGAGTTGGATGACATGGATAAACTTGGACAAGGTTTTACATCAGCCGATCCGTTAGAAGAGGTAGATATTGGAGATGGTTCAGTCACTCGACCGACATTTATAAAAAAATTGAAAGCCAATTGTAAGGCTAAGTTAATCGAGCTACTGAAAGAATATGTTTGTTCCTTTGCATGGGAATATCATGAGATGCCAGGGTTAAGCCGATAGCTAGTGGAACATCGGTTGCCTATAAAGGCCGGTTTCAGACCTTATAAACAGTCGGCCAGAAATTTTAATCCAAAAACATATGACCGGATCAAGTAAGAGATCGGTCAACTGCTTGAAGCTAATTTCATTCGACCTTGTAGGTATGCCGAGTGGATTTCTAACATTGTCCCAGTAGAGAAGAAAGGATCTGGCAAGTTGAGGGTGTGCATTGATTTTAGAGATTTGAATAGGGCTACACCCAAAGATGAGTATCCTATGCCAATAGCCGATATGCTTATTAATGATGCTTCTGGACATAAGGTTATTAGCTTTCTAGATGGTAATGCCGGATACAATCAAATTTTTATGGCCGAAGAGGACATGTACAAAACGGCTTTCCGATGTCCTGGTTTCCTTGGTTTATTCGAGTGGACAGTGATGACATTCGGATTAAAAAATGCTGGCGCCACGTATCAAAGGGCTATGAATTTGATTTTTCATGATTTACTCGGTGTCATACTTGAGGTTTATATTGATGATATTGTTGTCAAATCGGATGCTTTTGAATCTCACTTGGCCGATTTGCGTTTAGCTTTTGAAAGAATGAAAAAGTATGGATTGAAAATGAATCCTTTGAAGTGTGATTTCGGCGTGTCAGCTGGCAAGTTTTTGGGTTTCATTATTCATGAAGATGGTATAGAGATTGATCCCAAAAAGATAGAGGCTATACAGAAGGTGGAGGCTCCAACATGCAAGAGAGATATGCAAAAGTTCCTTGGCAAGGTCAATTATTTGAGAAGGTTCATAGCTAATCTATCAGGGAAAGTTGATGCATTTACTCCTATCCTTCGGTTAAAGAATGATGCTGATTTCACTTGGGGGGCAAAACAACAAGAAGCATTTGATATGATCAAGAATTATTTGTGCACTCCTCCGGTGATGAAAGCACCCAAGCATAGGGAACCCTTCAGACTTTATATTGCAGCAGAGGAAGGAGTTATTGGTGCTGTTCTAACTCAAGAGACCTAAGGAAAAGAGCATGCCATCACTTATTTGAGCCACCTTTTATTGGACGCAGAGACAAGGTATACATTTATTGAGAAATTATGTCTATGCTTATATTATGCTTGCACAAAACTAAGACATTATTTAGTGCCAAGTGTTTGTGTAGTAGCTTGTCAAACCGATGTCATTAAATACATGTTGCATAGGCCAATTCTTAGTGGTAGAATTGGCAAGTGGGCTTATGCTTTGATTGAATATGATTTGGCTTATGAATCTCTAAAATCCATGAAAGGCCAAATTGTCGCTAATTTCATTGTTGAACATCGGGTTAATAACAAGCATGATGTTGATATGAACCTTGTTTCATTAGTACCATGGAGATTATACTTTGATGGTTCAGTTTGTAGCAATGGCCAAGGTGTTGGTATTGTTTATATATCTCCTCATGGTGCTGTTTTTGAAGCCTCATGCCGCTTAGAATATTTTTGCACAAACAATCAAGCCGAATATGAAGCATTGTTATTCGGCCTAGAGATGTTACTTGCTATAGGTGCTACACATATTGAGGCTTATGGTGATTCGTTACTAGTGGTGCAGCAAATATCCAAAGTCTTTCAGTGTTTGGACGAATCACTTAATGTTTATCTTGATAGATGTCTACATATAATTTCTACTTTGGATTGCTTTAGCATTGCTCATATATCTAGACATGACAATTGGAAAGCAAATGAATTGGCACAACAAGCATCCGGATATCATGTTGATCATGGCATGTTTCATATCTCTCAAAGACCGATGTCTTGTCTTGCCAATATGGGAGAGGCCGAACTTGAACCCACTGATTCGACCATTAACAAAAAGTCTAGTGCAGGTGACAATCCCGACTGGAGGAAGCCCATTGTTGATTACTTGTGCAATCCGAGTGAAAGGGTGGACAGGGTTGTTCGGCGTATGGCTTTCAAGTATACAATAAGAGATGATGGTCTTTATCGCCGAACCGTCGATGATGTTCTTCTAAAGTGTTTGGACGAGGACCAGGCAAGAGTTGCTATGGGAGAAGTACATGAAGGTATTTGTGGCACTCACCAGTCGGCTCCCAAGATGAAATGGTTATTGCGACGTGCTGGGTTTTATTGGCCGACTATGATTAATGATTGCTTCAGATATTATAAGGGGTGTGAAGCTTGTCAAAAGTTTGGTGATATTCAATTGGCTCCTGCTGCTATGTTACATCCTATTATCAAACCGTGGCCTTTCAGAGGTTGGGGTTTAGATTTCATTGGACAAATCCATCCATCTTCCTCAAAAGGGCATCGGTTTGTATTGGTGGCAACTGATTATTTCACTAAATGGTCTGAAGCAGTACCTCTCAAGAACATGACGCATACGGAGGTAATTCAATTCATAACCGAGCACATTATTCATAGATTCGGTATTCCTCAAACGTTAACTACAGATCAAGGTTCATCTTTCATGTCACACCAAGTCAGAGAGTTTGCCGAATCTTATAACATAAAGTTGCTGAATTCCTCTCCATATTATGCCCAAGCTAATGGACAAGCTGAGTCTAGCAATACAATTTTAATCAAGCTCATCAAGAAGAAGATTGAGGATAATCCAAGGAGATGGCATGACTTGTTGTCTGAGGCATTATGGGCACATAGAATCTCAAGGCATGGTGCTACGAAAGTGACTCCATATGAGCTAGTATATGGTCAGGAGGCTGTTTTACCGGTGGAAGTAAATTTGAATGCTTTGAGAATAGCCAAACAAAATGATTTATCGGCAATAGACTTCTATAACTTGTTGATGGACAACATTGATGAGGTTGCCGATAAACGTTTGGCTGCTTTAAAGGCCATAGAGAGAGATAAGTTGAGGGTGGCAAGAGCTTACAATAAGAATGTCAACTTGAAGAATTTTCAAGTTGGTGATGTCGTCTGGAAAGTGATTCTGCCGATTGGTTCAAGAGATAGAAAATTCGGGAAGTGGTCTCCAAGTTGGGAAGGTCCTTTTAGGATTGCAAGAGTTGTTCCCGGAAATTCATATTTGGTGGAATCAATAGAAGGGGCATTGTTACCTCGAGCTCTCAATGGCAAATATTTGAAGAAGTACTACCCGAGTGTATGGCAGGAAGCCTAAGTAGTCAATGGCCGATATACAATTATGGCCCTTAGCACAAACATGGCCGATACATAATTATCGCCCTGAGAAAAATAAATGGCCGATAGAGTGTTGACATCGTCCTTAGAACGAACACTATGCATATTATTTTTCGGCATGCAAGCTTTGCCGAAAAACAGGGGGGCATGTGTTGACACCTGATTTTGGCAAGATACAGAGTGAAAGGGTTTTCAGCATGAGAAAGTTTCATATCGTCGAGTGGAACAACTTTGATGTTTAGGCTATCGCCATTCGACCTCATCTCAGTGGCCGAAGCTATACTCCGAGTGACAAAATTTAATGTTCTGAGTGCTTTTCGGCCGATTACGCCCTCAATATGACCTCAGATGAAGGAGTGCTCTAAAGGAATTGTCTTCGTCTCGTCGAGGCGATCGATTTTCATATATAAATCATCTCAATCCGAGTTCATATGCAAAAGTTATTAGTCAATACGGTCTAGACAGGCCAGAGACCAAAATATTACGCTTGACACCAGACACATGTTGATGAGTGTCTAATGCAAATCGTGAGCAATTCGGCCTTCAAGACGGCCTTGAATGGAAAAACCCTCAACAGTGAAAAGTTTCGTCTCGTCGAGCCGATCGATTTTCATATATAATTCGTCTCAATCCGAGGTCGTATGAGGCAGGGAGAGACAAATCAAGATCAGACTATGTTTTCAGTCGGAAAATCCGAGTGAAAAGTTTACCATCCGAGTGAAAGTTTACGGTCGAGTGAAAATTTACCGGTCGAGTGAAAGTTTGCTGACCGGATGAACTTATTATTATTATCCAAGTGGAAATATAGTCATCCGAGTGGAAATATGGTCATCCGAATGAAATTGTCCTCCAGGTGAAAATATTCCGAGTGAAAAGATTACCATCGGGAAAAAAACTTGCTGATCGAATAAGATAATGCCTTCCGGGTGGAAATATAGTCATCCGAATGGAAATATTGCCTTCCGAGTGAAAATATGGTCATCCGAGTGAAAATTGTACTCCGAGTGAAAGATTCTAAGCATCCGAGTGAAAAAATCCAGTCGGACGATCCAAGTGAATGACTCTAATCCGAGTGGATGAGCTCGAATCCGAGTGAAATTGAACATATGCCTGAAAGTTTATCAAGATGACCTCGGATGAAGAAGTGTTCAATAGAGAAGTTGTGCATATCATCAAGACGGTAAACTCTGATTTTGGAGTCATCATCATCAGAGATAGTATATAGCCTACAAATTCACTACGAGACTCGGATAATCCAGTCTACTGCAAGACCGAGTCCGACTGGAAGATAAAGATGACCTCGAAAAGTATTCAAGATGGCCTTATTTGAAAAAGTGATCAACGTGAGAGTTGTTCGTATCGTCGAGGCGCACAAGTTTGATATTTGGGCCATCTTGATCGGAGATCATATGCAAGTCCGGTGGCCCGCGCAAGAAGGAAGACAGGGTTTGGGCCAGATTCAGACTGAATCCGAGTTGGAATAGAATTAGGACTCTAGGACGTGAATTGATGTAATTTTTCTTGTAAGGAAAGCCTAGATGAATCCTTTACTTGTACGGGAAGTCCAGCCGCCTATTATATATGTTGGGGGTGACGGCCGATTGAACAACACACAATCGAACAAATCAATATACTACTTTTTCATCTACGTTTTATCTCTCCACCGTTTTTCTATCTCGTTCTTCGCCGTTCTTCGTGTTTGAGAGATGCGAATCCCGAGGCTCTAGGGGCGAGAGAATCGACCTAGGGCAGCCCATAGCTGCCGCACTCCCTGATGGGGTCCCTCCCGGGGGTGTGGGGTTTTCGGGTCTGCAAAAGCGCCCGTCGACTGTCTTGCGTATCGCGCTGTCGGTCGGGTCTCCTTCGACGTGAGCTGCGGTGCATCACCCCCGGCGTCGAGGGTACACGTGACGTGTTCGTGTGTCAACAGGACCGTCGTAACATCGTCGTACACGACAACTATTGCACACGCTATATTATGGTGCAACATTTACGATGCATACTTCATCAGAAACAGTTCATGGCTGCGAATCGTGTACGATAAGGCAACTAACACAAACGTTTAGTTTACCCGCATCGTTCGTGATATTGTCTGACATCGCACACGCTTTGCAAATAACAACTATGTGCATGCTTGCACATGTTTCCTCTCTGTGAACCATCCCGGATTACGGTGCATATCGCAAACATTTATGTTTTACCAACCGTGTGTGTCGTAACAACCTGGAGAGCGTAATTTCACCATAATTTAATTGCTGCTTTTTCAAATTGTACCAGATTTCGATTTGAATTTGAATGTATGCTATAGCTTTATTCATATCCATCAGGTTCAAACAACCAATGCATTATTCGATTCATAGGTACATATGTTTAAGAATTACATAAGAACCAAATAAAGAATGATGAACCACAGTTGTATACTTGTACTATTAAAGACGGTAAAGAAAGAGGCGAAATATATTCTGGTTGCTGAACAAGGTGAAGCGGAATGCCCATATTGTGCCCTCCTCCATGCAGAAGGCACGCACAACTCTAGTCCAACCCCTTGTGATGGTCGACCGCCCATCCTTCACGGTCTTCATGAAAACATCTAGATAATCATCGTGTTTTGGTAGAAATACTTTAACCTTTGCATGCCCACCAATCATGTAGTTTGAGAGGTAATCTTGAGTAAACTGCTTTGGCAACCACTGCAAAGGAATTAGATTTCAGACATTGTCATCTAACACAACTCATTATGGGAAGCAAAAAGAAGGCTGCAGAATTCTTAATTACCATCCCGCAGTTCGCTCTTGTCTTGGATAAAGCGTGAACAAATAGTTTAATTGCCATCTTTGGACCCATTTTACTAACAATCTTTATCAGCTTTCTCACTTGATGCTGGTTCATCGATATCTCATTGCCAGATATGCAGAAAGGGTCGAAAGCAGATCTTTACGAGTGACAAATATACCTAAAAGCACCAAGTTAATATTAGAAGTTAAATAGCAATGGCACAATCATGTAGTACAACACTCTTTTATAATATGTCTATTTACATCCGTATGTGGTAGTCCATTTGAAATCTATAAAAAGAACAAATATTTAGGAACGTGGGGAGTATCTTATAACATCCAATATACTCACATATTAGATGAATTAACATCTTATATTATGGGTCAAAAGGAGTTTAGTTCGTTCTTAAAAATTATCTGCTGATGTATCCACGGGTTACAGTTAGTTTGAGCTAGTTCGGGCTCAAATAGCCCTAAAGTATATCTAAACATGAGGGCTAGTTTGAGCTAGTTGCATCTATAACCCACCCAAAAAGGTAGTATCCAACCCAAGAGGTGCTAATTGGAGCTAGTTCTCCTAGTGCATTTATTGTCAATCTAACCCTGCCATCAAAACAACTCTTTGGGTGGAGTTAGTTCAGGGTTAGTACTGAGCTAGAAACTAACTCTAACCTCTAGCTAAGTTGAGTATCCAAACAGGTCTGTGTTGCTGCTGTTGCTGCTGCTACTCTTCTACGTATATCTAGACATCATTAGAACATTAATGTAACACTCTTCCTTGTTGCCGTGTAGCCTAGGATTGCATATTTAGACATTAAGTACAGTGCATGTTGCTATGTAGCCTCAGATATATTACATACGGCCCTTGTTAACCGAAGAAAAATGGGTTGCAGCTATATTCAGTTAAAAGTCTGATTCACCGATTAGTCCCTTATCGGCCTCTGGCCTATATTGTACCAGCTACGGATATCCTAAACAATGAGCAGATATAAGCCATGGGATGAAACTAACCTCGATGGAAAACAGATGTCGTTCCCAAAATTGTCCTGTGTAGGTACATCAAGAAGCATGTTAAGCACAACAGGCTAAACATCAACCAAAATTACACATGGCACACAAAATAATCTCCAAAAGATAGCTTCAGTGTGCAGGTTTAAGCATGCTAGTAAAGCAAAACAAGTAGAAAGGTGTGCTAACTATAAGAGGCCTAACATTTAACAACAAGCAAACATGGTCATTCAAACCGGTATTGTGCCGGTCTAAGTACACTGGTTATGGTTAAGTAAAAATGGAAAGGCGTGTTAACTACAAGATGCAGCAACCAAATGTAGTCATTCATAGTGATATTGTTGAAACTACTACTGATGAAATTGAACTGCACAGTTCATACTTGCACATATAGAACATCACGTTGTGAATAACTGGAATAAACAAGGCATACTACGACCAACCAAAGATAGCATTTGAAACTGAACATATGCTAACTACAAACAACCGAACAATCAAAAAACTTTAAAAGAGGCATATGCTAGCTATAACAGGCTTAACAGCAAGAAAATATATGCATTCCTATCAGTATGTTTAAAACTGGATTGATGAAATGTACTGCACAGTAAATAATTGCACATATAGAGCATCACATTGTGAACAACTAAAATAAACAAATCATGGGTTTCCTCACATGTCACAGATGGGCTCATTCCCGTGGGAAGAGCACAGACCTGGATGCGTTCCATGTTGTCGCAGATGGGCTCCTTCCCCTTGGAAGAGCACCGCTGTAGGGTGCCCTCCCTGATGTCACAGGCGGGCGCTTTCCCCTTGGAAGAGCATATGGTCTCTTTCCCCTTGGAATATCCGGAGAGGGTGCCCTCCTCGTGGTCGCCGTCGATGAGGTATAACTTGGAAGCTGTGGATCCCAAGCCAGCATCGCAGAACGTGTCCTTCAGAAATGACAAAAGGGGCTCGATGGTGATGTAGAATGGCAAATTGTTGAGAGCGAGCCAGAGGAGATCAGCGGCGGGGCCATGGATGAGATTGACGACGGTTGAACCCGAGGGGTTGGGGGTGGGCCACTTAACCTGTGACACAGCCCGCCTCAGGGTGTCGCTGTCGATGACCTCGATGTCATAGCCGGCGGACGAGACATGCCCGCATACTCTAGCCCGCTGCTTGAGTGCCTGCCGCCGGTAATGGTTGTCAGCTTCCTCGGCAACGTCGGGTGAAGAGACCGCTATACACCTCTTTTGGGCCAGTCACTCCTCGAGCTCCACGGGAAGCGTAGCCGGGCTTAGGCTACGACGCTCTGGAGTGGGGGATGGGGATGGGGATGGGGATCTGTGGGAAAGGGGGCGTTTGGCAGGCATCATCTAAGAAACTCAGGGCGGCTTAGGTATGGAGATCGGTGGGTAAGTTGCACGGGCGATCCGGCAGATGTTGACAATGGAGGCCTTGCAGCAGCGGCAGTAGGAACTTTGCTAGGGTTTCGAGTGACAGAGGGTGTGTGTGTCTGTGCATGCGCACGCATGCCCGAGGAGGTTTTGGTGTGTGTGTGTGTGTGTGTGGAGGGGGTGCGGGGTGTTTGAGGAAATGACGCGGGTACTGAAAATTTTACTACGCGGGAGTCAAATGCCGGGCTATTGAAAATTTTGATGATAGTTCATCGCACACGGTCCAGAGATAACAATAGTGTGTTATGAAAAAGAAAAACCCTCGAGGCGGGCAGATATTTTCGATGCAGGCGGGATTGGGAACAAGAAATATCGCACACGGTCCGGAGATAACAACTGTGTGTTATGAAACAGAAAACCCTCGAAGCGGGCAGATATTTTTGAGAGGGGGAGCCTCATGGAGCCCAATGTACTGTGCGGATGTGTGCGTGACAGGTGCTCCGGCGCCGTACATGGTTAGTTTGAGTGAACCGTGTCTGTTGCATCATCCGACTTGTCTAATGTTCATAAATTTGGCAAAAAATGACGCGGGAGAGGGTCAGAACACAAACACACTTGCATGTGGACCAAATTTATGTATCAAAAGGGTGGTTTCATTTTCAAATACCAAATGCAACTTCGATGTGGCACCTCTCTCACAAAGCGCATGGTATTGCTTGCTCCCACCCTCTCGTGTCGGCACGTAGGGAATCCTAAGCTATGAATGCATGCCCCCTCCCCCTCAACCGAGGTTCACCTAGCAAAGTGCGAAGTAGCTAGCAGCCCCCCTCCTCCCTCGTGTCGGCACGAAGGGAATCCTAAGTTATATATGAATGCATGCCCCCTCCCCCTCAACCAAGGTTCACCTAGCAAAGTGTGAAGTAGCTAGCAGCCCCCTCCTCCCTCGTGTCGGCACGACGGGAATCCTAAGCTATATATGAATGCATGCCCCCCCATCCAAGGTTCACCATAGCAAAGTGCGAAGTAGCTAGAAGCCCCCCTCCCTCGTGTCGGAACAAAGGGAATCCTAAGCTATGAATGCATGCCCCCAACCGAGGTTCACCTAGCAAAGTGTGAAGTAGAGCTAGCAGCCCCCCTCCCTCGTGTCGGCATGAAGGGTTTCCTAAGCTATGAATGCATGCCCCCCAACCGAGGTTCACCTAGCAAAGTGCGAAGTAGCTAGCAGCTCCCCTCCCTTGTGTCGACACAAAGGGAATCCTAGCTAAGCTATGAATGCATGCCCTCCCCCCCAACCGAGGTTCACCCTAGCAATGTGCGAAGTAGCTAGCAGCCACCCCTCCCTTGTGTCGGCACGAAGGGAATCCTAAGCTATGAATGCACATGCCCCCCCCCCAATCGAGGTTCACCTAGTAAAGTGCGAAGTAGCTAGCAGCCCCCGAGGTTCACCTAGCAAAGTGTGATGTAGCAACCCCCCCCACACACACACACTTTCAGTCGGCGGGCCAGAGAGTCATATATCTCACCAAGATGGATCGTAAAACGGACCAAGAATAATCCACCTTGGTCGTACAACCTCTCTCTTATTGTTGGTAAAATTGGTGGCCATCCATGCGACCCCGGAGATGGGCTAGCTCGCAATAATCACGCAAGTAGCTAGTCCCTGGAGACAACCAATGCATGCGTGTGGCCCAAACATATGTATGGAGAGGTGTGTTTTTGAGTAACAATGAACAACTTTGATGTGGCACCGTGATTTCGAACTAGAAATCCCCACACTGAGTGAGGGTTAGGTTGACGATGTATATGTATGTTACACCACACTTCAAGCCAACGGCGGGGATTCATATATGCATGCATGCGTGCATAGTATATGCGCTCAAACTTAATTAGGTCTGAATCTCACCATGATCTATACTATGATAACACTAACCAAATGAAGAATCCGCCATGGTAACCTATCTTGTTGTTGGTCAAGGTGATCATGGATGTCCACGCGGGCCCACGAATATATAGGCTTGTCATCGATAACCATGCGAGGGAGTGTATCGTTCGAAGGAAACAAGTACATGCATATGTATGGAGGTGATGCGTGCATGCATGTTTGAATACACAACATTGATCTAGCGCGTGTGTCAAAAATCGTACACTAGTTCCCCACACAGAGCGAGATCGGTTCATGATGGTGTTGTTGTATTAGCCACTTTGACTCGATGGGAGGGATTCATGTGTACACATGCATATGTGTGTGCTCAAAGTGTATCATGCATATCATCCCAGAGCAAAAATAATAATCCCCTCCTAAGTCAAATTAACCTCTCTTATTGTCAGGCAAAAAGAAGTGATGGACCAAGCAGGCCCACAGATGGAAAGCATCGATATCGCTCATAACCTCTTAAGTGGGTGCGAGAGGACAACCACCACCGCTTTGCATGTGGGCCAAACATATTTATGTTGAATACCCAAAATGCACAACTTTGATGTGCCACATGCCTCAAAAACCGTAAACCATGCACCCACACAGAGCGAGGTTCATATCAAGTGTACTACATATGATGGTCCCCTTCCCCCCTCTTCACCGCATACTATATGTTCCTGCCGTAATATATGTACAACCCAAAAGAATCCTCATCGATGGTGAAATTAATTAACCTCTCCCGATGTTGGTCAAAGTGATGCATGCATGCATGCATCGATGATGGCCTCATGGGCCCACAGATGGAAGCGTCACACGTGTGTGTCCTAGCTAGGATATATATGCATGTGGCCCAAAAAGGTGTTGTGTGATGTTTGAATAACCAATTTCACAATTTTGATGCGGCACATGCCTCGGTAACCAAAAAGTCCCGACACTGAGTGAGGTGTACTTGTTCACGGACGCATATGTATAGTATATATGCTAGTCCCCTCCCACCTCTTCGACGCATACTATATACCACCATAACACAAACAAAAAGGATTATACCTTGCTGGTCAAATTAACCTCACTGCCAGCTATTCCTCAAAGTGATGGACAACGACCTCGCGGGCCCACAGAAAGCATCACACGCGAGTATCAAGTGTCGTGTAGGACAACCATCGAGTGCATGTGGCCAAAACATTTTTGAAGAAAGCTCGTGTAATGTTTTAAATAACGATTTCATGACTCTGATGTGGCACCAGCCTGCCTAACAAAATGGCCAACCCACACGGTGGCTCACAACTCGTAGTGTACTGCGAGCCACCCGCCACCCCTAGACGCGCGCGCGCGCACACACACACACACACACCCGCCACCCCTAGATGCATGATAAATAAATTATCCCGTAGTGAACATACATGTTACCAAAGGAGGGACGTTTTAATTTCGAAAAATTCACAAAAATCGTTAAGACATTTTAGTACATTGATTGATTGATTTTCTATGGGTATAACGTGCAAAAATCAGATTTGAACTACATGCACACGTGACAGTGCACCTAAATTGATTGCAAAAACACATGTGTCTCACTGGGTGCATGTTTACTCCCTGTGCAACAAATTTCAAACATTGAGAATCTTGATTTTTAAATTCTAGTACATCCAAAACTTATTTGAAGTTCGTGAAACTTATCGTGTTGTCATATGAACAATAATACAAAGTGGCATTGCATTTTTTGTCAAATTTGAGACCAGTTTTGATGTAATATTTATCTAATTACAGACGGGAGATTATTAATAATTGGGAACCAATATCCCAAACGGATTAATTATTCGAACCGTGAGTGTTAGACCAACAATGGATACGTGCCATGCTTCGGTTAAGCAATAAAGCGGCAACATTAATCATCCAAATAGAAAAACAATATACGTGTTGCCGCACGACCCGTTTGGCGTGCGACCAGGCGTGAGTTGACAGGACGCATGCGAGTAGTCCGCCGCGCAGGCAGACGGGGAGGCATGTGTGCAGGTGTGTGAATTGACGGAGGCCTGCTCGCTGCACAGAGTCATCGGGAGGCATGCGAGTAGCTGTGTGAAACTTTGGTAGGCATGTCAGCAGTCCAGTGCGCAGGCTCACTGGGAGGCGAGCCATCGGTTTGACCGCTGCCCGCCTCTCTCCCACAACTCCCACTACTCCATATTAATGGTGCACCTGAGCGGCCGCACCACCCATCCTCACTACACACACACAATCCTCTCTCTCCGCTTGCAACCACGGCGCCGCTCTCAGTCCTCAAAGCAGTATATGTATGAGGATGCTTCCGAAGCGCCCCATTGGAGGGAGTGGCGACGCCGGGGCTGCTAAAGCACCAGAGCACGGCGTGGAGATGGAAACAGAGGTTGCAGCCACCGCCGGCGAGTTATCGCTCTACCCTGTCGTTGTCGACGGTGTCGAGCTTCCACAGCCGAAGGCGGAGTTCCATACCGACTCCGACGACCACTCCGGCGACGACTCCGACGACCACTCCGGCGACGACTCCGACGATCACTCCGGCGATGACTCCGACGACGACGGGCAGCTAGTTAGCCATCTATACCCATTAATGTGTCAAATAGATCATAGGGTTTCTCTGGTTACTCCTGCCTCCCCCTTTTTGGAATAGAAATCTTGTGTTTATGATCTCGCAATCCATGAAATCTGAGTAAGTTTCGTTAGATCCGTGTAGTGTATTGATTGTTTGAATGGTATAAGTGATTAGTTGTTTCATCTGTGCAAATGATTTGTGCTAGTAATCCGACTTGGGTTAGTGTTCATGCTAATAATTCCTAGCCAGGACTTGGCAATTGATTTTGAATGACCTATCTATGTTTGTGCCATATTATTTTCTTCAGGATTGGTTTGTACATAGATGACTGTGCTTAAAAATCGAACCATAATCTTTGGATATGTATAAATAAATAGCCATAAATTCCTAATCCTACTTCACGGCATGTAATCAGTGATTTGATGCCAAATTTGTTTTACTATTTGTATAGGTGCTGTCTGACGATGTGGACAACGAGGATGAAGATATCCAGAGGAGGTACAACAGGCAAATCCTGAGGGAGCTTTATGCGGGAATGCATAACAGGCGTATTAGGACCTGGAACGGCGGCTATGGATGCCCATTTTGCAACCAGAAGCTTCATGACGTGTATCTAAGTGTTCTGGCGCATGCAAGAGGACGGGCCGTTGGCTCCTTCAAGCAGAAGTATTCTCGCAGGGTGGCGCACGGCGCGTACGCCGAGTACCTAGAGAAGCTTCAGAATCGTGTCGGCCTATGAGATGAGATGTGGGATGGATGGAACTATATATGTACGCTTGAGTATGCTTAATACTGTTGAACTACGTACTACTTATGGTTGAAATATGCTTATCTACGTGTACGCTTATTATCTATGTCTGAGTATGTTAATTATTTCGCCAAATTTTGGTAAAAATTACAACGGGGGACCAATAAACCAGGACAAAGGTGGTACATCAATCACACACGGTTCCCAAAATTGGAACCGTGTGCAATGGCTTTCATTTTTCCTGCTACGTCAATCACACACGGTTCGCTCTAGCAAACCATCGCCCCCAAAATTCTTTGTGGGACAGAAAACCCTCACCACCCAATTCAAAAAAAGAAAAAGGAAAACCCTCACCTTCCCCATGTCACAAAAACCCTCACCTCGCCCGCCACCCACCTCGGCCCCTCTAGTACGTTCCCCATTCACACCTGCACAAGCTCCTCCGCGTCTATGCCATGGCACCGCCTATCGCGGTGGTAAACACTTAGCTGGACGCCTGCCACCGCCGCCAGGCTACTGGCAAAACCCACCGTATTTCGCCACTTCCGCTTGCCGCCGCCTATCACCATCGAGTTTCTCGACGCTGCTCGCGGTCGACACAGCTCTGCTCAGTTGGGGAATCTGCCCTGTTGAGGGTTCTTTCTCATGGATGACAAGGTACCTAATTTAACGAGATATTATCTCATCTCTTATCCCAGTTCATCTGCCTCCTTTAATCACCCGGCGGAAATCGCCGTGAATTCATTTTTATTCTTGCTGATTTGAGGGTTTTCTTTCATTCTAGAACGTACAGTGCACCGATACTTCAGGACTTGGTGACCGCCGCCAGAGATTCCATCTCATCGTACCAGATAACTTGAGGACGCGCATGGTATGTTCAATATCACCCTAAATCCGTTGGCATAGCCTACTTTCCTGAACATATTCTAAATATTGCTACATTTGGATAAAAGGTGCTACATGCACCATATACGTCAAAGGGGATTTCCCCCCCCCCTCTTCTTTCTATATTAGGCAAATTAATGATGTATTGTTCTTTCAATTACTCTCATATTTCCATGACATCATGTTTACCCTATCTATTTAATTATACACTTTTCTCCTTTGATTTCAACTGATGTACAGTACTTTCAGTTTGGGCCCATATTTGCATGTTACCATATTTTCTTTAACAACCCTACCATTTTCTGCAGGACATCCCTCGCTATGCAACAGATTATGTAGTGCAAAATTTTTCCCTTTACATACATCAAGGCTCCACGAATGTCATACTCCGCACAAACCATGGATTTACAATCGTTGCTACTGTAAGACTTGATGAATGTGGTGACTCCTATTTTGGCACTAGCTTTTGGAATGAAATTGCAAAGTTTTATGTACTGAGAGCTGGAACTAAAATTGCACTGCACATAGAAGGGCCTGGTCATGAGATATATGCTAACTTCCCCGACAAAATCATCCGTCCAGACTTTGTTCGAAGTAAGTTTTATTTTCAACTATCTACATATGTTGACTTACCCAGCAATGTCAAATGAATTGTGTAGTACTTAAGCAACCAATTGCTATTCCCTTATCTTACTATATTCCTACCTAATAACTTCTAGTTACCAATACACTTTTCTATTGCCCTGTTTTAACTAAATATTCCCTGTACTCCCATTTCTATCAGAAAGCGCCGCTGACAAGGAGACTCCGGAGGTGGAGAACGGGGCTGCCAACAAGCGCAGGCGGGGCGAGCTAGAACCGCAAGCGACTCCAGCAGGCCTAGACTTAATCAGCAGCCTCCCCGATGATATGTTGGGAGTCATCATCTCCCTCCTCCCAATCAAATATGGGGCGCGGACAACCCTCTTTTCCCGGCGATGGCGCCCCCTATGGAACTACAACCCTCTTGACCTCATCGACACCAACGTGCTCTGTCGTGGCTATCGCAAAAGTTTGGATGCGTTCTCCAAGATCCTCGGCAGTCACCTTGGCCAAACCAAAGGCCTCAGAATGGGCAAGTTCTGTTCCAACGGCAAGGACCGAGCCAAGTTTGACGACTGGTTCCGATCCCCCGCCCTAGATCAGCTCGACGAGCTCACTTTTGATGATGGGCATATGTGGTCGCTGCCAACGCCCGCACTCCGCCTCGCGCCCACACTACGCGTCGCCAAACATAGGAATTGCCATTTCCCGCCCCTTAATGACGCGCCTGCTCTTATTCTACAATGACTGAAGCACCTCGAGCTCGTCGCCATCTTCCTCTCAAAGGGTAGCATGGAGCGCCTGCTCCGTGGCTGTACTGCACTCGAGTACCTTCGTCTTCAGGCGATCAATGGGTTGAGTACCTTCCACATCACCTCCATGACTCTCCGGACTATTTATGTGTGTTGCTGGTGCGGTAGGAAGACATCACAAAAGGTGGACCATAGTATGGTCATCCAGGACACACCTGCAGTTGAGAGGTTACTTGTAGTTGATCAACAATGTCCAACAAGAACCAATGTCATTTCTGCACCGAAATTGACAATGGTGGGCTACTCGTCTGACAAATACTCCGAACTTGTTATTGGATCCACACCCGTTCAGGTACAACAGCTGCCTTCTACCTCTCCTTCTACAAATTAACATTATTTCTAATTTTGAAGATGTTTGTTCGTCTGTCATCCAGTAAATGATTCTGATAAGCTTGACCCTAGAACTGCGCACAGTGAAGTTCTTGGCACTAAAATCTATCGGGCCCGACCTGGAGCAAGTTGTCAGTTTCTTGAGATGCTTTCCTTGCCTAGAGAAGCTATATATCGAGCTGATGTTCCTTTCCTGTTAAATGTTAACCATAAGGGAGTTCAATTTGTGACACCTTTTTCCCAGTTTACAATGACAATGTACTACGATTTTTGAAGGTTCTTTTGGAGGATTTTAGTACATACATGCCCCCCATATTGGTTGCTTGATCCATATAGTTACCATCAATAAGCATTTCTCCTTTGGATTCATCTGTACTAGCTTTCTTAGGGAACTTTTCATCCACTCCAACCTCTTGTGGAGAAGGCTACATTTTTCTAGAATGTAATCAAATGCTCATGTTATAATGTCAGATCGAAGATGGCATGTTAGTGCATTTTACAAATCCTGCAAACCAAATAGCTAGGCCTCTAGTAATATTCAAAACTGCATGTAGGCACTAATACATTTTCTTATTTTGCAGATAAGATTAGGCCTAGTGGTGGATAATGTGATACAATATAACAATCACATCGAATGCCTAGATCTGCATCTCTCAGAAATTACTTTGAACTCCTACCGAGGGACCTTACCAGAGATTATATTCGTTAGGTTCTTTGTTCTCAGAGCAATGGGGCTGAAGGAAATGAGGTTTGCCCTACATTTATTTCGCAAAAATGAATGGTCTGTTGATCAGCACCGGCGCCTGTGGCAGAATAGAGTAGGCTCCAAAAATGCTGAATTTCATTTTGGAACTTCAGATGACAGAGTAATCAGAAGTCATTGGGTCAACCCCATACATGACTTCTCAGTGGCTGACCCCTTTGCAAAAATTGTGAGGTTTCGAAGCCAGACTTAGAAGCGGTGATATTAGTTTCAACCTCTCTGATATCCATGTTTAGCACATCAGTGAGAGCGTTTGCAGCTGATGAGCTGAATTTCATTTCTAATATCAATTTGAACCTTGTAATCCTTGAATTGAGCCATATAACTCTTGAATTTGAACCTTGTAACATTTCAAGCTTTTGTGGTACAATCGTTGAAATGGCATCGTATGAGACTCATATATTGCTAGCACTATTTTGACCTTAATATGCAATGGTCTTAGATTTTATTATGCATTCTCGAATCAGTTTACCTTGTCGATCTCAGAACACACGATTTGTATAGCTAACTCGACTGCGATCTTTGACATTATTGCACACAGTTGGTTTCTTCCACCGTCTGCACTGTAGAGTGCAAAATTAATTATCGCACTCGAGTGTCCATCATCACCCTTCTGTGTAACTTTGACCTCATCACCGAAGGGTGAACTTATGACCGAAGTCGTTCCAAACACTTCGTTTTTACAAAGCTTTTTGCCAATAAACGCCCATGATTTGTCCCTCTTCTAGCCGACGCATGGAGAAACAAGCCAGCGGGAAGCTTGCGCAGTAAACAGCGAGGTAGCGTGGGAACAGGCTCTTCGAGCCCACGCCTAGGGTGCAGTTTTGTCAAGCTTGCACTAGATTCTGGAATCCTCCGCTACTAACGCCGTGACAAGACGTGATAATTATAGGCTGGCCGGCCCTCATTTATTAGAGCGGCCATTTAACCTACCCTTGTGTCTCTTCAACCTTTCGATTGCGCCCCACCATTGCAAGAAGCACACCCACCACGAGAAATTCTTAAGGGTATCCTACGCGGCTCCAATGGTGCTCCGAGCGGCTGCGAACGATGAGCAGCAGTTCACCATGCATGCCGTGGTGGACACCCACAGAAGGTTCATCGTCCTCTCGATGGTGTACACCAATGACCCGGTCTGGGCGGAGCACTCCATCCACATCATGCAGTTGTTGCTTGCGGAGGAGAAGTACAAGGTGGTCGGGTTCGACCTCGAGTACACCCGCGCTCATGCCGGGTCTCGTCCCAAGGTCGCCGTCCCCTAGATGTGCGTGCGCCACCATGTCCTCGTCTACCACTACTGCCTAGGCACAAGGCCTTGCGAGCATTTCGCCAGGTTTGTCAACAGCCCCCACTACACGTTCGCTACGGTGGACATCACCAACGATGTAAAGGCGCTCAAGAATTCAGGCATCGCCTGTGAGAATCTTGTCGACATCCAGGGCCAATATAAGATCAGGGGCAGCAAGGAGCATGAGTAGGACTCACTGGTTCACCTCGCCGAGGCCATCATCGACCCCTACTACAAAGACATGAAGGATTCGTACAACAAGGACAAGCGTGCATGACACTCGGCCTGGATGGAGAAGCTCGACAAAGCTCATGTCGTGTACGCGGCCAAGGAGGCGTACACGAGCTACGACATGTACAGGCGGATCTTTGACATGAGGAAGTCCCTCCTTCCCCAAAACGGCCAGGGATCTAGCCGGAAGTAGAGCAATGGCAAGCGTCGTCGCAACAACAAGTAGATGATTAGATCCTCGTTTCTCCTACTTTAGTATGCATGTAATTGCTTTCTTTGGTGTGTGGAAATGTTATGTGTGTAGTCACTTGTGTAATTGTATGCTTAATTTGGTTATGCAATGTTGTCTTTTTAAGTATATATGTTGATGTTGTAGACAGAGCGTAGATGTTGTGCGGACAAAGAAAATCACATCGCACACGGACTAAACAATGGAACCCGTTGGTGATGTTTTCATCAATCACTCACAATTGTATACCAGCAATCTTTTGTTCACAACACATACGGCTTGTTAGCAGCAATTGTCTGTGTTGTTATCGGTCTTCGCACACGTCTCCAATTACAGGCCTGTTTGCCTTGTATCACACACATCTTGTTCATTTGAACTGTTTCTGTTCTCATGTCTCAATGTAAACAGTTCATCCGACTGAACCGCATGCCGTATATCGCACACACCTTTGATCTGGCTGACCGTTTCTTTTGTGTTGCCTAATCACAAATATTTCATCTGAGTGAATCGTATGCTGTGTATCGCACACGCCTCCATCTGGCTGCCTGTTTCTTTTGTTCCTCCTCATCGCAAACAGTTCATTGAATTGAACCGTATGCCCTTCATCGCACACGCAACTAAAACCTGAACCGTGTTTGATGCATTCGTCATCGCAAACGTTTTATACACATTTCTGACGGTTTTCATACAGCACCATTTGCGATTATGGCATCGCACACAGTTTCTCGAATGGTCTCTGATCGTAGTGTCGCGTTAGCAGCATCCTGCAGTAGTGTGAGTGTGACCCTGTGTGTTCCTTCATGTGCTCAGACATGCATGCACTAAGGCGCTGCACGTGTTTTTGCATCCATGTGTACGTGTGATTGTTGCATGCATGCACGAGGTTGTAGTCCCTCACATTCAAATGTTCATAAGTCAATGCTTTGTCAAAACATTGCATGCAAGGTTTAATCATTTGTTGTTCACACATGCATTCTTGATATTAATATGTTGGTAAAGACAATTTCTTGAGGAAAATGATCCCATGAATCGAGTATAAAGGGGACCAATAAGCCAGGACGGAGGAAGTACTAGTAGTGAACCGGAAGGAGGGAGTAGGAACTAGTAGTACTACGTAACAACGTGCAGTAACAAAATTCCTCTATGCGCATCCTGTCTACGTGTCATGCAAGAAAATAAGATGAGTACAAGTGAGACTCAGACTCAAGAACGGGCATACACATAGGGGGAGTGAGTGTAGGGGCCATTCAGGAGCAGTCAAATCACACAGTAAGTTAGTCGGAAGAAGCAACCATCATTTCACTCTTCAATGACAGGTATGCAATATAAAATGGTTGATATGGAGAGAAAAAGAAAACCGCTCCACTATATATACACTAGCAGGAGCCTAAGCTACAAGCCTGCTTGCTTCGGTTGCAATCTTCACAAGCATAGAATGACAGTGGCCACACCGCTGGTCACAAATCCGGCCTGATCCCACTGCTGGGGGAAGGGGATGATGTTCTGCGTCACAGTCGACAACCGCGAGGGAGAAAACCCATTGTTGGTGCATCCCGATCTGGGGTCCCCCGCGGTATGGGCTGATGCCACCTCCCAACCGCCCTTCTAGATACAACCCGACATCCCAAGTACAACATCCTTTTGGAGCCGGCTTGCTCCACTGCCGCAGCTCCCCACATAGCTCCATCTCCATGTGGGTCTTTCTCTACTTCTGCCGGCTTCTATTTGTTATGAGTTTATGTCTCATGAACTAGTGCCAGTACTATTATTCTAATCACACTTCTTCAATATCTTTGCCAACAGGGATGCTCAACTTGATTTTAGTGGAACTGCACAAAAGCATCAGATGGTCCGAGGGTGCCAGCCATCTTTCCTTCGACAGGTTCTACCTAGCTAGGAAATTAAATCTTGTTTAGGGTTTATGTCATAGTGACCCAATTAGTAGTTTTTTTGTACACACTCTCACAACTTTTGTCTTTAGTTGTGAACTAAATATTGGCTATGATCTATGAATCATTGAGATGCATCAGCATGCGTGGTAGTTTTCCTTTCTATTTGATGGAATGTTGTAACGGGGCAACCTTGGAGTAGGAATGAAATTGGAGTGGAAAGTTTCCGTTTTTCTGGAGAGAAAATGGAAATGGAGAGAAACCAACGTTTCGTTTCGTTGGATCGCGCCATCGAGCAAAACCAACGTTTAAATCACGCCTGTCGCGTTGGTGTTTCACCCACCTCCACAGCTCCACCCACACGGTCGCTCGGCATGCCACTCACCGCAAACCGAGTATACGGTAACTTTCCCGCCTGCTTGTTGATGGATCGTGCCATGGAGTACTAGCACTACTGGAAGAGATTGACGAGGAGGGGGAGGACAGCTAGCTATAGCACGTACTCCCAAGAACTTTTTACATGCATGTTGTGGCCGGCCGTGGCAACCTTTGAATGTGGAGCAGTCGCGTGCACCGAGAAGCAGCGCGAGCGACGCTCTCTCAACCTGCGCACCGCTTCAATGTTGGCGCCAGTTAGAGGTCATGTTCGCTCTCGCCGGGCATGAATGGGGCACTGACTGTTTCGGGCGGGAAGCACGCGCGGGTGATGAAGAGGGTTCTGGTTAGTAAGGAGTGGGCGTGGCAGCTGTAACGCCCCGAGACCGATGTGCCACGTGTCTTCCCGTTATTCGTTGTTGTTGCCTTGTCATTTATTGCGTGTCATGCATTTCATATCATGTCATCATGTGTATTTCATTTGCATACGTGTTCGTCTCATGCATCCAAGCATTTTCCCCATTGTCCGTTTTGCATTCCGGCGCTCCGTTCTCCTCCGGTGGTCATTTCTACCTTCTTCTCATGTGTGGGGGTTAAACATTTCCGGATTGGACCGAGACTTGCCAAGCGGCCTTGGTTTACTACCGGTAGACCGCCTGTCAAGTTTCGTACCATTTGGACTTCGTTTGATACTCCAACGGTTAACCGAGGGACCGAGAAGGCCTCGTGTGTGTTGCAGCCCAACACCCTTCCAAAGTGTCCCAAAACCCACTTAAACCTACTCCATCTTCTCGGTCGTTCGATCACGATCGCGTGGCCAAAAACCGCACCTCATTTGGACTCTCCTAGCTCCCTCTACCTATAAAAGAGCACCCGTACCCGAAATTTCAGATCATTTCGCGGATGAACCCTAGATCCACTCCTCCCCGCGCCGCCGGACATGTCCGCCCGGTGGCCGGACGCGTCCACCCCGCCGACACGTCGCTCCGACCTATTAGGAGCTGCCACATCATCGCCTCCTCCGCCTCAGCCACTCAAGCGCCGCCAAGTCGCCACCCCGGCCCCTCCTCCATTGCGCCAGCCGCCGCGGCCCGCCCGGCCCGAAGCCGGCCCGCCCGAGCCGCTCCGGGCCCGAGTCACCAGCACGCGTCACCGGCCGCCGCCTTCGTCCGCCCCGGCGCCCCATGCTTCAGCGCCGCCGCCTGTCTCCCCGCCGGCGAGCATCTCCGCCGCCTCGCCGGTGCGCCACCGCGCCGCCCGCGCAGGTTGCCGCCCGCTCCGGTTTCCGCGCCTTGCCGCGCCGCTCCGAGCCGGCGAGCTTTCCTCTCCAGTGAGCTCCTCGACGAGCGCGGCCCCGCCGGCTGCCTCTTCTTCTCCGGCGGCTACAATAACTCCGGCGCGGCCATCCTCGAAGTTCGTGCAGCTACAGTGCGAGATCCGGATCTGGATCTGGATCCCCTCGGATCTTTGACATGCCGAAACTTTGCATCCGTAGCTCCGTTTTGGGCATATAGCATATCAAAATGTTCATCTCAGAGAGCACATCATTTCATTTCATTGCATCATTTTTATTTGAGTTCATCTTGATGCCCGAAATGCTGTTGGAAGATGCTATTTGAGATAATTGTCAGATCTGCTGCTCCAATTAGATATTTGTCATTTTTGTCATGATTAATGTGTGCATGATATGCCCCTGAGCTCTTCATATGTTTTGTTATATGCTTTGCCATCTTTCCAGAGGTGCAACCCATGTATTTTTGTGATGTGTGTGGTGACTAGCACAAGCTTGCAAAGTGGTGCATTCGTTAATACTGATTTCAGGGACTTAGCAATTCCACTAAGTCCTTGAACTGTTATTTCAATATGCCATATGTTCATGTTGTTTCCTAGTGATCCGTGCCTCTTTTGAGGATGATCAGTAAGGATGATTTGTTAATCTTGTAGTGCTCTATCCATCCATGTCTTTGTTTGAAATTATGGAGCACCCTAGCTTGAGTCAATCGAGCTCTACTTTTGCTATTTGGTAAATCTGGGTAGATTGTCTACTTGTTAGCGATTTTGCCGAGGATGTTGTAGTTGATCCGTGCATGCTATGTTATTGTTCTTGCCATGTCTAGCTTGTATAATGTGTATTCTTGATGGGTGTATGCTTATATTGTCATGCCTTGCTCTGTACTGAGTGCATCGAGCTCGTAAACATGCCTACTTGCTATCATATTTGCATGCTCCAGTTTTTCACTAAATCTGTAAACTGATTATGTTTTTGCCATGTTCACATGCTTGCAGATGTATTTTCTGATCCCTTTTGGCTCAAGGTCACTAAGGGACTTTTGTTAAGCTCTTTGAGTAGCTCCATGCCATGCTTTACTTTGCCATGTTTAGGCCCTGTAGCATAGAGTTTTCATGCTCCAAAGTGTGCTACCTGATCTGAAATTCCAGACAAGTGTTAATTTCACTATGTCTGAAATCTGTTTACCAAATGCACTTTTGCCATGCTTGTTTGAACCTGTTAATGGATGAATTGGCCCTAGCTCAGTGTTCATCTTTTGTTAAGCATCATGTATGGATCCCTTCCATGTATTTTGTTGCCATGTTTGTGTGCTGTAGCATGTTCATCTTCATGCATTTAGATGGCTACTTGCTGTATATTGCAGATCGGTGCCATATTTGTATTGCTTGCCATTTCCAAACCGTGACTCCGATTCCGGTGATCTTTATATCGTTTTCAAGCGATTTCATCTCACCTTTCCAGTGGCACACTTGGATTTCCAAGTTGAGGCCAGGTTCCATCATTCCTTCCGAAATCATGCATATGCATCGCATACCGCATCCCGCATATCACATCATGCTCATGTGTTGGTTGTTTACTATGTTGTGTGCTTCTTTTCCAGTGTTTGCTTCTTCGGGTTGGTTTCGGTAACGTCGCGTTTGTGAGGACCCGTTCGTCTACGTCCGTTTGTCTTCTTCATGGACTCGTTCTTCTTCCTTGCGGGATCTCAGGCAAGATGACCATACCCTCGAAATCACTTCTATCTTTGCTTGCTAGTTGCTCGCTCTTTTGCTATGCCTATGCTGCGATACCTACCACTTGCTTATCATGCCTCCCATTTTGTTGAACCAAGCCTCTAACCCACCTTGTCCTAGCAAACCGTTGATTGGCTATGTTACCGCTTTGCTCAGCCCCTCTTATAGCGTTGTTAGTTGCAGGTGAAGATTGAAGTTTGTTCCTTGTTGGAACATGGAGATGTTGTTCCTTGTTGGAACATGTTTACTTGTTGGGATAACACAATATCTCTTATTTAATTAATGCATCTATATACTTGGTAAAGGGTGGAAGGCTCGGCCTTATGCCGGGTGTTTTGTTCCACTCTTGCCGCCCTAGTTTCTGTCATATCGGTGTTATGTTGCCGGATTTTGCATTCCTTACGCGGTTCGGTAATAATGGGAACCCCTTGACAGTTCGCCTTGAATAAAACTCTTCCAGCAATGCCCAACATTGGTTTTACCATTCGCCACCTAGCCTCTTTTTCCCTTGGGTTCTGCAGACTCAAGGGTCATCTTTATTTTAACCCCCTGGGCCAGTGCTCCTCTGAGTGTTGGTCCAAACTAGAGTCCTGTGCAGTGCCCCCTCGAGGAAACTCGAGGTTTGGTTTTAGCTGTATGGAGCGCTCATCTGAGTGTGCCCTGAGAACGACATATGTGCAGCTCCTATCGGGATTTTTCGGCACATTTGGGCGGTGTTGCTGGTTTTGTTTTACCATTGTCGAAACGTCTTGTAACTGGGGTTCCGAGTCTGATCGGGTCTTCCCGCTAGAAGGAATATCCTTCGTTGACTGTGAGAGCTTGTGATGGGCTAAGTTGGGACACCCCTGCAGGGTTTTGAACTTTTGAAAGCCGTGCCCGCGGTTATGGGCAGATGGGAATTTGTTAATGTCCGGTTGTAGAAAACCTGAACTTGACCCTAATTAAAATACATCAACCGCGTGTGTAACCGTGATGGTCTCTTTCCGGCGGGGTCCGGGAAGTGAACACGGTGTTGGAGTTATGCATGACGTAGGTTGTTCTAGGATCACTTCTTGATCATACTTTTATTGATCGTGCTTTGCCTTCTTTTCTCGCTCTCATTTGCGTATGTTAGCCACCATATATGCTAGTCGCTTGCTGCAGCTCCACCTCATACCTTTACCTTACCCATAAGCTTAAATAGTCTTGATCGCGAGGGTGTGAGATTGCTGAGTCCCCGTGGCTCACAGATACTTCCAAAACCAGTTTGCAGGTGCCGATGAGCCCGTGCAAATGATGCAACCAAGCTCAGGAGGAGCTCGATGAAGATCTTGTCCTTTGTGTTGTTTCGTTCTAGTTGATCAGTAGTGGAGCCCAGTTGGGGTCGATCGGGGACCTTGTCGCTTTTGGGGTTCTTCTTTTGTTTTGGTTCCGTAGTCGGACCTTGATTGTACTTGGATGATGTAATGCTTTATTCATGTAATTGTGTGAAGTGGCGATTGTAAGCCAACTATGTATCTTTTCCCTTATGTATTACATGGGTTGTTTGCGAAGATTACCTCACTTGTGACATTGCTTTCAACGTGGTTATGCCTCTAAGTCGTGCTTCGACACGTGGGAGATATAGCCGCATCGAGGGCTTTACAGCAGCGGTCCGGACGCCCGCCAACAAGAGATGTACGTAAATATTGCTACGTATATAATTAATAACGTAAATAATGTGCCAGTTGGGACAAATATGATAGGAGATGGAGATGGAATTTTACGTAAACATGGATATGCATGTCTATGTCTATGTGTGTGTGCGTGATGACTCTCGTGACTGCTCGTACATACCATCGATGTCTCGTTCTCCCTACACACACAAACTTAGTACAGCCTCATTTTGTTCATAGGATAAATGGAGTACGACATACAAGAAGAAATGTACACACACTCACTCTGCCTCCGAGATATCCACTGCAACCTAGAAGTGGGGGCGTGTTTTTCATCGAGTTTTCTTTCTTGGTACGTAAAAAAGGATTTGTCCGCTAGTTTTCGGTTCTTTTTTTCCAGGAACGTGTGTATTCTATTTAAAACCACTGCTATGGAGAGATTATTTTACTCCATTGTATATATAGCCTCTTGTTTGATAGGGTTTCTCGTGTCTCTCTCTCTCATCCTCTCCATATCTAAACAAGATGACAGTGTCCACTCTATTCTCTCCTCACTGGTTGTCATAGATTCGGCCGAATCCCGTCCGCTGCGGGAGGTGAGGATGTGCAGTGTTGACTATGTCACCGTCGGCGATGGAGGAAGCCGATGCGCACCATCCTCTCGAAGCCGGCACTGGCACGGACGAAGGTCCACCGCGCCCTTATTCACTGCCGTCGTCTGGGCAGATCCCACCCACCGTCCTAAGCGACATCTCGCCCACCTAACGTATAACTTCTTTTGGATTTCATGCTTCATTGTATTGGTCCAGCTCCCTAGGTCGCTGCATGTGGGTTTTCTTCTATGCCACTACTCCCCAGCTCCCCATGTACAATAGCTAGGGTTCGTCGTCTGGTCCAACATCACCTATTTTTTACTATTATAGAGGAAAGGCCACTCGAAAAGTTGTCATGGTTTATGCCTCGGTGGAGGTATACATGTTTTTTCGACAAAAAGTACATGGTGGTTGTGCGGTCATTGTCAATGCTCCTATTGCTGCTGCTAATCTAATACTATCACTTGTTAAATGTAGCAATGCACATGGTAAAGTGACGTCCCTTTTAAGTAATGCTAATGTCAATCCAGAGGCGTCGATAAATGCTTTTGTCCTGCTTTTTTTCTCAGGTATCCTAGTTTAGTTCCCATCAAGATAATCATGATGCTTCTATTTGTTGGTGTACTTTTCATTAATTCTTATTGACAATTGATATGTCGCTGTTAATCTTGTACCACTTCCAAAACAAAGTAACAACAATATATCCCTTTTTTATATTTTATATTTTTGATGAAAAACAAGTTGTCTTCCATCAGTGCTCTTTGCTTGTTACACACAAGGATGATATCCTTCATCAGTTCACCTTGATTGCGTTGGGGACGCAGTTGTCTTTCACGTTGGTGCAATTTTATCACACAATTGGCTATGAACCAAATGTTTCCTCGAAGAAGCGTCGACGTTGGTACTAAGAGCATAAGTTTTCTATTGATTTCTAAGCCTTCTCACAACTTTGCTCCCCTATAATTTTATTTGTCTAGCTATTAACTAAATATGTGGTCAACTTTGATTACAAATATGGTGTGGACTAAAAACCCGGATGGACATAGTAGCCCTTCGTTTTTATTTACTCTTCATATTAGATTTGACTGAAGTCAGACTTTGTAAAGTTTGACCAAGTTTATTCCGAACACAAAAAACCATAATTATTGAGAGAGGGCAAACTGTACATACTGTCAAACCTTTCCGATGATTGAAATTAAAATTCTTTATTTGTACACACTCTCACACCTTTCTGATAATTTGGCGCGTGTGTGGTTGTTCACTTAACGAAGGGTAGTGTACCGCACGTGAAGGACAGGAAGTGTGACCAGGACGCGTGGGTCGTTAGTTGATCATAAGTAGTTTTCTTCACTGGTACGTTAAATAAATAGTTTCGTTATATTAGTAGTATACACGAGTACTATATAAGTACTATATAAGATGGAGCCTCAACGCTTGTTCGCTAGGATTTGCACTCTCCACACTCTCGCCGCACTACAAATATATATATATACACGCTGGAGACTTAGCGTTCCTTTGCTAGGGTTTGTTATATTCATGGTCTCTCACCCTCTTCACCAGATCTAAACAAGACTGTGTTGGCCTCTATCTCTTTCTCCCCCCTTACAGCTGGTGAAGGAGCCGTCCGGATCCTGTCACACCGGGAAGGGGAGGAAGTGCATCGTTCACTCTGTCGCCTTCGGCGAGGGAGGCAATCCACTGCCGGCTGCAGTGTTCTCTTTCACCCAGCGCCTGTGCGGGAGGGCCATCGACCCTTCTTCTCGCTGTCGTATGTAGTGTGGGCAGATCCGGCCTCCCGCCGCATGCCTAGCCACATCCCGACGACCCTAAGGTATAACTTTCTTTGAAACCATCATTGCTCTAGCTGCATGCAGATCTTTTTCGATTCTGTATTCGAATCTAGGTCTTGGTTCAAAGAGGAAAGAAGGGTGGGGTGGGGTGGGGTGGAGCATGAATCTAGGATGTGGTTCAATGAGGAAAGGAGGTAGGGAAAGTAGTATAGACTTGCTATCCAGCCGCTTTATTGGTCAAAAAAGGGAAAAGGGGGGTAAACCAGTACACACATCTGTAAGGAACCAATCTCTTTGTTGAAAAAGGAAAAAAACTAGGAGGTCGGGTAGTTTGTGTAGGACTAGATTTGCTGCCCTCACATAGGAAAAGTAGTTTATGCGGGACTAGATTTGTTGCCCTCACATAGGAAAAAGGTTCAAAGAGAACAAATATGGGACCAACGCAGATATGCTGCTTGGCAACATACTTTGCATCACCCATTTATATGTGTGGACGCACATGGTGCTGGCATGTCCCATGTCCCATACAACTATTTTTCTGTTGTTAATCTAAGAATGTCACTGGAAAATTGAAGCAATGCCACTGTTAAAAGTAAATTACATTTTTAATGAATGTTCTTTTAAGAGAATGTCTATTAATATGAATCAATGCAACCGTTTTAGAAATGCTACTGTCCTACTTTGTTTTCCATCAAGATAAATTAGATGCTTCTTTTTGTCACCGTTTGTTTCATCCTCCTTTATTGGCCAATAATTGTTTCCTTTTTTGCCTTTGTTAAAACAGGGATATCTATTCAACTTGTTGCTATAGCGAACTTAAATGTAACACCGGCGACTTTGCTTGATTTAGTTAAACTACACAGAACGAGATTGGATTTCCTATTCGTGTTGGAAGATTCGTAGGTGATCTTGACTGCATCATGAAAGGTCAGTACCTGCCTTCATCCACATGTTCGTGCAGTGTGCATTGAGATGTTGTGCTACTTGTATTGGTACTGTTTTAAATAATTGTTGAATTGAAGCTATTGAATTGTTGTCTTTTCCCATTAAGTGAACAAAAATGGGACCAACCCAGACATGATGCTTGTTGCTTTGTTACAACAAACTCTGTATCACCCCCTTTATAAGTAGATGGAAGCACATGGTGTTGTTGCGCCCACTCTCCCCTGGAACTATTTACGCTTTTTGTTAATCTAATGTCACTGGTAAAATTAAACAATGCCACTCTCAGAATTAACTACCTAATCTTAGTTCAAAATTACAACACTTGTTAGGGATTGGTGGGAGTACCATTTCTGTGATCGGCCGGAGTACATGTTTAGGAAATGTATTGTTGAGATAATGTCTCTATTATTATATATCTATTGTAGTGTTTTACAAATGGTACTATACCGCTTTGTACTTCTTTCTACATGTTTAATCAAGGTATTGTTAAGATAATGTCTCTGTTAATATGAACAGTTGCATTGTTTTAGGAATGGTACTTTTCTGCTTTGTCGTTTTTATTCATGTAGAAACAAGGCATTGTTAAGATAATGTCTCGGTTAATATGAATGAATCACACTGTTTGAGAATTGCTACTCTCCTGCTTTGTTTCACATTAAGTTAAGTAGATGTTTTTTCTTCTGGGAGTATAAGTCATCAACTATTATTTCCCAGTAATTGTTTCCCTTATTTCTATTGTTGCATAAAGGGATATCAAAACTTCTGCTCGGTTCTATTTCGACTTTGATTTTAGTTGAACTGCACAAAAGGAGCCAATGTGTTTAAGGCAAACTGTTGCATTATTGGGCCCAGTTGGTCTTTCCACTTTGCAGAAAGAAGCAGTCACTATTTGTGTTACATTACACACGCAATGATCGAGAAGCTTTACAGAGTATTATAGTAGACGTTGGTGACATGACTAGTCTGCAGAGAGCATAGGCAACTCAAGAACACGTGGATTGCAAAATTCACTACAAGGAAAGGTATGACCAAGTCAGTTTCCGATGCAGCTATAACAAACAAGGTCAGTATCGGCCTTCATCGACATGATTGTGCTTTGTTATGTTGTGCTACTTATATTGTTGTATTGTTTTGATTAAATGTTTAATTCAAGCTATTGTATTGCTATCTTTTCCTGTTAAGATGCTGAAGATGATTATAGTTGTAAGCGTATGTTTAATCAACTAGTACCACTATTATATTCATCACACTTTTTCTGTATTTATGCAGATAGGGATGCTCAACTTGATTTTAATGGAACTGCACAAAATGTTCAGATGGTTCGTGTCCTCCCATAATACTTCATCATGCACAATACATCGAATGGTTCTCTAATCATTCATTGTCACCTTGAGCCACTGTACTACCTACTTGAATGGAGCTGCCAATGTCTTCAATGCATTGCAACATATAAATACGAAATCCACCATGCTACGCAACACATTGTTTGATTTCAGTGGAACTACACAAAAAGATATGCTGGTTAATTCGGCTCCATGTGCCATTTCAATGTGAAAACTGATGAAAAACCATGCCCGTCTGAATGGAGCTACCAACGTCTTCAAGGCAGAAGAATTCCCACAAGTTCAAGGGAAAGAACTCTGTCCAGCAGAATACTACCATTAAGAAGGGTAAGAAGAAAGACAAAAGGAGACATGGCTGCTTTACTTATGGTTCAGAGGAACACTGGGCAAACAAGTGCCCAAACAAGTACAAGAAACCAGGATAGGACTCCAAGTCTGTCAATGTCACTCTAAGAAACAATGATGGGGCATCTAGGTATGGTAATCTGTTTAACGTACTTTCAGTTTGTCAGTTCACCGATTGGTGGGTTGACACTGGGGCCAATATTCATGTGTGTGTTGATGTGTCTTTCTTTTCTTGCAGCATATAAATACGAAATCCACCGTGCTACACAAGACATTGTTTGATTTCAGATGAACTGCACAAAAATATACACTGGTTAATCCGGCTCCATGTGCCATTTCAATGTGCAAACTGATGACAAACCCTGCCCATTCCATAATCATAGGCATTACATATTTTGAATGGGAAAATCTTGTCAAAGTTTAATCATTGAAGTTAGCAAGAAGACATTAGTTTAATATATTGGAATTGGAAAACCTTGTCATATTTTTCTCATTGATGTTAGCGAGAAGACATGCATTCGATATTTTTGAGTGGGACGCCCTTTGCTGTGAGCAGTGTCGATTGTTTTTTCCTATTCCTGTGTTCAGTTCAGAAGTAATTATTTACTCTGCTGAGATGCATAGTCACATGAATGTTGACTTATGTAAGGTATTTTCAGAGTTTGTTCTGAATGTTGTCTATGTAATGCCAGGCCTTGTGAGTTTGATTGCAAAGTTGATCTTGGAATGTTGTGGCATGCGGCATCACGAGGTGTTCACCGTGCCTCCTGAGAATAATCATATTGTTTTGCATATTGATCAAATGCCAGTGATCATGTTAAGAAGATCATCCTCTTCTGTTGTTTATGTGCTTAAGAAGTTCATCGTCTTATGTTTCATTCATAGCCTATACAACAACTCAGGTTGGTTGGAGGTGAAACCATATGATTTTCCGACCAACTCATCATCTTAGGCTATGACTGGATCGTCGTTTTCCTACCAAAAACGCTTGTAAAACTGACGCTTGTAAATAAAAGCATATGGTCTTGGGCGAAGCGCTTGGTTGGTCGATTTCGACTAGTAAAATATACACTGATATCTATCTGAAATTACATGCATAACTCACCAGTTTTTGTTATAGACCTCAGGCCGTTGGTTTCATTACGCCTATATTTTACGCGTTGTTTCCAGTGATGAGTAAATTACACTTGTATCTTAATACAGGTGTGAAATAATGCAGAGCTCCCAAGTGCGGCCTTACCGTTTCATGCAGGCTCAGTCTCTCAAAGGTGCTCATAGGTGTCCGATGATCTTGGCTTCCTGAATGAGCAACAGGCGATATACCAGACCATCCGTAGGGCCCACGAGGCCCTTTCCGTCGTCCTTCGAGTTGTTGCGCTCGCCGTGGCACCGAGTATTGTCAACATGGTCAACGAACATGAGGAATTAGGAGATGACTTTACTTGGAGTGGATGATAGTAGGGACCCACCAGGGCCATAGCCGTACGTGCGCATGTTCCTCCTTATTATATACAACTATACTTTTTTTCCTTCCTCCTGGTATCTTGACATCACGGTCCCACAACATCGTCAACCTATATAGTCAATAAACGAGAGAATTGCACAAGGAGCGGTCGACAGCTGGGACCCCGTAGCTCGAGCAGTATTTGTGTTTTTGAGGTGTGAGCAGAGTTTTTCTTGAGCGATGTTTTTGTTGTTGTTCAGAGGAGCCGGGTATCAACTGGGCGGTCTATGGCCTGTCTGGCCCAGGCTATTATTTTTTGTCGACCAAATATCCAGCCCAGATATTAATAGTTAAATGTGAAAATGGCTTGCCCGGCTATTCTTTTTTTGCGGAATACCCAACCCAGGTCAACTTGTTATTCTCCGGGCCGCATTAGACTTGCAAAGAAAATGGGCTTTAAGAAATAATAAATGGGATGTAAATATGAAAAAACGCACCGAACAGGTACAGTTTTTTATTCTTCTAAAAAAGGTACATTTTTTAATTTCATTACTTGTTGCACTCGCAAATTTTCCTTGGGTTTTTACCTAATACAAATTTATTCCGAAATTATATTTAATCTAGCTCTAAATTTCGGGTTAAAAAATATTTTGGATCCCATCAAAATGTTGGAAATTTTGTTGATTTTTTGAGCGATTGGCTTTAACAAAGTCCTGGCTAGAAAATGGGCTGTAATATTAACAAATAGTAAATGGGCTAAGTAAATTCCATAAGAATTAAAAAATGGGTTGTACATTATAACAAATCACAAATGGGCTATATGTTCTCTACCATAGATGTGATGGTCACTTGTGGGCCTAGTAAGTTGACGCGTACGCAAGGCTTTGTCAACTTATAGTCAACACACGATTCTATTAGCAGTGGTCTTTGGATGTCCATCTAACAACTGAGGTGCTTCTTCAATCTCGGATATTCATGCTTCAGCCGCCCAAACCAATGCCGGCGGTACCGCTTGCTACCGCCTCCCGTGGCCGGCTGTGCTGCCGCATAGGTCTCACCGGCCCACCCTACTCCCATCGCCGTCCAGTCCATTCATCTACTCACCAACACCTCATGTTATTCTCTGGCGACAATAGCCTCACATCGTAGCTGAACCAGTGAACCCTCATACTCCCCTCCGCGTGGACATCCACTGCCGTGTCTTCATCGGCTTCGGGTCGTTCCCTTCCTTGGCCTCGCTATCATCCACCGCGTTGGTTCTCTCGGTGCGGTGTGGTCAACTTAGTCAACAAATGACAGCCATTGGAAGAGGCATGAACGTGGAGTGGCTGATAGTAGGCACTCGCATGGCCCATGGCCACACACGAGCAAGTCCCTCCTTATTATGCGAAAACAAATGATTTCTCCCCCTGACAGGTTTGAGCCACTAGGTACATCTTCGCAAGCAGGAAAGTGTTTCCTTTATTACATGGAAAAAAGTTCCCTCTCCCTGACAGCTGGGACCCACCAGCTTTATTATGATCCATTTCGCGAAAATATAGATTGTACCGAAGATACTAAATTGTTTTCTTTTTATTCTAACTCGAAAAAGAAGAAATTAAAGAACCCAGAAAACATCTTCACACACAAGGAAGTGCCACCTTATTATGAGCAAAGAAATGTTTCCCCCTGCTAGCTGGGACCCACCAGATTTGGAGGCTGACTTGTGGGCCAACTGAGTTGATGCGTATGAGCTTTATCAACTTAGTCAAAACGATTCTAGCTGCACTAACCACTGGATGTTAAATCAACGGTCGTGCTGCGTCTTCAACCTCTGGTCTTCTTGCTCCAGCCGCCCAAACCAGGCCCGCCGTACCGCCTGCTCCAGCCTCCTGGGGCCGGCTGTGCTGCCACGCAGGCCTCATGGATCGACTATACTATGACTAGCCAGACCTTTGCTCTACTCGCCCACACCCCCTGTTACTCTTCGGCAACATCGGACTTACGCCGCTGCCGAACCAGTGAACCCTCGTACTCCCCTCTGCGTGGGCATCCACCCGCCTTGTATTCTCTGGCTCCTCGTTGTTCCCTTCCTAGGCCTCGCCGTTGTCCACCGCCTTGATTCTCTTAGCGCCTCGTGGTCAACAATGTGAATGAACGACAGCCATCGGAAGTGGTCTTTAGGCTATGAGTCTAACAGCTGGACCCACCAGCTACATCTTCGAAACCAAGGAAGTGCCTCCTTATTAGTCGCAAAATAGAAATGATTCCCCCCCCCGACAGCCAGGACCCACCAGCTATATCTTTGCACACAAGGAAGTGCATCCTTATCCTCCCTGATAGCTGGGACCCACCCGGTCGAAGTGCACGTGGTGTTGTCGCAAACGTAACTGATGGCGAGAATTATGATGGTACGAAAACTTTTACCAATCATATCTCCAAATGACTCTTGTTCATCTTTTGATGCTTCATGCTCCAAGCTCAGAACGATTCTGCTACAACTTCAAGAAAACCAAGTTCTATCTGCATCCATGGTCTGACCATCCACCCATCTTACACCACAGAATACATTTGTACAAATGTGGACATGACATACTCCGAATGGCTACGTGTTATAGATAGTTGCAACACTGGAAAGAGCACCTTTTAACTTGATATTTACTGTGAGAGAGCACCCTAATAATTGACTACAACGCAATCAAAGGGTGCAAACAACAAAGGGATAAACAAACATCTTAGGCAATTCATAATAGCATGATATGGTATAGCCCTTTGCACCGGGAACGTCTCCATGGTCCTCCGAGCACTTCATGAAGTTTTCTTCGAAAACGCTCCCATGGCGACAATTTTGAAAACTGTCGATGTGGCAAGGATTTTTTTCTCCTGCGCCTGGTGAAGCTCTGGGTCCTCATGTAACCTATAGGCTATCTCTACATCTATTACATTAAGTTAGCAATCCCGTGTCTCCAGCCATCATGCCACGACATGTAGGCCACTTAACATTACAACATGAACCCATTCTCATGATGAAGGCTATACCACATCATATGCAAACCTGCAAAAACAAGTTAGATGTTCTCTAATCGGTTTGGCAAATTTTAATTATGTGGCTTCTATGGTTTTCGGATAGTGCTAGCTACCACTAGCACAAAAAGCCTAGCTATGGTGTGGCAAAAAGTGCCTTGCTGGCGTACACACCCAACGCCACCAATATGGCACCAGTGAAAACAATTTAGTGGTGTCATTGGTAGACACGTCGGCAATATTTTAGTACTGATGGCGTGCCACCTGGCTAACGCCAGCAATATATTGAGTTAGCTATAGCATTTATTGTGAGACAACACCAAAAGTTTGTATTTTTCAGTAATAAAAAATATACCCAACTATTAGTATATGTGCAGCCATTTAAACTTCTAGTGGTAACTTCAAATCCACAAACAGTAGTGATCAACTAGCTTGCTGACGACGAGATGTACCTAGGGTAGGGTCATAGGCCTGACCTAGACACCCTCCCCAATGACATTGACCTAAAGTCAGAAGCATTCGAGGGATATCATCATTCACTTGACCTGGGAGTACTCACTCGACCGTAACAAGAATCACTCAATGGATAGAAGATCCAAAGTAACTCTGTATAACAACAGTCAGGCGTTACCCTATAGACTTAATAGTCATTCATGTATCTTTATTGTTGGCCTTATCTGTAATGCCCCATCTTTATGTACCCTAAACCCTATGTAACTGAGGGCTGGAGGGGTCCGGCGCACTCTATATAAGCCACCCCCTCCTCTGGCACAAGGGTTCGCACCCCCTGTAACTTCATGCATATTTCAATCGACCGAGCCTCTGGGCACCAAGACGTAGGGTTATTACTTCTTCCGCGAAGGGCCTGAACTCGTCCAACTTGCGTGCACAATCTCACCGTAGCTAGGATCTTGCCTCTACATTCTTACCCCCTATTCTATTGTCAGACTTAGAACCACGACAGTTGGCGCCCACCTTGGGGCCGGTGTCTTAGCGACTTTTCAGTGAGGTTGCAATTTTCTCCGACTCTTTTCATCATGGTTTCCAACGGAGGTTTGGCTGAGGGCCGTGAGATCCATCTCGGCGCGCTCATCTTCATCGTCGACGACTCCGCTTGGATTCAAGAAGCTCCTCTCGATGTTGAGGCGCTCCCCGTCTACGGAGCGACGCACTTTCGTGTGTGCATTCGTGGTGTCCTACTGCGGCAGTCGTCGACCTAGTATCGGTTGGCTCCCGCAGTACCTTCGCCCCCGCTGCTCGCCGATGCAAGCGGTCCGATCGGTCGCAGCTTCAGCGGTGGGTGAAGCACGCGGTGGTACGTCAGTCGGCCACCCCTCAAGTCACAGCAATTGAGCCCGACGAATCTCTCTACGACATGTTCGACCTATCGACTGGCTTCATTGAGACCTTTTCTCAATGCGACAGCAACGACCCCGTGATAGAAGTCCTGATGGTTGACACACCCCACAGCCTGCCTGGAATGCATCGCAACGGCGGCGGTGAGTCTTTGTGTATTCATGACGAGTATCATCCCGAAACTCTCTCTTCTTAGCAGAGGGAGGAACTTCACCACCGCAATATGGAGGCCCTACACACGCCCATTGTTGGAGTGACCTCTGAGGCTCGGGCCTTGGAGGCAGTGTGTTTAGCCACTTCGGGGGAGCGCACTCGACTGGAGAATCTTCAGCGTTCACTCGACGAACGTGCTCGGCGGCAGATCCCCGAGTCCAGTCGATGGCAGCGGCAGTTATTTCCACCGAACCACAGGTATACCGCACTCCGATTCAGAATCTTGCTGTTGCGGCCCGTATTGCAGAATCCATTCAGCCATCCCAGTCGGAAGCTGGTAGAGGTTTAATGCAGATCAGTGCGCTACTCCGAGCAGCAGGAGAGCAGAACACGGCAGTTTCTCAGTCATGCAACAGGATCCATATCAGATCTGTGGTGGCTGATACCGTCCAGTCGGCTCACAGCCCAAGATCACGTCCGCGGCGTCAGGGATATGGGCATCGTCAAGGGCAGTATTTGGGTCAGAACCATGAGCAACAAGATCATCGGCTCGACCGCGATGACCGCCGTCGAGGGCCTACACCCCCTCCAAGGGGCGAATCATACGTGCCCCGGCATTATGATGATAGGTGCCCGTACAGCAAAGAGCGGAGAAGGCCGGTCGACCCAAGAGAGCCAGGGTTTGATGCAAGGTCAATTTTGGTGCAAGGTCTAGTGGACAGGAATCGAGCACAAAGGGAAGGGCAAGACATAGATCGCCCGACTGGAAACAGGGTTCATGTTTCTGGTCCCGAGTGTTTTAGCAGAGATCCCTCCCAACTTTAGGTTGGCAACTAGGGTCAGTAAGTTTACTTGTGAATCAAAGCCTGACACCTGGCTTGAAGATTACTGAGTGGCTGTGCAGATCGGTGGAGGAAATGATGAAGTTGCCATGAAGCATCTTCCCCTGATGCTTGAAGGGTCAGCTAGAGCTTGGTTGAATAAGTTGGCTCCAGGTAGTATTTTCAGCTGGGAAGAGTTGGCATGAGTGTTTGTCAGAACCTTTGAGGGCACGTGCAAACGTCTAGTGGGATTGATAGAATTGGAGCACTGTATGCAAAAGCCGAATGAAACTTTGAGGGATTACATCCAGAGATGGACCACTTTACACCATATTGTAGAGAATATGTCTCATCATCAGGCAGTTTGCGCCTTCAAGGAGGGCATTCGGTACCGGGAGCTGAACCTGAAATTTGGTCGGACAGGAGACATATGTTTGACTCGAATGATGGAGATAGCCACTCGGTACGCCAATGGCGAAGAAGAAGACCGACTCCGCAGTGGCAAGAGTAAACCGGTCGGCTAGGACACTGGAGCAGGAAATTCCAATCGGAAGTAGAAGCGCAAGGCAGAACCCGCGACTCCTGGGGAAGTTGCGGTCGCAACTCAAGGAAAATTCAAAGGAAAACCTAAAGGGCCCTGGACCCCCAAGAAGGTGAAAGATGCATCCGGAAATGACGTAATGGATTTGCCATGTCACATTCACATCAACAAGGATGAAGAGGGTAATTTGATTTATCCCAAGCATACCACTCGACAGTGCCAAGTCCTTATACAACAGTTTCGAGAGAAACAACCCAGTGAGAAAGAGAAGGAATCTGATAAGGATGAGGAAAAAGAAGAGGATGATGATGGATTTCCCAATATCAATTCCACCCTCGTAATTTTTGCTGACATCAAAAGCAAAAGTCGACTGAACGTGATCAACAGGGAAGTGAATATGGTTGCTCCGGCAACGACAAAGTATCTGAAATGGTCAAAGACTCCAATCACATTCGACCAGTCAGATCACCCGCCGCACGTTGCCACCCCGGGGAGGCAAGCGTTGGTGGTCGACCTGGTCATTGGGGGCACCCGATTGACCAAAGTCTTGATGGATGGTGGCAGCGACTTGAACATGTTGTATGCCGAGACCCTTAAAGGGATGGGCATTTCGATGTCCAAGCTCAGCGAGAGCAACATGTGGTTCCATGGAGTTATTCCTAGAAAGAAAGCTGATTCACTCGGCCAGATCACTCTCAACGTGGCCTTCGATGATTCAAAGAATTGCCGTAAGGAAAAGTTGACATTTGAAGTCGTGGATTTTCACAGTGCCTATCACGCTATCCTGGCAGGACTACATATGCCCATTTCATGGCTCGACCATGCTATGTCTATCTCAAGATCAAAATTCCTAGCCCTAGGGGCGTGATTACAGTCACTGGTAATCGACAGCGAGGAGAAGAGTGCTTCCAAAAGTGCTCAAAGATTGCCGATGAACAGATGGCAGCAATTGAAATGGAAGAATACAAGAACACAACAGATCCAAGTGATTTGTTGAGAGTTAAGAAGCATCCTTCAGAGTCTACTTTTAAGTCGACTAGTGAAACAAAGTCAGTTCATATTCACCCGACTGATCACAATGCTGCTCCGACTCATATATCAACAACACTCGACAGCAAATAGGAAGAAGCGCTCATCCAGTTCCTCCGTGAGAACTGGGACATCTTTGCATGGAAACCTTCTGACAGGCCAGGTGTACCCAGAGAGCTGGCTGAGCACCGTTTGCGAGTCGACCCAAAAGTTAAACCTGTGAAAGAGTATCTCCGACGGTCCGTCGTGGAGAAGCGAAAGGCGATTGGCGAGGAAGTTGCTCGGCTTCTGAAAGCCGAGTTCATCCAAGAGATTTACCACTCCGAGTGGCTCGCGAATGTCGTCATGGTTCCCAAGAAGGATGATTCACTCTGTATGTGTATAGACTTCAAGCATATCTATCGAGCCTGCCCGAAGGATCATTTTCCTCTACCCTGCATCGATCAAATAGTCGACTCGACTGTGGGATGTGAGCGACTGTCCTTTCTGGACGCATATTACGGGTATCATCAGATTTGATTGTATGGGCCCGATGAAATAAAGACAACCTTTATCACCCCATTCGGGGCTTTTGCTATGTTACCATGCCCTTTGGTCTCAAGAACGTTGGCGCCACATTCATGCGCACGATACAGAAGTGCCTGCTCACTCAAATCAGTCGAAATGTGGAGGCATACATGGATGACATCATGGTTAAGTCACGTAAAGGTTCCGACCTACTGACTGACCTCGCTGAAACCTTTCCCAATCTGAGAAGATATGACATCAAGCTTAACCCGTCAAAGTGTACATTTGGAGTTCTAGGTGGGAAGTAACTCGGTTTCCTTGTTTCCGAACAAGGTATCAACGCGGACCCAGAGAAAATTGATGCAATACTCCGAATGAAGCGCCTTCTGCGCATACACGACGTTCAGAAGCTTACTGGTTGTTTTGCTGCCTTGAGTCAGTTCATCTCTCGTCTCGGTGAAAAGGCATTACCTCTTTACCGATTGATGAAGAAATCTGATAAGTTCGAGTGGACTCCTAAAGCTGACGCAGCGTTTGCAGAGCTCAAAACCATGCTTTCCACCCAGCCGGTGCTCGCTGCTCCAATTAGCAAGGAGCCTTTGCTGCTTTATATTGCGGCCACTGGACAAGTTGCCAGTAGAATACTCATGGTCGAGCGGGAATCAGAAGGTAAAACCTATAAACTTCAGCGCCCAGTGTACTATATTTCGGAAGTCTTAACTCCGTCCAAGCAGAGGTATCCGCATTACCAGAAGTTGGTCTATGGAATTTACTTGACTACAAAGAAGGTGGTACATTATTTCTCAGATCACTCCATCACAGTCGTCAGCGACGCTCCATTGTCAGAAATTCTGAACAACAGAGATGCAACTTGTTGAGTGGCAAAGTGGGAGATTGAACTCCTTCCATTGGATATCAAGTTTGAGGCAAAGAAAGCAATCAAATCCCAAGCAATAGAAGATTTCCTCATCGACTGAATTGAACAGCAACAACCAACTCAAGTCTAGTCGGAACATTGGACTATGTTCTTTGATGGATCCAAAATGTTGAGTGGTTCTGGTGCTGGAGTTGTTCTGGTATTCCCGCGAGGTGAAAAACTTAGTTATGTCCTTCAAATTCACTTTGATTGCTCCAACAATGAAGCTGAGTACGAAGCTCTTTTGCATGGGTTGCGAATGGCCATTTCACTCGGCGTCCGTCGCCTAATGGTTTTCGGTGACTTGGACCTGGTGGTTAATCAAGTGATGAAAGAGTGGGATGTTAGAAGCCCGGCTATGACTGGCTATTGCAATGCAGTTAGAAAGTTAGAAAAGAAGTTTGAAAGCTTAGAACTTCACCATATTCCCCAACTGAAGAACCAGGTAGTAGATGACCTGGCCAAGATAGGTTCTATGCGAGAGCCCATTCCCAGCAATGTGTTCTTGAAGCATCTTCACACACCATTAGTCCAGGAAGATCCCTTCACGGAAGAGCCCCCGCAACCTAAGAGTTCCACTGATCTGACTGAAGTTGAAATCCCACTGTGGTCGATCTAGTCATGGAAGTTTTGGTCGTCATTCCTGATTGGATTGTACCGTACATCGCATATATTCTCAGGAAAGAGCTGCCAGAAGACGAAGATGAAGCGCAACAGATCATCCGTCAATCCAAAGCCTTCACCATGATAAGTGGTCGACTGTACAGAGAAAGTGTGACTGGAGTTGCTCAGCGATGGATTACCCCAGAAGAAGGTCGAATGATTCTCAATGATATCCACTCAGGGACCTGTGGTCACCATGTGTCCTCACGGACAATAGTGGCCAAAGCATACCGAGCAGAGTTTTTACTGGCCGCGAGCAAATGAAATGGCGAAGGAAATAGTCGAGAGGTGTGAGGGTTTCCAGTTCTACTCCAACATGTCTCACAAGCCCGCTTCAGCCCTGAAGACCATTCCACTCGTTTGGCCATTTGCCGTTTGGGGGTTGGATATGGTTGGACCCTTGAGGACTGGCAAAAGTGGTTTCACTCACCTACTTGTTGTAGTCGACAAGTTCACTGAATGGATTGAAGCTAAGCCCACCGAAAGCCTCGATTTGAGCACTACCGTCAGCTTCGTAGGGGGTTAGCATTTAGATTTGGAGTCCCGCATAGCATCATCACAGAGAATGGTTCAAACTTTGATTCAGATGAGTTCAGAGCTTTTTGTGGTTCCGAAGGCACTCAGGTCGATTATGCTTCAGTCGCTCACCCGCAGTCGAACAGACAAGCAGAAAGAGAAAATGGTTTGATCCTCCAAGGGTTGAAGCCCAGGTTAATGCAAGATCTCAAGCATGCGGCCGGCGCCTGGGTAGATGACTTACCATCAGTACTGTGGGGCCTGAGGAAAATGCCAAATCGGTTGGCTGGCCGGACTCACTTTTTCCTCGTTTATGGAGCCGAGGCCGCGCTACCGACTGATTTGCTTCATAATGCCCCACGAGTGGAACTCTTCTCAGAAGCCGAAGTAGAACAAGCCCGTCAAGATGTTGTTGACCTTCTGGAAGAGGAAAGAGAGATGGCGCTAATCCGGTCGACCATCTATCAACAAGATCTGCGGCGTTTTCACGCCAGAAACGTCAGGGGTCGAGCATTTCAGGAAGGAGACCTGGTTCTCCGAGTGGACCAGCAACGTCCACACAAGCTCGCTCCTGCCTGGGAAGGCCCCTTCATCATCACCAAAGTGCTCCACAACGGTGCATATCACCTGTACGATGTGGAACACAAGAAAGACGAGCCACGCGCCTGGAATGCAGTGCTTGTCCGCCACTTTAACACTTAATCATTCGGACTATCGAGATGTAATAAGAAGTACCTTTCAATTTGTTTATCAAAGACAAGGTTTTGCAGTCTCCTAAATGATTGATTCTTATACACGTGTCCAAAATCCCCCAGTGGGTGGCTTAGTCGCGAATCCGATTCACCTAAGTTCCAAAAATTAAAATCCCACCAAGTGGAGAGCATGCCTCCCATTCGGGGGTTTAGCTACGAACCTGATTCGCCTAAAGTTTAAAAAATCCTACCGAGTGGTGAGAAACCCTCCCACCCGGGGGCTTAGCTGCAGTCCAGTACTCGCCTAAGTTTCAAAAATCCTACCGAGTGGTGAGCAACCCTCCCACTCGGGGGCTTAGCTGCAGTCCAGTACTCGCCTAAGTTTAAGAAATCCTACCGAGTGGTGAGCAACCCTCCCACTTGGGGGCTTAGCTGCTGTCCAGTACTCGCCCAAGTATAAAAAAACCTACCGAGTGGCAAGCAACCATCCCACTCGGGGGCTTAGCTGCAGTCCAGTACTCGCCTAAGTTTAAAAAATCCTACCGAGTTGTGAGCAACTCTCTCACTCGGGGGCTTAGCTGTAGTCTCATACTCGCCTAAGTTTCAAAACACGCTCCATCCTTATCCGCAAGGACGACGAGGTGCAGGTCGACCACGATCTGTCCTTGGAGCTTCGACACAAATACAACGTCTGCTCCATCCTTATCCGCAAGGACGACGAGGTGCAAGTCGACCACGACCTCATCCTCGGAGCTACAACACAAATACAACATCTGCTCCATCTCAATCCACAAGGACGACGAGGTGTAGGCCATGGGCAACACTAAGTACCTTTGTCCATGGTTTACTCGACTGCGCTGCATCACAAAGTTAGTAGCAACTCAAACTGAAGAAACAAGTTCTACTCAAAGAGTCAAAAGATCCAAAAGCAACCAAGTTCAGATAAATCCTACGAGGTTCCAAATCCCAGTTTAAGGTACTCGGGCATCAGGCCCGAAGAAGTTTAAACGGTTACAAAAACCACTCGGCACACGGAGGCAAATTTAATCGGATCATAAAAAGTTTGTTCACTCCGCAGGAGGAGGACTGGCAGGCTCGATAATTCGTCCTGGTCGATCCCATCTGCAATTCGAGTGGTGGCGGCAATAAAGGTTTCCATGGATGAACCAGACCCCGTGGAGGGCTGGATGAACAGGACCACCCCGTCGAGGGCTGGATGAACAGTAGAGGTGGAGGGCTGGATGAACAGTAACCCGTGGAGGGGTGGTTGAACAGGAGCCCATGGAGAGGGTTGGTTGAACAGTAGCCAGTGGAGTAGCGCGCGGTGGACACTGGATAAACAGGAGCCCATGGATGAACAGTCGCAGGTGGAGGCTCGAGGGGGTCGACGGTGGATGAACTATAGCCCGTGGAGGCTGGAGGGGGTCGACGGTGGAGATGAACAGGATCCTGTGGAGTCTCGTTTTGCGGTACGCCACACCACTCCCGATGAATAGGACCCCCGTTTCGACCGTAGCGCTCCAGCACAAGTGCGTTTCCTCCATTTTGTGGTACGCCACACCCCTCCCGATGAGCAGGACGCCCGTTTTGACCATAGGAGGTCCGTTTCTTCTGTTTTGTTGTACGCGAGACCCCTCCCGATGAACAAGATCCTGTTTTGACCGTGGCCGGTCGAACACAAGGCCATTTCCTCCATTCTGCGGTACGCCAGGTCTTGTTTCCATCTGTTGTTCCGTCCAAGCCCTCCCGATGAACACGACGACGCATTCCGTTCCGACCAGCCGGTTGCCCCCCCATGAACACGACGACGACGTTGTTTCTCCGTTCTGACCCAGACATGTACACGAGCCCTGGCCGTACGTATGTGCAAGTAGGCGTTCGAGACCCTGCCCGTATGTACGTACATGTCCGTATTTTCTTTCTTGCACACTAGCCGTTGTACGTATGTGTACATGCTTCGTGTGTGTATCTACTACGACACGTGCGCGCCTCTACATGGACCAATATGTACATACACGTTCGCGACCAGAGTGACAACGCTACGTATGCTTCGACCAGGTGGGTCCCGACTGTCAGGCACTTCCTTGCGTGCAAAGATGTAACTGGTGGGTCCCAGCAGTCAGGGGGGTGAATCGTTTTTTTGCCCGGGTGCACTTCCTTGCGTGCGAAGATGTCGCTCATAGGTCCCAGCAGTCAGGGGGGAAACATTTTTTTCGCGAAATACGGTTGCCCGTCCGGTGGGTCCCTGTTGTCAGGTGGAGGAATCATTATTTTCCGCGTAATAAGGAGGCACTTCCTTGCTGCGACCGTGGCCCCAGCTGTCACCCTCTCCACGTACAGTCCATGTCCGATGGAAGCCGTTCCTTGACCATGTTGACTACGCCGCGCCGAGAGCACCAGGGCGGTGGACGACGGCGAGGCCTAGAAAGGGGACGACGCAGAGCTGAGGAAGACACGGCAGTGGATGCCCATGCGTAGAGGAGTATGAGGGTTCACTGGTTCGCTACGGTTTGAGGCTGCCGTCGCTATAGAATAACAGGGGGTGTGGGTGAGTAGAGGGATGGCCGGGCCAGCGGTGGGAGTAGTAGGGGCGGTGAGGCCTCTGCGGCATCGGAGCCGGCCACGGGAGGCAAGAGAACGAGGCACGACCGGCGCTAGTTTGGGCGGTTGCAGCAAGAAGACCAGAGGTTGAAGAAGCACTACGGCCGTTGGATGGACATCGTACGGTCACTGGAGCTAGAATAGTTCATATTGACTAAGTTGACAAAGCCCTCCCTCCCCGTCAACTTAGTTGGCGCACAAGTCAGCCTCCCACTATTGTGGATCCAAGCTAGCAGGGGGTATTCATTTTTTTGTGCATAATAAGGAGGCACTTCCTTGCATGCGAAGATATAGCTGGTGGGTCTGACCTGTCAGCGGTGGGAATGTTTTTTGCGAAATACAGAGGCCCTTCCGGTGGGTCCCAGCTATCAGGTGGAGGAATCATTATTTTGCGTGTATTAAGGAGGCATTTCCTTGCATGCGGCCGTGGACCCAGCTATCAGCATCTCCACGCATAGTCTACTTCCGATGGTGTCATTCGTTGACCACGTTGACCACTCTGCACCGAGCGCATACAAGGTGGTGGACGACGGCGAGGCCCCGGACAGCAACGAGCCGGAGATGGGAAGACGCGGGAGTAGAGTCACAGACGGAGAGGTGTATGAGGGTTAACTGGTTCTGGTGCAGTGTGGTTCGGCAGTCAGTGGAGAAGAACAGGAGGTGTGGAGGGGTGAAGGGATGGCCTGGCCAACGATGGAGTAGCGCTTCACAGTGAAGCATCCTAAGCAGAGCTGCTAGCAGCAGGAGGCGGGAGCAGGTGGTCCCGGCGGCGCTGGAGGAAGAAGATGAGAGATTGAAGAGAGATGTTGGTCGTCGAATGTAAATCCAATGGCTAACGATGTCAGAGTCATTTTTGACTAAGTTGACAATGACTTGCATTGGCTTCGACCTATTGGCCCACATTTCAGCCACCAAAAAAGTGGCACATATTCAACACATTTTTCAGAATTTACAGTCTTTTTTGCGGGGTAGAATTTACAGTCAATTTTATCTCTTTTTTTGAATTACAGTCCATTAGCTGGGCTGGGTGAACAAATAATGTAGCGTCCATGTGGCCCATTTATGCTTTTCCTAAAAAATTACAAGACATTTGCACTTTCTCAAAATACATGATTTTGCTGGGCTGATTCTAATTATAATGTTGGGGTGGGCGCAGCAATGTTTTCAAAAAATAAATATGGGCTGAGCATTTTGTTATATGTATATATAAATAATAAGTGATTTATTATTACATTGGTCATTAAATCTTACCAAGCTTTTGTACAAAATCACCAGGATTTTTGTTGCCAAAAAAATCCAGGATTTTATTGTTAAGAAATTATTTTTATAAGTTAATAAGATGTGGGATATTGTTTTCTTACATATGCAAATATCTATCAAATATACGATGACAATAACAATAATATATAATAACATATAAAATAATTTAAATATATTTAATATAATTAGAAGGGAAACATAAGTTGGACCAGGCATTCCTATTCTTATATAGAAAAATAGAACAGACCTCTATGTTTTATTCAAAAAAATACATAAATTGGGTTGCCGATGTTTCAGGAAAAATAAAACCTCGGATGGGAGGTCCATAGGCCGGTCGATACATGACGGCCCTCAACAAAATACAAACAAGCCTATGGACCTCCCATCCGAGGTCGTGGGTTGCGCATGTTAAAAAAGAAAGCTTGGACAGGACAGCCCAAAACCCAGCTAATACTTGATGCCCCAGTGATAATAAATGATACCTGTTAGCTCCTCGGCTTTGTTGTGAATTTATCTCCTATTAGCAAGATGCCCATGCGTTGCATGTATGAAGATGCATTTGTATGAGTAGTTTATCTTGTGGGAGAAAAGGATGAACGAGGGAAGGCCTTATTTGCAAATCTGGAGAGGGGCGGGGGTATATTTTTGCAAAATTTCCATTTTTTCCTTCCTATCTGTCAGATATAAATCGGACAGCCTATATTGCAGGATGGCAGGCACACCAGCATCACCAACTTCGTTTTTTATAAGAGGTAGAGATAGTAACTACGTTGAAGCACCTAAAAAATGTAACTATGTTGACATACTCGTGGGCCCCAACGTCAGTATAGCATTAGGAGGAAGTATTTTTCGATGAGGCACTTGCTTGCGTACAGCCATAGACCTGGTGGGTCCCGACTGTCTGCCTCTCCACGTACAGTCCTCTCCAGATTCCTCTTGTTTGTTCAGCATATTCGCAACGGTAGACAGCGGCGTCGCGGCGAGCGCACAAAGGCGCAGGAGGAGATCACCACCAGAGAACGTGCCTTATTAGTAATGAAACAACTGAACTAGCCTAGTGGCCGAGTGACACTACCCGACAGCTATTCTGCTCGGGTTCGATTCCACCTGTGCAGAGAAAATATCTCCAAATTTTTTGCCTCTGCCTTTATTGACATGTGGGTCCCAATTGTCACCTACGCACACCACGTCCAACACTTGCCAAAACTTCGTCCCTCGTTTTCTCTGTTTTTCACACACTCGACATTGTGTGGGCATTTTGAAAATAGCATATCTTTTTGACTATGCATCATATGAAGATGTGCTATGCATGAATGTTGATCAGCATGATGTTAACTGGCTGGTAGGTCCAGTTTCGACCATGAATAAAACTTCCAACATGATGTTAACACTATTTGAAAAGGCTGTGTTAATATAAATGCTCTGCCTCTAAAAGTTGCAGTTTCTTATCTGAAACTGAAACTTGTAGTTTCTTCTCTGAGAATCACATTGTCTGCACTTTTATACTCCTATGAAACAACATTTTTTAAGTTCTACAAATAGATCTCTAGAATTCATAAAATACTTCATATGCTCAATACTGCAAATATGAAATTCAAAAGACATTCATATCTGAAAGAACTCTCAAAATACACAACACAAAACACAATTCACAACCTGCAAATACTAACAACCCTAAGCTCCTCCTGACAATTCACAACCTGTCCGACTATTGCGTTGGGGGGGGGGGCAGTCCCTCCTATTCCTCGGCGGCAGATAGTCTCCCCGTGAGATGATGTGAACGGCGAGGGAGAGGATGGCGGGGAAGCATCGTCAGGCCAACTATTTTTCTCCTCTTGTAGTTGGGTTTGGTCGACGAAGACTCCATTGGCTCGCTCTGGCACGACACCCTCACAAACGGCACCCTGTAGATGCTCGATCCTTCAATCTCTAGTGGATGCTCCATCTGGGATCGATACTCCCACCACCGCTCCCTCACGATCGAATTCGGTGAATCTGTTTGCTCCATGGCCCAAAGGAGCAGCTCTATGTACTCCTGCGTGACTCCCTCCGGGAGTATCGCCGCCTTTTCGCTCTGTTGCAGATATTTGGCCGTGGATGTCACCATCGCCGCTAGTTGGTCCTTGTTGTCAAACCAAGACTATATCTCCAACATCCTAGCTAGCTTCACAGGGTCGCCGTCTGCGATCCTCACGTATCGGTTGTACTCCTCCATCGATATACTTCTCCACAGCACCTTCACTCGCCGGCAGTGGTTTTTGAATGGAAGAGGAGAGGAGCAGCACTGGTTTTGGATTAGAATGGGAGAGGAGCGATGCTGGCTTTGGATTGGAACAAGAGAGGAGGGGCAGTGGTTTTGAAATGAAAGAGGAGAGGAGCAGCGTTGGATTTAGATTGGAACAGGAGAGGAGAGGCGGTGGTTTAAGAGGAGAAGAGCGGAAGAGCGGCGCTGGTCTTGGAAGTATTTTTTTGTTTTGTGTATTTTGGGTCAAAGTTTGACCACGTACTGTAATTAACAAGCAAAATGTGAATGCATGTCACCAAAAATTGTATCATTTGATTCGTATTTGAATGTACTTTCAAATTATATTATTTTTGCAACATATAACATAAATTTTATTTGTGAAAATCATGGTCAATTATGACCCAGAATAAACGGGAGACTAGTTAATGTGGGGTCGCTTTCTTAATTGAAGGGAAATTGATTTTGATTTTGATCCAGTCACAGCGCGCCGGCCCTCTCGTCCAATCCTAAATCGCTGCCGCACGCTCATCTCCCTCTTCTCTTTTACAAAACCACCTCCTCTCCTCTCCATAATTTCCATTCAAAAACCACCGTCTCACCTCTCCCTCTTCTCTATTGCAAGACCACCGTCTCTCCTCCCATCTCCCAAAGCTAGCACCGGATCACTCAAAAGGACATTTATGGAGAGGATGTAGTAGCGAATCAGGTAGATCGCCGGCGGCGACTAGGCAAAGTTAGCCAGGTTGAAGGAGATCCTTACTTGGTTTGACAATGAGTGGGAGTTCGAGGACAGTGAGGGCCATGTGGCAATGTATGTGAAAGAGTGAGACGGCGGGGATGAGGGCGGCGATGTACATGTACTCCTCAGTGGCAGTCACGCCGCAGTCCTTCGAGTTCATCGAGTATCTCCTCTGGGCGATGGAGCAGACAGATTCGCCCGAGGCAAAAGTCAGGCGGAGGTGGTGGGCGTACAGGTCGAAGGTCGAGCACCCAGAGGATAACGAATCGATCGAGTACGGTGTGCCGTTCGTGAGGGTGCAAAGCCAGCCGGAGCCACAGGAGTATTCGTTCTCCCATCGCAAGAGGAGGCCGGATGGCGCAACGTCGCTTCCCCGCCGTTCTCCATGGTTCCCTCGACGCTCGCCTTGTTTCAATGGCGGCGGTAGGGTTTAAGTTAAGCTTCGCACTAACCTAATCTTCCACCTGGTCATGCTTACAATCAGTGTGACAGCTAATGAAAATCATGCTTACAATCAGTCTTCGAGTACTACGCCAATCACCCTTAAATAGCTCTAGACCGTTGGGCTAAAGTTGTGACACTGTGTACAAATAAAGAAAAATAGATTGGTGCTTCTTTCAGAAAAGAGTACTCCCTAGAAAACTGCCAATATAAGCTACTGGTATTTGGTTAGAGGATTTGCTGCTAAGAAAGATCCGTCCACAAAGAGCGCCACACATCCCACTGGTGGTGGTGGATGCCAATGCATGCATGGAGCATGGTTGGTGTCGGTAATTTTTACTTGGCACACCTTGCACTCTGCATATATGTCGGTTCCATCCGTACATTTGTGCAGTTCCACCAAAATGCAGCTGAATAACCCTTTTTGCATAGATAATGAAAAAGCATGATTGCATTATAGTGGCACTAGTTGATGAAACACGCAAAATAAATAGAAGAAAATATTGCGAAAGTATCATAGTATGCCATGCTACGAGGGCGAGATTTGCCCTACAACGCCTCATACGATACGCCACACCTCATACTGGAAATCGTCCCAAGTCTCCCCGATACACCTTCTGCCAGTGATGAATATAGTGTATCGTGGTAGTACATGGAGGGTTCTTGAGACATTCAAATCTCTATTTTTGTGCAGATCAACTAAAATTAAGAACCCCAGTTTGTAGAAACGCTTAAACATTATCAATGGGACTAGTTGATGAAACATACATTAACAAAGAGAAGCACTTTTTCTTTATCTACATTAGAAATGAAATGATAGAGAGGACACTCGCTCTATTTTAACTGTATTATTACTTCATTTTATTAGTGACACTAGGGTCAAGTAGGTGGCAAACAAGGTGTACCGTGCATCGCAAGGATGAAGGCCGGGGGTGCTTAGACTGGGATGCTGAAGCAGGCTCTTTCAGTCCCTATCTTCCCCCTGATGTTTCTGTGTTAGCATTTGGGTTGTAATCCAAACGTGGTAAAGCTGGTGCTGCGTCCCCCTACCTGCCTAGCTTATGTGGCAAACTTTTCTCCTACTAGTACTCAGTCCGTTCTAGTAGTACTTGCATAACTGTCTGTTTACACTGAGATGTTGTCGGATAATGGTTCTCTATGGTTGGGTTTCTTTAATGAAATTGGAGGGAACCCCCTCTTTTGATATATAAAAAAATAGTGGCACTAGCGGTGCCAAAACATTGCCTCAAATTAATAGTGGCACTAGATTAAGGTGCAAAATAATAACATTACTGCTCTATCATGGCAGTGCCAAAACAGTAGCACAAGAGCAGGATCAACATGCAGGAGCTTTGGCAAACGGTCAGACTAAAAAGGAACATACCTCGTTATGGGAACCATATCTGTAATCAACGCCATCGTAGAAGGGATGACACCAGTCACCAACATGGATGATTCAATTCATGGGACCTTTTGGTGCAGTTCACCTAAAATGAAGCAATATCCCATGAGCTAGCAGCTTCTTCTTCTTCTTTTTTCAAGAAAAGGGCTCCAGCCCCAGTTCCATTTCCATCAGGAAATGAAACCCACAGATCTTCTTCTTCATTAGTTGCAATAAAATTGAGCAACATCAAGGTTGGTCGTGAAGCTCCTGGAATGTTCATGTATAATTTGGATATCATTTGTGCAGTTCAACTAAGATCAAGCGTGAAATGTATATCTCTGTTTGCACAAAAAATGTGGAAAGGAGGCTGACTAACAAGCGATGAAACATGCATCAAATTAAAAAAGCATGTTCCTTATATGAATGGCAATCGTACAAGGACAGTAGCAATTTCTAGCAGCATTGCTAGATATTAGTGTGGGTATTAGGATTAACTATGACAACCGTTAAATACGACATTACTTTAATGGTGCCATTGCTTCATTTTACCAGCAACATTACATTAACAGCTGCTACAGAGTCGGTATTTGGGCACGGGAGAGTAGGCGGACCAGGACAATTGCATCTCTAACGAATAGAAGCAACTTATCTTAATGGGAATTTTAGCAGGACATGAAACAAAAGTGCCATTGATTCATATTACTGGAGGCATTACATTGAAAACAACATTGGTTTAACGTGTCCTTACTTTTAACAGTGCGACTGCTACATTTTACCAGTGGCATTACATAAGAGCGGCTCGGGGCAACAAACATCAGAAGAGGATATCTGGGTTGGTCCCATTTTTGTTCGGTATATAGCCACCTTATACTGTGTGAGGCTAGCAAATCTAGTGCTGGACTTACTCTGTTGAGTTGTCCCCCAGTCCCCACTTTCTTTCCTTTTTCAACCAATAGATCAGGTTTATATTGAGTTTGTACTGCGTTCCCTTTATTTCCCTAATAGCCTAGAGACCAGTTGGATAGCCAGCCTCTGCTACTTTTCGCCCCCATTATTTCCTTTTTCGACCAAGTTCTAGATTCAGGTAACAAATCTTCCCCCACCTCCACCCCCTTTCTTCCTTGTTTGAACCAAGTACTACTAGATTCGAATGTATGAACTAGTTTTACCTCTTCAACAGTAAAAAATTAGGTGGTTTTCGAATAGCCGATCGATCCTATCTACGAGGGGGCCTGAGAAATAGTAAAAGATACAAATGCAGCGACGTCAGGAGCTCGGGAAGTAGAGCAAGGCCGGTTTCGAAGGAAGTTATACCCGAGGGTCGCTGGGATGTCGCTAGGTGGGCGGCGGGAGGCCGGATCTGCCCACACTACGGCAGCGAGGAAGAAGGGGTGGGAGGCCCTCCCTCGCCAGCGATGCTTGGGAGAGAACGACAAGGCATGCTGATCGGGACGTGCCGACAGTGGGTAAGAGCCATCGCCGAGCACGACCGCATGAATGTTGCACCTGCTCACCTTCCCCGGTGGAGAGGATCCGGCTGGATCTGTGACCAGCGGTGAGTAGAGAGAGAGTGTGGCCACCGCTGTCGTGTTTAGATCTGGAGAGGACGAGACAGTGTGAAGAGAGCAACAGTAGCAAGCAAGCGCGGAGGCTCCTGCCTATATAGTGGAGTAATAGTTTTCTTTTGTCTACCGGCCGGAGCTGGCTTCACCTCGGTAATGACTGTCAAGAAGTCTTCATGCACGTGCCCCGGAGGCGTAGTTGTCATCATTTTGATCTGAAGCATCGGATTATAACATATAACACGAAAAATGCCACATGACAAGAAATCATAACCTCACTACCCAAAGGAGACAAGATGAATCCCGACGGACAAACTAGACCAGGATCAAAGCTCAAATTAAAGATAAACACGTAGAAAAGGGGTCCGTCGATAGATGTCCTAATTAACATAGCCGGCATGACCTAGATGGTAGCCAAGTAGTCTTTGTGCATGTGCCCCCAATGACTAGCCCAACTCAGTTGTCGCTGTTTAACCCTCGCAGTGATCCGAAGCACATGACACCTAATTTTGCGAGATGACAAGAACCTTTTTTTAGATTTCTCACAAGAACTACAGCCATGTACAACATAGCCTGCATGATATGTAGATGATAGCTAATCCAGGTGTGTCTGCTGGAGTCTGGTCACATGCATGGATGAACTGATCTTCCGTGTCTTGCAGGGATCATCCAGGTACCAACGTATGTACTCCTACAACACTTGTCTAATAGTACTATCGCTCGTCTCTCTCTTCTATTAACTCACCCGACTTGCGGGGCCGGGGAGTGTGCCTATGGTCGGTTCTCAATTGCGGTCCCACATGTGTGTGCAAACACGATATGACGTGTGTTCCATTCGGAGAGCGGCGTGCCAAACTGACCGACTGTCTGGGGTGCTACGTGAATGTGACGGGCGTGCTATATACTCCGTACATTTGTACCGTCGTTTTCTTGAGGCTTTGCTCCATGGCGCAATCCATGGATAGAAAATTAGTATACTATACTATTAAAAAGTCAAGGGCGGGGCTTTTCCCGCGCGGTAGGCGGGGCAGTTCCGCCTAGTCGGTTTGACAGAGATGTGAGAAGATGAGGGAGTAGGCTACTGCAAACGTAGGGTTGTGTGATTTGATAGTGAGTTACTGCTGGACAGGTGCGGCATGGTGATTTGACTTGCCATTATCATTTTAACTGCGACACTACGACCGGCGTGAGTCTCCTGATTCCTGACCACCTCCATACAGGTGCCTCTCCCGATGTTCCACCATGTAGAGGCTGGCTCTTGCTTGAGAGCCCACTCCTCCACTTTTTCCTTGCCCCTTTCCCCCACATATGCAAAAATGCCATGTAAAGCGGGCTTATAGCCCACTATTGTACTTGATCCTACAGGTACTAAGCCTGCCACATAGGCATAAAGTCTGATGTGGCAAGTTAATTAAGAAGAGAGAGACTAGTTTGGTGACTCCAGGAAGAAACGGTGATAAGCGCGTGTACCTAGATGAAGCAAACTTAGCAACAAAAAACTAAGCACCTATGCATTGGGGACTTGAGTTGCTAAGCCATTTAATGCCCATAGCACCTCATCTAAGAACCATTTCATTGGAATAGGTCACTCCTTGGCAAATGCAATAAATACTACGAAGAAAGAGATAGAGAAAGAGATAGAGAGAAGTAAACAAAAAATACTCTTATAGCCAACCTTATAGCTAACCTTGTTGTATGAGTGACTAAGTGATGACTATGTATGACATGCCAACATCAGATAGCCTAACGCACCGTGTTAAATCTCCAAGGGCGCGACCGCGCGAGCGACGCGACGATCGTGGTAGGCGCGACCATGATATGGGCTGCTGGCAGCCCTTGGATCTGAGATCGAACGATTGCATGCTAAGTTGCTGAAAATTTGCAGAATAACCCTCCAAGATACGATATTCACCCATAGGTCTAGAATCACGCCATGCAACCGTTCGATCTCAGATCCAAGGGCTCTCAGAAGCCTGTATCATGGGAGAAGGAAAGCTTCGTATCACCTGTAATTTTCCCAACGCTTGACATGACATCGAAATCCATTTAATTGGGTGTCGAGTAGACATGACATATAATTGAGCCCCCATAGTACTGTGCATGAATCCATTTATCCACCAGGCAAGCCACTACCCTGCCATTCGCACGCGCCCCCCATTCAACATTTTTACAATCGATAAACCGCTCCTAGTCGTCCCGTCCTTTCACATTACGGCAGTTCCACTAATCCTAACCCTCCTCCCAAATCCATGGCATCCCAAATCTCCATGATCCGCAGTGAGTACAAGGTTAGAAACATCACCGGCGATGAGTTCTACATCATCTACACCCGTTCTTCCGCAAAGGTCAAAGAATACCTTGCTCGCTTCAAATGCATGTTCAAAAACTCAAATGATGAGTGGGTCGTTGGGCTAGATGTTGAGTACAACATAGTCCTGGGAAGCGAGAAGAATCTAAAGGAGGCAGAGAAGAAGAAGCCCGTCGTGATCCATGTTTGTGTGCATGACTTATGCTTGGTATACCACATATGCCATGCCGACGTTGAGTGCCAGGATTTTAAGAATTTCCTCAAGGACAGCCGAGTCAAATTCGTTATTGTAGACTTTAGGAACGACATGGATGTCCTGGATCGGATAGGCCTCGTTTTGGCAACCCCTTCGACCTCCAGAAGAAAGGGCTGGTGCCCTCCCATGATCAGCCTTCACTGCTGACCCTGGCAGGAGTCATGGTCCATCCTTCATACGGTACACATAAGAAACCTTCGTTCAAGTTTCATCATGCATGGGAGTGGAATGTACTACATATAGACCACATCCACTACGCTGCAATGGATGGCTACCTTTGTTTCAATGTCTACAAGGGTTGGAGGAAGGGCAAGAGCCAAGTGTGCGGTTCAAGCAAAGAAGTATCGGCCAAGAGGAAGAGGGACAAGGACAAAGTCGAGGACGTGGATGAGGAGTCCGTGTAAGGTGGCAGTGTCGTTGCTCATGGTGGTTCTAATGCAGTGTCTACCGGATTAGTTGCTTAGTTTAATTTCAGGTGTGCTTAGTTTTATTTGAGGGGTGTGTTGTGCTGAGCCCCTAGCAGAACTATGTTATGTTTCTTCTTGTTATATTTCGTACATTTCATCTTTTAGTTGGTATAGTACTACCACTCGTTTCTTCACATTATATACGTACAATATATATGGCCAACATCATATAGGCAGCAGTTTAGTTGTCAAAGAATTCAAGGGTGCTTAGTTTTATCAAAGAATTCTAGGGTGCTTAGTTTTATTTGAGGGGTGTGTTGTGATGGACACCATTAACTTATCATTATGAGAATTGGCTTATTTTTGTCATGTAACATGGTCAACAGGTTTGACGTGAAAATAACAATGTCTAATGGCATTTCTGAGCAAACATCTAACTTAACGATGGCATTTTTTAGATATCTAATTGCATTTTTGAGCAGGCATCTCACGGATCGATGGCATTTTTGAGTAGTTGTAACTTCTAATGGCAAAACTGAGTAGTGATACACAACTAGTGGCATAAATAATAAGAACCCAAGAATTAAATAGGTATGCTAATTTCTTTATTTCTTTATACCTTTGTGTGTGAAACAATATACGCTGCCTCCCCCAGATTTTCTTTACAGAGGCAACATAGAACTATATGAGTGCCCTATTAAATTTTGGAATTATTCCGGGTTCATTTGGCCTTTTCTATACATTAGTTGAGCTTCTGGTCATTTAATGTGCATAATTCGAATTTGAACTACAAGCACGTGCTCCCGTGCACTAAAGTTGATTAAAAATAACATGTGTGTCCTCGGCTGAATTTCTAGGTCCCATGCAAGAAATGGGAATGAAATTCAAACATCTAGGCATCGTGGTTCGGCCGAGAACATTGAGAAGCTTGGTTTTAAAATTCTTGTAAATCCAAAACACGCCTAAAAATCGTGAAACTTGGCATGGTGTCATGGTTCTCTCAAGAAGGCTCGTGGTTCTAAGAGGGAACGTGTCACCTTTGTGTGCATAATTCAAATTTTAAATACAAGCACATGCTCCAGTGCACCAAAGCTGGTTGGAAAATCACATGTGTGTCCTCGGGTAAATTTCTAGGTCCCAAGCCAGAAATGGGAATGAAATTCAAACATCTAGGCGTCATGGCTCGGCTGGACACATTGAGAAACTTGGTTTTTTAATTCCTGTAAATCCGAGACACGCATGAAAATCAAGAAACTTGGCTTGATGTCATGACATGGCACCAACATGATGTGGTAATTTTGTTGTCCGATTTGCAAAGGCGCACACATTAACAATCAACAAAGTCATTTTGGAACAAGTGTTGTCACGTTATAATCGGAGACACAAGTATTGTTGAAACCGTGGGCATTCTATTTACCATTTATGTGCCGCCACGCGTCCCCATTTTTTATTAGCTAGGAGGCGCCGTGCAGGGTAGCTATTTGTGTACGGGATGCGTGCGAGCCCTTTGACCTCCATCTGCCGTCCACCTCTCTCCCAAGGTCTCCATTAATGGCACCCGAGCCTCTATTTAATGGCGTGGAAATGTCTCACTCGATTGAGATTTAAGAGAGAAAAAAGAAAATCTGAAAAGAAAATTTTGCACGGATCTTGATGTAAGATCCGACAGACCTATATAGCATTTACTGCGACTTATAGCAAGACTGATGAATATATATATAAGGACGACGAGAGTGGATAATAATTGTCTTACATAATTAGGAAGATAATTTAAAAAGCCACATGCGGCTACGCCCGAAATACACAAGGGCAAAAGAAGAAGGAAGACGCATACAACGATCTGGCTCGCTGATCTCTACTTTCTTTATGCGCTGCAGGTCACAGAGACTAGTTCTCGTGGCGGGCAATGATCTCTTTCATCAGTTTCATGTCCTTAATACGCTGCTTGGCAGCATCCATGGATTCCTGCACCAGCCTATTGCGCTTGATGCATAGCATGGCATTCTAGTCCATAAGTTTCTTGATGATGACGCTCGTCCTCTGCAACAAGGCAGCGGTCTCCTCCTCCTGCTTCGCCCTTCCGGCAATCTTCGCCCTCAGCAGGTTGCGCTCGCCTTGGAGCTTCGCATTGCCCTCCCCTAGTTGCCGGATGACGCCGGTAGCCTCGTCCTGCAACCTCTCCCAGCCGGAGATCTGATTCATCTAGCTATGGACCATCGCATGCATGTGCCTATAAGAGTCCTCCCCTGCCTATGAGAAATTTTCCCAGGTCGGCGCGGCGCGGCAGGACATCTCTGCTGCTTCTGCGGCGTGGCCGTACCAGTCTGCTACATCAACGGCGCGGCGGGACCTCCATGCTGCTTCGGCGGCGCGGCGGGACCTCTGTGCTGCTACTGCTGCGCGGCTGGACATGTTGGCTGGTTTCGCGGCGAGGCGGGACATCTCTCGTGCTTCCTCTTCCATGCTCACCACTCCCTGGTGGAAATCTCTCGACCCATAACTCACGCTGGCTATGGCTTGATTGACTTGATTGTTTTTTGTGGATGAGGAGTTGAGGAGGAATGTGCAGTCATCTTACCATAGTAGTATTTATAATCGAGTACTACTAATACACTCCTAAGTGGGACACCGTTTAGGTTGTGATCGGTGTGAATAGGTTTGCAATTAAATATAGTGTGGTAGTAGTAGTAATTTGGAATGTGACGAGACACGCTCAAAATTTATTGACGGTTCTAGTTTCAAAGTGTGGCACTATTCCCGGATGGCGTAACGTCGGCACGTTTTCTCGGCCGTGGTGTAGCATATGCCATGGTACTAGTTCTTTTTCTACTGCTATGTACGTGCAAAACCTGGCACCGTCGGATACATATGCTTGGCGTTCGACAGGAATAGCCTCGTGGCGAGCTATAGACTAGTCTTTTTTCAGAAGCATTACACCTATCTCTCGGGACTTCTCGCACGCACCATCACTGCTCCCTAGGTCGATGCCACCCACATACACTTGTACTCTGAGAAGAGGTGCACGCACACACTCATCCTCTCTCACACACGCATCTGTAGCTACGAATTGTAGTGTTCTCAACCATCCGATTGGCTCTATCATAGGTTTCACGTCGCTCCTTGGCCTTGAGATTGAGAAGTTTAAAACGCGGAGGCTAAGATGGAGGCGTGAGGTTTTGGTTAATGTGCAGGCCTCACACGGCACCAACACGACACGAGCTTCGTCTGCCTGGTGCGCATGCAGTCGGGTGAGTTGTCCAAGTATAGACATAACCAGGCCCTCGTTGGTATCCGCGCCTCGACTTTGGCTGGTCATAGTGGAGAGTAACATAGAATAGTTACTAGTCTATGTTACTAGTACCTTCATAATGGGTAGTGTCATATAGTGTATGCATAATTTGGCGACGAGCGCTCTCTATATGTACCACCTTTTTTCTTTAATTTCATCTTGTTAGTTTTGCTCCATGGCGCAATCCATCGATACTACTACTATACAAATGTATACATTTTTAAAAGGCTAGAGGGCGGGGTAGTCTAGCTTGGTCCTTTTCACGAGAGGCGAGGGCCTTTGTGATTTGACGGCTCATTCCTGCTAGAAGGCGGGGCCTTGTGATTTGACTACTCGTATAAATGTGCCGACGACTTAAGGAGGAGCAAAGAACCGTGCAGTATACTCAAGTTTTCCACTGGAGTAGTACTAGTATGACGGAGGAGCACGAAACATGGCAGCCCAGTGCCATATGGCGATAAAAATGATCTAATTTGCTAGTAATCTCATTGTTAGCATTGTTCTATTCATGCCTCATAGAGAACGTGACACGTGCGGTGAAACACCCGGAGCAAAAGAAGAAACACAGGAGCAAAAGAAGAAGGAAGATTATCACCCAAATGATCTAATTCGCCGCGGAGTCGTAACTTCTTCTTCATCGCCTCCACGACCTCCATCTCTTTGCGCGTCTCCTCCGCCATCTTCTTCATTCTGCCCATGACGCGGGATTTCTCGGTGCGAGCCTTCATCATCTGTTCCACGGCCGCATTACGTACCTTGACAGCAGCCGAGTGCTTGATGCGGAGCTTCGCCAACTCCTCCTTATGTTCCTTGATGAGGGCCTGCAGCATCTTCATAATGAACTACTACTCTCATGCAGCTTCTTCCAGCCGGCGTTCTTCTCCTTTAGCAGGTGGAGCTCATGGCATAGCTTCGCCTTGTCCTCCTGAAGTTGCAGGATTTCACCGGTCACCTTCTTCTCCGAGGCAATGCTCTTCTTCAGCAGCATCACCAAGTCGGCGGTCAACTCCCCCTGCTTATTGAGCTCAGCGGGCATGTTGTCGGGGCTCTCCTTCGGCAGCTCCACCAAGCCGTGGATGAATTCCTTCTGCTTATTGAGGTGCTTATTGAGCTGATCGGGAATGCCGTCGAGGGATAACGACTCCAGCACCGCCAGCTCGGCATGTTCACCTCCGCGGCTAGGGCGCTCCTGGGAGCCATCGCTAGCCCATGAGAGATCTTTCAAGGTCTCTACATGGTGGCGAGCCCTCTCTTTTTTCCTGCAGCCTTGGTTGCCGCTCCCTTGTTACGAGTAGTTCTCGACCTAGACCTCTGTGCACCGGACATGGCAAGGACAGATGAAGAAGAAGCACTTATGAGGAGGAAAGGTAGAGTAATTTTTGGTTAGGTAGTTCCCCTTTTAATAACCTAAGTACTAGCACTGGTACTAATACCTGCATAGTGGGAACACGTTCAGGTTTGGTACGTACTAGTAGGTGTGACCAGGCTTGCACTTAATTGTAGCACTACTACTTTAGAATGTGATGGGAACAAGGTAAAGATAAATTGATGGGTTTTGGTTGCGAGGCCCAAAACGGCTCCGAATGAGTTTAGTGCAACATAAATTTCAAGTAGACTACGCTGCTCAGATGCGTAAATATTATGTTACTGTCAAAAATTGGCACAAAATATGAAGGAGACCAATGGAAGTACTACTAGCAACCCATGATTTAACTACTCGCATGCGCGCAGTGGAGTAGTAATGTCTTTCTTCAGCCCTCACGTCCACTAAATTTGCTTGAGTTGTATTCATTGACCATCAATGAAGTGAAGGACTTTACACGCGTCAAATTATCACATGGGGTGGATCTTGGTACAAAATTGCGTCCGCCCGTGTACCCGCGTGTGCGTGCGAGGGAATGAGTGCGTGCGTGGCGTGCGTGCACATCTTTGCTTCGTGCATGTACCACTAGTGTGGCTCAGGGAGGACGAGTACATTCTTATGGAACCACCAGCACGTCACTGTGATCAATCCACACAAGGATGTCGCGACAATGCCTCCACATGTGCCACGTGGCTTTATGAACTGTAAGAGAGACACTGTGTAGCGTGCCATTGTGTTTTGCACATACTCGAAGTACTAGTAAGGTACACGTTCATTGCATGCATCAGATTTTGCAATGAATAAATACCACACTATAGCATGTAAGCTCTGAGTCATATATGCCTGATATAGACCTTCATTTAATTCTTATAGTTCATCTCATTCAAAATCAATTAGTTTTTATAAAAAACCTAGGGCCTCTTTGATTCGTAGGATTTCCAAAACGCATGAATAGGAAGAACATGGGATTAGAGTGGAATGTCTTCTTGAATCCTACAGGATTGACCGAGTGTTTGATTGTGCATAGAAAAAACGCAGAATTATTGCAAAGAGGTTTGAGTGGATGGGATGTTTCCTATGAAATCTAGTGCAAATGAATCATATGGAAAAATTCCTATGGTTTACAATCCTACGAATCAAACAACCAAGATAGGAAAAATTCCTAAGGATTAGAATCCTCCAAAATTCCTTTGAGAATCCTTTGAATCAAAGAAGCCCTTAATCTATTTTATCATTCATGGAATTGTGCGTTGTAAAGCATAAAGTAATAATAAATAATGGCAATTCAACTAGAAAAAAGTTTGGGTAGTTATGATACAAAAGATTCTAGAACAAAGGAGAACCACTGTTGTTTTGAGATTTGTGCATTATGCTTAAGTTCAACCATGGAGTCTGCTAGATTGTACATGTGGAAAAATCCAGTGGGGTCTAGAAGATGGTGCGAGGGGCCGAGTGGAGGGAGAATATGAAGGAGTGCACAACTGCGAGATTGATATTTAGAGAGAGGGGGCGAGAACGTGCACTGTTGCGCAGTGGGGGAGCCATGAAAAATCGCCTATGAGCTAGGGGCCAAGCATTGCTAATCCTTTACGAGGAGGGCCAATTCATCAACTTAAACCATTTTTACCGGCAATTGTCTAATGATCACATTCATATTAGCCTCGATATATAGTGATGTTAGGGGGGGGCCTTGCTGCCCCCTATCTTCGCCATTGTGCGCGCGTTTGAGAGATGAAGCGGAAGGCATGGATGATGAGAGGGGGCGTTGGATATATAATTAATGTGGGTGTATTAGCTATATATGTAATCCTATATAGAGAGGTATAGATTGATCGATGTGGACATGGGAAAGAGGGTGAGACCTCACTAGATATATAGATTGATCGGTTTATGTGGAAAACTATGAAAGACCTAGCTATATACACACCCACATAGAGGAACATCTCGTTGCGCATTCATGTGAGAGATAAAGAATGCCCGATATGATGGAGAGGGGGATGTGTGTGTGTGTGTGCCTTCATGGGAGACCGGCCTGAAGAAAAAGATTGCATGTGTGCGATGGATAATGCCGACTAGTAGTGTGTGTGCATGCATGCACGAGAGGAAGTTAGTGGTACAATTATAAAGAGAAGACCAATGTGTGGGTGTAAAAGACTAGGTGAGGTCATAATCAATGTAAAGTTGAATTCAAATATTTGAATAAGAGATCATGATGTTTAAAACCCCTACATGCATGAATATAATGGAGATCTGCATGGTGTGTTTTGTAAACGAGCATGCTGTAATGTATACACATTGAACAAGGTCAGACTGGTTTGAATTTGAGATACCGACGGCAGACATCGTTTGGCCACATTGCATCCATGCATGGACACACTATTCTAATTGGAGATGATGGGTGACTTTCGCATCACATATCTATATCTATACCCCTATATATATTTTATTTTTTATTTTTTATATAGTGTGCGGATAACTTTAACTTTGAAAGATGGTTGTTGGAGGAGGCCAATCCGATGGTGCAGAGCTGGCAAATTTGAGCACTACTGGTCGTTGGATATCATCTAGATTCCACCAGATTTTTCCACATGTACAATCTAGAAGACTCTATGGTTGAACTTAAGCATAATGCACAAACCTCAAAACACAAGCACTTCTTCTTTGTTCTAGAATCTTCCGTATCAGAATTACCCAAATGTTTGTCTACATGATTTGTTTTTACTTTATGCCTTACAATGCACAATTCCATGAATCTTAAAATAGATTAGCTTTCTTATAAAAACTAGATGATTTTGAATGAAATGAACTATAAGAATTAAATGAACATCTACATCATGCATATATGACTCAAAGCTTACATGCTATAATGTGGTATTTATTCATAATTTGGTTGCCAAATCTCATGCGTGAAATGCATGTGTACCTTACTAGTTTAAATGGTGTCTGTGTGTGTTGTGCGTGTCAAACACATTGTACGTAGTATATCATACTAGTCTAAATTGTCTTTTTTGGGGGTACACGTTAAGCTTGTTCTCCCGAAATTTCAAGCCGCGCCCTGTTATGCCGAAATTTCAAGCTAGCGTCTCTGTCTATCGTGTTGCAAAACTCCCGCCTATTCAACCCGCGCCTTGTTACCCTGAAATATTTAAGATAAATTTGTGTCTCGTTGTGCTCCGACAACTCCCTCCATCTCAACCCGCGCCTTGCTATTCCAAAATTACAACGCGCGTGAAAACTCCCACCACCCGTGAAATCCCGACACGCGAAATGCCCATGATACCCCTGAACCGAAAGAACCGCCTCAAATCAGTGGGGGTACTTTCATAACTTACCCCACATTTCGGACAAGCGCGTCCCTAAGCCATGGTTCCCCACTCCCATCCCATCCGCCCACCCATTCGTACACCGAGGCCAGGAAAACCCGCGAAGCCCCACACCCTCCTCCGTCCGCCACCCAGCCGGAGCCCCTTTCCCGATGATGTCATCCACAGCAACACCTTGACGTCCCTCATCCACCGTACCGGATGAGGATCCGTCGTCGATCTGGTCGTCCTGTCGGTTCAGCCACCCTGTCCTCCACCTCCAAGGAGTTGCCCCGACGTTCCCCTCATCTTTCGTGCCACCTCCATTCCCACACCATCGTCTTCACCTGCACGGCCGGGAGAGCATCATCACCGTTTCCTCGGATGAAGTTATGGCCTAATCGGCGCAACCAAAGAGGTTGTACACTAATCACCGCATTTTCTTCTTGATTCGATCTCATGGTGCTATCGGCGCTCGGTCCCGAGCCGACACGGCGTGGCTCCATCCACGGCATCATCGTCGGCCACTTCCTCCATAGTGTGGCTCCCTCGGCGGCGATGCCCACATCACTAGGAGTTGCTGCTGGTTTAGGTCTCGCTCGCGCTACTGCTCTGCTCTTGCTCTCGGTCCCCTGCCTTGTCTGCTCTTGCTCTTGCTCTTGCTCGTGCTGCTGCTCTCGCTCTTGCTCTTGCATGTGATACTGCTCCGATTTAGCTACACTTCAGTCGACTGAATCGACTTTTGGGTCAGTTGATTTTTAGGGGGGGGGGGCTCGCCAGAGTTAAGGAAGAACCAGCCGCAGCAGGGAGGGGGGCTCGCCGGAGAGGTACCCCACTATCTATCTTAGGGTTCAGGGTTGTCACAGCCCTAGCTCAGCCCCTGTTGTCTTTACCTAATCATCATGTCATCATGTTTAGGGTCAAAATTAAATCTTTTCAATGATCCTGAAATGCCCTTCTAAAATGTTCATCATCTTTGCCTTGGTCCATAACCTTTGCCAAAAATGGTGCTCATTTTTCTAGGACACTTTGGACTTTTGAATTAAATCATTACCTATTTGCATTTGGGCATTTAAATGCTATAAAATAATTCAAATGCCCAAATAATTCTGAAGTTAAGTGTGGGCTGTTGGAAATAATCGAAACAGAGCCCCCAATTAATTTCAGGATTTATGAAAACGTTTTAGTATTTTAAATAAAGCCTGGAAGCTACAGAAAAATAGAAAAACAAAAACAGAATAAAAGACACACACACAGACAGAGAGAGAGAGAGAGATAACTTACCTGGCGCTCACCTGACAGCCCATCTGGCTGGCCCAGCCCACCAGGGGCAGGGAGGTCTTCTTCCTCCCGCCAGTCGGATGCACAGCGCATGCCCGACGCACGCACGGCCACCGCACACCACCTCCTTCTTGCCGCTGAGCTCCTGGACGCGTGGTTGAACGCCCCGCTGCTGTCCCGTTGGAGGTGACACCTCACTTTCCCCCTGGCTCTCTCCCTCGCCCTCTCCCCACCTCACCGAGCGCAGCCGACGCCGCCGTTTGCTGATGTGTCCTAGTGCTCCGTCAAGCCATGCAACCGGGGATGCCCTACTTCGACTTTGTCATCGCTGTTTTCAACTGTGGACGACCGAGATCATCGGCGACCTCCCGTCATCACCAGCTCCTCCCTGAGCTCGCCGTTCGCTCCCCTGTACTCGCAGTGAGCCACTGACCCTTCTTCCCCTCCCCATTCTCGCTCTCGTGCACCGTACGTGCCGCCTCGAGCTCGCCCGCACGCACCATCGCCTGTGCTCGCCGCCGACGTGTCTCCGGCCATCTAATGGTCCGGCCATCGTGCCCAACTTCCTCCTCGCGCTGCGTAGTGCACGTAGGTGCCCCGCACGAGCCACCACGGTCGTCAAAGCGATGACCGCGAGCTCACCCGAGCTCCGGCAGCTGCCAAGGTCGTCGCCGGCGTCTTTTCTGTCCTCCCCGCGACCAGCCACTAGCACCATTGGATGCGGCGCATGCCTAGCTGCACGTAGCGAATCTCCGCCATTGATTCGGTCGACGGAGGACCAATTCCTAAGCCCTCCACCGCATCTGGCCTCGCCGGCGACGAGCCGTGGACCAGGTCCGGCAGGTTTGACCCCGCTGACCAGGGTTTGACCTTCCCCCTTGTGTCACTGACGCGTGGGCCACCCCCTGACACTTTTAGTTAGTATTAGTTTAACACTAATTAACCTAAGTTAGTTAGCTAGTTAGTCGCTGACTAGTGGGCCCCGGCCCCACAAACAGTTTAGTTAGAATTAACTTAAGGCTAATTAACTTGGTTAATTAGTTGTGCCACTGACCAATGGGACCCACGGGTCAGGTTTGACCTAGACGACCCCACTAACCTGCTGACATCATAGTGGCGTAGTGCTAATGCAATAACACTTTTCTGGAATTTAAATAAGTCTTAAAATGATTTATTTATTTTAGAAAATATCCAAAACTTTGAAAAATCATAGAAATTCAACCGTAGCTCATAATGAAATAATTTATATATGAAAAATTATCATAAAAATTCAATCTATCCATCTATACTAGTTTCATGCATGACAAACCAACCTAAACCAGATGAAAACACATAAAGGGCATTTAAAATGCTTAAGTTTGCAGTTGCATTTGAATCCTTGATTCAAATGAGCTCCATTGAACTTGTTGTTGTTTGCATTAGCACAAACAACATCACATATACATGCCATGATCATGCATCATATTGTCGCATTTGCATTGATTGTGTTCTTCTCTATTGCCGGTGCTTGTCCCCTCTCGGTAGGCGTATCCCGACGATGAGTTCGATGACACCGATGAAGAGCTATAATATCTTCAGAAGTGCCAGGCAAGCAAAACCCCCTTGTTCATTCTGATACAATCCCACTCTCTCGCTCCTGATCTCTTTTGCTACATTAGGACAACAACGTTTCAACTGTTACATGATGCGGTAGCTGAACCCCTTTCCTCTACATGACCTGTCATTGCCACAGTAAATAGATGAAACCCACTAGCATGAGTAGGAGTTGTTTGAGCCTTGATGTGCCTACTCATTCATGCTTGTTTGTCATGCCTGCTACTGCTTCGAGTTGAGACGGGTCTGATTCATCGGGGATGAATTGGAATGGTGATGAACATGTCCTACCATTGAGAGCTAAGTGTGTGAACACGATTTGGTAAAGGTAGCGGTGACAGGCCATGTAGGAGTACATTACAGCCGTTCTCAGGAACTGAGTTCTGTGTTTGTGATCCATGAACAGTTACTACCACACATTGGGTTCCGGTAATTCAACCCCTCTCAGCTTATTAATCAACTCAATCTCTATCCAGTAGTTGCAACTAGTTTCTGGTGTTTGTAGGTAGTGTTAGTAGTCTACCAAGTGGCACCTGGTACAGGTGGGCTTGGGACAGACTAGGCACAGTGGCATGGTGAACCAAGTGGCACCGGATGGTAGGCTTGGGAACCCTGCACACATCGTTTGGGGCCGTGAGCGACACCCCGGCCGGATCTCCTTGCGGATGGAACCCGAATAGATGATAAACCTGGACAAGAGACTTGTGTGGTTAGTCAGGTCGTGGCCGACTCCCTCGCCAGGCTTCCGCTAGAAGGTTGCCAAGGTACACGATGTGTACATGGTGGTAAGTGGTGAGAGCGTGTGTGAAGAAGTACACCCTTGCAGGGTTATCATTATCTATTCGAATAGCCGGATTCCTCGGATATGGAAACTTGGACCCCTTGCACAGTACATAGACAAGTGAAAGTGGATACTCTAAAATGCGCAAGATAAGCGTGAGTGCTATGGATGGCCTTCTCGTAGGAAGACGGGAGTGGATCCATAGTGGTGTATTGATATGGTGAATATGTGGACTCGTGTGCGCCACCTCAAAAGAGTTACTTCCAGTCATAGTTTACGATAGCCACCGAGTCAAAGATGGCTTGCTGCAGTCAAACTCCACCACCCCCTTTGTTGATACTCATGCATATGTAGCTAGTTCTGATGTAAGTCTTGGTGGGTACATTTGTACTCACGCTTGCCTATTTTATGTTTTGCAGAGAGAAGTCAGTCTCTCTAGTAGTTCTATGTGGACTTAGACGTTTAGCTTGATACCTTAGCTACGATCTTGTGCCCTCGGCAGGATCGGGTAGATAGTCAGGCTTCTCAGCCTTTTTCATTTGTAGATGTCTATACTCAGACATGTTAAGCTTCCGCATGTCCTTTGACCTGTATGCTGTGAATGTTGGGTCATGAGACCCATGTTTATAATATCTCGCTCCTCAGAGCCTAACGAATAAATACTTGAGTCGTAGAGTTATGCTGTGATGCCATGTTGTATTTACACATATCGAGCATATTGTGTGTATGATTGAAATGCTTGGTATGTGTGGGATCCAACAACCTAGTTGTTTCTCCTTGGTAGCCTCTCTTATGGGGAAATGTAGTCTTGTGCTTCCATGAGCCATAGTAGTCCGCTACAGCCCGGTTCACCGGAGTCCTGCTAGCCCAGCACTACTGCTCCGGAACACTTGACTGGCCGGCATGTGATTCACTTCGTTCATGTGTCTGTCCCTTCGGGGAAATGTCACGCGGTGACATCCGGAGTCCTGCCTAGCCTGCTACAGCCCAGTTCACCGGAGTCCTGTTAGCCCAGTGCTACAGCCTGGATTCGCACGCTGCTGACCGACATGCTCGATGTTGATTCATGTATGCATGTCCCCATAAGTTAGTGCCACTTTGGGTTCACGACTAGTCATGTCGGCCTAGGTTCTTTGTCATATGGATGCTAGCGACACTATCATATACGTGAGCCAAAAGGCGCAAACGGTCCCGGGCCATGGTAAGGCGACACGTGTGGGAATACCATGCGTGAGGCCGCAAAGTGATATGAGGTGTTGCCGGCTAGATCGATGTGATTTGGAATCGGGGTCCTAACAAGGGTGGGGGCAGCAGTCGCCAGCAGTGGCGGGGCAATGGCGTGGGGATCGCTGGAGAAAAAGGTCGGAACGGGGGGGCCTAGAGGGATGGCCAGGGTGGCGGTGGACCGGCGGTGGGGAGTGTTTTCGTGGCGGGCGGGGCGGCGCACCGCCAGTCGTGGGCGGCTGTTTGGCTCAGGGGATGGAGGTTGAAGATGAACTGCAGGCCCTTGATTTCTTATCCAACGGTTGCAAAATCGACTGACCAGAGATGAAAAAGTCAGTCAACTGACATGTAGCCTCACCTCTAGTGTGTTCAGTTTCGATAGTAAAATTCAGTTTCAACAGCAAAATTCAATATCGACAGTCAAGTTCAGTTTTGACAGTTAAATTCAGTTTTGACTGTTAAGTTCAGAGATGACCGGCTGATGTATTTTACATCTAGCACTTTGTGGTTATGTATTTTACATCATCTATTGGAGATCCTATTAGAATTCCACTCAGGTTAACGTTGTCTCTCTTGTCCTGCTTCAGCCTCGGCGTCGTACAACTCACCGGAGCTGCTCCAACGACGAAACCCTCCATCACAGCGACGTAGTACCTCGAGCTCCATCTCCAGACGCCTAAGATTTTCTTTCCCTCCTCCGACAGCCAAGTCAGCCGGAGCATCCTCACCGGCCAACCCAATCACGCTGAGATCGACATGGCTTCGCCAAAAAGGTTGTATAGTTGTTGCATATCTTTTTTACTCTACATGTCATATATATTGTCCACTTAGCACATGGAGTAATGGGAAATACGATTATTTTATCCTACTATATGACAAGCAGTGAGGTACCAGGCAACTTAGCTATCCGTGATGGACTCTCTTGAACGCCATCATTATTTATCTCTGCGCGTTTGAGCTGTGCATTTGTCGATGGCCCTGGGAGTCGAGCTAGTAGGGTAGTGGCCTAGGTCCAAAGTAATAGAAATAGCACAAAAACATTTTTTAGTGTAGGCTTTTCCTTGCTCAAGCCTGCCTACTAGAATTGCCAGTGCTTGAAAGGAAAAGCGAATGAAAAACATAGGAATTGGAAAGTTTCCTATGGTACTACTTTTCATGAATTTGGTGCAAAGGAATGGAGGAAAGGAAAAATGTAGGATTTGTTCCTTTAGTGTCTCCTTGAAAGAAAAACCGTAGGAATTTTAATTTCCACTTGTCCTCCTTTTCAAATTCCTATTCACGAAGCACAAGACTAAGAGATAGTAGCATAATAGCATTATAATCGTACATTCTCTTGTGGTTTGACTTAATCTCACCATGCTTCTTTGCATCATGTGATCTTCCAATTCTTGTGAACCAAACAGCCAGATTGGTAGAAATCCTGTGTTTTTAAATTCTCTGTTTTGCACGTGCATTCCTATCCTATTCCTGTCTATTTCCTATCCCTGCATTGTTAGAATCCTAAAATTCAAACATGCCCTTACACAATTACTTCTGTTACAGATATGTGTCAAAGAAAACCATGTGTGGTTTTTCCTGCTCCTGCGGTGTTGTGTTCCACCCCAGCCCAGCTGCTCCAACGATGGAAGGATTCACCACAACAGGGATCCGCTCTCCAGACTGTCTTTCGCCGCCTCAAATCTTCTTCCCCGCCGCCGGCAGCCACGACAACTGCATTACCATCATCAAGAGAGGTCGCACTCTTCCGTGTCTGCTTACGTTATGCATCGCTTAATATGATGAAATGCTACTTTATCATCATGTTCACCTATTAGACTCCGAGTCAGGTCCAAACTTATGCTGAAACTTGAGTTTTTAAATGGTTGTGGGGTACATATTGGGGCAGCAATCAGTAATTTCTGTCTACTATCTGGTTAATCTCGGGTGTCTAGTATGAGTTTCATGTTGGGTGCAAACAAACATTAAAGTAGCCATTATTTGTATTTTTTAACTAAAGCTATTATCTGCCTGCTATCATTGGTTTTGGGTCTATCCACAGTTTGCTACCATCACTCTAGATTTGTGCATGCACTCCTTACATAATCTCACTATGTTTTATTCCTATGCATGACAGTTATTGTACACAATGGAACTGAACATGTACATCAAAAGAGATGAGCCTTGCATGGCAATAAAATTTCATGCAGACGTCGCTCCACGGTGGGCGCAAAGGCAGCCCCCCTCCACCCATTTTGGATCGTAATCAAGAGGAAGATAACTATTCTGAGGGGGATTCAGAAGCAGAAGACCACTCCTATTTACCCCATGAGGTCTTCGCTCTAACTTGGCATGCCGATGTTGGTAATATCATGCATATGGTGCCTTGCATTGCTTACTGTATACATCAAAGATGTCATCTTCTTAGTTTAGACATGCTTTGTGTCAATGCCATATGTTTAGTTTCTTTATCGTATATGTGAATCATGCAACGCCATCTTGTTTAGCCAGGCATTATATATGTGAATTTTGCAATGCCACCCTGGTTAGCTAGTCATCTTATATGTGAATTATATCATGACATCATTTTTTATTACGTGTTAAATTTGTCAACAATTTTAGTACATTCAATTACTCTCCCTATGCATCAGGCATTCGGGACGGTCATGGAAAAATCTGGAGTGGAAACAAGGTCTTCAGAGCAGACAATTCTATCTGACAAAGCGCATGTCTTGCTGGTTACAGATAGCTCCTTAGAGGAGGATTCAGAGACATATGACCAGTCCTATTCCCCCCCCCCCGAGGTGCATGCTCTAACTTGGCAGGGTTATGTTGCTCATATCATGCGTATGGTATCTTGCATTGCTATGTCATTTGCTTAGTTTAGACATGCTTTGTGTGAATGCCACCTGTTTAGTGTCTAATTACCATATATGTGAATTATGCAATGCCATCTTGTTGCAAGACATTATATATGTGAATTATGCAATGCTATCTTGTTGCAAGGCATTATATATGTGAATTATACAATGCCATGCTGTTTAGCCAAGCGTCATATATGTGAATTATATCATGCCGTCCTTTTTTGTATTTATCATTGCTTTTGTCGACAATGTTTGTATACTCAACTGCCATTCCTGTGCATCAGCCATTTGAATTGGTGATGGAGAAATCTGGAGTGAAAACAAGGTCTTCAGAGCAGACAATGCTACCTGCTGAAGCAGATATCTTGCTGGTTACAGATAGCTCTTCAAAGGAGGATTCAGAGGCAGATGACCAGTCCTATTATCCCCCTAAGGTGTATGCTCAAACTTGGCAGGGTTATATTACTCATATCATGCATATGTTGTATTTTAATGCTTAGTTTTTACATCATATACACGATATTGAATGCCATCTCCTTAGTTGACACATCATATATGTGATTGCCCTCTACTCACTTCCTTAGTATATAAACCATATATATGAATTATATCATGCCATGATGTTTACATAGATAGCATGTATCTGAATTATGGCATGCCAACCCATTTTCTAAAGACATAATATAGTTATATAATCTCATCCTATTCACATAGTCACCATATTTTGAATTATGTCATTCTATCCGTGAATCATATCATGCCATCATGTTTCCAACGATGGCATGTCTGTGATTTATGGCATGCCAACCACTTTAATAGACACATCGTATAGTTATATCTTGTCATCTTGTTTACATAGTCATCATATTTTGAAGTATGTCATTCTATCCTGTTTAGTTAGCCATCATACATGTGAAATTGTGTCATGCTATCCTATTTAATTAGCCATCATATATGTGAAATTATGTCCTTCTATTCTGTTTGGTTAGACAACATAAATGTGAATTATTTCATGCCCTGTTTTCTTCCCCACCATCCATTGCACCTGTCTATCTTTCAATGTCTGTACATTCAATTACTTTTCTTGTTTATCAGCCATTTAAATTGGAGGGGTGATGGCATTATCTGTGGGAGTAAAAACACGGTCTTCAGAAAAGATCATGCTACCTGTCGATGGACATAGAACCACAGTTATTCTTACCCAAGAACCAACCCCACCACACATAACCGAGACTCACGCAGATTGTACCCCTACCCAGTTGGACAAAGAACCAGCTACACCCCTTCTAACCCCATCCCCAGCAGAAAGTAACCCAGTTCCCGTTGACACAGCACTGTCTCCACCATAGAGCAACCAAACACGAGCAGTTAGTAAGGAAACTGCAATGCCCAAAGCATGAGGACCACCACTCTGAACCCCAAGTCAACGCTTAAAGCAGAAGAAGAATTGTTCTCAGGTCAGGTTCGTAGCTATGGTTCATACTACTTAGCTCTTGCATCACTGTATTTACTCATACCAACTAATTTCAAATTTGAAGGATGCAATTGAAACTCCAATGGTGCAACAGGTATGTTTTAAACCTATTTCTTTAATGTGTTTGCTGTTGTAACTTGCTTTATGTTGATTTCAGTTTCAATTGAATAAACAGTTATGTTCTCATGCCATGCACATTACAAGTGTTGTTATTGCTGTGTAGTTTCCCACACTTATATTATGTCTATGCTGCTACTACTGCTGGCACCAGCTCTTCGAACTCGCTGCCTGAATCAGTTCGGCTTTTTGAGTCTCAACTTCAAGTTGAAACACATCGATCAGATGTTATGCGACAGGAAGCCGAAGGACTGAGGAAGTCCCTGCAGAATTCAGATGCATACTTTCTGGTGCAACAGAAAGTGCCGGAGGATTTAAGCGCCAAACAAGAGAAAGTTAATAAGCTTGCTAAGTATCTTGCCAGCATTATAGGTACCCAGGATATTGTTTCTTGAGCTCTTCTGAAGTGGTTTCAGTTCTGGACTTGTTTTGCTGTGCCGTTTATATGCTGCTTTGTTCCCTATATTCGCACTGGTGGCGAACTTTGATGCCCAGTGGATGTAATATGTGTAATAGCCGTGATAGCCTAGCGTAAGTTGCTTGCTTATTTATTTCCTTATTGTCTTGTTTATTTGTTTTCTTGTAGTTAGTGCAGTTCCTTTTCCGCAGTTTGCTAGTGGCCGCAATAACCTATTTTTAAAACTAGGCCACATTAACCATGGGCTACATATTTACTGTAGTTAACATGGGCCTCCTACGGGCCATAGAAACAATGGGCCTTCTAAGGGCCGTAGAAACAATGGGCCTTCTATGGGGCGTAGAAACAATGGGCCTTATACGGTCCGTGGACACAATGGGCCTTCTACGGGTCGTATCATCAATGGGCCTTCTACGGGCCGTATGATCGGTTAGCCAAACATGGGCCAATAAGAGACCACATTATGGCCGTAAATGGGCTAGAGTTGAAATCGTCCGTTCATGGGCCGACCATAATGGGCTGTCATTAATCGACCGTATTTGATGACTCTATGAAAATGGCCCAACGTATTAATGGGCCACAAACGGGCTGACTGTAACCACGGGCTGAATTTGGCCCACAAGCAGAAAATGACAGTAACGGGCCGAAAGTAACGAATGCTGGAAACTGCCCAAGAATAAATGGGCCCTGAGAAGGCTGAAAGATAACATGGGCTGGAAACGGCCCAACGGAATAATGGGCCGTTAATGGGTATAAAGTGATACACTATTCATTATGGGACAGTTTTACCACAGGCCATTAATGGGCCGAGGCTTACTAGGGGCCTCATATGGGCCGAAAGACGTCATGGGCCATACATGGGCCGGAAGTTAAAACGGGCTGGAATTATATTGGATGGCCTAGATGACGCTAATGGGCCTAATTCGGAGAGGCCGTAAATGGGCCCTGGGTTAGCGGGCTGTAAATGGGCTATATGCGAACAGGCCGTTAACAGGCTTGCCGTGGGCCGGCCCGCCACCTTTTGACCAAGTCAAACGGGTCGGCCTTTTCACAGGAATGGACCTCTGTTGGGCCATGCCACGTGTCGACGTATCATAGGCGCTTTGGGTCCAATGAGTGGATGACATCTGTCCCAACGGTGAGCCGACATGTGTTCCCTCCAGCCAATGATGATTTTACACATGGAAAATCCCTATTGGTCGGGGCTGTTAACAGGATATCGGATCCAAAACTAGACCCGGTAGCTTAACGGCGTTCCGTTACGGTGGATGCCACGTGTCAGTCACCCTTGACAAAAGAACTTCTGTGACGCGTGATTTATCGTCATGGAAGTGGACACTTCTGTGATGATAATTTTGGTAATGTCATGGAACACTTCTATGACAACACAGGTATGACTATCTTGATTCTGTCATAAAATTGTCATGGATGTACATGCATGACAGAAAACGTGACCTACTGTAACAAACACGTATCATCACGGAAGTGTATTTTTTTGTAGTGGTTACCAGCAACGCCCCATCTTTATGTACCTTAAACCCTGTGTAACTGAGGGCTGGAGGGGTCCAGCGCACTCTATATAAGCCACCCCCCTCCTCTGGCACAAGGGTTCGCACCCCCTTTAACTTCACGCATATTTAAATCGACCGAGCCTCCGGGCACCGAGACGTAGGGCTGTTACTTCCTCCTCGAAGGGCCTGAACCCGTACATCTTGCATGCACAATCTCACCATAGCTAGGATCTTGCCTCTACATTCTTACCCCCCTATTCTACTGTCAGACTTAAAACCACGACACTTGCTACCTACAAGCAAAAGTTATCCGCTAGCTAGCTACAAGCAAAATTTATCCGCTAGCTAAACTACTACCTGCATATATGTACACATTACATGTCGACGGTGAATAATGATCCTCATCTCACGCAACTTGTTCATGTTGCTATGTCCCTCCTTTCTGTAATGGACTTTGCGGGTCTTAAGTTCCGCCCTCTCGGCCTTCAAGAGCCGTATCTCCTTCTTCATAGACTCGATCTCGGTGACCAATTTGTCCTTCTTGTCAATGAGCTTCAATGTCTTACTGTTGGGATCAGAGTTCTTATCGATCATCTCTTCCTTCTCATTCTTCAGGGAGTCATTCAACTCCTTAAGTGCCTTCATTGTATTCTACTTTGATGCGACAAGCTCATGACTGAGCATGTCCATGTCACGAACCGGTAGCTGCTGCTAGACCGGTTCTAGAGATGGGTCTCGTACAAACGCCTAGCAAGTCAAATATTTGAAATCATCAATAATGAATGCTTAGATGATATATGTATATATGCATGTGTTTGCCATTGAAAGTGCATTATATTGACAAGAGGGGGGTGAATAGGCGATTTTTAAAAATTTGTCACTGAGGAAATTCAACTTGAGGAATTTCCTAAGCAACGAACTACAAGCAGCGGAATAAGTACTCAGGTGCATGCATAATAAAGCAATAGAATAGTCATCATGATGAAATGAAACATACACAGAGCACAGGTAGCGTGTAAACAGGATAAGCAGGCTGAAGATAAAGTGACTAAAAAATTAGGATTGAGGAAATTGATAAAGTCTTCAGTCAAAGTCTTCAAATAGTAACAATCAATTTCATCAACACATGAATGAGGAAATGGAAGGTTGAGGAAATAGAACTAGTAGCTTGGTGAAGACGATGATTTGGTAGACTAGTTCCAACTACTGTGACAGTCGTATGTCTGGTTGGAGCGGCTAGGTATTTAAACCTGAGGACACACAATCACAAACACACAGTCCTCACCATATTCTCCTTGAGCTAAGATCACACAGACCTCGCACATCACTCGTGGTAAGTCTTCAGGTGACTTCAAAACCTTTCCATAGACTCAGTCACTCGGCGATCCACAATTCCTCTTGGATGCTCTAGACCATGATGCCTAACCGTCTGGAGGATGCACAGACCTCAAAGGTAACAAGCATCGCTTCCACACAGGAACAATCTCTTAAGTGATGCTTAATCACTTTGGGTTGTAGGTGTTTGGGTTTTTCCTCACAGATGATTTTCGCTCAAAGTCCTCGGAGGATGGGATGCTCACAATGACAAGTGTCAGTTTCTCTTGGAGTAGCCAACCAACTAGTGGTTGTAGGGGGGGCTATTTATAGCCTAGGGAGCAGCCCGACATGATAAGACATAAATGCCATTCAATGATATGATCGTTAGGTGCGTAGGATATTTTGGGACAGTTGGCGCATAGCACAGCAACGGTCGGAAATTTGTGCTCTCAAATTCCTTAGGGCTATCATGTTCCTCACGTGTAGGCAATCTGCACTGGCAAATTCCTAACTCCTCAGGCAGAACAAATTCCTCAGAGAACAGAAGATCTTCGTCTCTGTCACTGAAGAAATTGACTGAACTATATGAGATTTCCAATGGCTTCACTCGAAAGGATTGGGTAGGTGTAGGATTTGAGATGAGCATCACCTGGAAAGTGTTTCCTTAGTTTTAACTCAACCCCCTTTAATAGTACGGTGTTTCCTATGACTCAAGAAAGAGAAAATGAAACTACGAAAACAAAAGTCTTCATGCTTCATAATCCTCGCATCAATATTGAAGTCTTCAAGGCAACACCAATTTCCGTAGTTAAAAGTCTTCAAGAAAACCAAAGTCTTCAACTGAAGACATTCATTTTTAGGGGTCGACTTTCATCGTAAATATCAAACTCCTCATAGACTTATAGAACTTGTGTACACTCACAAACACATTAGCCCCTTAACCTATAAGTCTTCAATACACCAAAATCACTAAGGGGCACTAGATGCACTTACAATCTCCCCCTTTTTGGTGATTGATGAAAAATAGGTTAAGTTTTCAACGGGGATAAACATATGAAGTGTAAATACTGATTTTGAGGAATTTGATTGCAAGATATAGAAGAACTCCCCCTGAAGATGTGCATATTTGAGGAATTTGCTTTGGATTGTAAATGCACATTGTAGAATAATACCATGGAGATCTCCCCCTATATCTTGTAATTCATACACGCATTTAACATATGATATGAAGAATTTGAAATGCATGATGAACTATGGTGTCTGACTAAATTCAGCATGCATGCATTAAGGTACTTGAGGAAATAAGCATGCAGAAGGCAGTTCAAAAGTATCAGACCACCATAGGACTTAAGTTTACAACTCATCATAGCAAACACCTCGAAAGAGCAAGAGTTGTAACTTAACGAAAAAAACGCTCATATATTAGACCCCTTGAACACTAATTCAAATCCCCCCTTTGTCATCGAATGACCAAAAGGGATGAAAATGAGGACTAACGCTCCTGAAGAATAACATCATGATGTCGATGGAGGAGCGCTAGCGTTGTTGGGGTCGTCCATTGAAGTAGGGCCTGCCGCGGTGTCATTCAAATCTTCAGCTTCATTCGTCTCACGTGATGAAGAATATGAACTGGTGACCAGCTGACAAACTTTGACCTTCTTGAATTTCTTTGAATGAGGCTGAGACCAGTCAAAGTCCTGTTGGAAGCCCATCTGCTTGAGATCTTCATCATTGTAGAGGTGTGATGAAGTGCGATCGAAGACTTCATGCAAGTAGTAATTGTTTTTCTTCATAGTGTTTTGAGTGATAGTCATATTCTAAAGAATTCAGCCAAATTGACGCTTGACCCACTTATGATTGTGATCGACCTTCTGATGAAGACTTAGGAGACGCTAACGATCAGTCATCACTCGTGGAGCAATGGCTTGAGGAACTGGCTTTGAAGCTGTTGCGGCAGAATCTTGAGTTGAAGAGTCATCATTGGTGGAATAAGATGCAGCTTTATGAAACTAACCATCCAATGGACTAGTGCCTCATCAATAACAATAGCTTTGCCTTTCTCATCAGCTGAGGAAATAGTCCTTTTGAGGACTTCAATAGGAGGCAAATAGCTGAGATGATTCTAACAATCTGCCTTGTAATGAATTCAAGACCTTGATCTGATGAATTTCATGATCCAGGGAGCATAAGGCTTCAACTCAAAAGGTGATAGAGCAGCATTAGCCAAAGTCCTCATGAAGAAATCATGGTAGTTGATGGGAATGCCATGTATGATGTTGAACAACAGATTCTTCATGATCCCAACAACCTCTTCTTCCTCAGAGTTATGGCCTTTGATTGGACTGAGGGTTTTGGTTAGAATGCGGTAGATTTTCCTTGGCACATATAGCAATTCCTTCACGAGGAATGTGGTTCTTGGAGCTTGGCCTGGCTTCAAAGGCTTCATGAGCACTTGCATCAGATGGTGAGAGAATTCAGGTTCTTCATACAGAAGCCTTGCGCCTTCAGCTGGAGGACTGACTGGTATGGCATGAAGTAATTCAGAGGCCCGGGCTTTATAATGCGTGTTCTCAGTCATCCAATCAAGGACCCATGAATTCACATCATCCACATTTCCAATGAGGTGTAGTGTAGCATAGAATTGAAGAATTAGCTGTTCATTCCAGTCGCAGATGTCAGCATAGAAGTTCAAAAGCCCAGCATCATGAAGGACATTCTGGGTAGGCTGGAGGCACGGGAGGGACTCCATATCCACATGAGGAATTTGATGGTGCTCAAATACCTTGTTCTTATCAAATAAGAGTGATGAATAGAAGTTCATCTGACTGGCAGTCCAGAACTGCTTGCGTCCAAGTCTTTGCTGAGTCATAAGGATTGAAATCTATTAAGAATGGTGCTCAACAAAGAAATCATCAGCTTTGAACTTTGGCCTCTTGGCGTGAGGGTTTTACTGCTTAGGCTGAAGATTAGCATTTGAAAGCTTCACAACCTCTTGGAGCCACAGACTGAGAAATTTCAGCGGCAATTTCAGTAGCAACAATCTGGGTCTCCATTTCTTCAGCTGTTGCAGCTGGAGTTTCTTCAGGAATGGAGAGAAGAGATGTTTGACATACTTCAGATCCCGTTTGAATTTCTTCAGTTTGCACAACAGACTTAGGAATTTTATGCAGATGAGTGGTCAATGGAGAATTGGGATGAAATATTTCCCAATAGTCATCATTTAGAACTAGAGTTGTAGAACCAATGTCCACATCCTCATCTTCTTCCATTTCTTCAACGCCGGCCTCTTTAGCTGTGAACTGAGGCATGGGCGACGATACCAGTGGGGTTGAAGGGATACCATCCACTGCAATTTCTTCATCCAACTGCTCTGAAGAAGCAGCAGAAGGATTCTCTTCATCAATGTCATTTGGAATGACATATTCTTCACTAAAAGGAACAATCTCCTAAGATGGCACAATCCAAATGGGAATATCATCAATAGGGTTGGTGAAGGAGCTCGTCAAAGTCCTCACTTTCTTAGGAGCCGAGGACTCTATAGTCGTTGATGCTTTCCTTTTCTTCACAGCTACCTTCTCAGCAGCCTTGGTTTTCTTCACTTCTAATGTAGAAGGAAGGGTGATATTCTTCATCTTTGATGACTTGACACGTGGAGCAGATGAAGTGGGTTAATTTTCTTCAGGCACAACTGATGCAGTTTCCCTAGTTTGTTCAGTTTCTTCAGGCGCAGCAGCAGATTCTTCAGCTGGCATGGGTTGTTCATCAGGCGCAACATTTGAAGTTTCCCTGGCAGTTTCTTCAGGAGCTGGAATTTCTTCAGCAGCCCTAGTATTCTCAATGTCATCAATAGCCTAATTTTCATTAGCTGTGCTAGCATTTTCTTCAGTAGGCTGAGAGATGCTTTAGCCTGAGGAATTTCATGTTGCGATGGAGCTGCAACATTTAGCTAGAGGGTCTTGTCCAGCTTGATAAATCTGACTTTGGCACCTAGCCAATCAACATAATATCTATCAAATTCATCACTGAGGCCTTTGATTTCCATTTGCAGAGCTACAAGTTCTTCAGGAGACATGTTCATAACATTGTTCTTTAGAAAACGCTCCTTCTTGTACTGAGCTTTCATGACTTGCCTCCCCTTTTCAAATTTCCATTTCTCTTCATTGATGAATGTCGTCAACATATGACTTTGACCAGGAATGAGGTTCAATTCAGGTAGAGGAGTGTTAGGGTCCTTGTGCCAGAGATCAATGAAATCAAGGATCTTCCTCGGATCCAACATGAGGGGCACGAGCTGAGGATTGCCTTTGGCTCTAGCATGCCTTTGGCTCTAGCAGCCCTTTCATGTCTGTCTCTGATGATTTCAGTGAGTTCTTCATCATGAGCTTCATCATCATCAGATGGAACTTGAAAAGCAACTTGCTTCTTATGAGGACTTGGCCTCGAGCCATGTCCAGTAGTGGCTTTTTCAACAAAGATGGACCAGTTGAGGATTGTGGTGGAGCTGAGGAATTTGCAGATGCTCCTGCAGCAATAGAAAATGTTGCGGTCCTTTGACACGTTGCCAGGTGCACAGGTGTTGAGGACTTTGCAGCAGTAGTTGAGGATTTCATGGCAACAGAGGGAATCAGATCTGCCCTTGAAGAGGTTGCCTGAGGAATTTGCTGTGAGGGATTTGTACTTGGCCATGAGGGCATTGATGTTGAGGAACTCGGCTTCATAGCTAATTTCTTCGGCAAACCCTTCTTAGGCTTGCTAGCAGAGGCCTCAGCAACATCAGAATCTTCATTGAATTTCCTCAGTGCTTCCTTTTCTACTTTAGCCAACTTGGCTTGGCGCTTGGCCCATTCTTTGGGAAATTCCTCACTGTGCCTAATGCTTGAGGGATCAGCTTCTTGGCCTGGAGCCAATGGAGGTCTTGGACATGGAGGGTTAACAGTGAATTTCTTCATGTACTTTGGAGTAACATAATGATATTCCCTCCATTCCCTTGCCCATCTCCTCTCAATCCTCTGTATGCGTACTTTATGCTGATTCTTGTTCTCCTTGCCATGTGTGGCCTCATCAGGCGTGTAATACTCAGCATAAATGTCTTCCGGGATTTCAAATGCAGTGTTCGTCTCTGGCCTCTTTGCTCCCTTCCAAGGTCTTTTACCATCATCCATATTCTTCACTTGAGGATTTTGAACAATTGATGTTTATGAGGAAGTATGCAATTTATCTTCGAGGAACGCTGCAAATCAGTTAAGTTGATGAGAAACTAGCGATTCAGCAACATATATTTTGTACCTATGAACAGAGTATAGGTGCGAAGAAATTGGCTAGGTCATATGCGTTCTCAGAAATTTTTCAAAAGTATCAAGTTTGAGGAATTTGACCATGGGTCTCTTGAGGAATTTCACTAAGCATTCTTGACTTAGGTTCTAGAGTTGTGTAGATTTTACAATCCACACAATTGAGGAATCTTGAAGAAAAACGTAGCTTAGAGAAATAAATCAAGGTACAGATGCAACTAGGTGTTGAAGGATAGGGAAGTTGAAGAATAAACACCTTTTGAAGATTTTGTGGAAATCATGAGAATCATAGTAGGGCAGTAAAATCAGATTTTGATTACCATGGACCAAGAACACGATGAACTGGGAGTGGAGTTGGAGAAGTTCATCCGTTCAGATCTCGCACGCCCTAACTTGGTGGCGGGAGACAGCTACGACAGCGGCGGAGTGAAGATTTCCGCGGCCGGCGTGAGTACGACGGCGACAAGGTCGAGGCAGTGTAGCTCTTCCTCGCCGACGATGAGGAGAGTAGCAGCGGTGCTAGGTCTGAGAGGTCGAGCGAGGAGAGGTCGAGCGAAGTAAATGAAGTATGAGGAAGGGAGGGGGTATTTATAGCCACGGTGAAAAACTACCCGTCCAAAGAAATTGGATGGGCGTGCCCCTGACCTCCTTGCCATCCTAGCGACATGTGTCACCCACGTACAGAGAGGTAGAGATCATGGGTGAGTAGTTTAATCCGTAGTGCGATGCGGAACGGTTTGAGCGGCAAAAGCCGAAAATTAAGATATGAATTTTTTTACGTTCCGTTCGCAAATTCTTCAGCTGACAAGGACATAGTGAAGATTTTGAATGGGTTTCAATCAGAATGCACCTGAAGAATTTATGAACAGGCTGGGTTGAGTTTAGCATAGAGGGGGAACGGGTCCAATCACATTCACTTAGAAGAAAAGTCAACTTGAAGAATTAGCTATAAGTGAATGTTGTTGAGGACTTGAAAACTCAAATAAATATATATAGGCAATGACAAGAAGTCAAAAATTGAAGAATTTGCAAAATGAAGAAAAACTCAATTTTGATGATTTTCAACTTTGGTTGGTGGCGTGACCCACCGTATAAGAATGATGATTTCAGACGCCGCGTACAATTGCCGTAGGGCTCTGAGAATCAAATTATTCATTAATTTCTTCACACTTAGGGAGTTAGTCTTCATTGATTGAAGAAAAATGTTACTTCGTGTGTTGCACATCTAAGTCATCAATTTTGCATAAGTGTTAGGATGTGTGTCCTTTCAAAGAACATTTGAACATTCTAAGATATTTAGATCACACTGCAACTTGCTAAATCTCTTCTCATCCTAGGGCTTTGTGAAGATATCTGCTAGCTGTTCTTCAGTCTTCACATGTTCGATGGAGATGTCGCCCTTCAACACATGATCTCGAAGAAAATGATGACGAATCTGGATGTGCTTAGTCTTCAAGTGCTGAACTGGGTTATGACCAATCTTGATGGAACTCTCGATGTCATAGTAGAGTTGCACATTCTTCTTGTTAATGCCATAGTCCTTGAGGGTTTGCTTCATCCACGGCAATTAAGCACATCAAGAACCAGCAACAATGTACTCAGCTTCAGCAGTAGAGAGTGATACGCAGTTCTGCTTCTTCGAGGACCAACATACCAAGAATCGTCCGAGGAAATGGCATGTGCCTGATGTTGACTTGTGATCCACTCGATCACCAGTGTAGTCAGAGTCAGAATATTTAATGAGATCAAAATCTGAGCCCTTGGGATACCATAATACAAGTGTTGGAGTGTGAGCTAGATATCGAAGAATATTTTCACAGACTTATGGTGTGATTTCTTTGGTGTAGCTTGAAAACGGGCACACATGCAAACACTAAGCATAATATCTGGCCTAGATGCACATAGATACAATAAAGTTCCAATCATGGAGCGGTATACCTTTTGATCGAAGTCTTTGCCATTTTCATTGGTGCATAGATGGCCATTTTTGGGCATAGGGATTTTGACGCCTTTGCAATCTTGCATGCCGAATTTCCTCAGCACATCTTTGAGGTATTTCTCTTGAGATATGAAGATGTCATTGCGTTGTTGACAAATTTGAAGACCTAAGAAGAATTTCAATTCTCCGATCATAGACATTTGATATTCCTCACTCATCATATAGGAAAATTCGTCACTGTAAAGTTTGTTAGTGGAGCCAAAGATAATATCATCAACATATATTTGGCACATGAATAATTCATCATCATAGGTTTTGGTGAAAAGAGTTGGGTCAAGTGAACCAGGTTTGAAGCCTTAATTCATGAGGAATTCCTTCAAAGTATCATACCACACATGAGGGGCCTGCTTGAGGCCATATAGGGTCTTATTGAGTCTGAAGACTTTGTCAGGATGCCTGGGATCTTCAAAACCTGGTGGTTGAGCAACATATACTTCTTCCTCAAGCTTACCATTGAGGAATGCACTTTTCACATCTATTTGATAAAAGATGATATTATGATGGTTAGCATTAGCAAGCAATATGCGAATAGCCTCAAGTCTAGCAATAGGTGCAAACTTTCATCGAAATCAATTCCTTCAACCTGTGTGTACCCTTGAGCTACAAGTCGAGTCTTATTCCTCACCACAAGGCCATTTTCATCTTGCTGGTTGCGGTAGATCCATTTGGTATGGATGATATTGTGCTTGCGTGGGTCTGGTCGCTTGACAAGTTCCCAGACATTGTTGAGCTCGAATTGATGTAATTCCTCTTACATCGCTTGAATCCACTTAGGCTCTAGAACTGCCTCATCAACTTTGGTGGGCTCTATGATAGAGACAAAAGCAAAGTGCCCACAAAAGTTAGACAAATGTGAAGCCCTTGAGCATGTGAGAGGACCTGGTGCGTTGATGTCATCGATGATTTTCTCAATCTACACTTCATTTGCAACGCGAGGATGAGCAGGTTGACGATGTTGATTGGGCTCAACTTTTTCTTCAGAGCCATTTTCCTCAGATGCACCAATATGATTTTCTTCATGTTTTGGAATGACTTCTTCAGCAGATTCTTCAGCGGGTATTACATCCTCTGTAGCCTTGAACTTGATGGATTCCTCAGGGGACATTTCATCTAGCACATGAGGTAGGTTCTCTCTTTGCGAGCCGTTAGTTTCATCAAACCGCACATCTAAAGTTTCAACAACCTTGTGGTGAAAGGTGTTGAAGACTCTGTAGGTGTGCGAGTCCTTTCCATAACCAAGCATAAAACCTTCATGTGCTTTCGGTGCAAATTTAGAATTGTGATGAGGATCTCTAATCCAACAGTTAGCACCAAAGACTTTGAAATAACTCAGATTGAGTTTCTTGTCAGTGAGGAGTTCATATGAGGTCTTTTTGAAGAATTTGTGAAGATATACCATGTTGATGATGTGGCATGCAGTATCAATAGCCTCAGGCCAGAAGTGACGAGGCATCTTGTATTCATCAAGCATAGTGCGAGCTATCTCAACGAGAGTCCTATTCTTGCACTCCACGACGCCATTCCGCTGAGGAGTGTATGGGGCAGATAACTCGTGAGTAATACCAAGTTCATCAAGATAGTCATCAAGACAAGTATTCTTGAACTCGGTCCCATTGTCACTCCGGATATGCTTGATCTTCACACTGAAATTCGTCGAGGCCCATGAGGAAAATCGTTTGAAGACTTCCTGCACTTCAGTTTTGTAAGTGATGATATGCACCTAGGTTTAACAAGAATAGTCATCAACAATAACAAAGCCATATAGAGATGATGCATTTGTTAGTGTGGCATAATGAGTAGGGCCAAAGAGATCCATGTGAAGCAATTCAAAAGGACGAGTGGTAGTCATGATAGTCTTCGAGGGATGCTTGGATTTGGTCATCTTCCCAGCCTCACAAGCCCTGCAAAGATTGTCTTTGAAGAATTTGACACCCTCGGTGCTAATGATGTGCTTCTTCTTCGCAAGTGTATGTAAGTTCCTCATGCCAGCATGACCTAGTCGTCGATGCCATAACCAGCCTTCTGAAGCTTTTGCAAGTAGACATGTGGAAAGTTGTGGTCCTGTAGAGAAATCAACAATATACAAGTCTCCTCTCCTAAAGCCTTTGAAGAGTTTGGAATTGTCAGATTCCATGAGCACAATGCAACAATATTTGCCAAAGCCGACAACCATATCAAGATCATAAAACATTCCCAGTCAAAAAAAAGATCATAAAGCATTGAGACAGACATGAGGTTGAATCCTAAGGACTCGACAAGCATGCCTTTGTCCATGTGTTGATCCTTTGAGATCGCAACCCTACATAGACCCAATACCTTGCTTTTTCCTTCGTCCGCATAGGTGATATGCTTCAGATGCGATGGAGATAAAGTAGTGTCAATCAATAAGTTCTTGTCACCAGTCATGTGATTTGTACATTCACTGTCGAGGACCCACTCAGTAGCTTTGGGTTGATCATCCTGCAGATGAATTAGTTCATCTTACTGACTCATATAATTCATGAGTGAATAATATGACATCAAATTCATCAGATAGAATTTCGTCAAGCAGTACAACAGATATAGCAGTATAAGGACGAGAGAAATGAGTAATCATTTCTTCATGATTAGCTTGCGTCCGTTCAAGCATATTCAGGTCTCCAGCAAATTCTTTAGACGTTCAAGTTCGTCTGGAGACCTGACCCTGCATAAGAGATTAGTTCCTTTTCTTCACCACCCACATCTGGAGGGCTGGCAAAGAGTTCATCATTCTGTGAGCTCCGTAAGTAAATGGTGGCATTGAACCCAGTGCACTTCGTTTCATGGAAGAGGGGTTAGAGTATGCATATGAATAAGCAGAGAAATTATTTGAGAACTTATGAACATAATGATTTGAAGAATAATGCACATATTCATAGCCCTTAGATTTTCCCTGCAAAACAGAAGCGTTAGCACGATGATGATCATATGAGGATTTGGATCCATGTGAGGAATTTGATCCACGTGAGGAAATTGGTCCATATGAGGACTTGGATCCATATGAAGACTTTGGTCCATATGAAGAATTTGATCTGGGGTTCCTATGCTTCATAGGTGGTGTCATGAGGACATTCACCTGAATACTTTCAAGGCACCTTTTGGGAACCTAGATTTTCTTCATAGGGGGGTCGTTCCTATAGTTAGTACCAACATATCTAGCAAATACTTCATCATTCTGATTTTTGAACAATTTATAGTTGGAGTCAAATGACTCTTCAGATGAATATGAAGATTCACATGTAAAGCCAAGTAAGGTGGATGGATCTACGGGGGGTCCTTTCGCAGCAACCCATGAGGTTTTGGGATACTGCTCAGGTTTCAAGTACGTCCCATCAGCATTGATTTTTCGCTCAAAGGCAATGCCCTCTTTCCTAGGGTTTCTGTTGAGGATCTGCTTTTAAGCACATCACAAAGAGCTGGATGCCCTTTGAGGCTTTTGTACATGCATGTCACATACAATTCCTTCAACCCTGCATTCTCAGTGATACTTGTGGTACCCTTAGATGAGGAATTTGTGACCACAGAGACAGTTGAACCTTTATCTGTCAGAGTTTGAGTTCGATCCATTTCCTCACCCAACAGGTCATCACTTTTGTCTAGCATATTTTGAACCTTTACAAAAGTCTTTTGTTGTTTGACAACAATATTAGCATGTTTGGAATAGCTAGGTTTGAGATTTTCATCAGATTCATCCTCACTTGATTCAGAGGAGGGATATTTGAGTATCTTAGCACCTTTTGCCATGAAGCAATAGGTGGGAGTGTAGTCATCGTCGCTGTCGTCAGCAGTGCTGGGGAAGTCATTTTCATCAGTGTTGAAGATGGACTTGCTGACGAAACCAGTAGCGATGGCTAGGCTCGCCACACCAAAGTCTGACTCCTCAGATTCCTCCTCTTCCTCATTTTCCTCAGATTCAGCTTCAGAGTCCATTTCCTTGCCAATGAATGCCCGAGCCTTTTTGGAACTGCTCTTCGTGTGACATGAAGACTTTGAAGATTTTGACAATGAGGACTTTGAAGATTTCTTCTTCTTCTTTGAGTCATCGGAACTATCATCCTTGTACTTCTTCTTCTTCTTTGATTACTTCGCCCACTAAGGACAATCAGTAATGTAGTGGCCAGGTTTCTTGCATTTGTGGCAGGTCCTCTTCTTGTAATCACGGGATGAGGAATCTGATCTCATGTGAAAACATTTTGAAGATTTTCCAAAGCGGCCACGTCTTAAGAACTTCTCGAATTTCCTCATGAGCATTGCTAGATCCTCGCTTAGTTCTTCAGGATCACCAAGGCTGCTATCAGAATATTTTCCTTGAGATTCGGAAACTGCCTTGGCCTTCAGAGCGCGTGATCTTCCATAGCTTGTCCCGTAGAGGTCTCTCTTCTCAGCTAGTTGGAACTCATGAGTATTTAGCCTCTCGAGGATATCAGCAGGATCTAGTGGCTTGTAGTCTCCACATTCTTGAATCATCAGTGTAAGTGTATCGAATGAGGAATCAAGTGATCTCAGCAATTTCTTCACCACCTCATGGTCGGTGATGTCAGTGGCACCAAGTGCTTGAAGCTCATTTGAGATGTCAGTGAGGAGATCGAAGGTTTGCTGAACATTTTCATTGTCGAGTCTTTTGAAGTGGGTCAAGATATTGCGAAGAACGTCAACTTGAGAGTCGCGTTGAGTTTAGACTCCTTCGTTGACCTTGGACAACCTATCCGAGATAAGATTTGCCGTCTCCAAATCACTCACTCCGATGTACTGTCCTTTGCTTAGATGGCCACATATGGTATTCTTTGCTTGAGAGTCGAGTTGTTTGAATCTCTTCACATCAACAGCGTTCATGGAAGGAGTGATGGAGGGAACGCCATTTTACACAACGTACCAGAGATCGTTGTCAATTACCTCAAGATGCATGCGCATCTTATTCTTCCAGTAGCGGTAGTCCATTGAGGGAGTACTGGACTAAGGGGTCCTCAGGCGTCCCGCCTGTTATCTATGGGCCGAACTGATGGGCTGTGAAGATACGAAGACCGAAGACTACACCCGTGTCCGGATACGACTCTCCTTGGCGTGGAAGGAAAGCTTGGAGAACAACTATGAAGATTCCATCTCATGTAACCGACTCTATGTAACCCTAGATTCCCCCGGTGCCTATATAAACTGGAGGGTGTAGTTCGAAAAGGATATACTCAATACCTTAGTCATACAGGCTAGACTTCTAGGGTTTAACCATTACGATCTCGTGATAGATCAACTCTTGTAAAACTCGTATGCATCAATATCAATCAAGCAGGACGTAGGGTATTACCTCCATCAAGAGGGTCCGAACCTGGCTAAAACTTCGTGTCCCTTGTCTCCTGTTACCATCAACCTTAGACGCACAGTTCGGGGCCCCCTGCCCGAGATCCGCCGGTTTTGACACCGACATTGTTGCTTTCATTGAGAGTTCCACTTTTCCATCGTTGCAGAGGTTGATGGCTCGACTTATCATCAAGGAAAATACCACCTTAGGAGGAGCTCTGGCCTCGGGCCAAACCCTCCGGCTAGGCGGTTTTACCATGATCGCCTGCTCGGCCTCTAAGCCGATGAGGATGACCTCCCGAGTCATTGAAAAACTTATCTGCATTGATCCTGGATACGCCAAACGGATGGATCCGGCGGAGTTATCGTCTTTCAACGAACTCTTAGATCACATCGCCGCCTTGGGAGTCGCTACAGACTACGATCGTATTGTGCTTAAACCCGACCAGAGACAGATTAATTCTCCACTGATCACCCACCAGATAGCGATAGTCGAGGAGCAAGATAACCCTTCCTCTATACTGAGGACGAATTATGTTCGGATCTCCGACCTCGAGAAGCCGGACACCTACCAGCAGAAAGTAATGCCTCGTCCTCCGAACTTAGAGTCGGACGGTGGGCTTCAAAAATCAGAAGATGCTCCGGAACCCGGACTGTTCAATCCGGAAAAACCTCAGACTCCAGATCATCGATCGAGTCAGGGTTCAGATCCAACTCCAACAACCCACCTAGACATAAGCGCTCTCGTGACCATCCAACAGCAGCCCCAGGAAACGGTCCACCACTTTTGGGCCAGGTTCCTCCTTGTCAAGGACAAGGTCAAAGATTGCCATGACGAGGACGCAATATCAGCATTCCGCAACAATTGCACGAATAAAGGACTCCTCAAAGCCATTAATTGCCGCCGCATACTACACTTCGCTGACTTGGCAACTATTGTACAGAAGTACAGTGCAGCGCCTGGAGAGATCAGACAGTCTGGGAGCTATCGGTCCCAACTCAACCACTGGTCTAGGGAAAAAGGGCGCACCCCTGTAACGTGCCTAGGCCAATAGCCAAAAAATGCAAACCCATTACGCGGCGCGGAACCGTTCTGGAGGGATGGCTTGATGGCCCATGCAAAATACACACCAGACCGGATACCATACCAACCCACAGCCTTAGAGCATGTTGGAAACTCCGGTAGGTAGCCAAAAACGGCGAGGACACCCTCACCAAAGACACCCCGGAGCAACACCCTCCAGAAGACGACAAACCCAGAGTCCTGACAGTCTTTGAGACATTCACTTCAAACAATAGGCGCAAAAGAGGACTCTGCAAACTCGCCGAAGTCTGCCAGATCACAACAATAAACCCTTGGAACGACACAGCGATAACCTTTAACGATGGCGATGAACCAAAACACATGACAGACCGAACACCAGCCGCCTTGGTCCTCAGCCCAATCGTGGATGGCTTTCGGCTCACCAAGGTTCTCATGGACGGCGGCAGCAGACTGAACCTCATCTCTGAGGATACAATACGAAAAATGGAAATAGACAAGAGTTGCATCAAGCAAAGCAGCACGACCTTCCAAGGAATCATTCCCAATCGGGAGCCACGGTGTGTGGGAAAAATCACGCTCGACGTGGTATTAGGCACACCGGAGAACTATCGGTCCGAAGATATAACCTTCCAGGTGGCGCCCTTCAACAGCGGATATCACGCCCTCTTAGGGCGAGATGCATTTACGCGCTTTCAAGCAATACCCCATTATGGGTACATGAAGCTTAAGATGCCCGGGCCCCACGGTATAATCACTCTAGTTAGTGATCTGGACATAGCACTCCGCGCCGAGAATAAAACCGCGTCCCTGGCCCTTGAGGCATTATCTGAAGCCCTCGCGGCCGAAGAGTTAACCATGTTGCGCTCCACAGTGGACAAAGATGATGTGGTCCTAGAAAAACGACCCAAATCCACCTCATTCAAACCGGCAGAAGAAATAGTCAAATTCCAAGTCCATCCAACGGACCCCAAGAAGAGAGTGTCCATCAGAGCACAACTAGACCCGACAGTTGACGCCGCTCTACGAGAGTTCCTGCGCGAGAATTGGGATATATTCACCTGAAACCCTTCTGATATGCCAGGAATCCCACACGAGTTGGCTGAACATAGCCTCAATATATTGAAGGGACACAAGCCGGTCAAGCAAACACTGCGGTGCTTTTCCGAACCCAAAGGCCAAGCTATGGGGGAAGAGCTAGCCAAGTTAATCGAGACCGGATTCATTTGACAAATAAAACATCCGGACTGGCTAGCAAATTTGGTGATGGAACCAAAGAAGGACAAATCCTGGCGCCTGTGCCTCGATTTCAAAGACCTCAAGAAGGCATGCTCCAGGGCTCCCTTCTCCTCCCCCGCGACGATTAAATCATTGACGCCACCACAGGACACGACTCACTATGTTTTCTTGACGCATATTCCGGGTACCATCAAATCAAAATGAAGGAATCCGAGCAAGATGCAACAGTATTCATCACCCCATATGGGCCATTCCGCTTCAACACCATGCCCTTCGGGCTCAAGAACGCTGGCGCCACATACCAATGCATGATTCAAACATGCATGGAGAAACAGATCGGCAAACGGTTGAAGCTTATGTGGACAACATCGTCATCAAAACTAGGCACGTCGAAACACTAATAGACGATTTATGTCTCACATTCGACAACCTCCGCGTGTATGACATTAAGCTCAATCCGAAAAAATGTGTTTTCAGTGTCCCTGCTGGAAAGCTGCTGGGCTTCATCATTTCCAATAGGGGAATTGAAGCAAACCCAGCCAAAATCCGAGCTTTGTCACAATTGACTAAGCCAACAGACCTTAAACAAGTTCAAAAGCTCGTGGGTTGCGTAGCAGCTCTAAGCCGCTTTATCTCCAGATTGGGAGAAAAGGCACGGCCACTTTATCGCCCTCTATGGCGAACCGACCACTTTGAGTGGAAGGACGCGGCAACAGCCGGACTGGAGGAAATAAAAGCCCTCCTTGCGAGCAATCCAATCGTGGCCGCACCAAACGCCGGCGAACCGATGTTATTATACATATCGGCAACACATCAGGTGGTGAGCGTCGTACTCGTCATTGAACGAGAACAGGACGTGCATAAATTCCCGCTTCAGAACCCAGTATACTATGTATCTACTGTCCTCACACCATGCAAATCCCGGTACCCTCATTATCAAAAGATAGCATACACGGTCTTCATGGCATCCCAAAAGATCTGTCACTACTTTCAGGAGTGTTCGATCACGGTGGCCTCCGAAGTACCACTCAATGACATTATAGACAATCGCGATGCTACGGGCCAGATTGCCAAATGGGCCATCGAGCTCCTCCCATTCGACATTACAGATAAACCACGTCGAGCTATCAAATCCCAGGTACTGGCCGACTTCGTCGCCGAATGGACAGAGGCCAAACTCCCTAAAGAGTATGGCACATACTCCAGTTGTATCATGTCTTTCGACGACTCCAAAATGCTGGCAGGGTTAGGAGCGGGCGTCGTTTTAACGTCCCCTACTGGAGATGTCATTCAGTACGTCCTTCAAATATTATACACAGACTCCAACAATGCAGACGAATACGAGGCCTTATTACATGGTCTTGGATGACTATCTCCATGGGCATACAACGCCTAGTGGTGCGTGGGGACTCAAACCTAGCAATATCTCAAATAAATGGATACTTCGATGCCAAAGATCCGAAGATGGCAGTGTGTCATAACGCAGTCATAAAAATGTTGGCCCGGTTCGAGGGGCTCGAGTTCCATCATGTGGCTCGAGAAAGTAATCAAGCGGCAGATGCTCTTGCTCGTATCGGTGCTAAGAGCGACCCCGTCCCACCTAATATCTTCCTGGAAAGGCTTTTTAAGCCATCTGTGGTGTGGTAGGGGGGAAAACGGCAATACTAGTCTAGATCCAAACATAACCCCAGATCCCGGAAACACCGACGTCATTGGGGGCTCAGCCACCGACATAACACTATCGGCACATCTCATCATGGTAGTCATTGCCCCATGGACCGAACCCTTCCTGGCCTACCTTAATAGGAAGGAACTTCCTGAGGACCAGAATGAGGCCCGCTGCATTATCCGGCGTTCAAAAGCCTACAAGGATCATGATGGAGAGCTCTATAAGAAAAGTGCTACCAGAGTTCTTCGACGATGTATATCCGCGGAAGAGGGGCAGCAGCTCTTAGCTGAAATTCATGCCGGACTCGGCGGTCACCACGCCGCAGCTCGGGCCCTTGTTAGCAAGGCCTTCCATACAGGGTTTTATTGGCCGACGGCCCAAGCAGATGCACAGGACCTTGTCCAACATTGCGTTGGATGCCAACTCTTTGCCAACCAAAGCCATATGCCCCCCATTGCCTTACAAACAATCCCCATCACTTGGCCTTTTGCGGTATGGGGGCTCGATATGGTCGAACCCCTTAAAGGAGGAAGTCATAAGAGAAAGTATCTGCTGGTCATGGTGGATAAATTCACTAAGTGGATAGAGGCCAAACCAGTCAAAACGGCCAAAGCGGGGCCAATAATAGATTTCATATCCGGCGTGGTACACTGTTACGGTGTCCCGCACAGTATAATCACCGATAATGGCTCCAACTTTACAGCCGATGAGGTGAAAACCTGGTGCGCTAATCTAGGAATTAAGCTCGATTATGCCTCTGTCTATCACCCGCAGACAAATGATCAAGTCGAATGGGCTAATGGTATTATTATGATCGGCATCAAACCCATACTAGTGCGGTCTTTGAAGGAATCGGACAGGCACTAGGTGGAGGAACTTGACTCCGTACTCTGGGGGCTGCGGACCACGCCCAACCGCACAACTGGATATACACCCTTCTTCTTGGTGTACTGTGTGGAAGCAGTGTTACCCTGCGACATTATTCACGACTCACCTCGAGTGCGTATGTACAAAGAGAGAGAAGCCGAGCTAGATCGGCAGGACAGCTTAGATACCTTGGAGGAGGAGCGCGATGTCGCAAAAGCCCGTTCCGCATATTATCAACAGCAGGATTGCAGGTACCAAAGAAGAGAAGTGCGGGCCAAGATTTATAACGTTGGCGAACTCGTTCTATGCTTGCCGGAGAAGAAAAAGGACAAACTCAAGCCCAAGTGGGAGGGTCCCTTCATCATTGACGAAGTTCTCACCGGAGGAGCGTACCACCTATGTGATGCGTCAGACAATCACCTGGAGCCGAACCCCTGGAATGCGGCCAGACTACGACGATTTTATGCCTCTGTGTTTGTTTCCTCCCTCCTGTTAGTACAGTTATTTTTCTTCCCTCTCTTTTCGTTTTTTTACCTTTTTCGTTTTTTCTTTAGCCTTATGGCTTTAGTACGTCTACACATCCCTACCTGATGCGTACATCTCTAAATATGTACATTCATTATACCTGGGGGCTTCTCATATAGAAGCTTGCGACTATTCTTAGAGCATCAAGCTCAGCTCATATGCGTTTTTCCATATGTACCTTTTCTTCGCCATTATATGCATCGATATGACTTAAGTTTTGGCCAAGCTGGGTTGCCTCGCTCCTGTTCTTATGCCCTACGTTCCCGTTAGTTCGGCTAGGGCATAAAGGGAGCACCTCTGCGATTGTTACTGCTAGGTCATCTGGATGTGTACCTCAGACTGGGTGAAGCCGAAAGCTAGCATTCTTAAGGGAATATTCGATCGGCGAATTAAAGGTGTTTCCGCATTCACTCCATTGTGAACCCCAGATGTTACTTACTCTAAGAGTTTTTTAATCACAGTTCAGACATGCACATTAAATGCATGCACACCCAGGGAAAGGAACCCTTACGGAACTATTCTCTCTCGAAGATGTTTCTTACATAATGTAATATAACATAACTAGCCGGATACACATTGTCTGTTCGAGCAATTATGACCCCTACGCCTGGTTTCCACGCATACCCCGGTATATTCTACCGCTAGGGTATTCGGAAACACTCCGCACCTTCGGGTCCAGAGGTTGAAGTGAAAAGGTCGGTGATGACAATTGTCTTTATTATCCAGCTAGAAGGAAAGTACATAGTCACTCATGACTCAAACACTCCCTCCTCTATACCATCTAATAGGCAGTCTAATTTACTATCCTGTTGGAAATATTTGGCGGCCACCTATACTTGGTCATATACTAAACTAACGGGAATTTCTTACCCATTCGGCCCTAGCAGTCCGACACGAGCCATGTGATTAGGATCCAGTTTGGTATATCGCGTCTTCACCATGGCCCAGGCCTCTCGCGCACCCTCTCGGCAGGCCGATATCTTCCACAGTCGGATACGCCGTCGCGCTCCCTTGAACAGCTCTACCAGCTTCTCCATACTTTCTAGAGGGGAGTCGGATGGCCATAAGGCCTTGGCTACACTCCGCATCGCCTGCCGAGCTTGCTCGTGCAACTGCGACAGCCCTTGCAGAAGATCACTTGATGATTCGGACACCTCCTCTTCGGGGCGGTTCGTCAATATACCTGCAATTACAGCTGTATCAGCTACTGTTACTTCCAAACTGTTATAAGGCCACATACTGAATATGCCACCTCGCAGCTTCTTGTTCTCCTTCACAAAGTCCGCTAGCTGAGCTCGCACATCTTTCAGTTCTTCGCCCAGTTTGGTGTTCGAACCTTGGAGTTTCTTTTTCTCTTGAACAACTTTTGTCAATACATGCTCGCCTGCTGCTAGTAGCTATTTGGCTCCGTGTTCTTCGCTTCGAGCGGCGTCCAGCTGCTCTTGTAATTGGTCTAACAACCCAACACAAAGATAAGCACCCAGATTCATACTATCAGCGTATCATTATGAATTGTCGATAGAGGGAAATATTACCGGGAGATGCCTTGTATTTCTCCAGTTCGGCATTGGCAGCAAGCAGCCGGCGCTGACACTTCTCTAGTTCTTGAGCTAACAAGGTGGTCTTCTCCGTAAGCACCTGGTTGTACATTGATCCTTAAATCAGTTGTTTCAACTCCTTTAAGTCTCGGGGGCTACTGGCATATGGTTATCATAGTCAGACAAAACAAATTTACCTGCACATCTTTCAAATGCTGCCTTGTGGCCCTATTAAGCCCATCTCGAGCAGCTCGGATGTACGCATCAGCCGAGCTGAAGGCGTTAAACGACTCTTCTGAAAAACTAGGGTCTTGTAAAATGGCCCGGCGGCGCCGATGATTCATGGCACTCTCCACTTCCGAGTTGGTGACGGATACATCATCTGAGTCCTCGGCTGGAGGACAGTCTGGCGTCGCCCCCGCATCAGCCCCCATTTTCACAGAAGGATTTCAATCCTAGCTGCGGGAAGTACGGCCGCTCGAACCTCCAGATATAGTTTGGCGCACCTTTTTCTTGACACATGGAAAACGGGAAGGTCACGGTTGGACGTGACTGCCCAGGTGCACATTGGCAAATTCATACCTCTTCGATGAAGGCACGGTCGTGTCTTCGTTTGCTTTCCTCTTGGGAGGCTCGCCTAGTGTGGGGGACGCTCACTTTGGAGATACCCCTGGAGTGGTACGGCGCACCGAACCCTTCCCGTTTTGAGCACAGGATAGTGCGGTGGGTAAGAAGGAAAGGAGAGGTCTCTTTTGGATAAGGTGTCTTTGGATTACTTACATGTGAAGCTGGAAGGAGGCCAGGGTAATCGGTGATGATGGGTACATATGTGCCATCGTAGCTCATATGATAGAATGTCCCCTCCTCATGCTCCACGAATATGTCCAGGTCAAGATCCCGATTGCGATTCTCCGTCTGAGGGGCAGGGTCATAGATCCCCTCAAGAGCCTTTCGCCATTCCTGTTAGGAGCAGATAAGATGCTGCCTGTAAACGAATGATCCAGGGATAGGATAAAATAAGCGAGGCCGAACCTTACCCAGCTGGGAGGATTGTACATGGAAAGTCCGTCTCGATGTTGGAGATGGCTGAACTCCTCCTTCTCCCCTTTATACAGCTCGGCCAGAATCTTGGCTAGAGCGGCGAGGGTCTTCGGGCCCTTTCGGCCGTAATGTGAGGTGTCGTCTTCTCCGTTATAATGCCACATGGGTAGTCCTCGGTATTGGAGTGGCTGGACCCCCGCGTTATAGAAATCGCCATCACCTCGACTATTGACAATCCGGACTGGGCAAGAGTTTTAATCTTGCCCAGTAGCAAGCTGATCTCCGTGATATCCTCTTCCTCGAGGCTCCGAGGACGCAAGCTATGGCGCTTCTTCAGCGGAGCTTTTGAAAACTCGGGGAGGCCTATGCGGAGGGGGTCAGGTAGAGCGATGTCGTCCATGTAGAACCATTCGTAAGGCCACTCTTCGAGAGCTTTCTTCGGCGTGCCGGACAGGTATCCGGTCCCGGCGATGCGCCACACTTAGGCTCCTCCCACTTCAAAAATTGATCCACCTTGATTGCGTGGGATGAGGTAGAATAGTCTTATCCATAAATCAAAATGGGCCTCGCAACCCAGGAATAGTTCGCATAGGGCGGCATAACCGGCAATGTGGAGGATGGAGCCGGGGGTAAAATTGTGCAGCTGGAGGCCATAGTACTCCAGCAGCCCTCGGAGGAATGGGTGGATTGGAAACCCCACTCCCCTCAGCAGATAGGGGACGAAGCACACCCGTTCTCCCACAAACGGATTGGGAAAATCCTTTGCCTGGGTTTTGCCATTGAAGGAAGCCAACCCTGCTCGAACAGGGACCAGATCTGCTGGGGGAGAAATCCCTGCGTTTGCAGCTTTGCCAATCGGCTATGGGACACAGAGCACCTCTCCCACTCACCTCTCTCTAGGTTGGAACGGGAAGAGGAGCTAGGATTGTTGGCCATGTTGGAATGGTCTTGGCTGGCAATCTCTGAGGATTTTCCCCGCTTGGTGCCGAAAGGAGCTGAGATCCAATCTCTTTAAATAGATGCTCTTCCTTTCAGGATTGGGGTGTTATTTGCAAAAAAAATACCCTGACTGTCCGCATTCGCTCGACACGTGGAAAACAAGGACATTAAGCGCGCAGAAGCCAAGGGGAGACATCGAATCTACAGTCAAATACACTACTTGGAAATCACTAAAGGTGGAACCCGCCTTGCAATACCGAAGATAATCTGTGTGCCGAACACCTTGCTATTGAAGACTGGTTCGGGAGCTACTGAGGGAGTCCTGGACTAAGGGGTCCTCGGGCATCCGACCTGTTATCTATGGGCCGGACTGATGGGCTGTGAAGATACAAAGACTGAAGAATACAACCGTGTCCGGATAAGACTCTCCTTGGCGTGGAAGGCAAGCTTGGCGAACAACTATGAAGATTCCATCTTATGTAACCGACTCTATGTAACCCTAGATTCCCCTGGTGCCTATATAAACCGGAGGGTGTAGTCCGGAAAGGATATACTCAATACCTTAGTCATACAGGCTAGACTTCTAGGGTTTAACCATTACGATCTCGTGGTAGATCAACCCTTATAATACTCTTATTCATCAATATCAATCAAGAAGGACGTAGGGTATTACCTCCATCAAGAGGGCCCGAACCTGGGTAAAACTTCGTGTCCCCTGTCTCCTGTTACCATCAACCTTAGATGCACAGTTCGGGACCCCCTACCCGAGATCCGCCAGTTTTGACACCGATATCCGTCGCATCGAAGGTACGACACCTAGCCAAGACCTTGATCATGTCTGCAGTCGACATAACTAAAACTCTAGGTGGTTAAACCAAAATCACACAGAACAAGGGAGTACCTTCCTTTGATACCAATTGAAAGTGCGTTATATCGACTAGAGGGGGTGAATAGGCAGTTTTTAAAAATTCGTCACTAAGGAAATTCAACTTGAGGAATTTACTAAGCAACAAACTACAAGCAGCGGAATAAGTACTCAGGTGCATGCATAACAAAGCAATAGCATAGTCATCATGATGAAATGAAATAGTCGGATTCAGGGCTCCGCAGACCCTTGAGAGGTTCGAACACTCTCTCCCTAGCTCGCTCACTAACGATCCCACGGCCTAGCTCGACAAACCTAAATAACGGGAGACACAGATATTTATCCTGGTTCGGGCCACCTTGCGGTGTAATACCCTACTCCAGCTTTGTGGTGGATTTCCTTGAGGGATGAGGATTAGCTAGTACAGTGGACGAACAGCCTTAGGAGGTGAGGTGTTCTTGAGCTCGATGAGCTGGTGGGTGTGGGGATGGTCCGAATGATCCTCCTCTCTATGGTGGTGGCTAAGTCCTATTTATAGTGGCCTAGGTCCTCTTACCAAATGTAGGCAGGAAGGGATCCCACAACGGCCAAATTTGAAGGGAGACAACTAGTACAAGTTATCCTGACAAAAGTAGTCTTCGCCTACAAAGGCTCTGGGGTGACGCTGTTGTGGGCTCTGCGATGACCTCCATCTTGTCGTCCTGGCGGTCTTGGTCTTGTTGCACCGATATGGAAACCTTTGCCTGATTCCTCGGGACTCCGCGCCTGCGCTTGCCTCCTTAGCACCAAAGAGGAAACTGGTACACTGTGTTGCTGGCGCCCGCCTGGCCTTGGTCATCATGGCTCACGTCACGTGAACCTCGCGAGGTGCACCATGCCTTGATATCTCCGCTCCTCAGGAGCCAGCCTAGCGTGGCTGCCCCCGAGGAGGTCTTGGTGTCGTCCGCCTCGCGAGGGTCTTATGTTGTTGCTGCCAAACTAGGTCGTCCCAGGCCGCTGCTGGAGCCACGCCGCGGGCCGCAGGCAGGCAAGTCTGGGCACCCCCGGTCCCAGAACGCCGACAGTAGCCCCCGGGCTCAAGGCGCGCTCGAACTTGGCTTCGAGTGAAGCCAAAGGGCAAGTGCGGAGCGGCGCAGGCCCCAACCACATACAGCCTCGGTCGACGTGTGGCGATTGAATGGACGTGGGAACCTCTGCTTCCCACGCTACCTCGGCAACTGTCCTTGCTTGAAAAAAGGGTTGGCGCCCACCACAGGGATTTCATTGCTCTCCCTTCGTCTTGCTCCAGATCCCCTTCTCCTTCCTGCCCAAAGAGACTCCAGATCCGCCAAAACTTTCCTCTGAGGTTGCGGCCGATGGCCACCGACAAGGCTAAGGCCGTGCGCTCCCGGTTTGAGCCCACCCTAAGCGCGCCCATAGTCTCGGAGAAGAACCTCGCTGCCGCGCTCCTGATGGCAGCGGGCGACAGGAATGAGGGGGGAGAGACCGCGCATCGGGCTAGCTCCGCCGAACCGAAGGCCTCGAGTAGTACCTTCTACCCTTCTTCATGCACAGTGTCTTCGCGGGGCTGGTCCCCCCTTTCTCTGAATTTTTCTATGCCGTCCTCCTCCACTACAAGCTCCACGCCCTCCATCTTCATCCCAACTCCATCCTCCTCCTATCGATCTTTGCCTTTTACTGTGAAGCATTCGTGGGGGCGATGCCATCCGTGGTGCTGCTTCGCCATTTCTTCTACCTCCGGAACAAGAAGGGCCAATGCTTGTGGTGCGCCAACTTCGTTGCGACCAATGGAAGAAACACAATTTCAAGAGCCGGGAAGAAGGTGGACGGCTTCCAAAACAAGTGGGTCCTCTTGGATGACAAGAGCCCCTACCCTTGGCTGGTGCTGCCGACGGGGATGCCAGTGCCTCAAGAGGGGTGGAATAGCGCGAAGCTGACTGGCCCGCGGGCGGAGCATATGTTGGGGAAGATGGTGGCTGACCTGAAGCCCGACGACCCGAAGGCGGAGAAGCTGGCGAGGGCCATGATCGTGAAGGAGTTCCTGGCACAGCACCTGGCTCCGCTCCAGGCGCGCTCACGCCCCTTATGGAAGCTCATGGACGAGGGAGGCGACCTCCACCTTGACCGGATGCCTTGTCTGACAAGGAGCTGGACAAGGGACTCTGCCTCCTGGTCGGGGAGGACCAGGGGTACCCGCCTGATTCCCATCTTCTGTTGTACTGCCGCCCGGATGGGGCAAAGATTGTTGCCGCCATGCCCGTCTTCGATGAGCGCGGGCTCGTGCCGCCGGCACCCGCTGGAGCCCCGGTGGTGGTGTCCTCTAGTGAGTCCGGCCAGGAGGAGAGGTCGGACTCGGAGGCGACCCGGGAGGGGGAGTGGGAGACTTCTCCTCCGTGCCTGGCAGATCTCCTCCACACCCTCCCTGACGACGATGACGCTGGACAGCATCCGGTGAGGGGGTCGGCGCACCCCGCCGGGGTCACCACGAGGTCCAGGGGCACGCCCCCGAAGATGTTGTAGGCCGGGGTCCTAAAGAAGAGCAGATTGGCGCTGATCTCCCGAGGCGACGCTTCTACTCCGTCACCAACCGGCGCTGCTGCGGGTCCGGCCGTCGTGCCCTTGTCTGCCCCTGGGGCTCGCATGCCGGTGTCCCAGCCCACGAAGCCTTCGGGCTTGGTGCTCCAGAAGAGGGTGAGGGTGTACGCCGTTGTGGACCAGTAAGCGCTCCGTCCTGATCCTTCATTCATGTACTCGCCGTAGTTTCTTGATTTCTCCCCCTTGTGCTGGTTGGCCAGCACCGGTGGTGAAGAAGAAGAAGAAGGGGGCGACCGCATCCCCTGAGGCCCAGTGGCCTGCCGTGGTCGCGCCACCTCCGGCGCGGAAGGACGGTGATGGCTCCCACACCTCAGCGTCCGGGTCTTCCTCGCGAGATCTAGAAGTCAGTCCTCAAGAGAAGGAGATGTCCATAGCCAAGCCAACTCCTGAGGCTCCCGCCCCCAGCTCGCATGCAAGGTCGCGAAGGCTCAGGAGCCCCCGACCCCTTCGGCTGCCGCTGACCTGCAGGCCTTATTGTCGATGCCATCTCTCCCCCCTTCCGTCATACCACTGGGCCGTGATCCCCTGCTTCGCCTGATGCCCTGGAGGACGCCCTTCTCGCACTGACCCAGCTTCGCAATGACCTTCAGGGTGCTAACCGTCGGCTGGTGTCGGGGCGAATGGAGTTGATCTCGAGGTGGCTGTGATAAGATGGGTCCGTGAGGGTGGCATGGGGTCAGGCCGTGGCAGCTTCTGAGGAGGGTAAGCATGCTGTCGACCTGGCCGTAGTCACCCGCGAGGTGGCGTTGAAGGACGCCGAGGCCGCCAAGGAGCACTGCCGGGCGGTGGAGGCCGAGCTGGAGACCCTGCGCAACGTACGCGCTGCTGAGGCTCATCAATGCGAGGCACGGGAGGAGGGGTTGAAGGCTTGAGAAGACGCAGTTGCTGGCCGTGATACCAAGCTGGAGTAGTTGGCGCGGGCGCAAGTCGTGGAGCGCGATCGCCTGGAGAAGCTGAAGAAGGGGGTGGAGGGGAGAAGGCCCTGCTGGAGGCCAAGGCTAACATCCTTGTCGTTGATCGTGATGCCTTCGATTCCCATGAGAAGAGGTGCCACAATGCATTGCGGGATCTCTATGGAAGGGGGTTGAAGGAGCCGTTGGTGACTACTGAGGAGGGCCCTGCCGAGCTAATCCCCCAGCTTGTCCAGGCACTCGAGGGCATTGCCAATGGGGTCGGCACCATAGTGGAAGGGGAAGCCCGCGCGCTCTCCTCCTCGTCTATGACGCGCATCTTCAGCCACCTCCATCTTTGTGACCCGAGCGCCGACCTTGGAGCTCTGCTTGAGCCTGTGGACGAGGAGCACTGCGCAGCCGCTACCGACGTCGTGAAGGACCTAATGGAGGCCCTACTGGAGAAGTTCCTCGCCATCGACCCTGCACCTCCAGCTGATGGTGCCGCCGATCCTACGGCCACGGGTGACGACACGGGCAACGGCGACGCTGTCGATGATGGGGCACTCCCTGACGGCAGTGCCCAAGGCTGAAGAGAAGGCTTGCTGGCGGTGCTCCTTTCCTCTTTTATTTTGCTGCAATATGCACCATGCCTCGTGGAGGCGTTAAAACTTCTTTTTGGTATTTGAAGAACAATATGTCTTGTAATAATTTCTTAGGATTCCAAGATTTCCTTCCCGTTTTCCTGATGTTCTACGTTGGCAGGGCCTGACCCCGCGCATACCTCAGCAGCCGTTGGGTCGTCCGGATCACCAGGACGAGGCCAAGGGGTAGAGGGCTACATGACCAGTTAGGCTACTGAGTCGCGATTCTCAGGAGTCCCCCTTGATGCACAAATGGCCCGTGGGAAGGAGATGCAAGAGTAGGCATTAGTGTTCTGTGTCGGCAGGGTCCGGCCCCGCGCATGCCTCTGCCGTCGTTGAGTCGTCCAGATCGTCAGGACGAGACCAAGGGGTGAGGGGCAATGTGACCAGTTAGGCTCCTGGGTCGCGATGCTCAGGAGTCCCCCTTGACGCACAAACAGACCTCCATACCTTTCCTCGCCGAGGTCCCGCTTGGGAGGGACGCACGACGACCAGGTCCTAGGGACCTGGCAGGGTGGCGTATGATACGTCTCCAACGTATCTATAATTTTTGATTGCTCCGTGCTATATTATCTACTGTTTTGGACTATATTGGGCTTTATTTTCCACTTTTATATTATTTTTGGGACTAACCTATTAACCGGAGGCCCAGCCCAGAATTGTTGTTTTTTTGCCTATTTCAGTGTTTCAGATAAACGGAATATCAAACGGAGTCCAAATGGAATAAAATCTTCGGGAACGTGATTTTCTCACCGAACGTGATCCAGGAGACTTGGACCCTACTGCAAGGAAGCAAAGAGGTGTTCACGAGGGTGGGCGGCGCCCCCACCCCCCCTAGGGCACGCCCCCTGCCTCGTGGGCCCCTCGGTGCTACACCGACGTACTCCTTCCTCCTATATATGCACACATACGCCCAAACAATCAGAACAGGAGCCAAAAAATTAATTACACCGCCGCAACTTTCTGTATCCATGAGATCCCATCTTGGGGCCTGTTCCGGAGCTCCGCCAGAAGAGGGTCGTCATCACGGAGGGCTTCTACATCATCATAGCCTCTCCGATGAAGTGTGAGTAGTTTAGCTCAGACCTTCGGGTCCATGGTTAGTAGCTAGATGGCTTCTTCTCTCTCTTTGAATCTCAATACAAAGTTCTCCCCCTCTCTTGTGGAGATCTATTCAATGTAATCTTCTTTTTGCGGTGTGTTTGTTGAGACCGATGAATTGTGGGTTTATGATCAAGTCTATCTATGAATAATATTTGAATCTTCTCTGAATTCTTTTATGCATGATTGGTTATCTTTGCAAGTCTCTTCGAATTATCCGTTTGGTTTGGCCAACTAGATTGGTAGTTCTTGCCATGGGAGAACTGCTTAGCTTTGGGTTCGATCTTGCGGTGTCCTTACCCAGTGACAGAAGGGGCAGCAAGGCACGTATTGTATCGTTGCCATCAAGGATAACAAGATGGGGTTTATTTCATATTGCATGTTATCTCTCTACATCATGTCATATTGCTTAAGGCGTTACTCTATTTTTAACTTAATACTCTAGATACATGCTGGATAGCGGTCGATGAGTGGAGTAATAGTAGTAGATGCAGAATCGTTTTGATCTACTTGTCACGGACGTGATGCCTATATACATGATCATCCTAGATATTCTCATAATTATGCTTAATTCTATCAATTGCTCAATAGTAATTTGTTCAGCCACCGTAGAATACTTATGCTCTTGAGAGAAGCCACTAGTGAAACCTATGGCCCCCGGATCTATTCTCATCATATCAATCTCCATCACTTTTATATTGTTTTGCTATTTACTTTGCTTTTACTTTTTACTTTGCATCTTTATTTCAAAAATACCAAAAATATTCTATCTATCAGATCTCACTCTCGTAATTGACCGTGAAGGGCTTGACAACCCCTAATCGCGTTGGTTGCGAGTAGCTATCGCTTTGTGCAGTTACGAGGGACTTGATACCTTGGTTCTCAAAAACTGAGGGAAATACTTACGCTACTCTGCTGCATCATCCCTTCCTCTTCGGGGAAAACCAACGCACGCTCAAGACATAGCAAGAAGGATTTCTGGCGCCGTTGCCGGGGAGTCTACGCAAAAAGTCAATATACCAAGTACCCATCACAATCCCTATCTCTCGCATTACATTATTTGCCATTTGCCTCTCGTTTTCTTCTCCCCCCAATTCACCCTTGCCGTTTTATTCGCCTTCTCTCTCCCTATCCTCCCTCTCTATTTGCCTCTCTTTGTTCGTTTGCTTTTTGTTTGCTCGTGTGTGTTAGATTGCTTGCTTGTTGCGATGGCTCAAGATACTACCAAATTGTGTGACTTCACCAATACCAATAATAATGATTTCCTTAGCACTCCGATTGATCCTCTTACCGATGCTGAATCTTGTGAAATTAATACTGCTTTGTTGAATCTTGTTATGAAAGATGAATTCGCCGGCCTTCCTAGTGAAGATGCCGCTACTCATCTGACTAGCTTCGTTGATTTATGTGATATCTAAAAGAAAAAAGATGTGAATAATGATGTCATTAAATTTAAGCTATTTCCTTTTTCGCTTAGAGATCGTGCTAAAGCTTGGTTTTCGTCTTTGCCTAAGAATAGTATTAATTCATGGAACAAATGCAAAGATTCTTTTATCTCTAAGTATTTTCCTCCCGCTAAGATCATCTCTCTTAGAAACGATATAATGAACTTTAAACAACTTGATCATGAACATGTTGCACAAGCTTGGGAGAGAATGAAATTAATGATACGTAATTGTCCTACTCATGGTTTGAATTTGTGGATGATTATACAAAATTTTTATGCCAGATTGAATTTTGCTTCTAGAAATCTTTTAGATTCGGCCACGGGAGGCACTTTTATGGAAATCACTTTAGGAGATGCTACTAAACTCCTAGATAATATTATGGTCAATTATTCTCAATGGCACACTGAAAGAACTTCTAATAAAAAGTGCATGCGATAGATGAAATTAATGTGTTGAGTGGGAAGATGGATGAACTTATGAAATTATTTGCTACTAAGAGTGTTTCTTCTGATCCAAATGATATGCCTTTGTCTACTTTGATTGAGAATAATAATGAATCTATGGATCTGAATTTTGTTGGTAGGAATAATTTTGGTAACAACGCTTATAGAGGGAATTTTAATCCTAGGCCATATCCTAGTAATCCTTCTAATAATTATGGGAATTCCTACAACAACTCTTATGGAAATTATAATAAGATGCCCTCTGATTTTGAATCTAATATTAAAGAATTTATTTCTTCGCAAAAGAATTTTAATGCTATGATTGAATAAAAATTGCTTAAGATTGATTATTTGGCTAGGAACATTGATAGAATTGCTCTTGATGTTGATGCTTTGAAACTTAGATCTATTCCACCTAAGCATGATATTAATGAGTCTCCAAAAGCCATGAGAATTTCAATTGATGAGTGTAAGGAAAGAACCGCTAGGATGCGTGCTTCCAAAGATGCCTTTATTAAAGCGTGTTCTTCCAATTCCTATGAAAATCAAGATGAAGATCTAAAAGTTATTGATGTGTCTCCAATTAAATCTTTATTTTGAAATATGAATCTTGATGAAACTTAATATGATCTTCCTTTACCTAGAAGGCGTTTTACAAATTCGGAGTGTTTAGATCTTAATGATGAAATTGATGAAAGTGGGATAGAAAGAAATAAAAATCTAGATGTTGCTAAACCCACTATATTGGATTTCAAGGAATTTAATTATGAAAATTGCTCTTTTATTGATTGTATTTCTTTTTTGCAATCCGTGCTAAATTCTCCACATGCTTATAGTCGAAATAAAGCCTTCACCGAACATATTGTTGATGCCTTGATGCAATCTTATGAAGAAAAACTTGAGTTGAAAGTTTCTATCCCTAGAAAACTCTATGATGAGTGGGAACCAACTACTAAAATTAAAATTAAAGATCATGAGTTTTATGCTTTGTGTGATTTGGGTGCTAGTGTCTCTACTATTCCCAAGACTTTGTGCGATTTACTAGATTTCCGCAATTTTGATGATTGCTCTCTAAACTTGCATCTTGCAGATTCCACTATTAAGAAACCTATGGGAAGAATTAATGATGTTCTTATTGACGCAAATAGGAATTATGTGCCCGTAGATTTCATTGTTCTTGATATAGATTGCAATCCTTCTTGCCCTATTATTCTTGGTAGACCTTTCCTTAGAACGGTTGGTGCGATTATTGATATAAAGAAAGGGAATATTAGATTTCAATTTACATTAAAAAAGGGCATGGAACACTTTCCAAGAAATAAAATAAAATTACCATATGAAACTATCATGAGATCCACTTATGGATTGCCTACCAAAGATGGCAATACCTAGATCTATCCTTACTTGTTATGCCTAGCTAGGGGCGTTAAACGATAGCGCTTGTTGGGAGGCAACCCAATTTTATTTTTATTCCTTGCTTTTTGCTCCTGTTTAGTAATAAATAAATTATTTAGCCTCTGTTTTGGTTGTGTTTTTTGTGTTTAATTAGTGTTTGTGCCAAGTAGAACCGTTGGGAAGACTTCGGGAAAGTCTTGTTGAACTTGCTGTAAAAAACAGAAACTTTAGTGCTCACGAGAACTGCTGTCATTTTTATTTGAAGAGATATATTTAGTTAGTTCTTTTTGAAGATTATTAATAGATAAATTCCTCACCTCCAGAAATTTATTTTCGAATTTTTGGGGTTCCAGATCTTGCGCTAGCTACAGATTACTACAGACTGTTCTGTTTTTGACAGATTCTGTTTTTCGTGTGTTGTTTGCTTATTTTGATGAATCTATGGCTAGTAAAATAGTTTATAATCCATAGAGAAGTTGGAATACAGTCGGTTTAACACCAGTATAAATAAAGAATGAGTTCATTACAGTACCTTGAAGTGGTCTTTTTTTTCTTTCGCTAACGAAGCTCACGAGTTTTCTATTTTGAGTTTTGTGTTGTGAAGTTTTCAAGTTTTGGGTGAATTCTTTTGATGGATCATGGAACAAGGAGTGGCAAGAGCCTAAGCTTGGGGATGCCCATGGCACCCCCAAGATAATCCAAGGACACCAAAAAGTCAAAGCTTGGGGATGCCCCGGAAGGCATCCCCTCTTTCGTCCACTTCCATCGGTAATTTTCTTGGAGCTATATTTTTATTCACCAACATGATATGTGTTTTGCTTGGAGCGTCTTGTATTATTTGTGTCTTTGTTTGTTAGTATGCCACAATCATACTTGCTGTACACACCTTTTTAGAGAGCCATACATGAATTAAAATTTGATAGAATACTCTATGTGCTTCACTTATATCTTTTGAGCTAGATAATTTTGCTCTATGTGCTTCACTTATATCTTTTGAGCTAGATAATTTTGCTCTATGTGCTTCACTTATATATTTTGAGTGTTACAATTTTTCTCTATGTGCTTCACTTAGATCTTTTAGATCACGGTGGTGGATATGTTTTAAAGAAACTATTGATCTCTCATGCTTCACTTAAATTAATTTGAGAGTCTCTTAATAGCATGGTAATTTGCCTAATAATAATATGCTTGGTAATCAAGATTTGTGAAACTTTATTTTGAGTGCATTGAATACTAAGAAAGGATTGAAGCATGATAATTGTTTTGAGATATGGAGGTGATAATATTAAAGTCATGCTAGTTGAGTAGTTATGAATTTAAAGAATACTTGTGTTAAAGTTTGTGATTCCCGTAGCATGCACGTATGGTGAACCGTTATGTGATGAAGTCGGAGCATGATTTATTTATTGATTGTCTTCCTTATGAGTGGCGGTCGGGGACGAGCAATGGTCTTTTCCTACCAATCTATCCCCCTAGGAGAATGCGCATAATACTTTGCTTTGATAACTTCTAAATTTTTGCAGTAAGTATATGAGTTCTTTATGACTAATGTTGAGTCCATGGATTATACGCACTCTCACCCTTCCACCCTTGCTAGCCTCTCAAATACCGCGCAACTTTCGCCGGTATAATACACCTACCATATACCTTCCTCAAAACAGCCACCATACCTACCTATTATGGCATTTCCATAGCAATTCCGAGATAAATTGCCATGCAACTTTCCACCATCTAGTTCATCATGACAGACTTCATCATTGTCATATTGCATATCCCGGCATACCGCCGGATGCATTCACATAGAGTTATATTTTGTTCTAAGTATCGAGTTGTAATTGTTGAGTTATAAGAAAAATAAAAGTGTGATGATCATCATTATTAGAGCATTGTCCCAGTGAGGAAAGAATGATGCAGACTATGATTCCCCCATAAGTCGAGTTGAGACTTCGGACGAAAAATAAAAAAAAGAGGCCAAAGAAGCCCAAATAAAAAAAGGCCATAAAAAGGCCCAAATAAAAAAATGAGAGAAAAAGAGAGAAGGGACAATGCTACTATCCTTTTACCACACTTGTGCTTCAAAGTAGCACCATGATCTTCATAGTAGAGAGTCTCTCATGTTATCACTTTCATATACTAGTGGGAATTTTACATTATAGAACTTGGCTTGTATATTCCAATGATGGGCTTCCTCAAATTGCCATAGGTCTTCATGAGCAAGCAAGTTGGATGCACACCCACTTAGTTTCTTTTTGAGCTTTCATATACTTATAGCTCTAGTGCATCCGTTGCATGGCAATCCCTACTCACTCACATTGATATCTATTGACGGGCATCTCCATAGCCCATTGATACGCCTAGTCGATGCGAGACTATCTTCTCCTTTTTGTCTTCTCCACAACCACCATTGTATTCCACCTATAGTGCTATATCCATGGCTCACGCTCATGTATTGCATGAAGATTGAAAAAGTTTTGAAAAATTTAGAGTATGAAACAATTGCTTGGCTTGTCATCGGGGTTGTGCATGATTTAAATACTTTTTGTGGGGAAGATGGAGCATAGCTAGACTATATGACTTTGTAGGGATACCTTTCTTTGGCCATGTTATTTTGAGAAGACATAATTGCTTTGTTAGTATGCTTGAAGTATTATTATTTTCTATGTCAATATAAACTTTTGTCTTGAATCTTTCTAATATGAATATTCATACCACAATTAAGAAGATTTACATTGAAATTATGCCAAGTAGCACTCCGCATCAAAAATTTCTTTTTATCATTTACCTACTCAAGGATGAGCAGGAATTAAGCTTGGGGATGCCTGATACGTCTCCAACGTATCTATAATTTTTGATTGCTCCATGCTATATTATCTACTGTTTTGGACTATATTGGGCTTTATTTTCCACTTTTATATTATTTTTGGGACTAACCTATTAACCGGAGGCCCAGCCCAGAATTGCTATTTTTTTGCCTATTTCAGTGTTTCAGATAAACGGAATATCAAACGGAGTCCAAACGGAATAAAATCTTTAGGAACGTATTTTTCTCACCGAACGTGATCCAGGAGACTTGGACCCTACTGCAAGGAAGCAAAGAGGTGTTAACAAGGGTGGGGGCCCCCTAAGGCGCGCCCCCTGCCTCGTGAGCCCCTCGGTGCTCCACCGACGTACTCCTTCCTCCTATATATACACACGTACCCCCAAACGATCAGAACAGGAGCCAAAAACTCAATTACACCGCCGCAACTTTCTGTATCCATGAGATCCCATCTTGGGGCCTGTTCCGGAGCTCCGCCGGAAGAGGGCCGTCATCACGGAGGGCTTCTACATCATCATAGCCTCTCCGATGAAGTGTGAGTAGTTTACCTCAGACCTTCGGGTCCATAGTTAGTAGCTAGATGGCTTCTTCTCTCTCTTTGAATCTCACTACAAAGTTCTCCCCCTCTCTTGTGGAGATCTATTCGATGTAATCTTCTTTTTGCGATGTGTTTGTTGAGACCGATGAATTGTGGGTTTATGATCAAGTCTATCTATGAATAATATTTGAATCTTCTCTGAATTCTTTTATGCATGATTGGTTATCTTTGCAAGTTTCTTTGAATTATCCGTTTGGTTTGGCCAACTAGATTGGTAGTTCTTGCCATGGGAGAAGTGCTTAGCTTTGGGTTCAATCTTGCGGTGTCCTTACCCAGTGACAGAAGGGGCAGCAAGGCACGTATTGTATCGTTGCCATCGAGGATAACAAGATGGGGTTTATTTCATATTGCACGAATTTATCTCTCTACATCATGTCATATTGTTTAAGGCGTTACTCTGTTTTTAACTTAATACTCTAGATGCATGCTGGATAGCGGTCGATGAGTGGAGTAATAGTAGTAGATGCAGAATCGCTTCGATCTACTTGTCACGGACGTGATGCCTATATACATGATCATGCCTAGATATTCTCATAATTATGCTCAATTCTATCAATTGCTCAACAGTAATTTGTTCACCCACCGTAGAATACTTATGCTCTTGACAGAAGCCACTAGTGAAACCTATGGCCTCGGGGTCTATTCTCATCATATCAATCTCCATCACGTTTATATTGTTTTGCTATTTACTTTGCTTTTAATTTTTACTTTGCATCTTTATATCAAAAATACCAAAAATATTCTATCTATCAGATCTCACTCTCGTAAGTGATCGTGAAGGGCTTGACAACCCCTAATCACGTTGGTTGCGAGTGGCTATCGCTTTGTGTAGGTACAAGGGACTTGAGCGTGGGCTCCTACTGGATTGACCTTGGTTCTCAAAAACTGAGGGAAATACTTACGCTACTCTGCTGCATCATCCCTTCCTCTTCGGGGAAAACCAACGCAAGCTCAAGACATAGCAGCGTACGTTAGGTGTGGCCTAAGCGTAGCCCCCATGCCCAGCCCCCTCACCCGTCTCCCGTAGGGGGCGTTGCGACGAGGCCAGACACTAAGCCTGGCGGCTCCCTGAGGTTGTTGCGGCCATGGGGCCGCCCTCAGTTGTTTATCACCAACACGGAGCATGGCGCTTCCGCACTTGCACGGGCATAGGCACGCCTCAACCGTGTCGACTGCCAGCGTGGATCATGGTGCTTCCACTGGTGCGTGGGTGAGGGCTCGCTCTGAGTGGAGCCCCCAGGCCTGTACAGCCCCGCCCTGACACTTGCACGGCAGGGCTAGACGAGGTGTGTCTGGGCACTCGTGAGCCAGCATAGGACTCATGAGGCCCTACCTCAAGGCGGTTTGCGCCTGAATTTGATTCTTGATAGTTGTGATGGCCCTGTGGGATGGTTAGGCAACATGCACCGAGTGAATCTCCTGAGGTGATCACATGAGAAGGCTAGACACCAACGACCACAGGAGGTGACGTGAACGGGGCCAGCCCGCCAGACAGAGCTCAGTCTTTGGGTTTATCGACACTGCAGGGACGAACCCAAGCACAGACGTCGTGCCTAGTCTTCTCATGCAAAAATCCTGAAGAAAGATAACTGACTCGCAGCTCCCGTGGTGGCGAGGCACCGGGTCACACGCCCTAGCTCGTCCGCCCGCGATTAGCTCATGCGAGAATAAGGCACCAAGGGCCATGGGAAGTGACGTACACGGGAGCTGGCCCGTGAGCCAGAGCTCAACCTCTTGGGTTTAGAGACGCTGCAGGGACTGACCCGAGCACAGACGTTGTGCCAGTCCTTAATGATGAGGCGATTATGGGTGGGTTTGCAAGGGCGTATGACATTCATGGTATCGAAGTACTGGACATGCATATAATAATCTTAAAGTACTCATGGGCTGAGATAAATCTTGTCCAGATAAATGCGAGAACGATACATGCCGCAGGGACGGACCCTACGCGGCCTGGGGATGATGCAGCCCAAGGGCCGCCCCCAACAAGGTAAACTAAAGATGCGAAAGGATACGTGCCACAGGGATAGGCCCATGCGACATGGGGATGATGCAGCCCGAGGGGTGCCCCGAACTAAATAAACTGGAAAATGTCACATGGTGTCGTTGCTGGAGAGATGTTGAAGTAGCTGAGGATGCGCCCTAGAGGGGTCGCCCCTCACAAGTTGCCTTGGTCTTGCACCTCGGGAGGCTCTGAAGGCTCGGGGAGTTCGCAGAAAACCGCCGCTGCCTCCGCCAGGACCACGTGGTACCTGGCCTCCTAAACAGCCACGATGCTTTGCAGGCGACGCTGGTAGGCGGCAGCCATGCTCGGTAGGCTGAAAGGCATGCGAACATAGCTGTGAGGTGGGCCCTCACCCCAGCCAGCGCGCGAAGGCCAGAAGCGCTCTTGAGCTGCAGCTCTGTTGAGCCCGGGGACATTGACACAGACGCGCAGCTTGTTGTCCTCGCCAGGACAAGGGGCTACGCCAGGTGGTAGGCGATGGTCGCCGCGCATGGCTCCTACCTCTTGAAGCTTCTCGGTCATCTTGGTGATGAACTCCTGAGCACCTGGCACTTTGTGCCTAGTGCCCTCGTGAGGGAAGCGTGCAGTGAAGCATGCCTCCACGTGGCGTCCGAGCGCCTCCCTCGTGACGTTAGCTAGGTCAGTGGCCCTCCAAAAAAGAGCCCCCGAGCTCAGCCTAAGGAGGGCGCTGGGTGGCCCTTCCTATGCGAGAGAGGGAGGTGCCCCATCCGTGGGCGCTGGTCTTGAGGTGGTGCCGCTGGAGACACCTCTCTCCTGAAGCCCTTGGCGAAGCAGCTGCTTCTTCTTCTCGGGGACTGCCTCAGGAGGGTAGATGGCGCCTTCGTTGTCTGTGTCTTCAACTGCCGCAGCCTGGTAGGCGCGTTCGAAGGAGCACACCACGCCCATCTCCTCGCAGGCAACCGTGATGATGCCACAGCTTCCTAGCATCTTGAGGACACTGTAGCCGTGGTGGGTCACCGCCATGAACTTGGCCAGGGCCGGATGTCCAGGGATGGCATTGTACGGCATACTGATGTGGGCAACGTCGAAGTCGATGAGCTCGGTGCGGTAGTTGTCGCGCTTGCCGAAGGTGACTGGGAGGCGGATCTGCCCTTTCGGGGTGGTGGAGCCATCGGTCACTCCTGAGAAGGGCTTGGTGGGCTGCAGTTGAGCGTACGGCACTTGGAGGCGGTTGAATGTCTTGATGGAAAGACCATTGAGCCCCGCACCACCATCAATGAGGGTCTTAGTGACAAGTACATTACTGATGACGAGCGAGTAGAGCATCGTGAGAGTGCCGGCAATTGCCACGCACTTGAGCTGGTCGGACGAGCTGAAGGTGATGGTGCACTTGGACCACCTCAGCGGTGATACGTCTCCAACATATCTATAATTTTTTATTGTTCCATGCTGTTATATTATCAATCTTGGATGTTTTATAATCATTTTATAGTCATTTTATATCATTTTTTTTGTACTAACCTATTGACATAGTGCCAAGTGCCAGTTGTTGTTTTTTCCATGTTTTTTACATCGCAGAAAATCAATATCAGACGGAGTCCAAATGCCATGAAACTTTACGGAGAATTTTTATGGGCCAGAAGGAACACAACGGGCCCTGGCTCCACCTGGGGGTGCCCCGAGGGAGGCACAACTCACCAGGGCACGCCAGGAGGCCCATGCACGCCCTGGTGGGTTGTGCCCACCTCGGGTGCCCCCCGGACCGTCTCTTTGCTCTATAAATACCCCAATATTCCCAAAACCCTAGGGCAGTCCATGAAATATTGATCCAGCCGCCGCAGAGTCCAGAACCAACAGTTCCAATCTAGACACCATCTCGGATGGGGTTCACCACCTCCATTGGTGCCTCTCCGATGATGCGTGAGTAGTTCTTTGTAGACCTTTGGGTCCGTAGTTAGTAGCTAGATGGCTTCCCCTCTCTCTTGCTTCTCAATACAATGGTCTTTTGGAGATCCATATGATGTAACTCTTTTTGCGGTGTGTTTGTTGGGATCAATGAACTTTGAGTTTATGATCAGATCTATGTTTTATATCCATGAAAGTATTTGAGTTTCTTTGATCTCTTTTATGCATGATCTCTTATAGCCTCGTATTTCTTCTACGATATTTGGGTTTTTTTGGCCAACTTGATCTATTTATCTTGCAATGGGAAGAGGTGCTTTGTAGTGAGTTCGATCTTACGGTGCTTGATCCCAGTGATAGAAAGGCAACCGACATGTATGTATCGTTTCTACTAAGGATAAAACGATGGGGTCTATCTCTACATAGATAGATCTTGTCTACATCATGTCATCGTTCTTATTGCATTACTCCCTTTCTCCATGAACTTAATAAACTAGATGCACGCTGGATAGCGGTCGATGTGTGGAGTAATAGTAGTAGATGCAGGCAGGAGCCGGTCTACTAATCCTGGACGTGAGGCCTATATAATGATCATTGCCTCGATATTGTCACGAGTATTTGAAGTTCTATCAATTGCGCAACAATAATTTGTTCACCCACCGCTTTGCTACTTTTCTCGAGAGAAGCCGCTAGTGAAACCTATGGCCCCCGAGTCTCTTTCTCATATTATTTGCCTTTGCGATCTACTTTTATTTGCTTTTATTTTCAGATCTATTAATCTAAAAATACAAAAATTACTTTGCTGCACTTTATTTTATTTGCGATCTATTTATCCAATCTATTATAACCTTTTTCCCGTCAAGCACCAATTTCTGGCACCGTTACCCGAAAGGGATTGACAACCCCTTTAACACGTCGGTTTGCGAGGATTTGTTATCTGTATGCAGGGGTTGTTTACGTTGTGTTGCTTGGTTCTCCTACTAGTTCGATAACCTTGGTTTCATATCTGAGGGAAATACCTACCGCCGCTGTGGTGCATCATCCCTTCCTATTTGGGGGAATACCGACGTAGCTTCAAGCGACATCAAAAGGAATTTCTGGTGCCGTTGCTGGGGAGGATCTTCAACATATATCAGGTTCCTAATCACAAATCTCTTCTCCTTCCAATTTACATTATTTGCCATTTGCCTCTTGTTTTCCTCTCCCCCACTTCGCAAAAATTTGCCGTTTTATTCGCCCCTCTTTTTCTGTTCGCCGTTTTCCTGCCAGATCTATTTGTGTTCTTGCTTTCTAGTCATAATGGCTAGCGTGCCTACTCCTCCTTTTTCACCAGATTCTGAAGTGCTTTACTTCAAGCAAAGACAAGGAGAAAATTTGAAAGATGCTTCGTATAGGCTTATGGAATCATATCGTATTTCCAATTTAATGGGGGCCACTAAGGTTTTGCTTCGTAATTTTTACATAGGATTGGCTTTGCATCATAGAAAACTCCTAGACTTTGCCGCTAAAGGGAATTTTATTGAGCTTGATGCCAATGCTGCATATGAAATTTTAGAAGAAATTTTGGGGATTCAACCTCAAAAGAAGGGGTTTACTTTCACCCCAGAGGGAGTTCAAATGCTGGAAAAACTTGGTGATTTGCATAAACACATGGTTGAATTACAAAAATATAATGAACCCCTCAAACATCTTAATGGTAGTATCAATCGCATGAATACCTTGATTACTCAAGGTCAAAAAAATACCTTGATTACTTTTTGCAATAAGCGATTAGATATTTTGGATCTAAAGATGGTTTCTTTTCCGAAATATTTAGGGAAGCGTAAAGAGCCTCCAGGGTTTGAGAAATCTCTTACAAAAGTTGCCAAAACTTCGGAAGACAAAACATAGATCCTTGATTTATGCCTAGCTAAGGGCGTAAAACTATAGCGCTTGATGGGAGGCAACCCAATGAATATAATTTATTTTTGATTTTTGTTTCCTGTTTTTTAGTGTTAGCAAAATTATGCTACTGTTATGATTGTGTTCTTTATGTTTTAATTAGTGTTTGTGCCAAGTAAAGCCTTTAGGATCTTCTTGGGTGATAGTTGTTTGATCTTGCTGAAAAAACAGAAACTTTTATGCTCACGAAAATAATATTCAATTTTTATCAGAGAGGGATAAAATACCTATTCCACTTGAAGTAGATCAATATACAAATTTATCAGGCCGTCCTAATTTTTCAGAATTTTTGGAGTAACAGAAGTATTCGAAATAGCCAGATTGCTATAGACTGTTCTGTTTTGACAGATTCTGTTTTCATTGTGTTGTGTGCTTATTTTAATGGCTGTGTGGTTTTCTTTGATGAGTTTTTGCCAAATAAAAGTTGGAATACATTAGATATAATACAAGAATAAAATATGAATTGGTTTGATACAGCACTTATAATTATTCTTATACTAACGGATCTCACGAAGGTTTTGTTGAGTTTTGTGTGATTGAAGTTTTCAAGTTTTGGGTTATCTTACGATGGATGAAGGAATAAGGAGTAGAAGAGCCTAAGCTTGGGGATGCCCCGGCATCCCAAGCTATTATCCAAAAATTAGAAACCAACTAAGCTTGGGGATGCCCCCGAGTGGCATCCCCTCTTTCTTCTAACGACCATCGGTATTTTACTCGAAACTATATTTTTATTTGTCACATACTATGTGTTTTGCTTGGAGCATATTGTATGATATGAGTCTTTGCTTGTTTTATTTTGTGTTTTAAGTCTTGATCCCTTGCTGGCCACACCTATTTTAGAGAGCCAAAATTATGTCATGACTTGTTAGAATTGCTCTCTATGCTTCACTTAAATTTTTATGAGCTATGGACTTGCTCTAGTGCTTCACTTGTATCTTTTTGAGCATGGTGTGCTTTAGTATTTTTGAAGAAATGCTCTCTTGCTTCACTTGGATTTATTTGGCAGTTAGTAAAATTTTCAAGAAATTCTCTCTTGCTTCACTTAAATTAATTTGAGAGAAAGAAATATTATGCTCATGATCTTCACTTATATTTGTTTGAGCTTGTCAAAGGCAACACATGAAAATTAGTCCCAAATTGATAGATATCCAAGAAGGATATAATAAAAACTTTCATGAAGATCATTGGAAAAAATAAACTTGATTCTTAGTAATAGTTTTGAGATATGATGATGTGATATGTGAGTCATCTTGATGAGTAATTATGCTTTAGTAAGAATATTGGTGTTAAGGTTTGAGATTCCCTATGCAAGCACGAAAGTCAATAGTTATGCAATGAAATTCTATCCTACTTATGGTGCATTATTCGGTGTTAGTTATGCTTAATGCTTGCTTATGAGATTATTCGTTTCTTGGTTGGTCGCTTCTAAATCTTTTGCTAGCCTTCATATTGCACTAAGTATGATGACTACTTGTGCATCCAAAAACCTTTAAACCAGGTTTTCCACATGAGTCCACTATATCTACCTATATGCAGTATTCTTTTGCCATTATAAGCAAATTTTCATGTTCCATCTCTAATTTTCAAAATTAAACTTCTCTTTTGTGTGTTCGTTTCGCTCGCGGAGCGGTGAGGGGTGGCTTATATTTTCCATGCTAGATGTGTTATTCTCACGATGAGTGTTTATTCACTTGTCATTCCACAAGAGTAAGGCAAAGGTATTAGGGATGCCTAGTCCCAAAATGAAAAAAAAATGAATTTACTTTATGTTGTCAAATAATAAATTCCTTGCAAAGTGTTGGTATGGAGGGCACCCGTGGATACGGTTAGCCATGGAAAGTGAAAGTATGGTGGAAAAGGAATGAACTTTATTTTCTGTTTGGGAACCGCCTATGATATATCTAAGCATGGAAAGTATTGGAAACTCTAAGTCATTTTTCGTTGGTGGGATGGATACACCTCCCAAAATGTTTTTATCTCTAAGTTTTTCGCTTTGAGATCTGGCACCTCTACAAATCCCTACATCCCTCTGCGAAGGGCCTATCTTTTACTTTATGCAATTTTTATTTTGAATTTGGGTCTCCATCTTCTCTTACAAAAGCACCAACTAGGAGGCAATATAATCGTACTTGAGTATTGGACATAGCTAATATGCAAGTGTGTTTCATGAATGGATCAATGCTTGAGCACGATGGGCTAGGGGTAGCTTATTTTAGCGTTGATATTTTGAAAGACATGGTTGCTTATTGATATGCTTGAGTATTTGAATTATCATGTCAAAACTAGGCTATTGCTTTGAACAATATAAAAGTCCAAATGTCCATGCTATAAAGAAAGAAATATGATATGACATGTTAGGCAACATTCCACACCCAAAATTCTGTTTTTATCACTTCCCTACTCGAGAACGATAGGATTTAAGCTTGGGGATGTTGATACGTCTCCAACGTATCTATAATTTTTTATTTTTCCATGCTATTACATTATCAATCTTGGATGTTTTATAATCATTTTATAGTCATTTTATATCAATTTTTTTGTACTAACCTATTGACATAGTGCCAAGTGCCAGTTGTTGTTTTTTCCATGTTTTTTACATCACAGAAAATCAATATTAGACGGAGTCCAAATGCCATGAAACTTTACGGAGAATTTTTATGGGCCAGAAGGAACACAACGGGCCCTGGCTCCACCTGGGGGTGCCCTGAGGGAGGCACAACTCACCAGGGCACGCCAGGAGGCCCATGCACGCCCTGGTGGGTTGTGCCCACCTCGGGTGCCCCCCGGACCGTCTCTTTGCTCTATAAATACCCCAATATTCCCAAAACCCTAGGGCAGTCCATGAAATATTGATCCAGCCACCGCAGAGTCGAGAACCAACAGTTCCAATCTAGACACCATCTCGGATGGGGTTCACCACCTCCATTGGTGCCTCTCCGATGATGCGTGAGTAGTTCTTTGTAGACCTTTGGGTCCATAGTTAGTAGCTAGATGGCTTCCCCTCTCTCTTGCTTCTCAATACAATGGTCTTTTGGAGATCCATATGATGTAACTCTTTTTGAGGTGTGTTTGTTGGGATCGATGAACTTTGAGTTTATGATCAGATCTATGTTTTTATATCCATGAAAGTATTTGAGTTTCTTTGATCTCTTTTATGCATGATCTCTTATAGCCTCATATTTCTTCTCTGATATTTGGGTTTTGTTTGGCCAACTTGATCTATTTATCTTGCAATGGGAAGAGTTGGTTTGTAGTGGGTTCGATCTTACGGTGCTTGATCCCAGTGACAGAAAGGGAACCGACACGTATGTATCGTTGCTACTAAGGATAAAATGATGGGGTATATCTCCACATAGATGGATCTTGTCTACATCATGTCATCGTTCTTATTGCATTACTTCGTTTCTCCATGAACTTAATACACTAGATGCATGCTGGATAGCGATCAATGTGTAGAGTAATAGTAGTAGATGCAGGCAGGAGTCAGTCTACTAATCTTGGACATGATGCCTATGTAATGATCATTGCCTGGATATCGTCATGAGTATTTGCAGTTCTATCAATTGCCCAACAGTAATTTCTTTACCCACTGCTTTGTTATTTTTGTCGAGAGAAACCACTAGTGAAACCTACGGCCCTCGAGTCTCTTTCTCATATTATTTGCCTTTGCGATCTACTTTTATTTGCTTTTATTTTTAGATCTATTAATCTAAAAAATAGAAAAATACTTTGCTGCACTTTATTTTATTTGCGATCTATTTATCCAATCGATTACAACCTTTTTCCAGTGATGCAGCAATTTCTGGCACCGTTACCCGAAAGGGATTGACAACCCCTTTAACACGTCGGGTTGCGAGGATTTGTTATTTGTGTGCAGGGGTTGTTTACGTTGTGTTTCTTGGTTCTCCTACTGGTTCGATAACCTTGGTTTCATATCTGAGGGAAATACCTACCGCCGATGTGCTGCATCATCCCTTCCTCTTTGCGGAAATACCGACGTAGCTTCAAGCGACATCAAGCGGACGCATGGCCTCGAGTCTGGGGAGGGCTGCATTCACCGCGCGAGCAAACTGCTTGAAGATGCGGTGGGAGGCTAGGGCCTGAGCGCCACCCAAGATGCAAGCGATGGCGCGAGGCTCCTGGAAGCCCCCAGCCCCCTCGTCTTGGTGGTGGTTGTCGTTCCTTCTTGGTGGTGGTGGAAGTGGAGGGAGGCCGGCGTTGCCCTGAGGATGGTCCTCACGAGGCTGGTCTCTCGAGGCGCCCTCGTGAGGCTGGCCTTGCCAACGGTCCTCACGAGGCTGGTCACACCACTCCTGGCGGGGGCCGCGGTCGTCCCAACGTCCTCCACTTATGCCTCCTCCGCAGCCATAGCCTTGGTCGTTGCGCTCGGGGTGTCGACCGAAGCACCCGTCGCGGATGGCCCTGAGATCCTGAGAGTCATCAGTGTTGTGGCTGTGTATGTTGTGGAAGGCGTAGAACGGGCATCTGGCCTTGGATGACTCGGGGTGGTCGCGGCCGCGCTTCATCTCTGGTTCAGCCGGGAGAACGGTCGCCCCCTTGCGCTTCACGTCCTTGGTCCTGGCCTTCTAGTCTTCTGGGTCGGCAGCTGGGATCTCGAGGAGGGAGAGGCGCCCCTCCTCAGCCATCGCGCACTTGGTAGCCATGTTGAACATCTCCAGGGCCGTGCACAAGTCCTCATGGATGGCGAGATCCTCCTTCATCTTGATATCGCGGACGCCATTGGAGAACGCCTAGATGATGGCTTCGTCAGAAACCTTGGGGATCTTGAGGCGAATGCTGTTGAAGCGTTGGATGTACTTCTGCAGGGTCTGCCCAGGATGTTGCTTGATGCACCGCAGGTCGCCCGCGGCAGGTGGGCGGTCGCGAGTGCCTTGGAAGTTGGCGACGAAATGCTCACGCATCTCGCCCCAGGAGGAGATTGATCCCGCAGGCAGGTTCGGGAGCCACGAGCACGCGCCGTCCTTGAGGGCCATGGGAACCCAGTTCACCATGACCTTCTCGTCGCCGCTAGCTGCCTCAATGCTCAGCTCGTAGAGCAGCAGGAACTCCGCAAGGTCGGGGGTGCCGTCATAACGCGGAGGCAAGTCAGGCTTGGACTTGCCTGGCCAAACGACGCTACGTAGCTCGGGGTGAAGGCGCGGCAGCCCGCTGTGGTCACCGGGCTCGACGTTGAGGTGGAGCCTGATCTTGGCGATCGCGCACCGCCGCTACAGGCGGCACACGGTCTTGACGTGGTGGTGGAGGGAGCGCTCGGGCACCTTCTTGCGGCCGCTGGACCTCCCGGCAGCTTTCTTCTTCATGTGCGGGCGCCTGGCACGGTGGGTCACACCGAGGGGCCACGCATCTTGGGCCGAGGGCGACGTCCTGACAAGGAGGTGGCAGAGGCGCTCCATGGGCTACGTCGCCCGTAGCTGGCGGTGGACGGGGCAGGGAGAGAGGTGCAGGCAAGCCCCCAGCCGCACTGACTAGCTCGGCGATGCGATCCAGCCAGTATTCATGGAGGTCGTCGACTGGGCGGTAGCGCAAGAGCTCACGCGCCATGAGCAGCATGGCCTGTGCATCCGAGGGCCCGCGACAAGCGTGGGACGATGAGCTGGCCGGAGTCAGCGATGGGGTGGCGGTGCGTCTATCCCGCCACACAGAGGGGTGCAGCGATGAAGCTTGCTGCTCGTTCCCCGCCGGGCCGGTGGCGGCGTTGGCAGCGGGTGATGGAGAGCGGCGGGGAGGCCCGCCGACGGGCGCTGTCTGGGTGACGCAGGCAGCGAGAGTGGCTCGGCGCTCAGCACAGGCTCGACGAGCGTCTGCCATGGAAGTGGTGGAGCGGTGGTGCGTTGATCGACAGAAGCGAGGTTTTAGCGCACCCCTACCTGGCGGGCCAAATGTCGGATTCACGGCTCTGCCGACCCTTGAGAGGTTCGAACACTGGGGTGCACATGAAGAACACTCTCTCTCCCTAGCTCGCTCGCTAACGATCCCAGGCCTAGCTCGACGAACCCAAAGAACGAGAGACACAAAGATTTATCCTAGTTCAGGCCACCTTGCGGTGTAATACCCTACTCCGGCTTTGTGGTGGATTTCCTTGAGGGCTGAGGATTAGCTTGTACAGTGGACGAACATCCTCGGGAGGTGAGGTGTTCTTGAGCTCGATGAGCTGGTGGGTGTGGGGATGGTCCGAATGATCCTCCTCTCTATGGTGGAGGCTAATTCCTATTTATAGTGGCCTTGGTCCTCTTCCCAAATGTAGGTGGGAAGGGATCCCACAACGGCCAAATTTGAAGGGAGACAACTAGTACAAGGTATCCTGACAAAAGTATTCTTCGCCTGCAAAGGCTCTGGGGTGACGCTATAGTGGGCTCCGCGATGACCTCCGTCCTGTCGTCCTGGCAGTCTTGGTCTTGTTGCACTGATATGGAAACCTTTGCCTGATTCCTCGGGACTCCGTGCCTGCGTTTGCCTCCTTAGTACCAAAGAGGAAACTAGTACACTGCGCCCACTGGCGCCCGCCTGGCCTTGGTCGTCATGGCTCGCGTCATGTGAACCTCGTGAGGTGCACCCTGCCATGATATCTCTGCTCCTCGGGAGCCAGCCTAGCGTGGCAGCCCCCAGGGAGATCTTGGTGTTGTCCGCCTCGCGAGTCTTGGCCCCTCGCGAGGGTCATGTGGTGTTGCTGCCAAACTGGGCCGTACCAGGCCGCTGGTGGAGCTACGTCACGGGCCGCAAGCAGGCAAGTCTAGGCATCCCCAGTCCTAGAACGCCGACAGAAACATACACGGAGCACAGGTAGCATGTAAACAGGATAAGCAGGCTGAAGATAAAGTGACTGAAGAATTACGTTTGAGGAAATTGAGAAAGTCTTCAGTCAAAGTCTTCAAACAGTAACAATCAATTTCATCAACACATGAATGAGGAAATGAAAGGGTTGAGGAAATAGAACCAGTAGCTTGGTGAAGACGATGATTTGGTAGAGCAGTTCCAACTGCTGTGACAGTCGTACGTCTGGTTGGAGCAGCTAGGTATTTAAACCTGAGGACACACAGTCCTAACCATGTTCTCCTTGAGCTAAGATCACACAGACCTCACCCAATCACTGTTGGTAAGTCATTAGGTGACTTCCAAACCTTCACAGACTCGGTCACTCGGCGATCCACGATTCCTCTTGGATGCTCTAGACCATGATTCCTAACCGTCTGGAAGATGCATAGTCCTCAAAGGTAACAAGCGTCATTTCCACACAGGAATAATCTCTTCAGTGATGCTCAATCACTTTGGGTTGTAGTTGTTTGGGTTTGGGTTTTTCCTCACTGATGATTTTCGCTCAAAGTCCTCGGAGGATGGGATGCTCTCAATGACAAGTGTCAGTTTCTCTTGGAGCATCCAACCAACTAGTGGTTGTAGGGGTGGGCTATTTATAGCCTAGGGAGTAGGCCGACATGATAAGACATGAATGTCCTTCAATGATATGACCGTTAGCTAGGTATGGTATTTTGGGATAGCTGGCACGTAGCACAACAACAGTCGGAAATTTGAGCTCTCAAATTCCTTAGGGCTATCATGTTCCTCACTTGTAGGCAATCCGCATTGGTGAATTCCTAATTGCTCAGTCAGAACAAATTCCTAAGAGGACAGAAGATCTTCATCTCTATCACTGAAGAAATTGACCGAACTTTATGATATTTCCAATGGCTTCACTCGAAAGGATTCAGTAGGTGTAGGATTTGAGATGAGCATCACTTGGAAAGTGTTTCTTTAGTTTTACCTCGACCCCCTTTACAAGTATGGTGTTTTCTATGACTCAACAAAGAGAAAATGAAACTACGAAAACAAAAGTCTTCACGCTTCATAATCCTCGCATCAATATCGAAGTCTTCAAGGTCACACCAATTTCCTCAGTTTCAAAGTCTTCAAGAAAACCAAAGTCTTCAACTAAAGACATTCATTTTTAGGGGTCGACTTTCATCATAATTATCAAACTCCGCATAGACTTATAGAACCTGTGTACACTCACAAACACATTAGTCCCTTAACCTATAAGTCTTCAATACACCAAAATCACTAAGGGGCACTAGATGCACTTACATCAATGCTCATGGATATTTTTGTAATCTTACTTGGTTGGTGCTCGTCTAGCCTTTGTCAACTTCATACGCCATGAAGTTGCACGAGGACTGGTAGTGGTTGTTCCAGCTAGTCATGGATGGAACTTCAAAATAATAAAAAGTATGGGTTATTATAACAAGAACCAAACACACATGTCAAAGTATGGCAAATGATCTAACGCCAATCACTACAAAAATGTAGATAGCATCACAATGGCCTTGCAAACTAGATAGCATGTGGGCCTTAGTGCTAACAATAAATTTCCTTAGTTCTGACAAGAACCAAACACACATGTCAAACTATGGTGATCTAATGCCAATCATAACAAGAATTGATAAAAGATTATCTGGAGTGGTTGCATCCATACCCATATTGGCTATGTGCGCCTTCAAGGATCACTACACCATTCTATATTATGTCAATGAAGCCAGCAGAAATTTCCTTTGGTATGGTAATGACATAAACAAGAAAGGAAACTGCTTTGCAAGTTGGAAAATTATTTGTAGACCAAAAAAGCAAGGATGACTTGGTGTTCTTAATCTCAGAGTCTAGAATATTGCCTTGCTGATCAAATACTTACACATATTCTACAACCTAACTGATCTATACAGAGGCATGGCAACTTGTCAAGTAAACAAAGGAAATTATGTTCTTTTATGGGAGTAAACAATGGAACCCTGATCTAAACATCCACATGATGATCATTGATGCAAAATGCAGATACAAAATGCCACTTCCATTGTCATATGTTCATTCATGTTACCATACAACTAAAAGGCCTCGATAATGATACCACCTGCTATCTTCATTTATCCTTAGTTCTGCTTTATTTTAGTTTTGCTATAGAAACCTAAGAAAGTGATAGACAAGGAAAGAAATTATATATACTACAAATACTGGCAGTGATAACTAGTAAGTTCTTTTAGCACTAGGAACACTACATTTGAGTTTTTTTATGCTCTTCCTTTACCAAAGACCAAATGGTAAAAATGCAACAAACTATTTGTAATTAATCTCAAACTTCAAGTAAGATAAGTGAGATTGTTACTTTGCAGCACAAAAGTAAAAAAGCATTTCACAATAGTTTATGAAAAGTATTTGTGTAATGCCATTTAATTGCTTTGCGGCACACAAATTTCATGGTATTAAGATTGTCCCTGAGAACATGTTTTTTATTTGTTTTGTCTTCCCATTATGATTCTATATAGTGCCCTTATATGGATGAAAGTGGTTAATCCCTCAAGTTCTAATATAACAATTTAACAAGAATATTATACAAGCACTAGCCACAATGAACCCTAGTGATAAAAAACTAAAGGGGATGAACTCATCGAGGGAGGAACATGGAAGCAATGAACCCTAGCAGTTTGTCGCTTCCACTGTCGCCGTCGCTTCCACTGCTGCCGCCTTCGTCGTCGCTTCCACCACCGCCGTTGAAGAAACTCTCGCTCAAAACAAAATGAACTTCAATCAAATTGGAGGGCAACGAGCGGCGAGAGAGGGAGAGGGGGGAGAGAGAGGGGAAGATTTGAAAGTGCTAGTAATCGACTAGAGGGGGTGAATAGGCGATTTTTTATGGAAGTCTTCAAAACACGAGGTCTTTGAAGACAAACTGTTGGAATGAGCCTATATGATATGCAGCAGAAGATGAACTACCCTAGACAAGCCATATTCAAGTAACAGTATAGTGAAAGTACGAAGACTAACATCAGCTAGGTAGTATGGATCAAAATGGAAGATAGTATGAAGCCAAACAAGTAATAGTCTTCACACAGTGAAGTCAAACAGTTCAGGCAAGCAAGCAATGACTTCACGAAGACAAACTGAAATGTAAAGGAAGTAAGGGATAGAACCAGTAGCTTGGTGAAGACAAGGATTTGGTTGACCAGTTCTAGTTGATGTGTCAACTGTAGGTCTGGTTAGGGAGGCTGAGATTGAACTCAGAAGACCGTGTATTCACCTTATTCTCCTTGAGCTAAAGACACCCAGTCCTCGCCCAATCACTCTAGTAAGTCTTCAAGGTAGACTTTCAAACCTTCACAGACTTCGTTCACCAGCGATCCACAATGACTCTTGGATGCTCAGAATGCAACGCCTAACTGGCTAGAGGATGATTCACAGTCCTCAAGTGTAACAAGTCTTCAGGTCACGCAGACAGAAAGACTTCAGTGATGTCTAACACTCTTTGGCTTTGGGTGTTTTGGGCTTTATCCTCGCAAGGATCTCTCTCTCAAAGGCTTTGGAGGTGGGTTGCTCTCAAACGACAAAAGCCGTGCACTAACACTGAGCAGGCACCAATTTATGGTGTAGGGGGTGGGCTATTTATGGACAGGAGGCAACCCGACATGATATGTCCGAAATGACCTTGGGTCACTCAGGAACCAAGACATGTCCAACAGTCGGATTTCAAACACACGTGGCATCTTGGCTTAGGCTACAAGCAAAGCTGACTCATCCAACACTAGATAAGATTTTCTCTCATTTTCTTTGCTCGAAGACATAGGATTTATGTTGAGCATCACATCAGTCATTTAACTTTGTTCACTTGGACCCCACTTAACAGTATGATGGTTCCTATGACTTAAGAAAGAAGAAAAGGAACTACGAAAGAAACTACTTCTTCGCACTCCATTGCTGTCGGCGTCCTGGGAACGGGGGTCCCCAGAATTGCCAACCTGCGGCCCGTGGCGTGGCTGAGCCAACAGGCCGTACGTCCCATCATCACCAACAAAGCACCCAAGACCCTCGCGAGGGTCCAAGCCTCGCGAGGCGGACGACGTAAGACCTCCTCGGGAGCAGCCTAGCTAGGCAGGCTCACGAGGAGCGGAGATATCAAGGCGGGGCAAACCTCACGAGACCCTCGTGATGTGAGCCATGACGCACGACACCAGGCGGGCGCCAGGCTGGCGCCAGAGCATGCAGCGTCCTTGCTTCCTCTTTGGTGCTAAGGAGGCCAGCGCGGGTGAAGAGTACCGAGGCATCAGGCAAAGGTTGCTATAATGGTGCAACGAGACCAAGACCAAGAGGACGGCAAGACGGATGTAATTGTGGAGCCCAAGACGGCGTCACCACCAGAGCCTTTGGCAGGCAAAGACCACTTTTGTCAGGATAGCTTGTAGTAGTTGTCCCCGTTCGAATTAGCCCGCCATTGTTGGCTCCCTTCCCGCTCGATATTTGGGAAGAGGACCGGCGCCAGTATAAATAGGACTAGCCACCACCTTAGAGAGGGGGCGGATCATTCAGACCACCCACACACACACACAAGCTCACCGAGCTCAAGAACACCTCAACCTCAGGAGGCTGTTCTTCCCTTGTACTGTTCATCATCAGCCCTAGAGGCAATCCACCACCACCACACTGGAGTAGGGTATTACACCACAACGGTGGCCCGAACCAGTATAAATCTTGTGTCTTTCTGTGTTGCGAGTTCGTCGAGTTCGTCCACGAGATCTTAGTGAGCTATGGCATCGATTGGTGGGAAGGAAAGACATCGTGCGCACCCCAGTGTTTGAACCTTAAGGGTTTGCCAGAACCCCACATCCGACATTTGGCGCGCCAGGTAGGGGTGTGGCAGAGCTCCTCCTCCACCAGCCAGCTCGTCGATGCTCCTCAGCCACGATGTCCGGCGACTCAAGGGCCGGCTCCGACCGCTGGCAGCCTGGCCAGCCCGGGCAGCGCCACCCGCCCACGAAAGTCACGACCATGCACTCCAGGCGGCACGGGCGCCGCCAAACTCCGCCGGACACGGGCAGCATGGCCAGGCATCATCCACCCTCACCCCACGGCAGGTACGGGCCACCGCAAGAGCGGCGAGCCATGCCGCAGCAACGGCACCGTACTCACGGCGGGAGCAAGCAAACATGTGGGCAGCGCTCACCGTGGCAAGGGAGCTGCTGCGGTGCAGACTGATGGAAAGTGGTCGGGACACACTGCTGGAGTGTGTGGCGAGCTGCTGGATGCAGCGGCATTGGGAGCACCGCCCTTCTGCTATCAACTTCCTTCCCAGGCCACTGTCGGGCCGCGCGGCGAACCTCACCACATCCGCGCGCCATCAACTATGCCCGGGGGCTTCATCAACATCAGCACGGCCAGCGGCGTTGGGGGCTTCGACTCCCCCATGCCGCCCGCAGCGGGCACGGGCGCAAGCGTCACCCCCCATGGTCCCAGCAGGATGCCATACAGTCATCCCCAGGGCGCCACCATGGGTCGAGCAACATGGAGCGTGGGGCACCACGATGAGGTGTTTGGGGTGACAGCCCCGGAAGCCTACGTGCCCCGCATGATGGACCAAGGGTACGCACCAGAGGACGACCCTGGCTCGTTCATTGGAGAAGGTTGGGGAGAGGGGGCGCTAGGAGTCGAGGCCTTCCAAGAACCAACGGAGAACCACAACAATCACACCGACAACGGCAACAATAGGGTACAGCTAATCTCTCAAAAGCAGCCTTATGCTAACCATGGGCTGCAGATGAATCAGGTGGCAGCGTCGATCGACGACCCTGGCGTGGTGGCACCCGTTCCAACAAGGGAGACACGTTGGGGGCTGCCGGGAGGGAGCCAGGAGCAAGGCCCCTCCCCAAGGCACGCGAAACCAGGGGACACTCGGAGGTAGGCCCTCTGCCGGGGTGGCCTCCACAACCCTTCCCCTGGCAGAGGACCTGTGGTCGCCGAGGGAACCGCTGGCGTCCCCTTTCCCTCTTTTGTGTCGTCCTGGTGACCGGTCGGCTCAAAAGAGGTCAAGGGTGGCGCAAGGCAGGGCCCTCGACTGGCAATATGAAGCAAGGCCAGTACCTTTGAAGAAGGCCCGGTGCCTGTGAAGTTCGCCGCCCGTGACACTCTCACGTAATAATGAGTTGGGGATGTACACGTCCCGGAGTCTCAGGAGCGCCGGCCTCAGGCCCTGGGGCTCCCTCCCACGCCTAGTGGCAGCACTTAGCTCTGCGCTGGTGAGAAGACTTGAAGACCCGAAGACTAGACTAGGTGTCGGACGCGGCCTTTTGCTTTGGATCTCTCCTTCTGTGGCTTTGCTTTCTGGATCTGGACTTAAGTTGAGGCTGATTTTTTATCGATGCGCGCGGGGGGTGCCTTTTCTCGTTCGAGCCGTTTCTTGCCTTCTGGATCTCGTTTGGTTTGGGACTCTTTTCCATCGCTTTTTCCTCGCAAAGCTCCTCGTGAGCCGAGCCGCACAAAGCACACGCTCTTCAGGCACGCGCTAGCACTACACCTGGTGCTCACCTCTTACGGGGCCCCCTCAAGCGGGGCGATAAGCTATGTAGGATTCTCAGGAACTCGTCGCCTCGCGACCCAACCCTAAGTTGGCGCTGACTAAGGTAAACCACGACAGGGAGCTCACCCCCAGCTTCACGAGCTCACGAGGACATATACCCACATCACATAGGAAAGTAAAAAACTGCAATTTGCTTACACGAGGGGCTCCCCCTCTCAAAATGCTCTTACAAGTCTTCCAAGGGCCACGCCCCAGTTTTGCGTGTAGTATGAAACAACAGGAGAACATGGGATTAGCCGGAGATATCACGCGCTACATCACCCACGGACGCGTCATTCGCGTCATCATCATCTTCATCGGTATCGTCGTCGTCGGCGACGCCCCCATCACCGTCATCGACCAAGTCACCTTCATCTGCAACGACCACCACCGCGTCATCCTCTGAGGTGAAGGCCCTGACCAACGTGTCGACATGGTCCTCTACCTAATGCGCCAGGTCGCCCCGGACGGCCATGGGTACGGGGGCGATGGCGGTGTCGAAGTCGAAGTTGGGGTCGACATTCAGAAGATAGCTGAAGACGCGGGAGAAGGCGCGCTGAAGCAGGCCATGGCCCCTCTCCTCCACAAGCTGTCGAGCTCTGGCAGATTGGGCCTCCAAGTGCGTCACCACCTCGGTGAAGAAGATTAGGTCGCTAGTGTAGTCATTCGAGTGAGGGGTCGGGGCGTCTTCATCGCAGATGTAACCCAGGGCGGTAATTGGACTTGTTTCGAAGGTCTTGAAGCATAGGGGCATGCTCGCGCTCCAGCGTTCGGTGCTGGAGCACTTCCTCCCTGTTTTTCCGAGCGACGGCCTCGGCGTCGTCAACTCGTCTCCGAAGGGAAAGCAGCTCGGCGCAGGCGGAGGCCAAAGTCCATCTATGCCGTAACCAGGGCGGTGGCTGTGGCCTCCGCACACCTCTCGGCCTCGTCTAACTTGGTCTGAGGGCGGCAGCCCTGCCCACGCCCTCCAGCCCGGCGAGCTGCAACCTCAAGTCATACCTGCCCTCCAGATCTGCACGAACCTCAGCCACCCGGCGATTGATCTCCTCCTCGACTCCGGCCTCGCGGGCCCCGACGGCATCTTTTGCTTGAGCGACTTGGCGCTCCCTCGTATCCAGTCGCTCGAGCTCGAGGCTGCGCTCCATGGCTTCCAAGGCCAGCGCCTCCTCGCGCTGCCGGACCTCCTCTTCCTTCGTAGGCGTCCCCCTCAGCAATGCAAGAGCGGCCTCACGCGCCTCCACCTGCTACTCAAGGGACACGCTCCAGGCCTGAAGCTCCCACATGCGCTCCTCCGCAGCCTCGCGGCGGCAATCGGCCTCGCGAGCTTCTTCCAAATCTCGCGAGCGGGCCTCATTAGCAATCTTGAGAGATGCCTCAGCCTACACGTTCTCGAGATCGCGCTGATGGTGACCAAGGTTGATGGCCACACGCAGCTTGCGCCGCTCCTCCACCAACCGAAGACCTTCAGCCTCAAGACTCGAGTCGACACCAGCAAGCTCTTCACCAAGGCGATTCATCGCGCCCATCACCTCCTGGAAGAGCTCGTGGCGGACTACACTGCACCCGCGCTCGAGCTCGAACGCTCGACCCACCTTGCCCTCCACCTCGGGGGCTGTGGGTGAAGCATCAAGTGGAGCGCCACCTCCCTGTTGGGGGCTGGGGGCTGTCACGGTCTCAGGCGCTAGCCGACTCTCGTGAGGGGCCCGAATCGAACAAGGCCCGCTGCTTGAAGAAGACCCCAGGATCGAGGCCAGCCAGCCGCCGACCTTGACCAGGGGAGGAGCCCTTGGCACACCTGCTGTGCTCCGAGCAAGGCCGTGGAGAAAGGACAGCGAAGGCGCAAGCTCAGGGTGCCTTGCTGACGGACCAACTCCCATGGCTAACCCCATGCTGTGGGCAGCGCATGAGTCTGTAGCACTGGAGCTTGGCGGGTGCGACGGGACGAGAGGGAGCCGCTTCTCTGGAGATTTCGCGGCCTTAGCAGAAGGGGTCCTAAGGGGACAGTCGTCAGGGACAGAAGGAGGCACATAGAAGATCACCAAGATAAGGTACTTACTCGTCGACGGCGACGTACTTTCGTCGTTTCAACGCCCTGAAGATACCGCTATTGCTCAGGGATCCCTTCCTCTTGCAGATCTCCTCGAAGTCCACACAAAGGCGACCGAAGCGCTAGACGTGACGGACAGTGCGCGGCGGAGCCGGAGAAGACTCAAGAGGGATGGCCTCAGGGGAGCCCGGCTGAGCCAAACAGCCCAGCTCCTTCCCACTGCGACCTTCCAAGGCTCCAGGAGCCTCAGCCTCGGGAGCCGCATACCGCATCTCCTCGGCAACCGACGCCTCAGGAGGGGGGTCGCAGGCTCCTGAGGACGACGCCCCCGGGTCACCAAACGACATGTGCTCCTCAGCACCCGAGCCGCTAGCACCCGTCGCGGCTCGCTCCCCTGCCTCGTCACCTGGGGCGAGCCTGGCACCGGCGGCGAAGAAGGGGACCACGATGACGGGGTTCTCGCAAAGCCCCACCAAGCCGACTGGGCGCAGCCCCCACTCATCAAAGGAAGGCATGTTTGCGACAAATGTGGCCTTGTTCTCGCAGCAGTGGAACATGCAGCTATTCCTGGGCATCTCATCTAGCAGAGGGAAACCTGATAAGACCTTGAGCACAGTCTGCCGCGCAGCGTGAGGAAGCCCCTCCTCCTAAAACCTCATGATGTCCTGGCTGTTGCGCAAGTCCCACATCGGGCGAGAGTGGTGCTGGAGAGGAGCAACTCGACGCCTGATAAACTCCCTCACAACCATGGGCACGGTCACGCCAAGGTCCTTCAACCGCCTCAGCCTGGCGCAGACGGGGGCAAGGCAGGGGCTCGTGAGCTTCTGATGACCCCAGCCGGAGTATGGAATAGCAGGCACCATCGGAGCTTGGAGCAGAGGGTTGAGCATGCCAGCGTCAACAAACACGCAACGCGTCCGGAACTCGCTCGTGGATGAAGGGAGCTCGAAGTCGATCCCCATGCCTGCTGTTGCAGCCATGGCCTGGAAACCCATGCACCCTGAGTTCTGCCGGGGACCGGTGAGATGTAATGAGAAGAAGTGGCGGAAGAGTGCCACGGAGGGGGCGATGCCCACCATGGCCTCGCACACAAAGGCGAAGACGGCGAGAAGGGTCACAGCCTGAGGATCGAGATGGAGCATGTGGATCTGATAGTGCTCGAGCACCGCGTTGAAGAAGGCGGAGAAGGGAGGAAGAAGGCCAGCCCAGAGGGCATCAATGAAGATCGGGACCTTGGTAACTGCCCGAGCCATGCTGCTGCAGGACGCGGGCCAAGCCAGTGTCTCTCCCCACTCATTGAAACTGGAGGCGAGCATGGGGCGTACCTTGTCCATGGCCTCATCGTTGGGCACCAGAGGTCGGCCGAGCGCCAGCTCAAAGGATGGAGGTGCAGCCAGCAAGGATAGAGGTTTCTTCCCCTTCTTTGTTTGTTTCGGCGCCATGGCGGTGAAGCGGGCGGAGCATAGGTTGGACTAAGAAGGTGGAGCGGGGCGTCGAGGCAGCAGGGAGATTGGAAGAGCCGGGCGTCGCGGAAGAAGAATAACTGTGAAAGAGGCGGGGCCGCATAGCCAGGCGGATTCAAGGGCAGCATGGGGAAGCGGAGACGCCCACGTCCAATCAACTGCCATGCGTCAATCGAGGCCGCAGGCTTTTGGGGCCCGCGGTGCTCTGAACTTGGCCCTTGGCTTCGCCGCGAAGCCAAGCCCGAGCGCACCTTGGGCCCGGGGGCTACTGTCGGCGTCCTGGGAACGGGGGTCCCCAGAATTGCCAACCTGCGGCCCGTGGCGTGGCTGAGCCAACAGGCCGTACGTCCCATCATCACCAACAAAGCACCCAAGACCCTCGCGAGGGTCCAAGCCTCGCGAGGCGGACGACGTAAGACCTCCTCAGGAGTAGCCTAGCTAGGAAGGCTCACGACGAGCGGAGATATCAAGGCGAGGCAAACCTCACGAGACCCTCGTGACGTGAGCCATGACGCACGACACCAGGTGGGCGCCAGGCGGGCGCCAGAGCGCGCAGCGTCCTTGCTTCCTCTTTGGTGCTAAGGAGGCCAGTGTAGGCGAAGAGTAACGAGGCATCAGGCAAAGGTTGCTATAATGGTGCAACGAGACCAAGACCATGAGGACGGCAAGATGGAGGTCATCGTGGAGCCCAAGACGGCGTCACCACCAGAGCCTTTGGCAGGCGAAGACCACTTTCGTCAAGATAGCTTGTACTAGTTGTCCCCCTTTGAATTAGCCCGCCATTGTTGGCTCCCTTCCCGCTCGATATTTGGGAAGAGGACCAGGGCCAGTATAAATAGGACTAGCCACCACCTTAGAGAGGGGACAAATCATTCAGACCACCCACACACACACAAGCTCACCGAGCTCAAGAACACATCAACCTCCGGAGGCTGTTCTTCCCTTGTACTATTCATCATCAGCCCTAGAGGCAATCCACCACCACCACACTGGACCGGGGTATTACACCACAACGGTGGCCCAAACCAGTATAAATCTTGTGTCTTTCTGTGTTTCGAGTTCGTCGAGTTCGTCCACGAGATCTTAGTGAGCTAGGGCGTCGATTGGTGGGAAGGAAAGACTTCGCGCGCATCCCAGTGTTCGAACCTTAAGGGTTTGCCGGAACCCCACACCCGACAATTCTCTTCAAGTGAATGTCTTCACAGGTCATTATCTTCAACATGAATGTCTTCACGAACCACCATTGTCTTCAGTGTCTTCATACAGTTTTAGGGGCCATCTCTAGTAGGTAAACCGAATCAATGAGGGACTACTACATGTGTTATCCCGCAATTCTCACAAACACATTAGTCCCTCAACCACGTTTGTCGTCAATACTCCAAAACCAACTACGGGTGGCACTAGATGCACTAACAATCTCCCCCTTTTTGTTGATTGATGACAAACTGGTTGAAATTTTCAATGGGGATAAAAGTATGTTAAAGTTAAAGATCATAGGTATTGTCTTCATAGGTTGGAAAAGGCTCCCCGTGATGATGTGTGATACATCTCCAACATACCTATAATTTTTTATTGTTCCATGCTGTTATATTATCAATCTTGGATGTCTTATAATCATTTTATAGTCATTTTATATCAGTTTTTGGTACTAACCTATTGACATAGTGCCACATGTCAGTTCCTGTTCTTTCCGTGTTTTTTACATCACGGAAAATCAATATCAGATGGAGTCCAAATGCCACGAAACTTTAAGGAGATGTTTTATGGACCAGAAAGAACATGTTGGGCCCTGGTAGCACCTGAGGGAGTCCCGAGGAGGGGGCAACCCACCAGGGCGCGCTAGGAGGCCCAGGCGCGCCCTGGTGGGTTGTTCCCACCTCGGGTGCCCCCGGACAGCCTCTTTGCTCTATAAATACCCACATATTCCCAAAACCCTAGGGAATTTGACGAAATATTCATCCAACCGCCGCAGAGTCCAGAATCACCAGATCTAATCTAGACACCATCTCGGATGGGGTTCACCACCTCCATTGGTGCCTCTCCGATGATGCGTGAGTAGTTCTTTGTAGACCTTCGGGGTCCGTAGTTAGTAGCTAGATGGATTCATCTCTCTCTCTCTCTTGATTCTCAATACAATGGCCTCTTGGAGATCCATATGATATAACTCTTTTGCGGTGTGTTTGTTGGGATCTGATGAACTTTGAGTTTATGATCAGTCATATCTTTTTATATCCATGGAAGTTATTTGAGTTTCTTTGATCTCTTATATGCATGATCTCTTATAGCCTCGTATTTCTTCTCCGATATTTGGTTTTTGTCTGGCCAACTTGATCTTTTTATCTTGCAATGGGAAGAGGTGCCCCGTAGTGGGGTCGATCTTACGGTGCTTGATCCCAGTGACGGAAAGGGAACTGACTTGTATGTATCGTTGCTACTAAGGATAAAAAGATGGGATCTATATCTATGCAATAGATAAATGGATCTTGTCTACATCATGTCATCGTTCTTATTGCATTACTCCGTTTTTCCATGAACTTAATACACTAGATGCATGTTGGATAGCGGTTGATGTGTGGAGTAATAGTAGTAGATGCCGGCAGGAGTCGGTCTACTAATCTTGGACGTCATGCCTATGTAATGATCATTGCCTAGATATCGTCATAATTATTTGAGGTTCTATCAAATGCCCAACAGTAATTTGTTTACCCACCATTTGCTATCTTTATCGAAAGAAGCCACTCGTGAAACCTACGGCCCCCGGGTCTTCTTCCTCATATATTTTCTTGTGATCTACTTTTCCTTTGCATTTTTATTCGGATCTATTAAACCAAAAATAAAAAAATACTTTGATGCACTTTATTTTATTTGCGATCTATTATTTCAATCTACTACAATTTTATGGCATCGTTACCCGAAAGGGATTGACAACCCCTTTAACACGTCGGGTTGTGAGGTGTTGTTATTTGTGTGCAGGTGTTGTTTACATTGTGTTGCTTGGTTCTCCTACTGGTTCGATAACCTTGGTTTCTTCACTTAGGGAAATACCTACCGTCGTTGTGCTGCATCATCCCTTCCTCTTTGGGGAAATACCGACGTAGTCCTAGCAGACAGGAGCTTTTCTGGCTCTATAGTCAGAGAGCAATCAAAAGGAATTTCTGGCGCTGTTGCCGGGGAGGATCTTCTTCATAACCAGGTTCCTAATCACAAATCTCATATCCTCGCAATTTACATTATTTTTCCATTTGCCTCTCATTTTCCTCTCCCCCACTTCATAAAAATTTGCCGTTTTATTCGCCTCTCTTTTTCGTTCACCGTTTTCTTGCCAGATCTGTTTTTGAGTGCAATCTTGTTGTGTGGTCATCATGACTCAAGAGATAACCAAGTTATGTGATTTCTCAAATACCAACAACAATGATTTTATTGGCACTCCGCTTGCTCCTCCCGCCACTAGTGCGAGACTTGTGATATTAATACTGCTTTGCTGAATCTTGTTATGAAAGACCAATTTTCCGATACTCCTAATGAGGATGTCGCGTCCCATCTTAATACCTTCATGGAATTATGTGATATGCTAAATAAATAAGATGTGGACAATGATGTGGTCAAGATGAAATTATTTTCGTTTTCTTTGCGTGATTCTACAAAAAATTGGTTCTCTTCTTTCCCTCGCAATAGTATCGATTCTTGGAATAAGTGCAAAGATACTTTTATCACTAAGTATTTTCCTCCCGCACAAATTATTTCCCTTAGAACCTAGATCATGAATTTCAAGCAACTTGAACATGAGCATGTTGCACAATCTTGGGAAAGGATGAAAATGATGCTAAGGAATTGCCCAACTCATGGGTTAAATCTTTGGATGATCATACAAAATTTTTATGCGGGGTTGAATTTCGTTTCTCGTAATCTTTTAGAGTCCATCGCGGGTGGTACTTTTATGCAAATTACTTTGGGTGAGAGCACCAAATTGCTTGACAATATCATGGAAAATTATTCACAATGGCATACCGAAAGGGTTCCTACTAGTAAAAAAGTTAATTCGGTTGAAGAAATTTCTTCTTTGAGTGAAAAAGTTAATGCTCTTGAGAAATTGGTTGCTAGTAGAAGTGCTCCTATTGATCTTAATGATATGCCTTTTTCTACTTTGATTGAGCAAAATAGTGATGCCATAGATGTGAATTTTATCTCTTGAAATAATTTCAACAACAATGCTTATAGAGGTAATTTTAATCCTAGGCCTTTCTCTAGTAATTCCTCTATAATTTTGGTAATTCTTATGGAAATCAATCTTATAATAATAGGAACACCTATGATCTTGAGAATAATACTAAAGAATTTATCAACATGCAAAAAAATTTCAACACTTCCATAGAAGAAAAGTTGAGTAAGATTGATGATTTGTCTAGAAGTGTTGATAGAATTGCTCATGATGTGGAAAATCTCAAGCTGAAAATTTATGTGCCTAAGGTTGATGAATCAATTAAAGCTATTTATGTTTCTATGGATGAAAGTAAGGAAAGAGCCGCTATGCTTAGAGCTAAAAGAGAATTTTTAGAAAAATCGTTTTCTAGTGATTTATTTCGCAAAAGTGATGAAGATCTTAAAATGATTGGTGTTTCTTATATTGGTTCCTTGTTTAGTAAAGTTAATATTGATGAAAAGGGGACTGGAGAAGAGTCAACTTTAGGTAGAAGGCGTCCCAATATTTCAGAGGGTGAAAATCTTGTTGAAAAAATTGATGAAAGTGAGTTTGAAGAGGTCAAGACTCTATCTAGTGATGTACCCACTCTTTTGGATTACAAAGACTTTAATTATGATAGTTATGATACGTCTCCAACATATCTATAATTTTTGATTGCTCCATGCTATATTATCTACTGTTTTGGGCAATATTTGGCTTTATTTTCCACTTTTATATTATTTTTGGGACTAACCTATTAACCGGAGGCCCAGCCCAGATTTGCTGTTTTATGCCTATTTCAGTGTTTCGAGGAAAAGAAATATCAAACGGAGTCAAAACAGAACGAAATCAACTGGAGAAGTTATTTTTGGAAGGAAACCTACCGGATAGACTTGGACCCTACATCAGAAGATGAAGGAGGTACTCACGAGGCTAGGGGGCGCGCCCACCCCCCTGGGCGCGCCCCTGCCTCGTGGCCACCCCTTCGGTCCACCGACGTACTCCTTTCACCCATATATACCCACATATCCTAAAACTTCCGAAACGGACAATAGATCGGGAGTTCCGCCGCCAGAAGCCTCCATAGCCACCGAAAGCCAATCTAGACCCGTTCCGGCACCCTGCCGGAGGGGGAATCCTTCTCCGGTGGCCATCTTCATCATCCCGGTGCTCTCCATGATGAGGAGGGAGTAGTTCTCCCTCGGGGCTGAGGGTATGTACCAATAGCTATGTGTTTGATCTCTCTCTCTCTCTCGTGTTCTTGAGATGATATGATCTTGATGTATCGCGAGCTTTGCTATTATAGTTGGATCTTATGTTTCTCCTCCCCCTCTACTCTCTTATAATGAATTGAGTTTCCCCTTTGAAGTAATCTTATCGGATTGAGTCTTTAAAGATTTGAGAACACTTGATGTATGTCTTGCCGTGCGTATCTGTGGTGACAATGGGATACCACGTGATTCACTTGATGTATGTTTTGGTGATCAACTTGCGGGTTCCGCCCATGAACCTATGCATAGGGGTTGGCACACGTTTTCGTCGTGATTCTCCGGTAGGAACTTTGGGGCACTCTTTGAGGTTCTATGTGTTGGTTGAATAGATGAATCTGAGATTGTGTGATGCATATCGTATAATCATACCCACGAATACTTGAGGTGACATTGGAGTATCTAGGTGACATTAGGGTTTTGATTGATTTGTGTCTTAAGGTGTTATTCTAGTACGAACTCTAGGGCTGTTTGTGACACTTATAGGAATAGCCCAACGGATTGATTGGAAAGAATAACTTTGAGGTGGTTTCGTACCCTACCATAATCTCTTCGTTCGTTCTCCGCTATTAGTGACTTTGGAGTGACTCTTTGTTGCATGTTGAGGGATAGTTATGTGATCCAATTATGTTAGTATTGTTGAGGGAACTTACACTAGCGAAAGTATGAACCCTAGGCCTTGTTTACCATCGTTGCAATACCGTTTACGCTCACATTTACCATTAGTTACCTTGCTGTTTTTATAATTTCAGATTACAAATACCTTTATCTACCATCCATATTGCACTTGTATCACCATCTCTTCGCCAAACTAGTGCACCTATACAATTTACCATTGTATTGGGTGTGTTGGGGACACAAGAGACTCTTTGTTATTTGGTTGCAGGGTTGCTTGAGAGAGACCATCTTCATCCTACGCCTCCTACGGACTGATAAACCTTAGGTCATCCACTTGAGGGAAATTTGCTACTGTCCTACAAACCTCTGCACTTGGAGGCACAACAACGTCTACAAGAAGAAGGTTGTGTAGTAGACATTAAGTTACTCTTTGATTGATTGTATTTCTTTGTTGCAATCCATGATAAATTCACCCCATGCTTATGAAGAAAATATAGCTTTTACTAAACATATTGTTGCTAATGCTATGATGAAAGCTCTTGAAGAAAAATTGGAATTAGAAGTTTGAATTCCTAGAAAATTGCATGATGAATGGGAACCTACTATCAAAGTCAATATTAAAAATTATGAGTGTTTTGCTTTGTGTGACTTGGGTGCTAGTGTTTCTACAATTCCGAAATCTTTATGTGATGTGCTTGGTCTTACCGATCCTGAATCATGCTCTTTAAATTTGCACTTGGCGGATTCTACTATTAAAAAGCCTATGGGAAGATTAATGATGTTCTTATTCTTGCAAATAGGAATTATGTGCCCATATATTTTATTGTTCTTGATATTGATTGCAATCCGTCTTGTCCAATTATTCTTGGTAGACCGTTTTTACGCACTATCAGTGCCGTGATTGATATGAAAGAAGGCAATATTAAGTTCCAATTTCCTTTGAGGAAGGGTATGGAACACTTTCCTAGAACTAGAATTAAGCCACCCTATGAATCAATCATGAGGGCATCTTATGGATCTCAAAGCAAAGATGACAAAACTTAGATCCTTGCTTTATGCCTAGCTAAGAGCGTGAAACTATAGCGCTTGTTGGGAGGCAACCCAATGAATAAATATATTTTTTAATTTTTGCTTTCTGTTCTTGTGTGTTAGCACAATTATTCTACTGTTATGATTGTGTTTTTTATGTTTTAATTAGTGTTTGTGTCAAGTAAAGCCTTTAGGATCTTCTTGGGTGATAGTTGTTTGATCCTGCTGAAAAAACAGAAAATTTTACGCTCACGAAATTAATTTTCATTTGTTAGCAGGGAGTGATAAAATGCCCATTCCACTTGTAGTAGATCAATATACAAATTTCGCAGGTCTTCCTCATTTTGCAGAATTTTTGGAGGTAGAGAAGTATTCGAAATAGTCATATTGCTACAGACTATTCTGTTATGACAGATTCTGTTTTCCTTGTGTTGTGTGCTTATTTTGATGGCTCTATGGTTTTCTTTGATGAGTTTTTTCCATAGAAAAGTTGGAATACAGTAGATATAATACAAAAACAAAATATGAATTTCTTTGATACAACACTTATAGTAGTGATTTATTATTCTTAAACTAACAGATCTCACGAACGTTTGTTGAGTTTTGTGTCATTGAAGTTTTCAAGTTTTGGGTTATCTTACGATGGATGAAGGAAGGATGGAAGAGCCTAAGCTTGGGGATTCCCCGGCATCCCAAGCTATTATCCAAAAATGCGCAATCAACTAAGCTTGGGGATGCCGCCGAGTGGCATCCCCGCTTTCTTCCAACAACTATCGGTATTTTACTCGAGACTATATTTTTATTCGTCACATGATATGTCTTTTGCTTGGAGCATCTTATATGATATGAGTCTTTGCTTGTTTTATTTTGTGTTTTAAGTCATCAATCCTTTCTGGACACACCTATTTTAGAGAGCCAAAATTATGTCATGACTTGTTAGAATTGCTCTCTATGCTTCACTAAAATCTTTTATGAGCTAGGACTTGCTCTAGTGCTTCACTTATATCTTTTTGAGCATGGTGTGCTTATTATTTTTGAAGAAATTCTCTCTTGCTTCACTTAAATTATATTTAGAGAAAGAAAATTTGTTATGCTCACGATCTTCACTTATATTTGTTTGGGCTTATGAAAAGCGACACATGAAAATTAGTCTCAAAGTGATAAATATCCAAGAAGGATAAAGAAAATAAAAATGTCATGAAGATCATGGGACAAAATAAACTTGATTCTTAGTAATTGTTTTGAGATATGATGATGTGATATGTGAGTTATGTTGATGAGTAATTATGCTCTAGTAGGAATATTGGTGTTAAGGTTTGTGATTCCCAAAGCATGCATGTATAATCTCTCGTTATGCTATGATGTTGGAGCATGATTTATTTTTGATTGTCTTCCTTATGAGTGGCGGTCGGGGACGAGCGATGGTCTTTTCCTTCCAATCTATCCCCCTAGGGGCATGCGTAGTAGTACTTTGCTTCGAGGGCTAATAAACTTTTGCAATAAGTATATGAGTTCTTTATGACTAATGTGAGTCCATGGATTATACGCACTCCTACCTTTTCACAATTTGCTAGCATCTACGGTACCGTACATTTACCTTTCTCACATTGATACGTGGTGCAAACTTCGCAGGTGCATCCAAACCCCGTGATATGATACACTCTATCACACATAAGCCTCATTATATCTTCCTCAAAACAGCTACCATACCTACCTATTATGGCTTTTCCATGGCCATTCCGAGATATATTGCCATGCAACTTCCACCGCTTCTGTTTGATGACTTGAGCATTCATTGTCATATTGCTTTGCATGATCATATAGCTGACATAGTGTTTGTGGCTCAGCCACCGTTCATCATTTTTCATACATGTTACGCTACATCATTGCACATCCTGGTACATGCTAGAGGCATTTATATAGAATCATATTTTGTCATAGGTATCGAGTTGTAATTTTTATTTCTTTTGAGTTATAAGTAAATAGAAGTGTGATGATCATCATTATTCATTTTTAGAGCAGTGCCCCAGTGAGGAAAGGATGATGGAGACTATGATTCCCCCACACGTCAGGATGAGACTCCGGACAATGAGAGAAAAAAAGAAAAAAAGAAAAAGAAAAAAGAAAAGAAAAAAACAAAGAGAGAAGGGCATTGCTAGTATCGTTTACCACACTTGTGCTTCAAAGTAGCACCATGTTATTCATATGGAGAGTCTCATATGTTGTCACTTTCATATACTAGTGGGAATTTTTCATTATAGGATTAGATGCACACCTACTTAGTTTTCATATTGAGCTTTCATACACTTATAGCTCTTAGTGCATTCGTTGCATGGCAGTCCTTACTCCTCACGTTGATATCGATTGATGTGCATCTCCATAGCCCGTTGGTTATCCTCATCGATGTGAGACTTCCTTACTTTTTTGTCTTCTCTATATTTACCCCTATCATCATATGCTATTCCACCCATAGTGCTAAAACCATGGCTTGCGCTCATGTATTGCGTAAGAGTTGAAAAAGCTGAAGCGCGTAAAAAAGTATGAACCAATTGCTCGGCTTGTCATCGGGGTTGTGCATGATAAATACTTTGTGTTAAGAAGACAGAGCATGACAAGACTATATGATTTTGTAGGGATAACTTATTTTAGCATTGATATTTTGAAAGACATGGTTGCTTGTTGATATGCTTGAGTATCTAAATCATCATGTCAAAACTAGACTATTGCTTTGAATCACATAAAAAGTCCAATTGTCCATGCTATAAAGAAAAGAATATGATATGACATGTTAAACAACACTCCACATCAAAAATTCTATTTTTATCGCATACCTACTTGAGGACGAGTAGGAGTTAAGCTTGGGGATGCTGATACGTCTCCAACGTATCTGTAATTTTTTATTGTTCCATACTGTTATATTATCAACCTTGGATGTTTTATAATCATTTCATAGTCATTTTATATCATTTTTGGTACTAACCTATTGACATAGTGCCAAGTGCTAGTTCCTGTTTTTTCATGTTTTTTACATCACGGAAAATCAATATCAGATGGAGTCCAAATGCTATGAAACTTTATGGAGATTTTTTATGAACCAGAAGGAACATGTTGAGCCCTGGTAGCACCTGGGGGGAGTCCCGAGGCGGGGACAACCCACCAAGGCGTGCTAGGAAGCCCAGGCGTGCCCTGGTGGGTTGTGCCCATCTCAGGTGCCCCCGGACCGCCTCTTTGCTCTATAAATACCCAAATATTCCCAAAACCCTAGGGGAGTCAACGAAATATTCATCCAGCCGCCGCAAAGTCCAGAACCACCAGATCCAATCTAGACACCATCTCAGATGGGGTTCACCACCTCCATCGGTGCCTCTCCGATGATGCGTGACTAGTTCTTTGTAGACCTTTGGGTCCATAGTTAGTAGCTAGATGGCTTCATCTCTATCTCTTGATTCTCAATACAATGGTCTCTTGGAGATCCATATGATGTAACTCTTTTTGCGGTGTGTTTGTTGGGATCTGATGAACTTTGAGTTTATGATCAGTCATATCTTTTTATATCCATGAAAGTTATTTGAGTTTCTTCGATCTCTTATACGCATGATCTCTTATAGCCTCGTATTTATTCTCCGATATTTGGGTTTTGTTTGGCCAGCTTGATCTATTTATCTTGCAATGGGAAGAGGTGCCCAGTAGTGGGTTCGATCTTACGGTGCTTGATCCCAGTGACAGAAAGGGAACTGACACGTATGTATCGTTGCTACTAACGATAAAAAGATGGGATCTATATCTACGCAATAGATAAATGGATCTTGTCTACATCATGTCATCGTTCTTATTGCATTACTCCGTTTTTCCACGAACTTAATACACTAGATGCATGCTGGATAGCGGTCGATTTGTGGAGTAATAGTAGTAGATGCAGGCAGGAGCCGGTCTTCTAATGTTGGACGTGATGCCTATGTAATGTTCATTGCCTGGATATCGTCATAATTATTTGAGGTTCTATCAATTGCCCAACAGTAATTTGTTTACCCACCGTTCGCTATCTTTCTCGAGAGAAGCCACTGGTGAAACCTACGGCCCCCGGGTCTTCTTCCTCATATATTTGCTTGCGGTCTACTTTTCCTTTGCATTTTTATTCAGATCTGTTAAACCAAAAATACAAAAATACTTTGCTGCACTTTATTTTATTTGCAATCTATTATTTCAATCAACTACAATTTTCTAGCATCGTTACCCGAAAGGGATTTTCAACCCCTTTAACACGTCGGGTTGCGAGGTGTTGTTATTTGTGTGTAGGTGCTGTTTACGTTGTGTTGCTTGGTTCTCCTACTGGTTCGATAACCTTGGTTTCTTCACTAAGGGAAATACCTACCGTCGATGTGCTGCATCATCCCTTCCTCTTTGGGGAAATACCAACGTAGTCCTAGCAGACACGAGCTTTTCTGGCGCTATAGTCAGAGAGCAATCAATGTGCATATAAGTAGTTTTCTTTTGAATGCAAATGCACATGGCAGGTTTTACTTTGTGGAGATCCTCTTTGACACATGAAGACAATTCATCATGCATACATAAGAATAATAAAGATAATGAAATGCATAATGAGAAATGGGCGTCTGTAGAATGACTTCTTGCGGAATTTATCATCGCATCATAGAGTAGCAGAGAAAAGTGGCAGACGACCATCAAGTTTAAGTGTTACAACTCAAAAGCCAAAAGTTTCAAGAACAAGAGTTGTAAGACTTAGAAAAAATAGGCAACCTACCCATATGGACCTGCTTGAAGACTATCAACTCATATGCTTCTCCCCCTTTTTTCAGTAAGGACCAAAAAGGCTTGAAGACATAGAGTGTCTACTCACTCTCAGGTGGTAACGATGTTGGAGCAGCAGGGTTGACGTTGGTGTTGGGTGGTGCAGACGAGCCTGGTGCAGCATCGTGATGCAGTGAAGCCATCATGATGCAAATATAAAGAAAAATCCTTGAATGCCAGAATGCAATATGATCCTAAGTTTGCTACCTCACCTATCTTTATGGATGACAAGGATTATGAATTCTCTGTCGACCCAGAGTTAATTACTTTGGTTGAATCTGATCCTTTCCATGGTTTTGAAACTGAAACTGTTGTGGCACATCTTACTAAGTTAAATGACATAGCCACCCTTTTTACTAATGATGAGAAAACTCGCTATTACTTCTCTGAAAAATATTTCCCTGCTCATAAGAAACAAGTTGCCCTGCAGGAAATATTTAACTTTGTGGAAATCAAAGAAGAGAGTCTCCCACAAGCTCGGGGAGACTTCTCCAATTGCTTAATGCTTTGCCTGATCATCCTCTTAAGAAAAATGAAATACTTGATATCTTCTATAATGGACTAACCGATGCTTCTAGGGATGTCCTAGATAGTTGTGTTGGTTGTATTTTCAGTGAATGAACTATTGGAAAAGATGAAGAATTATTGAATAACATATTGAATTTTTTTGATGATTGGACTCTTCCTGAACCACTGCCTAAACCCACTCCGAAGAAGAGGGCTATATTATATCTCAGTCCTGAAGATATGCAAAAGGCAAAGAAATCTATGAAGGAAAAAGGTATTAAAGTTGAGGATGTCAAAAATTTACCTCCTATTGAAGAAATACATGGGCTTGATAGACCTCCACCTCCTAAGGTGGTAGAGGTAAATTATCTAATGAAATTCAATGAGAATGATAATCCTCACAATATGCACCCTAGCCAATCCCTTTATGAGTTTGAAAATTATATTAGAAAACAAGATCACTTCAATGCAAATTTTATGATATTATTGAAATACAATTCTGGTATTATTTCTCGCTTGACTGACTTGTTATTTAGAATCTCAAATGATGTTAGAGGTGTGGGAAAACATGCTTCTATGGTTCAAACCCAGTTAGAACAAGTTGCTAAATCTCAAAGAGAGTTGCTAGATGAAATGAACAATAACATACATGACTTTGCTGTTAGAGTAGCAACTAGAGGAGGTAAAATGACTCAGGAACCACTTTATCCTGAGGGACACCCAAAAAGAATTGAACAAGACTCTCAAAGATCTAGCACTAATGCACGTAGTCCTCCTAAAGAGAAAAACAAGAAGAAAAATGATAGGACTTTGCATGCCTTTAGTGAACCTGAAGTAGAAAAACCTCCTGATAATGAAGTCTCTATCTCTAATGCTAAAACTCAACCTGGTAGTGAACACTCACCTTCTGATAATGAAAAAGTTAATGATGAGGTTCATGAAGACACTCAACCAAATAATGAAGAACGAGACAATGATGTTGAGATAGAACCTGCAGTTGATCTTCATAACCCACAACCTAAAAATAAAAGATATTATAAAAGAGACTTTGTTGCTAGAAAACATGGTAAGGAAAGAGAACTGCGGGTTCAAAGACCTATGCCCTTTCCACCTAAGTCAACTAGAAAGAAATATGATGAAGAATTTGAACACTTTGCTGAAATGCTGAGGCTAGTCTTTCCGCGTACTTGCTTGACTGATATCCTTAAAATGCCTCCTTATGCAAAGTATATGAAAGACATCATCACCAACAAGAGAAGAATACCGGAAGTTGAAATCTCCACTATGCTTGCTAATTATACTTTTAAAGATGGAGTGCCTAAAAAACTCGGTGATCCGGGAATACCAACTATACCTTGCTCCATCAAATGTAATTATGTGAAAACTTCTTTATGTGTCTTGGGAGCTGGTGTTTGTGTTATGCCTTTCTCTTTATATAAAAGACTTGATTTGAATAAACTCACACCTACTGAAATATCTTTGCAAATAGCTGACAAATCTACTGCCATACCTATCGGTATTTGTGAGGATGTGCCCGTTGTTGTTGCTAATGTTACTATTTTGACTGACTTTGTTATACTTGAGATGCCCGAGGACGAGAACATGTCGATTATCCTTGGTAGACCCTTCTTGAATACTGTGGGGGTTGTTATTGATTGCAACAAAAGCAAGGTCACTTTTCATATCAATGGTAATGAACATACGGTGCACTTTCTGAAGAAATAATTCCAAGTGAATGGTATTAATGTTATTGAAAAATCTCCGACAATCACTATTGGAAGTTTTCAACTACCTCTACCTACTGTCAAAAAGAAATATGAAATACTTATAGTTGGGGATATTCATATCCCTGTTGAGGTAACTTAGTGATTTACGAAAGTTCATCGGTTTTATGCTAATCAAAAGTGGTTGTTAATAAGACCTGATCAACCTTATTAAGGGATCATTTTTGATAGGTATGAAGTTGATGAATTTAGTGAGCACTACCTTCTGCCCCTACCTTTTTATTAGTTAAATAAAATAAAATGCCATGTTTTGTCTGTTTTTTGAATTTACCATGAAATAAAAAATGACCCAAAAATAGAAGTTCTCAGAATGCCCTGAAAACCTAATACGATTTTATTCTGAATATTTAAGAATTTTGGTGCAAATAACATCAAAGGGAGGTGCACCAGGTGGGCACAACCCACCTGGGCGTGCTAGGACCCCCCGAGCGCGCCCTGGTGGGTTGTGGTCCCCATGTTGGCCCCCTCACTTATCTCTTCATACCACACCATCACCTACCTATAGAAAAAAATCTCCATTGCTCTCTCTCTCTCTCGTGTTCTTGCTCTCAAACCCGCGGATTTCGATATCTTTGCTCGAAGCTCCGCTTTCGAAACTGTTTTGGGAGATTTTTGCTTGGTATGTGACTCCTCCGTTTGTCAAATTAGTTTTTGTTTTAGAGGTTTATATTTTGAATAATTAGCTACTCTTGGTGCTGCTGTAGATGAGCTCGCATGTTGAATTCTTAGATTTCTAAGTAGTTTTAATGCTTGCTATGGCCTCTATGTATCCCTATGAGTAGTTGCTATCAATAATGTAAAGTTTTGTTGAGAAAATTTTGTGGACTAAAAATTTCAGAATTTTGTTCATAGGAAAAAGATGAATATCTTTAGGAAGTTTGCTTCCAAGAAGAGCTCCAAGGGAGTTGTTGGGGAGTCGTCTGATAGTGATCTTCATACCCGGAGATTGGCGGAAGTACGGCCGTGCAAATGGCCGCATACCTTGTTCATGGAAGGGGCTGGAATCCTTCAAGAGTTTGCACAATATGCTGCTAATGCCAGCCTCACCGACTTCATCGCAGCTGAATGTGAACATCATCATCTCCTCACAAACACCTTTGTGCAAAGTTTTAATTTCCTTCCTAGGAATGATCCTCCTGAGGTGCAGTTTAATTTATACGATGAACCCCATGAGATACCGCTTACTGAGTTCTGTGAAATATGCTTTCTTCCTTCTGATGGTAGTTTAGTAGAGCCTAGGCCTACGGAGTTTGAGGGATTTTATCGTACTCTGACAGTGGGTGATGAGAGAGGAGTGTCGAGTATCACCGCCGTTGGCTTGCATTTTCCTATTGTTCATTATTTCACTCTTTTCATTGCAAAATGTTTGCTTGCTAGAGAAAAGGTGTGTGCACTCAGTGCCCTAGACCTTGCTGTTTTACGTCGTGCACTAGAGGGCGCCAACACTTATAGCTTGGGAGTTATTGTGGCACGTCTCCTTCACCATAATAAGTCCAAGGGTAAAATACATGGTGGCATTTATGCTACTTGTTTGGCGGCTCACTTTAATGTTGAGATACGCCTGCATGATTATCCTTTGCCCAAGGTTTACCTAGATCGCGTGGCCATGGAACACCACCAGTTTATTGCTACCGATTATCCTAACATCCTTATTCTGTATAACCTGGTTTTTAGTGTGAGAACTCGTGATATTAATCCATTATCTGCACCTGCTTTGTTTGATCCTATTGCCAGGGGCGGATACAGGATTATGCATGCAGATATCATTGCCTACCGGAACAACCAGGCTACAGCAGAGGAGGTACCTCAGCAGTGGGATCCATGGGTGCCCGCTCCTCAGCAGTTCGACTATTGACTAATTACCAAGTTAGGCCAAAAGCCTAAGCTTGGGGGAGTACGTATTTCCACCGACATTATATTCATGTTCACTTATTTTATTTGTCGGTGTCCACACATTTTCATTGTATTATCCATGTTAGATTTATTTTCTCGCTTTCTTCTTGTGTGTTTGAAAAACTTTGAGAAAATCCAAAAATATTTCCTGCTTCTTTTTTATTTTTCTTTCTAGAGTACTTAGCTGTAGCGCTAAAAACAAAACCCAAAAAGATTTCCTTGTTCTTCTTTTGCTTGTTGGGAGCTTTCCCATGTAAATAGTTTTTCTCGTTTTTGCTTTTCCCTTTTATTTGCTTGTTCAAGAAAACCAAAAACTCTAAAAATATTTCAGTGTGTTTCTCTGAGTTTCTTTTCTTTTTATTGAGTCCTACCAAGGAGAAGACCATGATGAAAATGTTGAGTGGCTCTCATATGCATTATTGTTGATCTAACAAAGAGCTGATTTTACCTAGTCTTCTCCTGTTGAATAAAATGTTTGCAGATTCCAACTCAGTCCATGGCACTCTTGCACTATTATTATTTTCATAGCGTTCGGTCGTGCAAGTGAAAGGCAATAATGACGATATTCGATGAACTGGTTGTGGCAGAGAGAAACGGGTATGAACTCGACTTGTTCTGTTTTTGTAAATATGTTTAACCTAGTATCCATGATTCAGCCCGTTATGATTAAACATGTTTTCAATGACAATTAGAGATTATAGTTTCTCATGCCATGCATAAGTAGCTAGGAGTGGATAATGATTTATCTTGGATGCCAATATTGTGTTAAAATGATTGTGATGTAGTATGATGATATGGTATCCTCCTCTGAATGTTCGAGTGGCTTGACTTGGCACATGTTCATGCATGTAGTTGAATCAAAACCAACATAGCCTATATGATATTTATGTTCATGGTGTTCATATCCAACTCATGCTAGTGTCCAATGTTACTTATGCATAGTGCATGTTCATGAACGTTGTTGCCCTCTAGCTAGCCGCTTCTCAACCCATTTCCTAGCCTTCGCCTGTACTAAGTGGGAATTCTGCTTGTACATCAAAAACCTTGAATCCAAGTTATTCCAGATGAGTCCACCATACCTACCTATATGCGCTATTACCCCGCCGTCCTAAGTAAATTTGCACGTGAAACCTCTAAAAACTTCAAATAAATATCATTTTTGTCTGCATGTATCGTTCATGGAACGATAGGAGGTAGTCGGTATCTTCCATGCTAAGCGGGTTATTCTCAAGTTGAGTGTTTATTCACTTGCCACTACACAAGAAAAGGGCGGTAATAGGGATGCCCAGTCCCAAATTGCAAACAGAAAAAAGCTTACAAATAATCAAACAAAAACTCCAAACGGAGTCATAACCTTTACTTTATCGCGTGGGAACCGCCACTGGCATGCTTAGCATGGAAGATGTTGATAACTGATGGTCGTGAAGTAAACAAGAAGGATTCATGTCTCAAAATTTCATTTACCTCTATTTTAAAAACTTGAGCTCTGGCACCTCTGCAAATCACTGCTTCCCTCTACGAAGGGACTATCTATTTACTTTTATGTTGTGTCATCACCTTCTAAAATAAGCGCCAGAACATGAGAGCACTGTTGTCATGCTGATGCATTCTGTGTAGCTAATGTTGGGTGCATCATGACTGGATCTTTTCTACCATGAATTACAATGTTTAGTCGCTGCTTGAACTTTGGAGGTGCTCTGCATTTATGTTTTGCGGTCTCAGAAAGGGCTAGCGAGATACCACTGTTGTCATATTATATCATGGTTGTTTTGACAACGTGTTGCTGCTTGAGATATCTTATTATTGCTCGCTAGGTGATTATGTCATTGATATGAGCTAATAAATTTTTTAAGAGTTATTGTCATTATGGTTAGTTATAATGTTGGCTGAAAACCTGGGTGATGTTTAAGCTTAGTTATGCAAACAAGAGCAAAAGAGTTCGTAAAAGTTTTCCTTTTTCACTTTCAGTTTGTCAACTGAATTGCTTGAGGACAAGCGAAGGCTTAAGCTTGGGGGAGTTGATACGTCTCCAATGTATCTACTTTTCCTAATGCTTTTCCTCTTGTTTTGGACTCTAATTTGCATGATTTGAATGATACTAACCCCGGACTAACGCTATTTTCTGCACAACTACCATGGTGTTGTTTTTGTGCAGAAATAAAAGTTCTCGAAATGGAACGAAACTTTGCGAGGATTTTTTATACAATAAAAGAGAATTTCTGGAGCCAACAACCACCGGAGGGGGCACCTGGGTGGGCACAACCCACCAGGGCACGCCTGCCCCCCCTGCAGGTGCGCCCAGGTGGGTTGTCCCTACCTAGTGGCCCCGCAGACCCTGAAACCGATGCTATAAAATCCCATATTTCCAAAAAAATCAGGGAGAAAGAATTATCGCATTCCACGAGACGGAGCCGCCGTCACCTCCTGTTCTTCATCGGGAGGTCAGATCTGGAGTCCGTTTGGGGCTCTGGAGAGGGGGATCTTCGATCTTCATCATCACCAACCCTTCTCCGTCGCCAATTCCATGATGCTCCCCACCGGGAGTGAGTAATTCCTTCATAGGCTCGCTGGTCGATGAGGAGTTGGATGAGATTCATCATGTAATCTAGTTAGTTTTGTTAGGGCTTGATCCCTAGTATCCACTATGTTCTGAGATTGAAGTTGCTATGACTTTGCCATGCTTAATGCTTGTCACTTTGGGCCCGGGTGCCATGATTTCAGATCTGAACCATTTATGTTATCACCATTATATCCATGTTCTAGATGTGATCTTGCAAGTTATAGTCACCTACTACGTGTTATGATCCGGCAACCCTGGAGTGACAATAGTCGGGACCACTCCCGGTGATGACCGTAGTTTGAGAAGTTCATGTATTCACCGTGTGTTAATGCTTCGTTCCGGTTCTCTATTAAAAGGAGGCCTTAATATCCCTTAGTTTCCAATAGGACCCCGCTACCATGGGAGGGTAGGACAAAAGATGCCATGCAAGTTCTTTCCATAAGCACGTATGACTATTTATGGAATACATGCCTATATTGTATTTATGAACTGGAGCTAGTGTTGTATCGCCCTAGGTTATGACTGTCACATGATGAATATCATCCAACAAATCGTCGATCCAATTCCTACGAATTTCTATCATATTGTTCTTGCTAAGTTACCACTACTATCTCTATTGTACACTTGCTAAAAAAATTATTGCTATCCCTGTTACCATTGCTATCCCTGTTACCATTGCTATTGCTACTACTACCAAAACTATCATATTACTATGCTACTGTTCACTTTGTTGCCGATAATTAATCTCCAGGCATGATTGAATTGACAACTCAGTTGCTAATACTTACAAATATTCTTTGGCTCCCCTTGTGTCGAATCTATAAATTTGGGTTGACTACTCTACCCTCGAAAACTGTTGTGATCCCCTATACTTGTGGGTTATCATCGGTTTATGATCAGATTATTCATTGGAAGTAATAGTATTTTCTGAGATTTATTATGTGTGATTTTCTAGCCTTGTATTTCTCACCGATCTATCCATCTTCTTTGGACAATTAGATTGATTTATCTTTAGTGGGGGAAGTGCTTGGTAGTAGGTTCAATCTTGCAGTGTCCTTACTCTGTGACAGGAGGAGTTGCAAGGCACGTACTTGTATTTTTGCTACTAAGGGTAAAACAATGGGGCTCAAACATATTATTTGGTCTTGCTTTGTCTACATTATGTCATCATGCTTCAAGCATTACTCTGTTTGTTATGAACTTAATGCCTTGGGATGCATGCTGGATAGCAGCCAAGGGGTGGAGTAATAATAGAAGATTTAGTAAGATTAATGGTTTCATGGACAAAGTGCCTATATATTGATCATGCCATAAAGAATAATCATAATTATGCGCTATTCTATCAATTTCCCAACAGTAATTTGTTTACCTAACGTACTATGCTCATGAGAGAGATGCCTTTAGTGAACGCTGTGCTCCCCGGTCCATCCACTTTATATTTACTAAAACCTAAAAATAGTTTCTGCAATTTATTTACTTTTATTTTCATTTTATTTATCTATCTACCACTATTAGATTTAATCCTTGCAATTAAGGAGCACAAGGGGATTGACAACCCTCTTGCCCCCGTTGGGTGCAAGTACTTGCTTTGTGTGTAGGTACTATTTACAGTGTTTGTGTGGCGTCTCCTACTGTTTTGATAAACCTTGTTTCCTAACTGAGGGAAATATTTTCTGCTACAATACTACATCATCGTTCCTCTTCGGGGAAAGCCCAACGCCTATCACAAGTAGCGAAAGAATTTCTGGCGCCGTTGCCAGGGAGGCTTCACCAAACACCTATAGGTTCCTTCACACACATTTATCATTTACTTTTTATACTTTTTCCCCTTTTGTCTTTTATATGCTTCTCTTTTTCATCCCCCTCTACTTATAAAAATAAACCAAAATTACCTTGTGTGTTATCCTTGCTTGAGTCGCCATTATGTCTACTCAAGAAAATACTAAGTTGTGTGATTTCTCAAATACTAATAATAATGATTTTAATAGTACACCAATTGCACCTCTCACCACTAGGGCGGAGTCTTATGATATAAAAGTTTCATTGTTAAATCTCATTATGAAAGATCAATTTGCTGGAAATCCTAATGAAGATGTTACATCCCATCTTAATACTTTCGTTGAATTATCTGATATGCAAAAAATGAAAGATTTGGATAATGATATTGTGAAACTGAAATTATTTCCTTTCTCTCTTAGAGATTGAGCTAACCCATGGTTTTCATCTTTACCTAAAAATAATATTGATTAATGGAACACGTGTAAAGATGTCTATATTGCTAAATATTTTCCTCTTAGAAATCAAATTATGAATTTTAAACATGAGCAAGAACATGTTACACAATCTTGGGTGAGAATGAAATTAATGATTAAAAATTGTCCCATGGATGGATTAACTTTATGGATGATAGTGCAAACTTTTTATGCGGGACTAAACTTACTATTGAGAAATCTTCTAGACTCAACTGCAGGTGGAACATTTATGCGAATAACACTTGGAGAGGCCACGAAGCTTCTCAACAACATGATGGTAAATTACTCCCAATGGCACACCTAACAAAGCTTCAACTTCTAACAAGGTAAATTCTGTTGAGGAATTCTATCTCCAACTGGTAAGACCGTAAGAAGGTAAATTCTGTTGCGGAAGTATCTACATTGAGTGTGAAAATTGATGCTATCATGACTATGCTTGCTAGTAAAAATGCTCAAAATTTGTCCAACTGATATTCCATTGTCTAGTTTGATTGAGCAAAATAGTGATGCTATTGATGTGAATTTTATTTGAAGAATAATTTCAATAATAATGCTTATAGAGGGAATTTCAACAATCCTATACCGTATCCCGGTAACCCCTCTGATAATTATGCTAATAGCTATGGTAATTCATATAATAATAGTATACCTACTGAACTAGAGAACGATATTAAAGAAATTATTAGTTCTCAAAATACTTTCAATACTATGGTTGAAGAAAAATTAAGGAAAGTTGATGATATGTCTAAAAACATGGATAGGCTTGTGCATGTTGTGGATACTCTTAAAATTAAAAAAATCCACATAATAAAGATGAAATATTTGAATCCTTAAAAGCTATCTGAGTCACCATTGATGAAAGTAGGAAAAGAACAGAAAAGTTGAGACCTAGACATGAATTTGTAGAAAAGGCTTTCACATCCGGTTTTCTTGATAGTAATGATGAAGAAGTTAAAATGATTGGTGTGACACCTATTAAATCTTTATTTAGTAATATAACACTTGATGATAAAGGGAGTGAAGATGAGTCAACTTTAATTAGGAGGCGTCCCGATAATTTGGAGGGTGATGATGATAATGCTAAAAATATTAAAAGTGGGTTTGAAGAGGTTAAAACTTTAGATAGTGATGTGCCCACTACTTTGGATTACAAGGACTTTAATTTTGATAGTTGTTCTTTAATAGCATGTATTTCCTCGTTGCAATCCATGATAAATTCACCTAATTCTTATTGGCAAAACAAAGCTTTTACTAAACACATTGTGGAAGCTCTTGTTAAATCTCATGAAGATAAACTTGAACTAGGAGTCTCTATACCAGGAAAATTACATGATCAATGGGAACCAACAATTAAAGTTAAAATTAAAGATTATGAATTTAATGCTTTGTGTAATCTAGGATCTAGCAAAATCTTTATGTGATGTACTAGGTCTCATTAATATGGATGAATGTTCCCTCAACTTGCATTTGGCGGATTCTATGATTAAAAAACCATTGGGTAGACTTAATGATGTGCTCATACTTTCTAACAGGAATTATGTACTGATACATCTCTATCTTATCTACTTTTCCAAACACTTTTGCTCTTGTTTTGGACTCTAATTTGCTTGATTTGAATAATACTAACCCGGACTGATGTTGTTTTCAGTAGAACTACCATGGTGTTGTTTTTGTGCAAAAATAAAAGTTCTCAAAATTGTACAAAACTTTTTACAGATTTTTTATGGAATAAATAAAAAATGTTGGAGCAATTACCCACTGGACGGGGGCCACCTGCAGCCCACGAGGCTCCGCAGACTATAATCTCAAGCCTATAAATTCCCTTTTTCGAGAGAAAAATAAGAGAGGAAATTTCATCGATTTTTATGATATGGAGCCACCGCCACCTCATGTTCTTTATCGGGAGGCCAGATCTGGAGTTCATTCGGGGCTCCGGAGCGGGGGGTTCGTCGCCATCGTCATCATCAACCATCCTCCATCACCAATTTCATGATGCTCACCATCAGGATTGAGTAATTCCTTCATAGGATTGCTAGATGGTGATGGGTTGGATGAGATTTATCATGTAATCGAGTTAGTTTTGTTAGGGCTTGATCCCTAGTATCCACTATGTTCTAAGATTGATGTTGCTATGACTTTGCTATGCTTAATGCTTGTCACTAGGGCCCGAGTGCCATGATTTCAGATCTGAAACCTTTATGTTTTCATGAATATATTTGTGTTCTTGATCCTATCTTGCAAGTTATACACACCTATTACGTGTTATGACCCGCATACCCCAATGTGACAATAATTGGGATTCTTTCCGGTGATTACCGTAGATTGATGAGTTCATGTATTCACTATGTGTTAATGCTTTGTTCCAGTTCTCTATTAAAAGAAGGCCTTAATATCCCTTAGTTTCCTTATGGACCCTGCTGCCATGGGAGGGTAGGACAAAAGATGACATGCAAGTTCTTCTCGCAAGCACATATGACTGTATACAAAATACATGACATTACATTGATGAATTGGAGCTAGTTCTGTGTCGCCCTAGGTTATAATTGCTACATGATGAATGTCATCCAACATAATTATCCATGACCGATACAATGCCTATGACTTTTTCCTATATTGGTCTTTTCTAAGCTACTACTATTGTTGTTGTTGTTGTTGTTGTTGTTGTTACAATTGCTACAAAATATTATTGTTATTGTTACCGTTATTGTTGCTATCGCTACCAAATTATCATACTACTGTGCTACTCATCACTTTGTTGCGGATATTTAGTTCTCTAGGTGTGGTTGAATTGGCAACTCAACTGCTAATACTTGCAAATATTCTTTGGCTCCCCTTGTGGTTGAATTGACAATTCAACTGCTAATACTTGCAAATATTCTTTGGCTGCCCTTGTGTCGTATCAATAAATTTGGGTTGAATACTCTACCCTCAAAAACAGTTGCGATCCCCTATACTTGTGGGTTATCACGTACCCGCGGATTTCATTGTGCTTGATATTGAATGTAATCCATCTTGTCCCATAATACTTGGTAGCCCATTTTAAAAAACACATGTGCAATAATTGATATGAAAGAAGGGAATATACGGTTCCAATTTCCATTAAAGAAAGGGATGGAACACTTCCCAAGAAAGAGAATTAAACTGCCATATGAATCTATTATGAGAGCCACCTACGGTATTACTTTGAAATATGATAATACTTCGAATTATGCATTATGCCTAGCTAGGGGCATTAAACAATAGCACTTGTTGGCAGGCAACCCGATAGTTATCTTTCTGCTTTCGTTTTATTGTTTTGAGTCAACATGGTTATTGCTACTGTAATGGTTATGTTTGTATCTTTTATTATGAGTTTTTTTGCCAAGTAAAGCCTTTGGAATGATTTAGATGATAGTTAATTTGATCTTGTGCAGAAATAGAAACTTTTGCGCCCAGTATTTGAATTGTCATTTATTATCGAAGCATCATAAAATCCTGAAATTTTTGCATAGTATTGGATTACAAATTGTTTAGGATTTCCTAATTTTGCAAAAAAAATGGAGTTACAGAAGTACGGAAAAAATCCATTCATTACGTACTATTCTGTTTAGACAGATTATGTTTTTATTGCATAATGTGCTTTGTTTTGATGATTCTATGGATTGTATCGGGGGACATAAGTCATGGAAATGTTAGAGTATAGTAGGTATTATGCAAGAACAATTATCAATCTATTTATAGCAGTTGTGCAGTACCCAAGTGAATGATTCTTTTATTATACTAATGGCTCTCATGAGGTTTTGTTGAGTTTTGTGTGATTGAAGTTTTCAAGTTTTGGGTGAGATGACGATGGATGAAAGAATAAGGGGCGGCAAGACCATAAGCTTGGGGATGCCCAAGGCACTCCAAGGTAATATTCAAGAAAGATCCAAGCATCTAAGCTTGGGGATGCCCCAGAAGGCGTCCCCTCTTTCGTCTCCAATCTATCGCTAATATTACTCGGAGCTATATTTTTATTCATCCAATGATATGGGTTTTGCTTAGAGCGTCGTGTGTTATAGTTTTATTTTGTTTGCTTTTTGCACAATCACTGTTTACTGATCACACCAATTATGAGAGACACACATTCATCACAATTTATTAGGGTGCTCATTATGCTTCACTTATATCCTTTGCGTTAAGGCAATTTGCTCATGTCCTTCACTTATATCCTTTGCGTTAAGGCAATTTGCTCATGTCCTTCACTTATATCCTTCGAGCATGACCATACTTATATTTTACAGAAATCATTTGCACTCTCATGCTTCTCATATATCTTGTTGAGAGTTGAATAGGTAGTGGTAATTTGCATAAGTTATATGTTTAGTCCAAAAATGATAGGTATACAAGAGTGTTATAATAAAAACTTTCATGTAGATCATTAAATGTGATTGGTATTATCAACGATATTGAAGTTACAATATGAAGGTTTACTAGTTGATATGAATTAGTTAGTAAAAATATCAGTGTTAAGGTTTGTGATTTACTATTTCAATAAAGTGTCAGCATTGACATAGCGGGGAAGTTGGAGCGTAAATTATCCTTGATTGATATGCTTTGTGTTGTCCAGATCGGGGGCGCGCGATGGTTAACTCCTACCAACCTTCTCCCTAGGGGCATGCAAGTAGTACTTTTCTTTGAGAGCTAATAAACTTTCACAATAAGTATTTTAGTTCTCTGTGACAAATGTGAGTTTGTGGACTGTAAGCACCTCTGCCTATCCATATTTTGCTATCCTCTTCGGTATTGTGCATTGCCTGTTCTCACCTCAAGACTTGGTGCAAAATTCACCGGTGCATCAAAATCCAGTGATATGATATGCTCTATCACACACAAGCCTTTTTTTAACCTACACACACAAGCCTTATTATATCCTTCCTCCAAACAGCCACCATACCTACCTATCATGGCATTTCCATAGCCATTCCAAGATATATCGCCATGCAACTCCCACCATCACTATTCACATGACTTGAGCATTCATTGTCATTCGGCATTGCATGATCATATAGATCTAGCATGATATTTGTGGCACAGCCACCATTCATCATTGTTATACATGTTATGCTAGATCATTGCACATCCTGAAAAAATGTGAGAGGAATTAATATGTAGTCATATCGTTCAGTTTATTGAGTTGTAAGTAAATAGAAGCGTGATAAACATCATTATTAGAGCATTGTCCCACTAAGGAAAAGAATGATGGAGACTGATGAGTCGTCGAAAAAGTGGGGATGAGGTTCCTGATATTGTTCTAAAAAATGAGAGAGAAAAGAAAAAGAGAGAAGAGGCCATGTTACTATCCTTTACCATACTTGTGCTTGAGAGTAGCACCATGTTCTTCATATAAAGAGTCTCCATGGTTTGTCACTTTCATATACGAGTGGGAATTGTTACATTATAGAACTTGACTTGCATATCCCTGTGACGAGCTTCCTCAAATGCTCGAGGTTTCCATGAGCAAGCAAGTTGGATGCACGGCCACTTAGTTTCTATAGCGATCTTTCATACACTTATAGATCTAGTGCATCTGTTGCATGGCAATCCCTACTTCTCGCTTAATATCAATTGGAAGGCCTCTTCATCGCCTTACAATCTGCCAAGTTGATGCAAGACTTTCTCTACATTTTGTCTTCCCTTATAAACCCCTAACATCGTTCTCTTTGCCATCCAAAGTGCTAGGTCCATGTCTCACGCTCATGTATTGAGCGGAAGTGAAAATGCTGACTCATGAAAAAGTATGATACAATTGCTTGGTTTGACACCGGGGTGTTCAAGACCGAGTCATGCCATGATTACAAGATTAAATGAGTAGGAATAGCATTCTTTAGCATTGTTTATTTTCAAAAGTAATGATTATTTTCTAGCATTCTTTTACATTACTGTTTTGATATCTACTAATTCATCTCTTCTCAACATTCATACCCAAAACAATTACATGGTGAAGACATGTTAGGTAGCATTTCACATCAACAATTCTGTTTTTATCATTTACCTACTCGAGGACAAGCAGGAATTAAGCTTGGGGATGTTGATACGTCTCCAACATATATACAATTTTTTTATTGTTTCATGCTATTATATTATCAATGTTATATGCTTATATGCCATTTTATATCATTTTTGGGAAGTAACCTATTAACTCAGTGCCCAGCGTCAGTTCCTGTTTTTTGCCTATTTGTTTGTTTCACAGAAAAACCATACCAAATGAAGTCCAAACACGATGAAACTTTATGATGATTTTTTTGGACCAGAAGAGACCCTAGAAGTTGTCGGGGAAGGCTAGAAGACCTGCTAGTGGCGACAAGCTCAAGGGTAGCGCCCTGGGGGCGCACCACCTGAGCTTGTGGGACCCACATGCCTCCGTTTGGCCTAACTCCAGTGCTATAGATTCCATAAATCCCCAAAGCGAGACCCGAAACAATTTTATCGCCGCCGTATGCCTCTATTCTTCAACAATCCCATGTGGAGGCCTTCGTCGGTACTATGTGGGAGGGGGAATCGATCGCGGATGCCATCTTCATTAACCTTGCTGCCTCCACGATGATGTGTGAGTAGTTCCCACAGGACCTATGACTCCATAAAAGTAGCTAGATGGCTCTCTCTCTCTCTCTGATGTTCAATACAATGATATTTTCAGAGCTCTAATTCAATGTAATTTTTGCGGTCTGTTTGTTGGGATCCGAGATCACGGTATCGTAGGATGTATCTGACTGTAGGACAACCCACTACTCCTTTCTTACTAATGACCGACTCTTGAAGTAGGTTGGCCACGGGGTGTAAATTCCGACTATAGGCACTTGCTCACTTACTGAAGATCCCCCATACCTTTGATGTATTGGGTGGTAACTCTGATCGGCTGAACTTGTTACCCCTTGGCCCAATGTCTTCTCGATCGTACTCCTGATCGACATGGACGGTAGGTTCTTGAACCAGTTTTCTTTTTTTCCGTTGGTTTTTTACTTGTCATCGGTTTCTTATATTTTTTTTCTTTTTGTAAATTCATAGTTTCCAAAAAAGTTCAAATATTCAAAAAAACTTCAGATTGTTTGAATTTTGCTTGCTTTTTCAGAAATGTTAAAAAGATTCAATTTTTCAAGTTTGAAGGAAATTTTCACTTTTTTACAAATTTGTTCAAGATCTTCACATTTTCTTTAGAAGTTGAAATACCAGTAAGAACCACAAAAAATGTTTGTCGTTTTTTTAAAAGTTAGAAATTCCTAAATTTGTTCACACTGTTCAAAAAAGGCTTGAATTTCAAACTTCTTCACAATTTTCAAAAAATATTCACATTTTTCCAAAAAATGATATTTCAAAAAAAATCTACTTGTTTAGGAAATGGTCGGATTTTCAAACATTACTTATCTTTTGAATAAATATTTAAATTTTCCAAGAAATGTCCAATTTTTTTTAAGTGTTCGAATCTACCGCTATCGTTATTTCTTAAAAATGGGCACTCCTCAATGTTCTTATATAATTGTTGGCTCCACTGGCTGGCAACTCACATGCAACATCGAGATGTCTTGGATTCTTTTGAGACAACAACGAGATGTCTTGATTTTTATTCCATCTAGGCGAAATCACTAATTAAGGAGTACTTGTTGTTAGGAATAGAATTAGAGCACTTGATTATTTACTAATTATCAAGTCCTAATTAAGGAACCGACTTAGGAACCGACTATGTATTCTCTAACTGCTAGAAGCAGTTGTACTTCCTCTCTCATGTTAGCAACTGCTTAGTGCAGTTACTGCTATGTCTCACGCATTAGCAACCGCTGCTTGCGGTTAGAAATACTCTCACAGATTTGTAACCGCTCCCTGTATATATAGTGCCCAATCAATGAGAATCATTTACTGCTGGCAAATCACTTTTTCACTTTACACGTTATCAGTACTCGCTCTGCCGAGAGCGACAGAGAGCTATCACAGGAAAGGTAAGAATGGCAGGGAGGGACCTGCCGTCGCTTGCTTTCGCTATTGCACGATTCCTCCAGAGAGAGAACCGTCGCTTTCCGCGCACCCATCGCCACCGTGCTGCAAGTCGCCGTCGCCGTCAGGGACTTGGCGCAAGGAGTGGCCCTCGCCGCTGCTTTTTCGCCTGGAACCACCGCCAGAACCGCCGCCGTGGGTACGCACGCCAAGGCAACCGCCCGCTTCGTGGGCGAGCAACAACGGTGCACCAGGCTGGACCCTCGACTCCGACAACCGCTGCAAACCATGCTGGGCCTTCGGCTCCGGCTCCGGCCGTCGCTGACGACAACATCGTACCGACGACTCCGCCGCCATCTGTCTTCACCATCCCTCCTATGGATTGTCTCCTTGGAGGTCCATCGGCGCCATTCCTCGGAGAAGAAGAGATGTTCCCTTGCGAACTCGCGCCGCCGCCTCTGCCCCCGTACTGCATGCGGCACGGGTTCGAATCGTGCCCAGCGCGTACGGGCGCATCACCGCTGAAGCCGTCTCCGACGCCATCAGACGAACTGCCGGAGCACTTCATCCCTCCTGGATACGGCCCCGTCCCGGATCTCCCATCCCCGACGCCGGCGGCAGCGGGAACCGGCGGCTACCCCTTCATCCCCGACTTGAACATCAAGATCAAGGTTGAAGAAGAGGAGATAGAGGATCAGGGCTCGTCGCCGACGCCACCACCTTCATCACCGGCGACACCACCTCCTCCTCCGGCACCGCCTCTTCCTCCGACGCCTCCGTCGGAAGACCGCCGGATCCTGCGCCAATTCGCCGCGGCCATGGCACAGAACCGCGCAGCCCTTCGTGGCGCGTGGTCGCCGGATGCCCTTGGCCTCACCGACGCCCCTGGGGCGAGCAGCAGCGGAGCAGGCCGTGCTGCGAAGCGGGGCCCACCTCGCTTCCATTGAAGACGGCGAGACGGGGCAGGGAGAGCTGACGAGCAGCGGTGCTGAGTCCAGGTATGAACAGAGAAGGGGAATTGGAAGTGGCGGAGACGTAGGGAAACTAGCGATCCTGCTCTCCTTATCCTCTCTCTGTCGGTGCATGGGCCAGGCCAACTCTCCCCGCTCCTCACCTAATCAGGCCTACAGGCCAATAACTCCAATAAATGGCTGCTGGTGCTGTGGCGTTTTCAACAGAGAATAGCCATAGTATTTGTATATTGCATATCAGCCGGTTCTATTTATTTGAGAGTGCTATTTTATTGTACTAAGAACCTTTGTTTATTATATTCAGTCTGTACTGTATTGTAAGTTTGGATATCTAGACCATGTATTATCCAAATAAAGTCTCAGACTACGTGTACATATTCTACATGATTGCTTCAGCATTTCCTTTTAGAATATGTAGTTCATAAGTACAACAAATTTTATTTACAAATTCATATTTCGGGATCACAGGGTAGATGAGGCATCTACTGCACTTTGCAGATTATCCTCATTGCTGAAAGATCTACGTTTCGCCTCTTTTGTTCTGGCGAAATGACTATCTTCAAGTGCTCTCCCAAATATGCAAATTGATGTGATTACCTCGAATATTATACTTGCAAAACACAAGGTAACTGTGTGATCTACTGCATCAAATTGCAGACTATCCACTCTTACTGTGAGGTCTACATCTAGTCATTTGATAGATGACTATCTTCAAAGTGTTTTTGTAAAATTTAGTATGGCACAAGGTAATGGATATATGAACATCTACTGGTCAAAACCAGATTATGTTCTCCATTGCTGCGAGATCTACACCACAACGGTGACTATCTTCAAAGTGTCATTTACATAAAATGAGGTCTACACATATAAGTATAAAGCATCAGCTATACTTCAGAACTTTGTTCTTTTGAAGCATTTGTTGTTGCTTAAATTTTACTCTCGTAGTAAAACTAATTTATGCATGATCACAACATGCAGGAAAATGGCTGGCGTCATGAATAGAGAATTTCATGAACTTGAGCTAGATGGTAGTAATTATTTATCATGGGCTATGGATACCAAGATAGCATTAGAATGCCGTAAACTTGGTTCCACAATTATCACACCTGTTGAAGGCGCTGCGGAAATACCGCAAGCAGTCAAATATGGAGCATTAAGTTTTATAAGGCATCACCTCCATCCTGATTTAAAAATAGAATATTTAATGGAGGAGGATCCACTTGCTTTATGGAACTCTCTCAAGGAGAGATATGACCAACAAAGAGCAGTTATGCTACCATAAGCCCAAAGAGAATGGTCCCTCATAAGGTTCCAAGATTTCAAATCCGTGGCAGCATACAACTCTGCAGTTCACAAGGTTAATTCTAAACTAAGATTTTGCAACCAAGCAATTTCAGAAGAAGATCTCATTGAGAAGACCTTGTGCACTTTCCACCCCTCGATGAGAGTACTACAACAGCAGTACCGTCAAAAAAAATACAAAAAGTATTCTGAGCTCATATACACTTTACTTCAGGCTGAGAAACATGATGAACTTCTCATGAAGAATCATCAGACATGCCCAACGGGCTCCATGCCACTCCCTGAAGCACATGCTAACACTCAGTCTACTAAAAAGTATGGGGGGAATAAAAAGAATTTCAAGAAATTCAATGGAAAGTGGAAAAGGAACAACAAGCAGAAAACATTTGGTCAATCTAAAGGTAAAGGTCATTTTAAGAAAGATGACCGAAACACAAAATCCGAGATTTGTCAAAGGTGTGGATGTACTAACCATCGTACTAGCAAATGCCAAACTCCAAAGCATCTAGCAGATTTATATCTCAAATCCACTGGGAAAGGCAAACAAGTTCATGGAAAAGCAGAAGCTCACTTCAACGCTTTACAACAAGAAGAGAACCTTGAAGCTAGCACTTCTCAAAGCGCTCCTAAGGAAACAAGGAAGACGGATGAAGATCTTCTTGATGTCGACAACATGATGGTGGAATACACCCAAGACGCATACGGAGATCTCATATAATCTCCACATCACTCATTTGATGTTATCAGCTATTTTATTGTAATAATGGAAGTTATAATTTGTATAACTCTAAGTAGAATAAAGTCCTAAGGACCAATCATATTATGTAATTCAGACATAATGTCATATTCATATGTGTAACTGTAATATGAATACTTTGTATGTATTTATATGTGAGTAATGAATAAAATTTCATCCTAAAATATTCTCTTACTCTATATAGATTTTACGAGAAGATAATCCAATGGAAGAAGAACTATGTTTGGTGGACAGTTGTACCACTAACACAATATTAAGGGAAATAAAATATTTCCAAACTCTAACTAAGAGACAAGGGAATATTATGACCATTGCCGGTCGCGATGCGTCAATTATTGGTTCAGGACGAGCCACACTCGTTCTGCCTATGGGTACTACCATTGTAATTGAGGATGCACTCTTGTATCCTGAATCTACTCGCACCCTTCTAAGTTTCAAAGACATTCGATCAAATAATTTCCATATGGAAACTATCTCTGAAAATAATACTGAATATTTGCTTTTAACAAAGAGCAATGGGTCTGAGAAACAAATTCTTGAGAAATTCCCCTCACTTTCATCTGGATTATATTACAGTTATATAAAACCCGTACCACATGTTGCGTACAAAATAATTTTTCAAGACCTTGATAAATTCAAGACTTGGCATGATCGCCTAGGTCATCCTGGCATAGGGATGATGAGAAAAATTATTGACAATTCTATTGATCACAGCCTTCCAACTAAAAGATTCCCCAAATCATCAAATTTTGTGTGCACCGCATGTGCAAGTGGGAAATTAATTATAAAACCATCTTATCTTAAAGTAAAAAATGAGTCATTAAATTTCCTTGAACGCATTCAAGGAGATATATGTGGTCCAATTCAACCACTATCAGGACCCTTTAGGTATTTCATGGTACTCATAGATGCATCTACTAGATGGTCACACGTATGTCTATTATCCACGCGTAATCATGCCTTTGCCAAGTTAATTGCTCAGATTATCAAATTAAGAGCAAACCATCCCGAAAATAAGATAAAAACAATTCGAATGGATAATGCTGCTGAATTTTCTTCACGCGCATTTAATGACTATTGCATGGCTATGGGCATTAATTTAGAACATTTTGTGCCTTATGTTCATACTCAAAATGGATTGGCTGAATCTCTCATCAAAAGAGTAAAATTAATTGCTCGACCATTATTATAGAATTGCAATTTGCCAACATCTTGTTGGGCACATGCGGTATTACACGCCGCATATCTGATACAAATCAGACCAACTGCATATTACACAACCTCCTCGCTACAACTAGTTCATGGCACTCAGCCAAGTATTTCCCATCTGCGAAAATTCGGTTGCGCATTATATGTACCGATATCACCACCCCAGCGTACAACCATGGGCCCCCACAGAAAACTTGGGATCTATGTGGGTTATAATTCTCCGTCAATTATAAAATATCTTGAACCTCTTACAGGGGACCTGTTTACTGCTCGATACGCTGATTCTATTTTTGATGAGGACCATTTCCCGGCATTAGGGGGAGAATCAAACCACAAAGAATGTCAGGAAATAGATTGGAATGTAACAGGCATCCAGTCCTTAGATCCACGTACTAAAGAATCTGAAACTGAAGTTCAGAGGATTATAGATTTGCAACACATTGCAAATAATCTGTCAGATGCATTTAGTGACCATAAAGGTGTCACTAAATCACATATTCCCGCTGTTAATGCACCAGAACGAGTGGAGGTACCAAGTAAAACCACTCAAACCCCAAATGAGAGTAAGAGGGGGAGAAATCTGGTTAGCCGGAACATAGCTTCTCAGAAGCCTTCGCGGAAACAGAGGAAATCAAATCCTCTACCAGTAAATGCAATTCAACCTCAAGTTGAAGGACACTAATCAGATGATCAACATCTAGAACCCAGCATAAATGCGCATACAAATATAGTAGCTGGGACATCGGAACACCATGACTCTATTGTTGTGGGAAATCACATAGAGTCTGAAGGTATAAAAGAAATTTCCATAAACTATATAGAAACAGGAGAATCATACAACAGAGAGACTACAATTGTCGACATATATTTTGCCTCTGAAATTGCTGAAACCCTTCAACTGGATCCAGAACCAAAGACCGTCAGGGATTGCCTCAAGCGTCCTGATTGGCCTAAATGGGAGGAAGCAATTGAGGCAGAACTGCGCTCGCTCAACAAAAGAGAGGTATTTTCCTCAGTAATACCTACTCCTCAGAATGTCTTCCCTGTGGGAGCAAAATGGGTTTTTGTTCGAAAAAGGAATGAAAACAACGAGGTGGTGAGATACAAAGCGAGGCTTGTAGCACAAGGGTTCACGCAGAGACCTGGCATCGATTATGATGATACATACTCTCCTGTCATGAGTGGAATAACGTTTCGATATTTAATATCTTTGGCAGTACAAATGAATTTATCTATGCAGTTAATGGACGTAGTGACAGCATACTTGTATGGGTCACTCAAATCGGACATATATATGAAAGTTCCTGAAGGACTTAAAATGCCGAATCCAAAAGCAAATCGCAATGCATATTGTGTAAAATTACGAAAGTCACTCTATGGCTTAAAACAGTCGGGTAGAATGTGGTATAACCGACTGAGTGAGTTTCTTATTCAGAAAGGATACTCAAATAATGATGATTGCCCTTGTGTATTTATAAAGAAATCCTCAAATGGATTTTGCATCATCTCAGTGTACGTTGATGATCTCAATATCATTGGGAGTACACATGATATAAAAGAAGCACGCAATCATTTAATGACGGAATTTGAGATGAAAGATTTGGGAAAGACCAAATTTTTCTTAGGCATACAGCTTGAGCATCTTCCCTCGGGAATTTTAGTATACCAACCTTCTTATATTTAAAAGGTTTTGGAAAAATTCAATATGGATAAATCATATCCAACCAAAACACCCATGGTTGTCAGATCCCTTGATATGAATAAAGATCCTTTTAGACCTCGGGATGATGACGAAGAGATATTAGGACCTGAGTTCCCGTATCTCAGTGCTATTGGTGCGCTAATGTACATTGCAAATTGCACCAGGCCTGATATTGCATTTGCGGTAAATTTAGTAGCTAGACATAGCGCTGCTCCAACAAAACGTCATTGGACAGGAGTAAAGAATATCTTTAGATATTTACATGGCACAAAAGATCTTGGCTTATTCTATCAGAAAAACCAAGATATGACTATGGTAGGATATACTGACGCTGGCTATTTATCTGATCCTCACAATGCTAGGTCACAGACAGGTTTCGTATTCTTATATGGTGGAACTGCTTTTTCATGGAAGTCACACAAACAGACTCTCGTAGCAACTTCCACTAATCATTCTGAAATAATTGCATTATTTGAAGCATCAAAGGAATGTGTATGGCTTCGCAGGATGATTAACCACATTCAAACTTCGTGTGGTATTGGTTCATTAGGATCACCAACTATTATTTATGAAGATAATGCAGCTTGCATTGCTCAAATGCAATGTGTTATATTAAAAGTAATATCACAAAACATATTTCTCCTAAGTTGTTCTTTCCACATTCATTAAAGAAAGATGGAGGAATTGATATTTTGCAAACCAAATCATGTGACAATTTAGCAGATTTGTTCACAAAGTCTTTAACAAATTCAACATTCCAGAAATGTATTCATGGGATTGGTATGAGACATTTTCAAGATTTGCAAATTTCAGGGGGAGAAAAACTCCTAGAATTATAACCCTTTAGTTATCATCACATAATAATTATTGTACTCTTTTCCTTTATGAGTTTTGGCATCAGTTTTCTCATAAAAGGTTTTTAATGAGGCAATATAAATTATACCATATCGTTTTCTCCTTATATTTTTCCCACAGGGTTTTAAAGGAGTTTTCAATGGTGTATCTATTACTCCTCATATTTTTCCCACAGGGTTTTTGGGGGAGGTTCTTAAATTGCAGAAATGATTCTCAAGCAGGATGACGATTATATAAGAAGCACTAGATGAAATATACAAGAAGCACTGGATGATGGATTCTTCTAGAAGATGCGTGATCCAAGGGGGAGTGTTAGGAATAGAATTAGAGCACTTGCTTATTTACTAATTATCAAGTCCTAATTAAGGAACCGACTATGTATTCTCTAACTGCTAGAAGCAGTTGTACTTCCTCTCTCATGTTAGCAACTGCTTAGTGCAATTACTGCTATGTCTCACGCATTAGCAACCGCTGCTTGCAGTTAGAAATACTCTCACAGATTTGTAACCGCTCCCTGTATATATAGTGCCCAATCAATGAGAATCATTTACTGCTGGCAAATCACTTTTTCACTTTACACTTGTTACAAAGAACACTCCACTATTCCACGTCGTGACAAGTGGCGCACATGCAGCGCGCCACTTGTCGCAGCCTGGGAGTTTTCCCTTTTTTCGTAGATCTGTTTATTCAAAATGTTTTATCTCTTAAACCGTGCGTCCAAATCTCGAACCGTTTTCACCATTGGATTCCTCGCGTCAAGATCTTCAAAACTAGATCCCATGTTGATAGGTTTTGACAGACTTTTTTTTCACAAAAAAAACAGATGAAAAAAATGGATGAAAAAACCAAACCCGGAGCACAGTCGTTTCCCTTTCCGAAAGAGGCACGCCCGTGCCTCTCGCAAAATCACAACCGTGCCTCTCGTGGAAGCAAAACCGTGACTCTCGTGAAAGAAAAAAAAAGAAAATGCATTTTTTCGTTTCCGAGAGGCACGGCCGTGACTCTCGCGACAGCACAACCGTGCCTCTCGCGAAAGCAAAACCATGACTCTCGCGAAAGAAAAAAATAGAAACGCGTATTTTTTTCCCTTTCCGAGAGGCACGGCCGTGACTTTCGCGTAAGCACAACCGTGCCTCTCGCGGAAGCAAAACCATGGCTCTCATGAAAGAAAAAAACCAGAAAACATGTTTTGTTTTTCCCTTTTCGAGAGGCACGGCCGTGACTCTCGCGAAAGCACAACCGTGTCTCTCGCGGAAGCAAAACCGTGACTCTCGCGAAAGAAAAAAACATAAAACGCGTTTTTTTTTCGTTTCCGAAAGGCACGACCGTGATTCTCGATAAAGCACAATTGTGCCTCTCGCGGAAGAAAAACCGTGAATTTCGCGAAAGAAAAAAAAAAGAAAACGTGTTTTTTCGCGCAAATTTTTTTTGATCGAAAAGCTAAGAAAGACCGGGGGAAAACCAAAACGTCGAAAAAAACTGGAAAAAAACTGTTTAAAAAGCCAAAAACGCGTGTGAAAAAATTTAAAAAATAAAATCCAAAGGGAGCGTCCAGAACGCGACATGTGGCGAATGGCTGAGAGCGCGCCAAGTGGCGCTGATCGTTGCGAGGCTCCCGAAGGAGCGCTCGTTAACTAGTTGCTCTCCCATCTAGGGCACTCCTTTTCTTATTTTATTACATCGGCCCGCCAATGGGTCGGCCCTGTAGTAGCTCCTTGTGTTCGTAGCGAGCCTATTTGACTCAAAACGCATCAAATAAAATGGACTCGCTAATTAATGGGCACTCTTTGAAAAGGTCACTTCCACCACCTTAGGTTACGACAAGTGGCATACTGCATGTGCGCCACCAGTCGTAACTTGGGAGTTTTTTCTTTTCTTTTTTCATATATTTGTTTATTCAAAATATTTTATCTCTTAAACCGTGCGTTCAAATCTCAAACCGTTTTTGCCGTTGAGCTCCTCACTGAAAAATGATAATACTTGATGATTTTTGTTCATGAAAAAAAGTGGATGAAAAAACCGAATCGACAACATTATTTTCCTTTCTGAAAGAGGCACGACTGTTCCACTTGCGGAGGAAAAAAAAGAAATGCTTTTTTTTCGTTTCTGAGAGGCATGACCATGCCTCTCGTGGAAGCAAATCCGTGCCTCTCGCGAAAGTTCTTTTTCCTTCCACGAGAGGCACGGCCACCACATTCTACGTCAAAGTGTTGGGCGTTCCTAGAAGGAACGACTCATATGGGTCGGCCCAACCATCTAGAAGGTTCTTGAACAAAGTATATTTTTATGATTTTTTCTTTTTTTTCTTTTTTTTCATATTTAGTGTTTCTTTTTTCACCATAAATTCAGATTTTTCAAAAAATCTTCCTAACTAAAATACTTGTTCATAATTTCAAAAGTTGTTCGCCTTTAAAAAATAGATTAAAAAAAATTTCTTCATGCTTTTTCTGATTTTGTTCCCAGTTTTAAAAACAATTCTTAGAATTTTAATGTTTTGTTCTTGTTAGTCCATTTTCGTTCATATTTTCAATAAAAATTCAAAATGTCTTTTTTTTTCCAAATTTCAATAAGTGTTTGGAATTTCAAATTTTGCTCCACTTTTAAGAAAATTATTCATGCTTTCAAATTTTGTTCTCTTTTTGCAGAAAAATAAACTTTGAAATTTTTAACAAGTTTAATAAAAATTTATTTCCTTTTTAATAAAAGGTTTGAAATTTAAAAAAATGTTCAAATGTTTCTAAAAGGTACGTCCATACTTTCTAAAAACATTGATTGCAAATTTTTGAACCACGAGCTACAGTATTGCGAATTACAGTAATATCGTCATATAGTAATGGCGAACTAGAGCAATCACGATCTATAGTAACTCATACAATGTTATGAAACCATTAAACACTATAGCCTGTGTGCGAATGGGCCGACACAGTTGTATAACGCAAAATGCGTCATATAGAATGTCCTAACAAAATAGGATACTGGGGGAGACACAACACGCACGGGACCTCCTATAGCATGCCTTTAGCGCCGTGCAAGGAAATTGATGCCCGCAGCAGCGGCTGGATGGGCCAACCCATGATCACGCAACAAGCAACACAAAAAATGGCCGCCAAAAATAACTCAAGGCTAGGTTTCGATCTCGCGGCCTCACGATTCCAGACGGAGAGGCTAGCCACTACACCAGCTAACTGCTAATAACTGTTGGTGGATATCCACAGCACGAAAGGTTTCAAGAATAGAATAAACCCGAATCCTAGCCTGTGCGCTTTTTGGCAGTTTATCTAGAGTTTAGAAAACAGGAAAAAAGGTAATATGGGCTGACCCGACTAAGACGCGGGAGTAGCTGTTGCATGCGTCAGTTAGCGAAAAATAATACAAACCGGGGCAAACCCTATTTGGCGATGCAAGCGTCCGTTATAGGACATTTTTGCTAACAGGCGCCTACAGCGGACGCCCCCTGCCGCAATTTGGGCCGGCCGAATTTCCTTCAGCTTTTTTGTAAAAACTGGGGAAAAAAGGATGGCAGCAATGGAATCAAACCCATAACCCCTCGGCTGCGAGCGCTATGCTCTAACAATATGGCCATCCACCCTCTCATGCAAGTTTCCTTTGTTTTTCTCATTTATTCCATTCTTTCATTCGGTTTTATTTCCTTTTTCTTGTTTTTTCTTTTTTCTCATCCTTTTTTGTTTTCTTTAATGTGCAGTTTTAAAAAATTCGACAAACCTTTTTTCTAAATTGATGAACTTTGTTTCTTATCTGATGAACTTTTTCAAAAGCGTTGAATTTTTAAAAAATTGATGAAATATTTTTCAAATTTGATGAAAAAGTTCCAAATTCAATGAACTTTTTCAAATATGATGAACTTTCTTTCAAATCCGATGAAATATTTTTTCAAATTCATAATTTTTTTCAATTTTGATGAACTCTTTTTCAATTCCGAAGAACTTTTTTCCAAATCGATGAATTTTTTTAGATTCGATGAACTTTTTCTAATTGTGTGAAATTTCCTCAAATTCGATGAACTTTCTTCAAATTTGATGAACTGGATTTTATCAAAATTTTAAAAGCCCGTGCATTTTGGAAAAAGTTTCTTTGATTTTTTTAAAAGTGCACCTATTTAGCAAAAAAGGCAAACAAAACCGTTACAGAAAAAGAGAAAAAAACGTTTTGCGTGGGCTTTGTGAGCTGCAGAAAGAATAAAAACCTGCAAACGAAGTATCTAAGCTAGGTCTTTCCATGGCGTAGTGGTTTGTTCACCTGTATCTAGTTCGTGAGATCCGTTGTTCGAAACCTACTACCCGTGTAATTTTTTTTGCAGTTTCGAATAGAAAGGGGAAAACAAATGGGCCGGCCCGTTACGCGCCTAGCGAGCGCCAGCTTCTCTAATCGGCGTTGTTAGCGCCGACAAGGAGCTCCCACAAACCGGCATCTGCAGCGCCAAATAGGAATTGCCGCCCGCACCCCTCTCTCCCGCAGCGCGCCCTGTCCGGCCAGCCCATGCGGGGGCCGGACGACTCATTTTTTTACCTTTTTTATTTCCTTTTTTTCTTTTTTCACTTGAGGTTTCAGAAAAGTTTCAATATCTAATCAAATACGAATTATGGAAAAAAGATCGAGAAATCATAAAAGTGACCGTAAAGTATAAAAAGTTTAGAAATTTCAAAAAACTTCCAGGAAATAGTAAATTGTTTGTGGATTAAAAATTGTTCATCATGCTGAAAAATTGTTTGGTCATTCAAAAAAATTACGCTCATTGAAAACATTTCGTCTATAATTGTTTTCCAGAATTTGAACGGAATTTTGTGAATTCAAAGAATGTTCATGATTTATTTAAACTATTCAGAAAAAAATTGTTCGCGAATTGCAAAAAAAATCCCAAATTTCACAGAAAAATAATTGGCTCAAAAATTGTTTGTTTATTCAAAAAATGTTCGTAAATTAGAAAAAATTCATGTATTTAAAAGAAAATTCGTCAAAATAAAATAGTATGTGAATATTGAAAACTATTCCCAAATTTCAAAAAATGTTCGTCGATTCAGAAAATGTTCATGAGTTTCAAACATGTTCACCATTTCAAAAAATATCCAAGAATTTGTAAAAAGGATTCTGAATTCCAAAAATGTTCATGATTTAAAAAATGTCCTTGAATTTTTTTAAATTCTCACCAACTTGAAAATGTTCAAGATTTCAAAATAGTCCAGGAATTCAAAAAATGTTCATGTTTTAAAAAAACAAAATTTAAAAGATGCTTGTTAAAATTAAGAAGAAAAAAGAGGGAAAGGGTAAGAAAAGAAAGAACAAGGAAAAAGTAAATAGAAAAAATAGAAAAGAAAATAAAAACGAAAAAGAAAAAGAAATGTGAAAGAAAATGAAAAACTGGTAGAGAAACAAAAAAACCTGATGGGGAATGAACCCCAATTGGGTCGGTGAGGGAGTCCTGGATTAGGGGGTCTCCGGACAGCTGGACTATATCCTTTGGCCGGACTGTTGGACTATGAAGATACAAGATTGAAGACTTCGTCTCGTGTCCAGATGAGACTATTCTTGGCGTGGAAGGCAAGCTATGCAATACGGATATGTAGGTCTCCTCCCTTGTAACCGACTCTGTGTAACCCTAGCCCCCTCCGATGTCTATATAAACCGGAGGGTTTAGTCCGTAGGACAACATACAATCATACCATAGGCTAGCTTCTAGGGTTTAGCCTCTACGATCTCGTGGTAGATCAACTCTTGTAATACTCATATCATCAAGAACAATCGAGCAGGACGTAGGGTATTGCCTCCATCAAGAGGGCCCAAACCTAGGTAAACATCATGTCCCCTGCCTTCTGTTACTATCCGCCTTAGACGCACAGTTAGGGACCCCCTACCCGAGATCCGCCGGTTTTGACACCGACATTGGTGCTTTCATTGAGAGTTCCACTGTGTCGTCATCATAAGGGGGGATGGCTCGTCTCATTGTCAAGGACAACATCACTTCTGGGGGAGCCCTGGCTGTAGGCCAAACTCTCCGACTAGGCGGCTTCGTCATGACCGCCTGCTCGGCCGTTGCGCCGAGGATGACTTCTCGGGTCATCGAAAATAGCCTCCACATCGGCTCAAAATTCACCGAGCAGATGGATCCAATGGAGCTCTCCTCTTTGAACGAGCTCTTGGATTGCATCGCCGCTCTGTGAGTCGCTACGGACTACGATCGGACCGGGCTTAAACCCGACCAAAGGGAGATTAACTCTCCGCCGGTCACCCATCAAATAGCGGTGGTGGAGGAGCAACGCGGCGGTTCTCCCTCTATCCTGAGGATGAACTATGTCCGGATTCCCGAGCTCTCTGAGCCGGATACCCGCTCACGGGAGGACATCGCCCTAACCCTGAACCTAGAATCAGGTCGCATACCGAACCCGCGGAGCAACATCCCGGAGCCCGAACTTCTAAGATCGGAAACTCCCTTGCCCCGAGATCTCAGATTGGGTCAAGGTCTGGACTTAAATCCACCCACCCACCCAGATACAAACGATCTTTCCCACATTAGGCAAGCGCCCCAAGAGACAGTACATCACTATTGGGCCAGATTCCTCCTTGTAATGAACAAGGTTAAGGACTGTCGCGAGGAAGACGCAATTTCGTTCTTTTGCAACAATTGCACAGACAAGGGAATCCTTAATGCCATAAGTCATCGTGACATAGCACACTTCGCTGACTTGGCGGCCATAGTACGGAAATACTGTGCGATGGAAAGCGCCTGGAAAACCCAAACACAATTTTGGGACAATCCGGCTCTGACAAAACCCCCAGTCCAAACTAAAAGAGTGCACTCTCATAAGTCGCCCGACTGAATTACAAAGAAGCAAAAGCCCACTACAGGGCGTGGAACCGTATTGGAGGGATGGCTTAACGGGCCCTGCAAAATTCATAGTACAACGGATACCATACCAACACATAGCCTTAGAGCATGTTGGGTACTCCGGCAGGTGGCCAAGAGCGGTGAGGATCTCCTCATCCAAAACACCCCAGAACACCCTCCCGTGGATAACAATAAAATATTAACAGTCTTTGAGACCTTCGCCTCAAATAATAGGCGTAAGCGAGCACTCCGCAGCCTTGCCGAAGTCTGCCACGTACCAGCAATAAATCCATGGAGCGACACGGCTATCACTTTCAATGCCAGTGACGAACCTAAATTCTGAACAGCCCGAGCACCAGCCGCTTTGGTCCTCAGTCCAATTGTGGATGGCTTTCGGCTCACTAAAGTACTCATGGACGGCGGCAGCGGATTAAACCTCATTTATGAGGAGACTCTTCAAATAATGGAAATAGACAGCAATCGTATTGAGCAAAGCAGCACGACCTTCCGAGGAATCATCCCCAGTCGGGAGGCACGTTGCGCTGGGAAAATCACACTAGATGTGGTATTCGGCACTCCAGAGAATTACAGTTCCGAAGAAATCACATTCCAAGTGGCCCTGTTTAGTAGCGGATACCACGCCCTTCTAGGGCGGGAGGCATTCACGATTTTTCAAGCCATACCGCATTACGGGTACATGAAGCTCAAAATGCCCGGACCCAATGGAGTCATCACTGTAGCTAGTGATCCGGACATAGCACTCCGCGCCGAGAACAAAATAGCCGCACTGGCCCTCGAGGCATTATCCGAAGCCCTTGTGGCAGAGGAATTAACCGCGCTGCGCTCCAAAGTGGACAAGAACGACGTGATACTAGACAAAAGATCCAAGTCCACCTCCTTTAAACCAGCAAATGAAATAGCAAAATTCCAAGTCCATCCAACGGACCCCACAAAAATAGCATCCATTGGGGCACAGCTAAACCCCGCCGTAGACGCCGCACTACGGGAGTTCCTGCACGAGAATTGGGACATATTCGCCTGGCATCCTTCAGACATGCCAGGAATCCCACGCAGGCTGGCCGAGCACAGCCTTAACATTCTAAAAGTATTCAAGCCAGTCAAGCAGACTCTCAGGCGTTTCTTCGAACCTAAGAGACAAGCCATGGGAGAGGAGCTAGCCAAATTACTGGAGGTCGGATTCATTAGAGAGATAAAGCATCCAGACTGGCTAGCAAACCTGGTGATGGTGCCAAAGAAGGACAAATCCTGGCACCTATGCGTCGACTTCGAGGACCTTAATAAGGCTTGCCCAAAGGATCCCTTCCCCCTCCCCCGCATCGATCAAATTATCGACGCTACTGCAGTACATGACTCATTGTGCTTCCTCGACGCATACTCCAGTTAACACCAAATTAAGATGGCGGAGTCCGACCAAGCCGCAACGACATTTATCACTCCATACGGCCCCTTCTGTTTCAACACAATGCCCTTCGGGCTCAAAAACGCCGGCATAACGTATCAGCGCATGATTCAGACATTTCTGGAAAAGCAGATCGGCAAAATAGTGGAGGAATACGTCGACGATGTGGTCGTTAAAACCAGACACGTCGACTCCTTAATAGACGACTTGAGGCTCACGTTCGACAATCTCCGAACATACGACATTAAGCTCAATCCGGAAAAATGCGTTTTCGGCATACCCGCCGGAAAGCTCCTGGGCTTTATCGTCTCCAGCAGAGGAATTGAAGCAAATCCGGCCAAAATCCGGGCTCTGTCACAGTTGGCCATCCCAACTGACCTCAAGCAAATCCAGAAGTTAATTGGATGTGTGGCGGCTTTAAGCCGCTTTATCTCCCGACTAGGAGAAAAGGCACCCCCCCTTTATTGCCTTCTTCGGCACACCGAACACCTCGAGTGGACGGACGCAGCCACGACCAGACTGGAAAAAATAAAAGCCATCCTGGCTACCAACCCAATCTTGGCGGCGCCAACTGTTGGCGAACCAATGCTATTGTATATAGCGGCAACTCACCAAGTTGTAAGCGCAGTGCTCGTCGTCGAACGAGAGATGGACGGACATAAATTCCCACTTCAAAAGTTGGTATATTATGTGTCCACCGTCCTCACTCCATGCAAATCACGGTACCCACATTATCAAAAGATAGCATACGCGGTATTCATGGCATCCCGGAAATAATGACACTACTTTCAAGAGTGTTCAATTACGGTGGCCTCTGAAGTACCACTCAACGACATAATAAACAACCGCGATGCCACGGGCCAGATTGCCAAATGGGCTATCGAGCTCCTCCCATTTGACATAACATATAAACCACGGCGAGCCATTAAGTCGCAAGTACTGGCCGATTTCGTAGCCGAATGGACAGAAGCCGAACTCCCTAAAGAGTACGACGCATACTCCAATTGGATCACGCACTTCGACGACTCTAAAATGCTGGCTGGTCTGGGGGCTGGCGTCGTCCTGATGTCCCCCACTGGAGATACAGTGCAATACGTACTCCAAATACTATATACAGACTCCAACAACGCAGCCGAATACGAGGCCCTGTTACACGGTCTCCGGATGGCAGTTTCCATGGGCATTCAACGCCTGGAGGTGCATGGGGACTCGAACCTCGTAATATCCCAAATAAATAGACTTCGATGCCAAGGATCCGAAAATGGCGGCATATCGCAACACCGTCCTCAAAATGTCAGCTCGGTTCGAGGGGCTCGAATTCCATCACGTGGCTCGGGAAAACAACCAGTCGGCGGACATCCTCGCCCGTATTGGCGCTAAACACGACCCTATCCCACCTAACATCTTCCTGGAAAAACTGTTTAAACCATCCGTGGTGTGGGAAGGGGACACCGGCAACAATAGTCCGGACCCAGCCACAACCCCAGATACCGAGCACTCTGACACAATCGGAGGCTCTGCCATCGAAATAACACCTCCAGCCCATGTAATAATGGTCGTCATCGCCCCGTGGACAGAACCATTCCTGGCCTACCTAACTAGGCAGGAACTACCCGAGGACCAAAATGAGGCGCGCTGCATAGTGTGGCGATCTAAAGCCTACAAGTTCCACGAAGGAGAGCTTTATAAGAAAAGCACTATCAGAGTCCTTCAAAGGTGCATCTCCGAAGAGGAAGGGCGGAAGCTTTTGGCAGAAATCCATGCCGGACTCGGCGGCCATCACACCGCAGCCCGGGCCCTTGTAAGCAAGGCCTTCCGTACAAGTTTCTATTGGTTGACGGCCCGGGCAGATGCGCAGCATCTGGTCCAACATTGCGTCGGTTGCCAGCTCTTTGCGAACCAAAGCCATATACCGCCTACCGCTCTCCAAACAATCCCCATTACTTGGCCCTTTGCGGTCTGGGGGCTTGATATGGTCGGACCCCTTAAAGGGGGAGCCCATAAGAAAAAATACTTAGTGGTCATGGTGGATAAATTAACCAAATGGATAGAAGCCAAACTTGTCAAAATGGCTGAATCCGGACCAGTGATAGACTTCATATCCAGGGTCGTACACCGTTCTGGCGTCCCCCACAGCATCATCACTGACAACGGCACAAACTTTACAGCCGACGAAGTGAAACTTTGGTGCAACAACATGGGGATCAAGCTTGATTATGCTTCTGTCTATCACCCGCAAACTAACGGTCAAGTCGAGCGAGCGAACGGTCTTATCATGAGCGGCATTAAACACAGATTAGTGCGGTCCTTAAAGGAATCAAAGACGCACTGGGTAGAGGAGCTCGACTCCGTACTATGGGGGTTGCGGACCACGCTGAATCGCACCACCGGATACACACCATTTTTTATGGTGTACGACGCTGAGGCGGTTCTGGCCTGTGACATAATTCATGACTCACCTCGAGTGTGCATGTACGAAGAAAAAGAGATTGAGCTCGATCGGTGTAACACCCTCGATGCGACTATATCTCCCACGTGTTGAGGCACGACTTAGAGGCATAATCGCATTGAAGGCATATGTCGCAAGTTAGGCAATCTTCACAACATCCCATGTAATATAGATAATAAAAGGGGAGATAACATAGTTGGCTTACACTCGCCACGTCAATCAAGTACATAAATAACATTACATCATTCAAACACTCATGGCCCGTCTACGGCGCCAAAATAAAAGATAACCCAACATGCGACACGGTCCCGATCACCCCCAACTGGGCACCACTACTGATCATCAGGAAAGGAAACATAGTATCGTTGAGAGTCCTCGTCGAACTCCCACTTGAGCTCAAGCGTGTCACCTGGAGCGGAATCATCAGGCCCTGCATCTGGTGTAATAGTAATCTATGAGCCATAGGGACTCAGCAATCTCGCACCCTCGCGATCAAGACTATTTAAGCTTATAGGTAAGGCAAGGTAAAATATGTGGAGCTGCAGCAAGCGACTAGCATATATGGTGGATACCCTGTTCGCAAAAGAGAGCGGGAAGAGGAGGCAAAGCGCGAGCGAGAAACTAGAGAGCAACCTGCGCAAACATTACTCCAACACCGTGTCCACTTCCCGGACTCTGCCGAGAAGAGGCCATCACGGTAACACACTCAGTTGATTCATTTTAATTAAGTTAAGGTTCAAGTTATCTACAACCGGACATTAACAAATTCCCATCTGCCCATAACCGCGGGCACGGCTTTCGAAAGTTAAAATCCCTACAGGGGAGTCCCAACTTAGCCCATGACAAGCTCTCACGGTCAATGAAGGAATAGACCTCCTCCCGAGACGTTCCGATCAGACTCGGTACCTCGGTTCTTCAAGACACTTCGACAGGTTAAAACAAGACCAGCAACACCACCCAGATGTGCCGACAATTCCCAATAGGAGCTGCACATATCTCATTCTCAGGGCACACCGGATGAGCAAGACGTCGGGTAGGCCAGCCCAGAGTTACCCCTGGTAGCCCCGGACATCGCTCGGTTGGACCAACACTCGGAGGAGCACTGGCCCGGGGGGGCTAAAATAAGATGACCCTCGGGCTCCGGAAACCCAAGGGAAAAGAGGCTAGGTGGCAAATGGTAAAACCAAGGTTGGGCATTGCTGGAAAATCTTTAATCAAGGCGAACTATCAAAAGGTTCCCATTATAATCCAACCGCGTAAGGAACGCAAAATCCGGGAACATAACACCAATATGACGGAAACTAGGGCGGCAAGAGTGGAACAAAACACTAGGCGAGGGGCTGAGCCTTCCACCCTTTACCAAGTATATAGATGCATTAAGATAACAAGATAAAATAATGATATCCCAACAAGTAAATAATGTTCCAACAAGGAACGGTCTCCAATCTTCACCTTCAACTAGTAACGCTATAAGAGGGGCTGAGCAAAGCGGTAAAATAGCCAATCAACGGTTTGCTAGGACATGGTGGGTTAGAGGTATGACATGGCAATTTGGGAGGCTTGAAAGCAAGTGGTAGGCATCGTAGCATTGGCATAGCAAAAGAGCGAGCAATCTAGCATAGCAAAGATAGTAGTGATTTCGAGGGTATGATCATCTTGCCTGCAAAGTTGTCAGAGTTGACTGGATCCTCGGAAGAAAACTCAACGGGCTCCTCGTTAGCGAACTCGTCTCCCGGATCTACCCAAATAAGACAAACAAGCAACAAGGACACAATCAACCACGTGCAAGGCTCAAACAATATGATGCAAAGATGATATGTTATGCGGGATGCGATGCGGGATGCATATGCAAGATTTGACAAGGGATGCATGAACCTGGACTCAACTTGGAAATCCAAGTGTGCCACTGGAAAGATGAGATGAAAACGCTTGAAAACGATATAAAGAACGCCAGAATCGAAGCTACGGTTTGGAAATGGCAAGCAATTCAAATATGACCACGTTCTGCGATTTACAGCAAGTAGTCATCTAAATGTAATAAGATGAACATGCTACAACACTCAAACATGGCATAAAAATACATGGCAGGGATGCATTCATGATGCTTAACAAAAGTCTAGCATTGAGCTACGGCCAATTCATCCATTAACAGGTTCAAACAAGCATGGCAAAAAATGCATATGGTAAACAGATCTCAGACTTACTGAAATTAACACTTGTTTGGAATTTCAGATCAGACAGCACACTTTGGAGCAACAAAACTATATGCTACAGGACCTGAACATGGCAAAGTAAAGCATGGCATGGAGCTACTCAAAGATCTTAACAAAAGTCCCTTAGTGACCTTGAGCCAAAAGGGATCAGAAAATACAATTGCAAGCATGTGAACATGGCAAAAACATAATCAGTTCTCAGACTTAGTGAAAACCAGAGCATGCTGAAAACAGATATCAAGTAGGCATGGTTACGAGCTCGATGCACTCACTACGGAGCAAGTCATGATAATCTAAGCATACACCCATCAAGAATACACAAAATGCAAGCCAAATATGGCAAGAACAATAACATAGCATGCACGGATCAACTACAACATCATCGGCAAAATCGCTAACAAGTAGACAATCTGCCCAGATTTACGAAGTAGCAAAAGTAGAGCTCGATTGACTCAAGCTAGGGTGCTCCATAATTGCAAACAAAGACATGAATGGATAAAGCACTACAATATTAACAAAACATCCTTACTGATCATCCTCAAAAGAGGCACGGATCACTAGAAAACAACATGAACATATGGCAACATGAGATAAACAGATCAAGGACTTAGTGGGAATGCTAAGTCCCTAAAATCAGCATTGCCAAGTGCCTCACTTTGCAAGCTCGTGCTAGTCACCACACACATCACAAAAATACATGGGTTGCACCTATGGAAAGATGGCAAAACATATAACAAAACTCATGTAAAGCTCCAGGACATATCATGCACACAATAATCATGACAAAAATGACAAATATCTAAATGGAGTAGCAGATCTGACAATTATCTCAAGTAGCCCTCTTCTAACAGCATTTCGGGCATCAAGATGAAATCAAATGAAAATGATGCAATGGAATGAAATGATGTACTCTCTGATACGAACATTTTGATATGCTATATGCCCAAAACGGAGCTATGGATAAGGAGTTACGATGCGATGAACATGCAAAAAAATATGCAGAAAAGGGACTTAGGCGAAATCAACCTAGGGTTTACTGTAGCTGGATCTGGATCCGATCCGGCGGCACGCGAACCGAGGCGGCCGGATCCTCTCGCCGGAGAAGAGGGGTGGTGGCCGGAGCTGTCGGGGAAGCCGGATCCGGCGAGATCTCCGGCGAGGCGACGCGAAGGAGTCCGGGACGGCGCGCTCGGGCCCCTGGCGGCGGCGCTTGGCGTAGGTGGCAGCGGCGGCTGGCGACGTCGGGCGGTGGTGACGAGGAGGCGCGGCGGCCGGTGATGAGCTCGGGCAGCGGCGCGGCGAAGGGAAGGCGGCGGCGCGGCTTGCCGGCTCGGGCGGGGAAGGAGCCGGCGCGGGGAGGCGGCGGCCGGGCCCGGGAGGGCCTCCCGCGGGCCGGGCGGGCTGCGGCGGCTGAGGCAGTGGCCAGGCCACGTGGCAGCCTACGAGTGGCTGCGGGCGGCAGCGGAGAGGCGTCCGACGCGGGCGGACATGTCCGGCGCGGCGCGAGGAGGATTTCTAGGGTTAGGGTAGGAAGAGACCCGGGATTTTCGGGGAGAGGCCTTTATATAGGCATATAGGGAGCTAGGAGAGTCCAAATGAGGTGCGGTTTTCGGCCACGCAATCGTGATCGAACGCTCTAGATGATGGAGAGGGTTTAGGTGGGTTTTGGGCCAACTTGGAGGGGTGTTGGGCTGCAACACACACGAGGCCTTTTCGGTCCCTCGGTTGACCGTTGGAGTATCAAACGAAGTCCAAATGATACGAAACTTGACAGGCGGTCTACCGGTAGTAAACGAAGGCCGCTTGGCAAGTCTCAGTCCAATCTGGAAATGTTTAATCCCCACACACGAAAGAAAGGTAGAAATGACCACCGGAGGAGAACGAAGCGCCGGAATGCAAAACGGACAACGGGGAAAATGCTCGAATGCATGAGGTGAACACGTATGCAAATGCAATGCACATGATGACATGATATGAGATGCATGACAATGACAACAACACATGGAGACAAAAACCCGAACCCGAGAAAATAAAATAACTTAAGGCTGGAAACGGCAAGAGTTGGAGTACATATTGGGTAAGTTACATCCGTGGTGTTACAAGACTCCACCACTACGAAAGGATCTCATCCCGAGATCTAGGACTGAAAGAATGCCGGGTACTCAGAACGGAGGTGATCCTCGCGTTCCCAGGTAGCTTCACGGTTGGAATGGTGTGACCACTTGACTTTGAGGAATTTGATTGACTTGTTGCGAGTCTTGCGTTCAGTCTCTTCGAGAATAGCAACGGGGTGCTGACGATAGGAGAGATCTTCTTGGAGCTCAATGTCCTCGAAGTTGACGGTGCGGTCAGGAGTCTTGAAGCACTTCCGAAGCTGAGAGACATGGAACACGTCATGAACATTTGCAAAGTTTGAAGGAAGCTTGAGTTGATAGACGAGGTCGCCTCTCTTGCTGACAATCTTGAAAGGTCCCACGTATCTAGGGCAAGCTTCCCTTTGATACCGAAACGACGAGTACCTTTCATTGGAGAGACGCGGAGGTAAACATGATGTCCGATCTCGAAAGCCAAATCACGGTGCTTACTATCATAGTAGCTCTTCTGGCGGGATTGGGCTGCTTTGAGGTATTCTCGAATGACTTTGCACATTTCCTCTGCCTCTGTGATTAAGTCATTACCCAAAAGCTGACGTTCACCGGTTTCAGACTAGTTGAGAGGGGTACGGCACTTCCTGCCATACAGAATTTCAAATGGGGCCTTTCCCGAACTTGCTTGAAAACTGTTGTTGTAGGAGAATTCAGCATAAGGAAGACAATCCTCCCACTTCATGCCGAAGGAGATCATGCAAGCCCTGAGCATATCTTCAAGAATCTGGTTGACACGCTCGACTTGGACGCTAGTTTGAGGATGGAAAGCTGTGCTGAAGTGGATGTTGGTGCCCATGGCCTTCTGAAAAGAATCCCAAAACTTGGAGGTAAAGATGCTGCCACGGTCTGAAGAGATCACTTGTGGAATACCGTGCAAAGAGACAATTCGAGAGGTATAGAGCTCCGCCAATTGAGCTGCGGTGATTGGCTCTTTGATAGGCAGAAAGTGAGCCACTTTAGTGAGTTTGTCGATGACAACGAATATAGCATCATTGCCACGCTTGGACTTTGGAAACCCAGTCACGAAGTCCATTTCAATGTGGTCAAACTTCCATTCTGGAATGGCAAGAGGTTGGAGGAGACCAGCTGGCCTTTGGTGTTCTGCCTTTACTCTTCTGCAGACATCACATTCATTCACGAATTGAGCAATCTCGCGCTTCATTCGAGTCCACCAATAAGCTTGCTTGAGGTCCTAATACATCTTCGTGCTCCCAGGATGGATGGAGAGGAGAGAATTGTGAGCCTCGTTCATGATCACTTTACGGAGGTCACCTTTGGGTACAACAATACGATCCACAAAGAAGAGAGTATCCTTGTCATCAAGGCGGTAGCACTTGTACTTGGGTTGACTCTTGGCAATCCCAATCTTCACCTTTTTCACCGTAGCATCAAGAAGCTGGGCTTGGCGAATCTGGTCTTCCAAGGTAGGAGAGACTTGAAGGTTGGCGAGGAAACCTTGAGGAACAACTTGTAGATTAAGTTTGCGGAAAGCTTCACAAAGCTCGGGTTGATAAGGCTTGAGAATCAGGCTGTTGCAATAAGCCTTCCTGCTCAATGCGTCAGCAATCACATTGGCCTTGCCTGGAGTATACTCGATACTCGGATTATACTCTTGAATCCTTTCGACCCATCGAGTTTGCCTGAGGTTGAGATTAGGCTGAGTGAAAATGTACTTGAGACTCTTGTGGTCAGTGAAAATGTCCACTTTTCTTCCCAATAAGAGATGTCTCCAAGTCAAAAGAGCATGCACAACTGCCGCCAACTCGAGATCATGAGTGGGGTAGTTCTTCTCATTGGGCTTCAACTGGCGAGAGGTATAAGCAACAACTTTCTTCTCTTGCATCAACACTGCGTCAAGACCTTGGAGAGAGGCATCACAAAAGACCTCGTACGGCTTGGATTCATCAGGCGGAGTCAGAACTGGAGCAGTGATCAATTTCTCTTTCAAAGTGTTGAAAGCAATGTCACACTCCAGAGACCAAATGTACTTGACGTGCTTCTGGAGAAGATTTGAAAGAGGCTTCGCGATCTTAGAAAAGTTTTCAATGAATCTTCGGCAATAACTTGCGAGACCGAGGAAGCTACGGAGTTGCTTCACGTTCTGAGGAGGTTCCCAATTCACAATTGCAGACACCTTCTCAGGATTCACGGCAATGCCCTTGGCAGAGATGATATGACCAAGATAAAGAACCTCATCGAGCCAAAATTCGCACTTGGAGAACTTGGCGTAGAACTTGTGTCCCCTCAACTTATCGAGTACCAAACGCAAGTGCTTGGCATGATCTTCCGTGTTCTTCGAGAAAACCAGAATGTCGTCGAGATAGACCAAAACGAAGTCATTGGTGTAGGCGTTGAAGATGAAGTTCATCATGCGAGAGAACGTCGGAGGAGCGTTGACGAGGCCAAAAGACATGACAGTGTATTCGTATGAACCATAGCTTGTCCTGAAAGCCGTCTTGGGAATATCTTGCTCACGGATTCGAATCTGATGATAACCCATACGGAGATCAAGCTTGGAGAATACTTGGGCACCTTTGAGTTGTTCGAACAGCTCGTTGATGTTGGGAAGTGGGTATTTGTTCTTGATGGTCTTCTTGTTCAATGGACGGTAATCAACACAAAGTCGGTCCGTTCCATCCTTCTTCTTCACAAAAAGAACACCACAACCCCACGAAGAAGAACTAGGCCGGATGAGACCCATTCACTCTTGAATATCGAGTTGCTTCTTCAGCTCCTTCAACTCTTCAGGTCCGAGCTTGTAAGGACGCTTGCACACAGGTTCCGTGCCGGGCTCAAGATCAATAACGAATTCAACTGGCCGGTGCGGAGGCATTCCTGGAAGCTCTTCTGGAAAGACATCTTGATATTCGCAAACGACTGGAATCTGCGAGATAGCATCGAGTTCACCCTTCTCATTGAGAGAAAATAGACGAATAGTATCATCACGAGCGGCAAAGACAATTACATCCTCAGACGAATGAGTCAATTGAATCTGCCTGGCTGCACAATCAAGATGTGCCTTGTGCTTAGAAAGCCAATCCATCCCGAGAATAAGATCAATATCCAAGTTGCCAAGAACCATAGGAGAAGAAAGGAACTTGTAGTCGCCCAAGGTGATAGTAACCTCCGGAGCCATCATTTTAGTGTTCATGAACAAACTCGGAGAAGAAACCGCTATCGGCTTAGGCAAATCAATAGTATGCACATCATGCATGGATGCAAAAGGCTTCGATAAAAATGATAAAGATGCACCAGTGTCAAAAAGAACTCTTGCGGGAATGTCATTAACAGGAAGGTTACCCATGATCACATCTGGTGAGTCCTCTGCCTGAGATGCATTCAGCAAGTTGACCTTGGCGGACTTGGTGTTATGCTTGACCATAGTTGTACTTGCCAATCTGACAGGAGGAGGAGGAGGGATACGCCTCTGATTGAGACACTTGTTCGCATAGTGACCCTTCTGTTGGCACTTGTTGCACGTGACCTTTGAAAGCGGACGGTGGTACGGAGCACTCGATCTTGGAGCTTGAGACGAAGTCTTGTTCTGAAAGCCAGGGTTGGGTGGGTGGGAAGATCCACTGCCACCTTTGCTCTTCTGCTGATACGGCTGACGAAACAGAGGAGGAGGAAGCCAATACTTCTGCTGCTTGGCCACTTGAGTAGAGGAAGAAGGAGTAGCATCTCTGACTCGCTTCTTGGAAGCATCACACCTCAGTTGAGCGGCCTCTTACTTCAATGCCATGTTGTAGAACTCATCGTACCTCAAGGGCTCAAAGAGGACAAGAGCTAGTTGAATTTCTTCTCTGAGACCACCCCTGAACTAGTATATCATGCTCTTCTCATCAGGGACGTCCTGCTTAGCAAAGCGGGCGAGCTTCTGAAACAACTTTTTGTAGTCATAGACAGACAAAGAGCCTTGCTTCAGGTTGCGGAATTCCTCACGCTTGCTTTCAACTACACTCTGAGGAATATGGTGAGCTCTGAAATCTTGACGGAATTCATCCCAAGTAATTACACGTCCACCTCTGGAATCCTTGTACTGCTGGAACCATTCTGCAGCTTGATCTTTGAGTTGAAAGGAAGCGAACTTGACAAAGTCCTCAGGCCTGACGTTACTGCACTCGAAATGCTTGCACAGATCCACGAGCCAATCATCAGCATCGGTTGCCTCAACACAATTGCTGAAAGTCTTTGGCCCATTAGCAAGGAACTGGTTGAGTGTAGCAAAGTGATTTTGATTGTTGCCCTGGTTCCCTTGGTTGCCTTGATTGCGCTCTTGGAGAATTTGCATGATCAACTATGTGTTTGCATTGGTTGCGGCCATCACAGCTTGCCATGCCTCCGGAGGAGGTGGAGGTGGTGGCGGATCAGGATTCGGACTCGTGCGCGTTGGAGGAGCCATCCTGAAGAGGTTGACATCCATTAGCCCATTGATAGATAAATATTGAAGCTAAATCCAACGGAATGAAAATTGCAACATATAGTCTTCACATCCGAACAAAATGAATGAATGCATTCCTCTTGAAATGGTCACATATCCATAAATTGAGAAGCCACTTAGAATTTAGGTAGAGAAATAAATCAACAAGGTACGGATCAAGAACGAATACTTGGTAAGAAATCCCAATCTCAAACGAAATATCCGTGGAAGAAGAACTAGAGCTATGAGAATTCCCACCTATGAAACTCCCGAACCTTTCCGGTTATGCAATCAGGTGTTGGGGATACAGGGGAAGCATAATATCTCACCCAAATCTAGCAAATCCTACATCCAGCTGTATCCATCCTTCAACACATAACCGAGAAAAACTTCAGAAACCATCTACCTCAACCTTCGAAAAGCATCCGTTATACAAGTTATGGCGATACTCCCGGACTCCCGCCCCAGTACTGGGTGGCGTCAAGATTATCTCACCAACGAACTGCATAAAAGAGATTTTCGATGTCGGCGTACTAAACTCAGGTATTCCAGAACTGCAATGATAAAATTATGACGACAACACCTCAGAGCTCAACTCCCCGGGACACTTCCACAGAACCCCTGACAGGAGGCACCAAGACAATGTTCTCGTCTTAAAACCATCGGAACGATTCCAAGATACCAGCGTGATCCTAAATTTTTTTAGTGAAATTTGAGAAGAGAAGAGTCAAAACTCTACGTCAGGATGCCTTACCAGAGCGATGAGGAGACTGGGAAGTAAAAAGAATTCCTAAATTCTCCGATATATAATTCCTAAATGACTCAAAACATTTATCTAAACACAACTCGGCCGCTAAAAACGATCAAGCAATGGGGCTCCTAAGGTCGGGGAAGGCTCTGATTACCAACTTGTGACACCCTCGATGCGACTATATCTCCCACGTGTCGAGGCACGACTTAGAGGCATAATCGCATTGAAGGCATATGTCGCAAGTTAGGCAATCTTCACAACATCCCATGTAATATAGATAATAAAAGGGGAGATAACATAGTTGGCTTACACTCGCGACGTCAATCAAGTACATAAATAACATTACATCATTCAAACACTCATGGCCCGTCTACGGCGCCAAAATAAAAGATAACCCAACATGCGACACGGTCCCGATCACCCCCCAACTGGGCACCACTACTGATCATCAGGAAAGGAAACATAGTATCGTTGAGAGTCCTCGTCGAGCTCCCACTTAAGCTCAAGCGCGTCACCTGGAGCGGAATCATCAGGCCCTGCATCTGGTGTAATAGTAATCTGTGAGCCACAGGGACTCAGCAATCTCGCACACTCGCGTTCAAGACTAATTAAGCTTATAGGTAATGCAAGGTAAAATATGTGGAGCTGCAGCAAGCGACTAGCATATATGGTGTCTACCCTGTTCGCAAAAGAGAGCGGGAAGAGGAGGCAAAGCGCGAGCGAGAAACTAGAGAGCAACCTGCGCAAACATTACTCCAACACCGTGTCCACTTCCTGGACTCTACCGAGAAGAGGCCATCACGGTAACACACTCAGTTGATTCATTTTAATTAAGTTAAGGTTCAAGTTATCTACAACCAGACATTAACAAATTCCCATATGCCCATAACCGCGGGCACGGCTTTCGAAAGTTCAAATCCCTACAGGGGAGTCCCAACTTAGCCCATGACAAGCTCTCACGGTCAACGAAGGAATAGACCTCCTCCCGAGATGTTCCGATCAGACTCGATACCTCGGTTCTTCAAGACACTTCGATAGGTTAAAACAAGACCAGCAACACCACCCAGATGTGCCGACAAATCCCGATAGGAGCTGCACATATCTCGTTCTCAGGGCACATCGGATGAGCAAGATGTCGGGTAGGCCAGCCCAGAGTTGCCCCTGGTAGCCCCGGACATCGCTCGGTTGGACCAACACTCGGAGGAGCACTGGCCCGGGGGGGGGGGCTAAAATAAGATGACCCTCGGGCTCTGGAAACCCAAGGGAAAAGAGGCTAGGTGGCAAATGGTAAAACCAAGGTTGGGCATTGCTGGAAAAGCTTTAATCAAGGCGAACTATCAAGGGGTTCCCATTATAACCCAACCGCATAAGGAACGCAAAATCCGGGAACATAACACCGATATGACGGAAACTAGGGCGGCAATAGTGGAACAAAACACTAGGCGAGGGGCCGAGCCTTCCACCCTTTACCAAGTATATAGATGCATTAAGATAACAAGATAAAATAATGATATCCCAACAAGTAAATAATGTTCCAACAAGGAACGGTCTCCAATCTTCACCTGCAACTAGCAATGCTATAAGAGGGGCTGAGCAAAGCGGTAACATAGACAATCAACGATTTGCTAGGACATGGTGGGTTAGAGGTTTGACATAGCAATTTGGGAGGCTTGAAAGCAAGTGGTAGGCATCGTAGCATTGGCATAGCAAAAGAGCGAGCAATCTAGCATAGCAAAGATAGTAGTGATTTCGAGGGTATGATCATCTTGCCTGCAAACTTGTCAGAGTTGACTGGATCCTCGTTAGCGAACTCGTCTCCCGGATCTACCCAAACAAGACAAACAAGCAACAAGGACACAATCAACCACGTGCAAGGCTCAAACAATATGATGCAAAGATGATATGCTATGTGGGATGCGATGCGGGATGCATATGCAAGATTTGACAAGGGATGCATGAACCTGGACTCAACATGGAAATCCAAGTGTGCCACTGCAAAGACGAGATGAAAACACTTGAAAACGATATAAAGAACGCCGGAATCGGAGCTACGGTTTGGAAATGGCAAGCAATTCAAATATGACCACGTTCTGCGATTTACAGGAAGTAGTCATCTAAATGCAATAAGATGAACATGCTACAACACTCAAACATGGCATAAAAATACGGCCAATTCATCCATTAACAGGTTCAAACAAGCATGGCAAAAATGCATATGGTAAACAGATCTCAGACTTACTGAAATTAACACTTGTCTGGAATTTCAGATCAGATAGCACACTTTGGAGCAACAAAACTATATGCTACAGGACCTGAACATGGAAAATTAAAGCATGGAATGGAGCTACTCAAAGACAAAAGTCCCTTAGTGACCTTGAGCCAAAAGGGATCAGAAAATACAATTGCAAGCATGTGAACATGGCAAAAACATAATCAGTTCTCAGACTTAGTGAAAACTGGAGCATGCTGAAAACAGATATCAAGTAGGCATGGTTACGAGCTCGATGCACTCACTACGGAGCAAGTCATGATAATCTAAGCATACACCCATCAAGAATACAAAAAATGTAAGCTAAAATAGAAAGAACAATAACATAGCATGCACGGATCAACTACAACATCATCGGCAAAATCGCTAACAAGTAGACAATCTGCCCAGATTCATGAAGTAGCAAAAGTAGAGCTTGATTGACTCAAGCTAGGGTGCTCCATAATTGCAAACAAAGACATGGATGGATAGAGCACTACAATATTAACAAAACATCCTTATTGATCATCCTCAAAAGAGGCATGGATCACTAGGAAACAACATGAACATATGGCAACATGAGATAAACAGATTAAGGACTTAGTGGGAATGCTAAGTCCCTAAAATCAGCATTGCCAAGTGCCTCACTTTGCAAGCTCGTGCTAGTCACCACACACATCACAAAAATACATGGGTTGCACCTCTGGAAAGATGGAAAAACATATAACAAAACTCATGTAGAGCTCCAGGACATATCATGCACACAATAATCATGGCAAAAATGACAAATATCTAAATGGAGTAGCAGATCTGACAATTATCTCAAGTAGCCCTCTTCTAACAGCATTTCGGGCATCAAGATGAACTCAAATGAAAATGATGAAATGGAATGAAATGATGTACTCTCTGAGGCGAACATTTTGATATGCTATATGCCCAAAACGGAGCTACGGATGAGGAGTTACGATGCAATAAACATGCAAAAAAATATGCAGAAAAGGGACTTAGGCGAAATCGACCTAGGGTTTACTGTAGCTGGATCTGGATCCGATCCGGAGGCACGCGAACCGAGGCGGCCGGATCCTCTCGCCAGAGAAGAGGGGTGGTGGCCAGAGCTGTCGGGGAAGCCGGATCCGGTGAGATCTCCGGCAAGGCGACGCGAAGGAGTCCGGGACGGCGCGCTCGGGCCCCCTGGCGGCGGCGCTTGGCGTAGGTGGCAGCGGCGGCTGGCGACGTCGGGCGGTGGTGACGAGGAGGCGCGGCGGTCGGCGACGAGCTCGGACAGCGGCGCGGCGAAGGGAAGGCGGTGGCGCGGCTTGCCGGCTCGGGCAGGGAAGGAGCCGGCGCAGGGAGGCGGCGGCCGGGCCCGGGAGGGCCTCCCGCGGGCCGGGCGGGCTGCGGCGGCTAAGGCGGTTGCCAGGCCACGTGGCAGCCTACGAGTGGCTGCGGGCGGCGGCGGAGAGGCGTCCGACGTGGGCGGACATGTCCGGCGCGGCGCGAGGAGGATTTCTAGGGTTAGGGTAGGAAGAGACCCGGGATTTTCGGGGAGAGGCCTTTATACAGGCATAGAGGGAGCTAGGAGAGTCCAAATGAGGTGCGTTTTTTGGCCACGCGATCGTGATCGAACGCTCTAGATGATGGAGAGGGTTTAGGTGGGTTTTGGGCCAACTTGGAGGGGTGTTGGGCTGCAACACACACGAGGCCTTTTCGGTCCCTCGGTTGACCGTTGGAGTATCAAACGAAGTCCAAATGATACGAAACTTGACAGGCGGTCTACCGGTAGTAAACCAAGGTCGCTTGGCAAGTCTCGGTCCAATCCGGAAATGTTTAATCCCCACACACGAAAGAAAGGTAGAAATGACCACCAGAGGAGAACGAAGCGCCGGAATGCAAAACGGACAACGGGGAAAATGCTTGAATGCATGAGATGAACACGTATGCAAATGCAATGCACATGATGACATGATATGATATGCATGACAACGACAACAACACATGGAGACAAAAACCCGAACCCGAGAAAATAAAATAACTTAAGGCCGGAAACGGCAAGAGTTGGAGTACATATTGGGTAAGTTACATCCGGGGTGTTACAATCAGTAGGACTGTTTGGACACCCTGGAGGAGGAGCACGACATGGCAAAAGCCCATTCCGCATTCTATCAACAATAGGCTCGAAGGTATCAAAGCAGAGAAGTACAGGCCAGAACCTATAACGTTGGCGAACTAGTTCTACGCCTGCCGTAGAAGAAAAAGAACAAGCTCAAGCCCAAATGGGAAGGTCCCTTCATTATTGACTAGGTTCTGACCAGCGGAGCATACCATCTGTGGGATGCATCGGATAATCGACTCGAGCCAAACCCATGGAACGCAACCAGACTCCGAAGATTCTGGTCAATAAGGGGAGCCATTATATGCATCGATATGACTTAAGTTTTGGCCAAGCTGGGTTGCCTGGCTCTTGTATTTATGCCCTACGTTCTCGTTAATTCGGCTAGGGCATAAGGGGAGCACCTCTGCGATTGTTACTGCCGGGTCAGCCGGATGTGTACCTCATACTGGGTGAAGCCGAAAGCTAGCGTTCTTAAGAGAATATTCGGTCGGTGAATAAAATATGACTTTTATTTAAATTTGGCACATGCCCCCAGAGGTTTATAGCCTGCGTCTCTTCTCGCAGTCCGGGCATGCACATTAGGGCATGCGTACCCAGGGAAAGGAACCCTTGACGGAACTATTCTACATGGAAGATGTTTCTTACTACCCATGTAATATAACATAGCTAGTTGGGTACTTGTCTATTCAAGCACTTATGACCCCTACGCCTGGTTTCCATGCATAATCCGGTTTTTACATAACCGAGCGGGTATTTGGATACACTCTGGACTATCGGGTCCAGAGGTCGAAGCGAAAAGGTCCGCCATGACAAATGATCTACAATCCATCTAGGGACATTACATATGTCACTTGAAGTACACAGTCACTAAGACTGATTAAATTCTTCTTCTATACCATCCAACATGCTATCTAGCCTACAATCCTGTTGGGAATACTTTGCGGCTAATTCTACTTGATCATACACTAAACTGACGGGGATCTCTTTCCCATCGGGCCCCACAGGTCCGACCTTGGCCATGTGGTTTGGGTCCGCTTTGGTATATCGTGTCTTCACCATGGCCCAGGCTTCCCTCGCACCTTGTTGGCAGGTTGATATCTTCCATAATCGGAAGCGCCGCCACGCTCCCTTGAGCTTCTCTATAAGCTCCCCCATGCCTCCTGGCGGGGACGCGGATGGCCACAAGGCTTGGGCAATGCCATGCATCACCTACCGAACTTACTCGTGCAGTTGTGGGAGCTCTGGTAGAAGATCACCCGATGAACCGGGCATCTCTTTTGCGGGACGACCCGTCAGCATACCTGCAGATATAACTCTGTTACCTGGCTTCTTCGCCGAACTCCTTTAAAAGTTCGTTCAAGCACTTACTAAAAATGTCGCGCCGAAGCCGCTTATTCTCCTTCATGGAGTCCGCAAGCTGGGCTCGGACATCTTTCAGTTCCACGCCCAGCCAGATATTAGCGTCTTGGAGATCATTTTTCTCCTGCCTGACTCGCGTAAGCACGCGCTCGCCAGCATTTAGCTGTCGATCATCATGTGCCGCATTCACCGCCACGGCCTATGGATTCACTCCGGGGTCACCTGCAACATCTATTGTTAGATTTGCATACATACCGCATACTACCTGGTACCCGTATTCTTTGCAATGGAAACAAGTGTTACCAGAGGGACCCTTCTCGGACCCCTTCAACGCGGCAACAGCGGCCCCTAGTTGGGACTTGCACTCGTCTAGCTCTTGAGACAATTGGGAATTCTTCTCTGTAAGAACCTGCACAAATAATGATCCTTAAATCAGTTGCGTCAACTGTTTCAAATCTCAGGGGCTACTGATACATATAATCGTCAGATTTGCTTATGCGTATATCCCTTACATACTGGTCTGTGGCTCTGGCTAGACCACTTTGAGCGGCACGGATGTACGCGTCTCCGGAATTAAAGGAACCAAATGCCTCTGGCGAGAAACAAGCGTCACGGAGTACGGCCCGGCGACGCCTGTGATTCATGGCGCTCTCCACTTCGGAATTCGTAGCGGATAGTCTGTCCGCATCCTCTGTAGGAGGAACATCCGGCGTCTGCCCCACGTTAGCTTCCGCCTCTATGTCTGGCTCTAGAGCCTGACTGGTCGAGGCGTGATCGGCAACCTCTCCGGATATAGTCCGGCGAGCGTTTTTTCTGCTGGGAAACACGGACGTCATTATATTTTTAGAAAGACGACAACCATGGAGTGAGGTTTTGCGTCATACCTCCATGCCGGCGTCTCCGTCCTGACCGCCTTCCTTTTTGGCCTACCCGGCTTCGGTGCCTCTTGTTGGCGAGTTGCTGCGGGTTCGGCACGGCGTCCCGAAGGCCTTCCCTTGTAAAACACCATATGTGTACCGTAGGTGAAGTTCATAAAAGGGGATCCTTTTTGGGAGTTGGGACTTTGATTTTTCTTACGTGCGACGCAGGGAGTAGTCCAGGATAGTCAGCTGTTATGGCCACCATGGCGTCATCACAGCTCAATTGATAGAATTGCCTGTCTATCAGCTCCACGAATATGTCCGGATCCTCCTCGAGTCCGGGATCGAGGGCCCTGTCAGGGTCCTCCGGTTGTGGAGGTGGGCTGTTGACCTCCCTTACAACTTTTCGCAATTCCTGCCGTGAAATGGCAAGGTGAGTACATACGACGAAGAATGTGGGAAGGTTGGGAGTAAAGAGGTACAACTCACCCAGCTTGGAGGGTTGTACATGGAGAATCCATCCCCTGGCTTAATACGGATGAACTCCTCTTCCTCTCCCTTGAACAACTCGAACATAATTTTTGCTAAAGCAGCAGCGGAGTCCGGTCCCTTGCGCCCGCAACGGGTGGCATCATCTTCCCCGTTAAAACACCACAGGGGGTGCCCTCGATATTGAAGTGGCCGCACCCCCCGCATTATGCATATTGACATAACCTCGATTATTGTCAATCCTGATTGAGCCAGCGCTTTAATCCGGTTCATTAGGTAAAGGACATCTTCGTTGTCTTCCTACTGGGGGCTCCGTGGGCACCAGCTTCGGCGTTTCTTCAGAGGAGCATTGTTGAACTCAGGAAGACCCCGCCGAACAGGGTCTGGAAGGCGGACGTCCTCCATGTAAAACCACTCCGAAGGCCAGTCTTTGGACGTCTTCTTCGGAGTACCGGACAGGTATCCGGTCTCGGCGATGCGCCATATTTTGGCTCCGCCCACCTGATAAAGTGACCCCTTCTGTGTGCGGGGCACAAGGCAAAATAGCCTTTTCCACAGCTCGAAATGAGCCTTGCAGCCTAGAAACAGCTCACAAAGGGCAACATAACCGGCGATGTGTAATATGGAAGCAGGGGTGAAATTATGCAGCTAGAGGCCGTAAAACTCCAGGAGCCCCCGGAGGAACGAATGAATTTGAAATCCGAGTCCCCTTAGTAAGTAAGGGACAAGGCATACCTGCTCCCCCTTAGAGGGACTGGGGAAGCTCTCCGCTTGCTCCCCGCCATTATAGGCGGCGAGCCCGGCTTGGACAGGGACCATATACGCTGGAGGGAGAAATCCCTGGGTCTGCAACTCTACTAATCGGCTGTGCAGGACGGAACACTTCTCCCAATCACAGGGCTTAGGGCTACGGGAGCGGGAGGAGGAGCTGCGGTGGCCGGCCATGATGGAATGGATTTTTCCGAGGGCGCTACGATGGATTCTCGCCGTGGGAGGATGGTGTGGATTGGATCTAAGAATCCCCATCCCTTTAATAGACGATTTATTTACATGGCTAGGGGGATGAATGTAAAAATGCCCTAGCTCCTCGCATTCGCTCGACGCGTGGAAGATAGCCCTTATTGGGTGCAGAAGCCAAGAAGTCTAACATTTATGGGAGCCGGACATTACTTAGCAGATATTCAGGATTTGGAGAAGAAACCGCCTTGCAGTGCCGAAGACGATACTGCGCGCCGGACTCATCGTCATTGAAGCCTGGTTCAGGGGCTACTGAGGGAGTCCTGGATTAGGGGGTCTCCGGACAGCCGGACTATATCCTTTGGTCGGACTATTGGACTATGAAGATACAAGATTGAAGACTTCGTCCCGTGTCCGGATGGGACTCTCCTTGGCGTGGAAGGCAAGCTATGCAATATGGATATGTAGATCTCCTCCCTTGTAACCGACTCTGTGTAACCCTAGCCCCCTCCGGTGTCTATATAAACCGGAGGGTTTAGTCCGTAGGACAACATACAATCATACCATAGGCAAGCTTCTAGGGTTTAGCCTCTACGATCTTGTGGTAGATCAACTCTTGTAATACTCATATCATCAAGAACAATCGATCAAGACGTAGGGTATTACCTCCATCAAGAGGGCCCGAACCTGGGTAAACATCGTGTCCCCTACCTCCTGTTACCATCCGCCTTAGACACACAGTTCGGGACCCCCTACCCAAGATCCGCCGGTTTTGACATCGATAGTCGGCCCATACTTTTGATCAGGAGCTCAAGGAGGGGGGTGCGCACTATGTCGCTAGCGCACGACCCGCGTACCAAATAGAAGCTGCCGCTAACACCCCTTAGAAAAGAAAGAAAAGAAAATAGGCTAACATAAGCAGTGGGTTGAACTAGAAGAAAAATTAGGCTGTAACACGAAAAGACCGAGAGGACTTACTAGATAAAATGTCTACAGAGTGACACCATACCATCTTTCTCTCAAAGAAAAAGAATAAGAGAAGAATGTGTCTTTCAGGTTGGCCAGAAGTAGCACTCCCAGATATGCCTATGAACAAAAGCCCTAGGAAACGAGCGCGAGTACACCAAATAGACTAGCAACTCTAACACGGATCTTCAGACCCCCCTAAATATCTGGACATTTCCTTTCATCCAATGGCGGTCATCAAAATTGTTCGGACGTCCGAAATGCCATAAACCAGAATCGAACTAATGGGCAATCTGGAGGAGTCTAAACATCTACTTCCTACACATATGACAAAAGCAGACCCACACAAAACCGAGGCGGAGCCTGCGAATTTGGTCTTCGCCAATGTTTTCATGCCAATGCTCGCCCCTTCCCACTGCCCCCACCATAACCGTCTCCACCCTACCATACCGTTTTGCAGCCCGTCGCCTTGATGAAGCCAATGGTGAAGGAGTAGATAGAGATATTCGTCTTCCTGGTGAAACCAGAGGACTGGGGGTGTTGGCCACCCACAAGGCCTGGTCTGTGGAGCGCTATGCCCGACGAGTGAAGGCGGTGAAAGAAGGCGGAGGAAGCGGCGGCTGGACCTCGTCCGACAAAGCACCCCAACAAAGTGGTGTCGCACAGGCGATCGCCACCATGGTTGCCCTAGTTCAAGGTGCCCTACTACTTCGCCTCCCAGCACCTCGGTCCGACGAGCACGCAGCAATTGCTGGAGCAGTCTGAGTCGTCCTTCATCGGCGGCCATCATGTCCCCTTCACTGTCGGTCTCAAGATTGACTTCCTCTTCGCGAAGTCGTAGTCACCTACGCTGGTTCGCTCGAGGATGCCTACCGTGGAGCCTTCATTTGTCGGTATCACTCACTGTTTGCCGGAATGCCTCATGCAAGAGGGATGACATAAGCTGGTGAGGCAATGGTGAATGTTATCCACGACAGATGTGGCCACAAAGATGGACAAGTGGAGGACTCCCAGACGGAGGAACAACCGCAGGCGGACGCCCAACGGATGTGCACCCAGAAGGCATAGTTGAAGTTGTAGGACCGAAAAAAGAAGAGGGTATAATATTTCACCTCAAAGGAGGATGAATTATTGTGTGAGGCATGGTTGTCATGTAGTATCAATGCGTTCCAAGGCAGGGAGCAAAGGGGCACGGTGTGTTTGGAAAAGTGCGCATGATTCATTTCACACATGAAAATGAACCGTGATCGCGTGATCGCAATTCAAAGTTGCTAAGCCACTAATAGTACACCATTCAAGGGCACGTCAACAAGTATTGTGGGGCGTACAAACAAATACAATACTTGTAGCCAAGTGGCAAGTTAATCAATGACCTCGCATGTTTTTTGGCTTGTTTCTCTATGTGCTAGTCATTTCATTGATTTGCTAAATGTTGCAACTTATCGACCATCCATTGTTTTGCTTTGATAGTCACACGTACGTGCACATTATACTACAAGACAGAGAAGAAGCACTCCATCTTTATAGATTGTTGATTGAAGTGGAATAGCCAAAGCAAGTGGCTCGAGGCTATTGTCATTTGTCAATACCGTCAAGACCGCCACATCCAATGAAGATGAAGGCGGTGATCCAACTGTTGCAACACAAGAAAGGCTTGCTCTGGCCAAGAAGGTGATTAGGAACCGAGGAGAAAGTGGGATGAGAAGGAGAAGTGAGAAGGGGCAGCGGTCAAGATGACCAAAGAGTTTGATGATGTTATGTCAAAGGAGGCATGTGTCAAACGGCATGAGATGAATGAGTTGAAGACTGATAAGAGGTTTAGCAAAATTAATGAAGATGCAAGACTAGAAGCCCAAGCTCGAAAACGATATTATGAATAAACTATTATGCCAAGGGATATATATGCCCTAGCTGCCCGACCTCTTATGGAAAAGAAGCACTTCACAGTTCATCCATACTTACATTTGTATAGCCATGCTGCGATCAATAGCTCCATCTGAAACAATAGTTTGAGGAGCTCATCAGTTAAAACTCGTTGATAATTTACTAGCAAAAGGGCCCGTGCGTTGCGACGGGACAAAAATAATCGTAATCTCCAATGGCCATGATTACATTTTGCTGCATCACCAAGATACACTATCACTCTCAATTTTGCGAAGTCATGAACATTTTTTTGAACTCGTGAACATTTTTCAAATTCATGAACACTTTTACAAATTTTCTAACATTTTCTAAGATCAAGAATATTTTTTGAATTCATGAACATATTATACTATTTGCAAACATTTTTTTAACAATTTTCTTGAATTGGTGAACATTTCTAGAATGGACGAACATTGTTTCGGAAAATAGTGGAAGAATTTTCGAAATCCATGAACATATTTTTTATTTAACAAACATTTTTTGAAACGATGGTCTTTTTTTGAATCAGCGAACATTCTATGAATGAATAAACTATTGTATAAGTCACGAATTGTTTTTGAATTTTTAAGATATTCTTCCATTCATGCACATTTTTTGAATTGGTGAAATTTTGTTAAATTTCATTAACATTTTTTAGTAGACAAACCTTTTGAAAAATCATGAACATTTTTTATTTCCCGAAATTTGTTTTCAAAATTTTGAACATTTTTTGAATAAGCACATATTTTTATAAAATTGCGAACGTTTTTTGAGTCCACAAATATTTTATGATTATGTAACCATTTTACTTCAAAATTCTTATTTATTAAAATTTTGGAAATTTTTTAAGTCCCAAATAAAATAGAAAAGAAAAATAAAAAAAATGAAATTTAAAAAATAACCCGCCCCGACATGGGTCAGCCCAAACAGGCGTGCTGCGTCTTCTCATAGCTCGCTGAGCGTGGTATAGAAGGTTCCTACTGTATGGCCGGCCCGAGCAGGGGATTTCTCTATGTGAAATGTTTTTTTATTAGGTGGCATTGGTGGGTAATATTTCATAACTTTCGGAGCAATTTCCGTGACTGCCACAGGAAATAATACTCCTTTATTATTAGGTATAGATATAGTCTGACGGTGTCTGCTAAGAGGCTCCCATCACAAATCCAAATATCCACGACATATCCTATCATATATCCAAATATTGGAATACCGGTGATAAAAGAGGCGAGATTGCCACATATACCATATTTAGGTTCAGACCAAAACAGTGGATCAGCCCACCATCGCCCACCGCGCGGGCGACACGGGCGGCGGCGGCGCCGCCCCCCTCTCGCCCCCTCAGCCCCTTCTCTCCCACATGCCACCATACTGAACCGCATGGGAAAAGCCCTTGCGGTGGTTGGTGGCGGCGGGCCCTCGCGCACTCGGGTCGACTCCGGTGCTCTTCGACGGGATGGCGCGAAACAAGCGACGCGGCGTGGAGGCGGATCAGCGTGGCTCTACAGCACGGATCGACACCAGGCTGATTAGCGCAGCTTCGGCGACGCGGATCAGTGCAAGGCGGATCAATGCTTCCTGCGGCGTGGGTCATCCTTCATGTGTTACGATGGTGCGGCGGCGGGGACATCTGCGCTCTTGCTAGCCCTATCCAGACAGTGGTTCATCCCCTCCCCCCCCCCCCCCCCCGTGGTGCTTGTTTTGGTGGTGCCCACTGTCGCGGGCGCCAAGGCCGCATGCTCCATTGATCTGATTTAGGTTAGCGTTGTGTGATGGGTTTGGCTCGCTTTGGCCGTAGTCGAAATCTCTAAAGATGGTGATTCGATGCACACGATGCTGGATGGAGGTTCGTCGAGCAGATTCGGGTGAAAACCCCCTGCTCTCATCTAGTTGCCAAGGCTGGCGATGGCGGCATTCTTTTGCATCGTCCCCTTCTTGAACGCGTCGCCGTGGAGAAGCTCTAGACCTCTATCTGCTATCTCTGGGGGATACCCTAGATCCGCCGATTAGATGACGACGTCGCTTGTGTGTCGCTCCCCCTTGGAGACGTCATTCTTGGAGGTGTGCATTTGCTCGAGGGACTAGTGGACGGTTTCTGCGGCGGAGGTACATTTCATGTGATGCATCGACGATGTGGAGTCTCAGTGGCGTGGCGCAGCAGGGTCTCGGTGACGGATGTGTGATGATGGACGCTAGGGAGGTGGCATTGCATGGCGCCGTGGAGGCCTCCACGGCAGGCCTGGCAAGGACGATGCGCCAGTACCTGCTCTAAAGATGGATCGGTGGAAGATGGTGGCGGTGGCCTCTGCAGCATGCGCATGCGGTGACCACTGCGAGTGCGCCGGACCGGTGTGTGCACCAGACCCGACAATGCGGCTTGGTTGGGCCTCCGACTTTAGATGTTGGTCTTTGGTGTGAGGTCTGGGTATGCGGCTCAGACAATCTACACCTCTTCATCAAGTTGATAGGAGTAGCCATAGATGTTGCCGAGATGGTGGCTTTAGACTTATTGATGTATTACTTTATAAGTCTTAATGAATAATAATTTATGAGAATGGTTGCATGCATCGCCTTGAAGCAAAGGCTGGGGTCATCGTCCTTAAAAAAAACATTTCTCCTTTTCGAAGAAAACATATTGAAATATCTGATATGTGGCACAGCACGGTAGCCAAAGTAGTAATACTACATTACCTTTCTCGCTGCAACTACCACGAATTGGCTAGGGTACTACTGTCCGGAGCCGATCGACTTACTTGATTGGCGCCATCACAATATAACTAACCCCTAATTAACTTTGCACAAATTAGCACATAATCCCTTTAAATGGAGCAACAAAAGGCTCAGCAATATTCCCATTTGATACTGTCCTCTTAATATAATATAATCAAATATTTCCTATGTAAACTAATACTATAAGACATTTTAGATCAGTAGGTACGTGTAGATTAATGATCTTGCAATGCAGCAGTTCCACGGTCACGGGTCATAACGGAATAAAAGCGACATGCATACTCGCAGCCGGACATTTTAGTGTGAGACATGCCAAACTTTCTATTGACACATGGATGGCCAGAGTTCCAACCCTTTATCTTTAGTTTAATTATTAGTACTTGCTTTAACTAAGTACTATCATCATATGTCTAAAGTAACAAAAGTATGTACACATGCTAGAGCTAACACATTAACCTACGGAAGAATGGGGGCCAACCAGCATGGCCACATGGCACACATGCTGGTTGGCCGTGGCAAGAAACTTTTTGATCTTTTTTTGAAAGATGAAATTAAGAATTTTTTTGATTTTTTCGAAAGATGAAATTGAGATCTTCTTTTCTTTTGAGGAAAGTTTTTTTGGAGAATACTTTTGAAAAATGAAAGTGAGACTTTTATTTCTTTTTCATTTTAAGAAAGATTTTTTTTAGGTTTTTCCTTTTTTAGATGGATGTGATGTTCATGTATTGTGAGAAAGTTTTCTTTTCAATTTTAAAATAAAGTTGAGGTTTTTTCTTTGAGAGGGAGAAATACACGCACAACTTTCTCTCAAGAGGCGCGTAATGGCGGGCCCCAACCACTAGTAAATAATTAGGAGGCAGCATGTAGTTGTTCTCAGGTCAAGAATTGTTGCGTTTAATTTAACGGTTCTTAATTTTTTTCTGCCGTTGGCTAGTGCCTACTTGTATCTTACTCTTGTGTATCACCCAACAATCCATCACACTAACTATTTCAAGTAAGTTGCCTAATAGGTGCCGAGGGCATCTACAACTGGATACACCAAATCTGGCTCTATACTTCATCATCGTACTAGTTCATGCATTAGCTGGCATTCGGGGCAGTGAATTGGCAGCCCTTAAATTTCATTCTCTGCATCCGAACAAATATGTCTTTTTTGACTGGCCCCTCCACTAGGTCAAATGTGAAATACCTCATAGTTCAACCCTTAAAACCATACAAACCACACAAAGGAACCATCCACATACTACATGGATCAACTAAATCTACACTACACTACTCATTGTATGTCCACTATCTTCGTTCTGACCTCTTTGTACATGAGCGGCAGACGCAATTTCGGCTCCATGTTAGTCTCCGCCTCCTCCTCCACATCCAGCTCTTCGAAAAGCGCATCGGTCTCCGCCTGTTCTTGCCGGATGAAGTGCCGGTTGGACTCCACGTACGCCTCATCTTGGATGAACTCCAGGATAGCGGTCTGCTCCGCCATCTCTCCTGCTTGGGTGAGCTCGGACCCCATCAGGGCGTCCTCCATGGTGAAGCCCGCAACTGGCGCCATATCCTCCTTTGGCTCTGATGCCTCCTCCTCCTCTGGATCCACCCCCTCTATGGGCTCTGGCGCGTTCCTCCTCTTCCTCCTCCGGCCCCGGCAAGTCCAAATGCAGGCCAGCTGCGATTCAGGCGGCGCACCTTGCTCGGATGTCCTCCTGCATCTGGAAGCGGCACTCCTGCATTAGCATAGCGTAAGTGGTCTTCGTCTGTCGGGCCATGGCGAAGGCGGACAACAAGGGAAGAGGGAGGCGAAGACAGAGAGAAATGGATGGGCTCCGGCTGGCAGCATGGAGACGAAAGAAGAGGCTGGGGGACGCCATCTAACTTAAATAGGCAGACTTTAACCTCAGGTGGCGAGCCAGAGCGGCGTCACGTGGTGTTCACACCCCCACCGGAGGAGACACCCGTCGGCCCATTGAGTTTCTAGGCGAATTCATGTGGGACCCGCCCATCAGCCCAACGTGGTGGACACGCCCGGTCATCCACGGGCCTCCAACATCCGCCGCATATTTGGTTTGGATATGACGGATGCGGGTCAGCCCGAGCGATGTCGGTTTGAGGCGCCCGTGTTGGTTGGTTTTGACTGGTCAGTGCCAGAAAACCCGCCCGTGCGTTTAAGACCGGTTTGAGGTGCCCGATTATAGATGCTCTAAGATTATATACATAGGTTGTTTTTTTCTTCTTAAAGAAGGTTGTGATGCAGACAACCATTTTTATTAATTATTAAGCAAAGTACAAAACAAAGACAATTACAGCTGATCCATTACCAAGAGATGAATAAAACATGTATGACTAAGTAATCTTCTCCCATAACAACACCTTCAGGAAGGGTTACACGATCTCGTGTTGCCGATGGCATGTCCAGATTATGGCCAGGACAAGGATTTCCATTCTGATTGCTGAGACCAACCAATGAAGATTAGTATGTCAACCATAGTTTTAAAAAGTGGACTGGAAGCCAGTCGAACCAAAAAAACGGGAACCGATGATCCCACCGGTTTTTAAAGCACAACGGACCATCCTCCAACTAGACCGCTGGGAACCGGTCAGACAGGGTGGTTTTATGTGAAATCAGCTAATAAACCAGGCAATCATACCGGTGTGGAGTGAAACTCAGAAAAATATTGTTAGGAGCAGCGGGATTTGATCCCAGGTCATTGGCCTCGGCCTACTTACCACCTCAGCTATGCTTCTTTGTTGTAACGTATCACGAAGCAAAAGGAATAACATATGACCAGACGTCCACTCGAATATCATTCGTGTGAGTATAGGGGTCAATATGGATGTCTACAATTCTGCTATTGACCATTGAGCGAAAGGTGCTTTCGTACATGTCTATATTTCATCGAATCTATAGGATCACACGCTTAAGGGTTTACTATCTGTTGAGTTCTATTGGACTTAGGCATATGAGAAATTATTACTGAAAAAGTTTTGTGAGTAAAAGAAATAGTTTCGGGAGAAACCAAAAGCTTTTCGGGGTTAACGGGAGGGTTTCAGGGAATATTGGGTAATACCGGATAGGTGGAAAATATGTCCAAGGACCTAATATAAATATACGAGGGCTCCGGTAATTATAGGGAGATGACACGTCTCCAATATATCTATAATTTTTATTATTTCATGCTATTATATTATCAATTTTAGATGGTTTATATGTAATCTTATATCATTTTTGGGAACTAACCTATTAACCCAGTGCCTAGTGCCAGTTGTTGTCTTCTGCATGCTTTTGGTTTTTCAAGAAATCAATACCAAATGAAGTTCAAACACAATAAAACTTTACGATGATTTTTTCTGGACTAGAAGGGACCCTAGGAGCCTCGGGACGAGACCAGGGGAGCTACGAGAGAGCCACAAGCTCACCACACGTGCCCAGGTGGGGCGCCCCCTGAGCTTGTGGGACCCACGATCTATCTTTGACCTAATTCCAACTCCATAAATTCACATAAATCATGAAACCAACAGAGAGCCACTGAAAACACTTTTTCCTCCTCCGCAGGCTTCTGTACTTCCGTGATCCCATCTGGAGGCCTTTTCTGGTACTCTGCTGGAGGGGGAATCAATCACAGAGGGCTTCCACATTAACCTTGCTGCCCTCCAATGCTGGGTGAGTAGTTTACCACAGACCTACAGGTCCATATCTAGTAACTAGATGGCTTATTCTCTCTCTTTGATCTTCAATACAAAGTTCTCCATGACCTCCATGGAGTTCTATCTAATGTAATCTTCTTTTGTGATGTGTTTGTTGGGATCCGATGAATTGTTGGTTTATGATCAGATTATTCATTGAAAGTAATTGAGTCTTTGTTGTTGTTGCCATTAAGGATAAAACCATGAGGTTTATTCATATTACTTGAGTTTACTTTGTCTACATCATGTCATCTTGCTTAAGGCGTTACTCCAGTCTTTATGAAATTAATACTCTAGATGCATGCTGGATAGCAGTCGATGTGTGGAGTAATAGTAGTAGATGCAGGCAGGAGTTGGTCTACTTGTCTCGGATATGATGCATATATACATGATCATTGCCTTGGATATAATCATGATTATTCGCTTTCCTATCAATTGCCCAGCAATAATTTGCTTACCCACCGTATGATATGTTCAAGAGAGAAGTCTCTAGTGAAAACTATGCTCCTCGGGTCTATCCTTATCATATATTAAAATCCAAAACTACCTTGCTGTAATTTTATTTACTTCATTTTTTTGTATTTGTATTTATCTAGCTATCACTACGAGATTTGATCCTTGCAATTAACCGCCAAGGGATTGACAACCCCTTGTTTGTGTTGGGTGCAAGTATTTGTTATTTTGTGTGTTGGTACTGCTAACGAGGTGTTGTTTGGTTCTCCTACTGGATTGATACCCTTAGTTCTTAATTGAGGGGAATACTTATCTCTATTGTACTGCATCATCCTCTCCTCTTTGAGGAAATCCCAACGCATCTCACAAGTAGCAACACTTTTCCATTGCTTTGCTTCCGGCTGGATCCCTAACCGTTTTGGGGAAGGAGGCACTTCCTCATGTCAACGATCCGCCTGAACATCTAGTAGCTCGTTTATGTCTCCTTGGCTACGTACATGACATGAGTTTTGTCTAGTTTCTCCATCCAGGCCGAGTGCCAAACACGCTTGCCCTTGTTGTAGGAATCCTTCATGTCTCTGTAGTAGGGGTCGATGATGGCCTCGGCGAGGTGAACCATCTCACGCGTCTTGCTGCCCCAGATCTTGTATTGGCCCCGGATGTCGACAAGGTTCTAGCAGGTGATGTCCGAATTCTTGAGCACCTTTACATCATTGGCGATCTCCACCGCATCGAACATGTAGTGGGGGCTATTGACAAACCTAGCAAAACGCTCACAACACCTTGTGGCCAGGCAGTAGAGGTAGAGGAGGACACGATTGTGCATGCAAATCTAGGCGACGACGACCTTGTGACGAGACCCAGCATAAGCGCGGGTGTACTCGAGGTAGAACCCGACCACCTTGTACTTCTTCGCAGAAAGCAACAACTCCATGGTCTGGATAGAGTTCTCCACCTAGATCGGTTGTTGGTGTACACCACCGAGAGCTCCATGAACCTTCTGTGGGTGTCCAGTACGACATGCATGGTGAACTCTCGCTCGAAGCGCCGTTGGAGCCGGGCGGGATACCCTCTAAGAATTTGTCGTCGTGGGTGTGCTTCTTGCAATACCGGGACACGATCAAAAGGTTGAGGAGACACAAGGGTTAAATGGACGCTGTAATAAATGGGGGGGGGCTGGCCTGTAATCTGTAACATCCCAAATTTTCAATTTGGAATGTTATACATTAGATCATCATTGCATATCATATTTTATTGCATTTTGGTTAATCCTAGAAATTCTACGCAACTCAAGGACCCTCGGGGAGAGTTGGGAATTTCGTTATTTTCATTTTTGAGTTTTCTCAAATTTTGAAAATAGGATCATTTGATTTTATTTATTTTATCCTCAATTATTTCTATCACAAAAATATGAGAGAGGGAATAAAATGACTTTCCCAAAACAAAGAAATATTGAGGATTTAATAATAAAATCAAATAAGATTTTATTTTGGTTTTATTTGCTATTTTATTTGAATTTAGGAAAAATGCGCGTTTTTCAAAATTGCATTTAGGCCCCAAATAAATGTTCATCCTGTGCGGCTTGATTTTAGAAGCCGGGGAAAATTTATTTCAGGATTTTTGGAGTCCGTTTAGTATTTCTTTTGTTTGTTTTTCTGCGCGTAATTATTTAAAAAACGAACCGACTTCGGGCCGGGATCGACCAGGACTCCTCCGGCCGGGCCCTTTATATAGCGCCGCCCCGGGGCACTTTTAACCCAAGCCGCCGCGCCCCAAACCCTAGCCCGCGCCGCGCCAAGTCGCCACCGGACCCGCCCGCCGAGGTTGACCGCCGCCGCCGTTTTTTTAGAAAACAGTTGGTTTTCGCCGGTTTTCGTTCGTTTTTTTTAGTTTCCGTTTTTTATTAGATTGGTTTTTTTCCGGTTTAGGTTAATTAGCGAGCGTTCGCTCGTTCGTTCGTTTTAACGAACGCGTTCATCGTTTAGATCCGGATAACGAACGTTCGTTCGTTAATCTGTTCGTCGTTTTCCTTTTTTCGGATTATTGCGCGATTATTTCTGATCGCGATTTCTGATCTGATTTTCGATCTAGTATAACTTTTCGCTCGTTTATCGGAATCAGGCGATTCAAGCGCCTGGAGTTCGTCTCGAAACTCTCTTTCCGTTTAACCAACTCAAACAAGTTTTTGCCTCTGTAAAATTTGACTTAGATCCAGATTAGTAAATGGAGCTTGTTTCTTTCGCCGTTTGACTTTCGTTGCTTCGTTCGATTTGATTCTTTTTGCCAACCGGAGTTATTAAGTTGAACTTTCTGGTTAGATCTCTTATTTGAGTTTTACCTGTGCATTAGTTGAGTACTTATTGTATGCTTGTTTGTTTGTGATAGAGTACCCGGAGTGCGCCGCTTGCTACTTCGAATCGCTAGGTTTCGCGGATCATCAGCAAGGCAAGTAACACATTGATCATACCTCCTACTACCCAGTTTTATTGCATTAGATCAATCCTCACATATTGCATGATTAGGATCCAATTAAATTGTGGGTTTTGGGAAGTAGATGAGGTAGTACCTATTACCTGTTTCGTTATCAAACCTTTGGGAGTTACTTCTACGTTTGCTTATATTGCTATGCTATGCTAGTAGACGTGGATTGGGTGAGTGTTTCCATGACAGATGTGAGATTATTAAATTAATGGTTTATCTAAGGTGGCAACTTAAACACACATCTGGGTGGATTGAGGCACCTGGGTATTCCAGCGATTTCCTGTTTTTTTTGGACCGCCACCCAGGCTCAAAGGGATCATGAGATTATTCATACTAGAAACTTCCGTGTGCAGCCACAAGCTACTATGGCTCTAGCATAGTTGAATAAGTCGTGTGAACTCTTACAATGGTAGACTAGCAGATATAGGGGAAAATAGGTGTAACGGTCTACCCGTTCATAAGGTGCTAGCACTTCTGAAAGACTATGTCTCGGTCATCCATTTCTCAAACACCATGTAGTGCGAGAGTCCCAACGGAGGAGATCGAGTCTTGTGGGGAAAAGTGCGCAAACCTCCGCAGAGTATATAAACTAATCATGGTTAGCCGTGTCCCCAGTTATGGACAACTTGAGTATCTAGTACTTGGATTATCATGTGAATCTCATCATGTTACTCTAATTAATATTGTTGGGATTTTAATGATGATGTTTAATTGGGATTGAGAGGGTGTGTACACTCTCAATGTTTAACAACTACCATGATAGTTAAATAAAATTTATTCCTTTGCAGTAGGGAAAAATTGGCTTTACGCAAAACTGTAACCATAGAGCTTTCCACCAGCCAAATATGCATGTAGTATAACATTACTCTTTCATTGTTCTCTATGTGTTACTTTGCCAGCATATTCCATGTGCTGACCCATTTCGGGCTGCAACGTTTATGTTGCAGACTTTCCAGACGACGAGTAAGGTGCCTTAGGTCGTGGTTCTATACTCAGTGATGCCGTTGGAGTTGATGGACTCACTTATCTTCCAAGCCTTTCGCTGTTATCGTTATTAGATAGCCTTAAGCCATATTTATTGTAATAAGTTCTCTTTTGAGACACTCGTTGTAATAAGTGTGTGATTGCTACTCTGTTATAAATCCTTCAAGTACTGTGCGGTTTCAGCATTACTGATCCAGGGATGACACTGGAGCACAGAGATTGGACCGTTTGAGGTCTGGTCGCTACAAGATGGTATGAGAGCACACGCTGACTGTAGGACACGACCACTAAGCTAAAGCCCTAGATCACTAATCACTCTTCCCATTCTGACTCCTCATCTTTTCTACTCTTTTAGGATGGCGGATGCAAGGAACAAGTTCACGCAACCGGATGAAGATACACCATTTGGACGTCACTTGAAAGAAGTCGCTATATATCTAAACATCGGAGTACCAAGCTTCACTAGAACCTACAACGCCACCTTACCTGAAGAGGAGTGCTGGATGATTGAAGTTCAAGTTCCAGGAAGGACGTTCATGCCAGTCACTGAACCCAATGAGTTTTCTTTTGATGCACCAACCTGGAGTCTAGGAAAGAGCATGTCAGCTCACATCGCCATGGGACGTATTGGAGAAGTTTACCGCAATGATCTCAAGGATACTATCTACCAGATTTGTGGGCACCGAGATGAGCACTGGGAGATGATCAGTAACAAGAAGGATAGATCAATCGCAGCTTTCATCCAGGAGTTAAACCAGCACATCCGACGTTAGGAGAACCAGATGTGCTCAGATATGATATATCTGAAGAAGGCAAGGACAAGAATCAAGGAACTGGAGGAAGAACTCAAGGCTACACGTGAAGATTATGAAGAGGAAATCGAAGTACTAGTGGAGAAGAATGCGGACCTAACAATGAAGATCGGAATATTTATGGGAGGCCCTACACCAGTAGAAGAAGACGAAGAACCCAAGGAGATTCGCCCGGAAGACTACATCATCATCGACGACACCGACTCAGACCCAGACGATAGCGATGATGACTATGTTGATGAAGCTGGAGCAGATATCATGGAGTCTGCAACCAAAGAATATTTCTAGTAGACCACCCCATTAGTAGTAGTAGTCCACCATGTAAATATAGTAGTCCAAGCACTTTTGCGATAGTTAGACCGATAGTATACCCTTGTTTGATTGAATGAAGTGAATTGTTTGCTTTTGCCTCATGTGCATATGGGTAGTGTTTTCTCTTTAGACCCCTCTCTATTCTTAAATCTCATCTTTTCTAAACCCATTAGATGCCTCCGAGACGTGACCCCGGATTTACCTTCCCACCGGAGCTCACTCAGTTGATCCAGCAGCAAAATATGTTGATGCAGTTGCTAGTCCAGAATCAGAATCAGGGGAACAACAACAACAACCCACCACCACCACCACATGTTGACCACTTAGCCCGTTTTCTTAGGCTGAATCTGCCAGTGTTTTCAAGTAGCACCGAGCCTATAGTAGCAGATGATTGGCTCCGCAAGACAGCTAGGGAGTTGACCACGGCAGGATGCACAGATGCGGAAAAGGTGAAATTTGCCGCACATCAGCTTGACGGACCCGCAGCATCATGGTGGGAGAATTTCACAGCCACTTTCCCTATCGACACTGTCACATGGGACTAGTTTCAACAGGCTTTCCGTACTACCCATGTTTCAGCAGGAGCTATGGCCATGAAGAAGCGTGAGTTTCGCAACTTGCGCCAAGGAGGACAGACAGTTGGCCAGTATGTGGAGGACTTTAGTAAGCTAGCACATTATGCCCCAGATGACGTGGCTACGGATGCAGCTAAGCAGGAGAAGTTTCTGGAAGGACTGAATGATGAGTTGAGCATGCAGTTGATGGTAGCAAGCTTCAACAACTACCAGGAGTTGGTAGATCATGCTCTTATGATTGAAGGGAAGCAGCAGCAAATTGAGAACCGCAAGAGGAAGTATGGACAAGGGAAGTACAATTCTGGAGCTCAGTAGAAGCCTCGTTTTACCCCTAGACCAGGAGGACATTTTCAGCATACCCATGGAGGAGGTAGCTTGCACAATCATAATGGCCCCAAGAATGGTAATGGGAATGGAGGAAGCAACGGCCAGAACCGTACCAACCCATCAACCCCAGCCAAGAGAGACCTGAGCTAAGTCACTTGCTTTAAGTGCCAGAAGACCGGACATTATGCCAATGAATGTCCTGAAGCCCAGAATGGAAATGGCAATGGAAGCTATGGGAAGAAGCCGAACCCTTTCAATAGGGGACAGGTGAACCACGTAAACGTGGAGGAGGTTGAAGAGCAGCCGGATGCAGTAATCGGTAAGTTTTTGGTTAAGTCTTTTACTACAATCGTTCTTTTTGATACTGGTGCATCGCATTCATACATATCAAGGGAATTTGCGGATAAGTATAACCTGCCCACCAAAGTTCTTAGAACACCTATGTTAGTAAGCTCACCAGGAGCGGAGTACATGGCCAACAAAGGATGTTTTCAAGTGCCATTGAGTATAGGTAGGCATGTGTTTCCCTCGGATTTGATCATTTTGGGATCACATGGTTTGGATGTAATTCTGGGTATGGATTGGCTGTCGATGTATGGAGGAAACATCAATTGTGCCAGTAAGTCAATTTTTCTCACCACCCCAGAAGGAAGAAGGATCAAGTATGTATCCCGGCATGTGCCGAAGTGGATTCAAGTAAATTCCCTAACAGGAGTTGTGCAAGAGGAAGTACTAGTGGTAAAGGATTTCCCTGATGTGTTTCCAGAGGAATTGCCAGGCATGCCACAGGATAGAGACATTGAGTTTTTAATTGAGCTTTTGCCAGGCACAGGACCAATATCTAAGATACCATACAGGATGCCCGCAAAAGATTTGGAGGAGATTAAGAAGCAGATTAAGGAGTTACTGGATAAAGGATATAATCGCCCAAGTTCTTCGCCTTGGGGATCGCCAGTACTTCTAGTGGAGAAAAAGGATGGATCGTTAAAGATGGTTGTTGATTATCGAGGATTGAACGAAGTAACAATCAAGAAGAAGTACCCACTACCGATGATCAATGATCTATTTGACCGATTGCAAGGAGCTAAGGTATTTTCCAAGATCGATCTGCGATCAGGATACCATCAGTTGAAGATTCGAGAACAGGATATACCTAAGACGACTTTTACCACCAGGTATGGGCTGTACGAGTACACCGTTATGTCATTTGGACTGACTAATGCACCTGCATATTTTATGAACATGATGAACAAAGTATTTATGGAGTTTTTGGATAAGTTCGTCGTAGTGTTCATTGATGATATTCTGGTTTACTCGAAGAATGAAGAGGAGCATAAGGAGCATTTGCGTTTGGTACTTGAGAAGCTCAGAGAACATTAGTTATATGCCAAGTTTAGAAAATGTGAATTTTGGTTGAAGGAAGTTGGATTCCTCAGACACGTTATATCCGGAGAAGGTATAGCAGTAGATCCCACCAAGGTTGACACTGTGACAAATTGGGAAGCACCAACAATAGTTGGAGAGATCCGGAGTTTTCTGGGACTTGCAGGATACTACCGGAGATTCATTGAAAATTTCTCGAAGATTGCGAAGCCTATGACGGAGTTTTTGAAGAAGGATACCAAGTTCAAATGAACTGAGGAATGTGAGGCCAGTTTCCAGGAGTTGAAGAAACGTTTGGTTACATCACCAGTGTTGATTCTGCCGGATCAGAACAAGGATTATGAGGTGTATTGCGATGCTTCACGTCGAGGACTTGGAGCCGTACTTATGCAGGAAGGAAGAGTTGTTTTGTATGCTTCATGAAAACTTAAGCCGCATGAGTTGAATTATGCCACGCATGATTTGGAGTTAGGAGCCGTAGTGCATGCATTAAAGACTTGGAGACATGTTCTCATTGGAAACCATTGCGAGGTGTACACGGATCACAAGAGTTTGAAGTATATTTTCACGCAGAAGGAGTTGAATCTCAGGCAAAGGAGATGGTTGGAGCTCATCAAGGATTATGATATGAGATTGCATTACCATCCTGGAAAGGCTAACGTAGTAGCTGACGCATTGAGCCGTAAAAGCCATGTCAACACTCTAATGATGGGAGATGTACCAAGGGAGTTAGCCGAGGATCTTCATGAGCTATGTTTGGAGATAGTTCCGAGAGGCTATGTAGCAGCATTGGAGATTCAGTCCACTTTGATGGATAAGATCAAAGAAGCTCAGAAGACTGACAAGGAGGTTGCCTCTATAAAGGAGAAAATGAGCAAAGGAAAAGTTAAAGGATTTCGTGAGGATGAGCACGATACCCTATGGTTTGAAGACCGTGTTTATGTGCCCAATGACTCGGAGATCGGGAAGTTAATTCTGCAGGAAGCCCATGATTCACCATATTCGATTCACCCAGGAAATACCAAGATGTATCTGGATTTGAAGGATACCTTCTGGTGGACCGGAATGAAGAAGGATATTGCGGAGTATGTAGCAGTTTGTGATGTATGTCAGAGAGTAAAGGCAGAGCATCAGAAGCCAGCAGGATTGTTACAGCCATTGCCAATACCCGAATGGAAGTGGGATAAGCTAGGCATGGATTTTATTACGGGATTACCCAGAACTCGTTCAGGCTATGACTCGATTTGGGTTGTAGTCGATCGTTTGACAAAGGTAGCTCATTTCATCCCAGTGAAGACTACCTACACCAGTGCTAAGTTGGCAAAGATATACATGACCAGGATCGTATGCCTGCATGGAGTTCTAAGGAGTATTGTATCAGATAGAGTAACCCAGTTTACCTCAAAGTTCTGGAATCAGTTGCACAAAACTTTGGGTACCAAGCTAGAGTCCAGTACAACTTTCCATCCACAGACAAATGGCTAGACCAAGAGAGTCAACCAGATTTTGGAGGATATGCTGAGAGCTTGTGCACTAGATTACGGATCTAGTTGGGACGACAATTTGCCATATGCGGAGTTCTCTTACAACAACAGTTATCAATCTAGTTTGAAGATGGCCCCTTTTGAAGCCTTGTATGGAAGGAGGTGCAGGACCCCATTGTCGTGGGATGAAGTTGGAGACCGACAGTTGTTTGGACCGGATCTGATTAAGGAGTCTGAACAGAAGGTGAAATTGATTCGCGATAGGCTCAAGGTAGCCCAGTCCAGGCAGAAGAGCTACGCAGATTCAAAATGCAAGGAGACAGTTTACGAAGTCAGAGACCGAGTTTATCTTCGAGTATCTCCACTTCGAGGAGTTAAGCACTTTGGAGTTAAGGGAAAGTTAGCGCCACGTTTTGTAGGACCATACAAGGTTTTGGAGCGTATGGGAGAAGTAGCCTACAAGTTGGAATTGCCCGAAGGATTGTCAGGAGTTCACGATGTATTCCACGTTTCCCAGTTGAAGAAGTGCCACGCAGAGATGGCTGATATACCGCTGAGAGATATAGTGCCACTGGAAGCGATTCAGTTGGACATTGATTTGACTTATGAGGAGAAACCAGTCAAGATTCTTGAGTATGCCGGCCGAGTCACCCGCAACAAGGTTATCAAGTTTTGCAAAGTTCAGTGGAGCCACCACACGGAGGATAAAGCCACCTGCGAGCGAGAGGAAGATTTGCTGAAGGACCACCCTCACCTATTTTCTAGCCAACCCGAATCTCGAGGGCGAGATTCATCTTAAGGGGGGTAGGTTTGTAACATCCCAAATTTTCAATTTGGAATGTTATACATTAGATCATCATAGCATATCATATTTTATTGCACTCTGGTTGATCCTAGAAATTCTATGCAACTCAAGGACCCTCGGGGAGAGTTGGGGATTTCGTTATTTTCATATTTGAGTTTTCTCAAATTTTGAAAATAGGATCATTTGATTTGATTTATTTTATCTTCAATTATTTCTATCACAAAAATATGAGAGAGGGAATAAAATGACTTTCCCAAAACAAAGAAATATTGAGGATTTAATAATAAAATCAAATAAGATTTTATTTTGGTTTTATTTGCTATTTTATTTGAATTTAGGAAAAATGCGCGTTTTTCAAAATTGCATTTAGGCCCCAAATAAATTTTCATCCTGTGCGGCTTGATTTTAGAAGCCGGGGAAAATTTATTTCGGGATTTTTGGAGTCCGTTTAGTATTTCTTTTGTTTGTTTTTCTGCGCGTAATTATTTAAAAAAAATGAACCGACTTCGGGCCGGGATCGTCCAGGACTCCTCCGGTCGGGCCCTTTATATAGCGCCGCCCCGGGCCGCTTTTAGACCAAGCCGCCATGCCCCAAACCCTAGCCCGCACCGTGCCAAGCCGCCCCCACCGCTGGAGCTGCCGCCATGGGACCTGCCCGCCGAGGTTGACCGCTGCCGCCATTTTTTTAGAAAACCGTTGGTTTTCGCCGGTTTTCGTTCGGTTTTTTAGTTTCCGTTTTTTATTAGATCGTTTTTTTTCGGGTTTAGGTTAATTAGCGAGCGTTCTCTCGTTCGTTCGTTTTAACGAACGCGTTCATCGTTTAGATCCGAATAACAAAGGTTCGTTCGTTAATCTGTTCGTCGTTTTTTTGGATTATTCCGCGATTATTTCTGATCGCGATTTCTGATCCGATTTTTGATCTAGTATAACTTTTCGCTCGTTTATCGGAATCAGGCGATTCAAGCGCCTGGAGTTTCGTCTTGAAACCCTCTTTACGTTTAACCAACTCAAACAAGTTTTTGCCTCTGTAAAATTTGACTTAGATCTAGATTAGTAAACGAAGCTTGTTTCTTTCGCCGTTTGACTTTTGTTGCTTCGTTCGATTTGATTCTTTTTGCCAACCGGAGTTCTTAAGTTGAACTTTCTGGTTAGATCTCTTATTTGAGTTTTACCTGTGCATTAGTTGAGTATATTGTATGCTTGTTTGTTTGCGATAGAGTACCCGGAGTGCGCCGCTTGCTACTTCGAATCGCTAGGTTTTGCGGTTATCAGCAAGGCAAGTAACACTTTGATCATACCTCCTACTACCCAGTTTTATTGCATTAGATCAATCCTCACACATTGCATGATTTGGATCCAATTAAATTGTGGGTTTTGGGAAGTAGATGAGGTAGTACCTATTACCTGTTTCGTTATCAAACCTTTGGGAGTTACTTCTATGTTTGCTTATATTGCTATGCTATGCTAGTAGACGTGGATTGGTGAGTGTTTCCATGACAGATGTGAGATTGTTTAATTAATGGTTTATCTAAGGTGACAAACTTAAACACACATCTGGGTGGATTGAGGCACCTGGGTGTTCCAGCGATTGCCTGTTTTGCTTTTGGACCGCCACCCAGGCTCAAAGGGATCATGGGATTATTCATACTAGAAACTTCCGTGTGCAGCCACAAGCTACTATGGGCTCTAGCATAGTTGAATAAGTCGTGCAAACTCTTACAGTGGTAGACTAGCAGATGTAGGGGAAAGTAGGTGTAACGGTCTACCTGTTCGTAAGGTGCTAGCACTTATGCAAGACTATGTCTCGGTCATCCATTTCTCAAACACCATGTAGTGCAAGAATCCCAATGGAGGAGATCGAGTCTTGTGGGGAAAAGTGCGCAAATCTCTGCAGAGTGTATAAACTAATCATGGTTAGACGTGTCCCCGGTTATGGACAACTTGAGTATCTTTTACTTGGATTATCATGTGAATCTCATCATGTTACTCTAATTAATATTGTTGGGATCTTAATGATGATGTTTAATTGGGATTGAGAGGGTGTCTACATTCTCAATGTTTAACAACTACCATGATAGTTAAATAAAATTTATTCCTTTGCAGTAGGGAAAAATTGGTTTTACGCAAAACTGTAACCATAGAGCTTTCCACCAACCAAATATGCATGTAGTATAACATTACTCTTTCATTGTTCTCTATGTGTTACTTTGCCAGCATATTCCATGTGCTGACCCGTTTCGGGCTGCAACGTTCATGTTGCAGACTTTTCAGACGACGATTAAGGTGCCTTAGGTCGTGGTTCTATACTCAGTGATGCCGTTGGAGTTGATGGACTCACTTATCTTCCAAGCCTTCCGCTGTTATCGTTATTAGATGGCCTTAAGCCATATTTATTGTAATAATTTCTCTTTTGAGACACTCGTTGTAATAAGTGTGTGATTGCTACTCTGTTATAAATCCTTCAAGTACTGTGCGGTGTCAGCATTACTAATCTACGGATGACATTGGAGCACAGAGATTGGACTGTTTGAGGTCTGGTAGCTACATAATCGTCACGTCTTGTCACCGCGTTCCAAGCGGAGGATTCCAGTGCACGCTTGAGCACCCCACACGTGTTTCATTTGACCATGAGTGGCCTCGAAGAATCGCCAAATATATCGTTGGTGAGCATGTTCCCATGCAACCGTGCAGGTTACCGCACGCAACCGCGCAAGCTTCCCGTACGGCTAGTTTGGCCATGCGTCAGCTAGAATAGGGGAAAATCATGGGCGTTTTGCAAAAAAGGAAGTGTGTGGACTGACTTACTCCCTCCGTCCGGTGAAAAGTGTACGTTTGGCTTTAGAATTTGTCCACAAAAGAGTGTACTTCTATCTTTTCAATGTGCTTTCAAGTAGAAAAAATGATTTTCTCTAATCACACGGTAATCAAGACCAATAGTATTCTACACATGGTCTCCTTAATTTCTGCGTGCACTTAGCTCATTGGGGGTTGGGTAATTAAAAAGAGAGAGATGGTGGATTACATCTTTCCAATGCATTTTTTACTCCACTCCATAATTTGTCCTAAAATTTCTATGTGTACACCTTTCACCGGACGGAGGGAGTAGAGCAGCGCACACATTCAACAATAAGTTTACCTGTGGGTGATGAGGTCAAAGGTACACAAAAGGGTAATTATGGACACTCGAGTGCGATAATTAATTCTGCACTCTACAGGGCACATAGTTGAAGAAACCAACTATGTGCAATAATGTTGAATCGCTGTCATGTCCGCTATATAGATCATTTGGTATGAGGCCGACAGGGGAAACACACTCTAGAATGGTAAATAAAATCTATGTCCATTGCATACTAAGGTCAAAATAGTACTACCAATAAATGAGTCTCATACGATGCTATTTCAATGATTGTACCACAAAAGCCCGAAATATATCAAGGTTCAAATTCCAGAGTTATATGGCTCAAATTCGAAGATTACAAGGTTCAAACTGATATTAGAAATGAAGTTCAGCTCATGTAGCTGCAGACGCCTGCGCTTATCAGTTGAACATGGACATAAGAGAGGTTCAAACTGGTATTACCACTTGTAATGCTTGTTTCGAAACGTCATCATCTCTGCAAAAGGATCAGCCACTGACAAGTCATGTATGGGCTTGACATAATGACTTCCGGTTACTCTATCAACTAAAGTTCCAAAATGAAATTCAACTTCTTTAGAGCCTTTTCCATTCTGCCGCAGCCGCCGGTGCTAATCAAAAAACCATTCATTTTTGTGAAATAAATGTAGGGCAAACCTCACTACCTTTAGCACCCTTGCTCTGACAACAAAGAATTGGGTGAATATAATCTCCAGTAAGGTCCCTCAGTAGGAGTTCAAAGTAATTTATGAGAGATGCAGATCAAGGCATTCGATGTGATTTTTTATATTGTTGTCAATTCAACCACACCTGAAGAACTAAATATCTACTGCCTCCGATCCAAAATAGATGATTCAACTTTGTACTAACTTTATACTAAAGTTAGTACAAAGTCGTGTCATATATTTTGGAATAGAGGGAGTACAACAAAGTTTTTAGTATCACAATAAAGTTAGTAAAAAGTTGAGTCATATATTTTGGAACGGAGGGAGTACAACAAAGTGTTTAGTAGCACAACAATATGATAGTTTGATAGCATCGGTAACAATAGCAATAGTAATGGTGACAGTAACAGTAGTAGTTTTGTAGTGATTGTAACAACAGCAACAACAGTAGTAACTTAGCAAGGATCAATATGAGCAAAGCGTAGGCACTGGATCAACAATGATTTGTGTTGGATGGCATTCATCATGTAATATTCACAACCTAGAGCGATACATAATAGCTGCAATTCATCAATATAATGTAGGCATGTATTCCGTATAGTCATGCATGCTTATAATAAGAACTTGCATGACATATTGTGTCCTACCCTTCTGTGGCCGTGGAGTCCATAAGGAAACTAAGGGATATTAAGGCCTCTTTTTAATAGAGAACCAGAACAAAGCATTAACACATAGTGGATACATGAACTCCTCGAACTACAGTCATCCCTAGAGAGTATCCCAACTATTGTCACTTTGGGGTCTAGAGATCAGAACAATAACAAGTGGATACAACTAGTAGATAGGATCAAAACTCGAATATATTCATGAAAACATAGAGGGTTCAGATATGAAATAATGGCACTTATGCCCTAGTGACAAGCATTAAGCATAGCAAAGTCATAGCAACATGAATCTCAGAAAATAGTGGATACTAGGGATCAATCCCTAACAAATTTACTCGATTATATGACAAATCTCATCTAAGTCCATCGCCGTCCAGCAAGCCTACAAAGGGATTACTCACTCCCGGCAGTGAGCATCATGAAGTTATTGGCGAAGAAGGTTTGATGATGATGATGATGTCGAGGAATCACCCTCTCTGGAGCCCCGAACGAACTCCAGAACAGCCCTACTGATTAAGAACAGGAGGTAGAGGCGGCTCCATATCATAAAACGCAATGAAATTTCATCTCCTATTTTTTATTGGGGAAACATAATTTATAGGCTTGGAATTAGGTTAGACGGCCGCTTTTGCGACCCACAAAGCATCAGGGCATGCCCTAGGGGGTAGGCAAGCCCTATTGCGTTGTGAGCAATTGGCGCCCCCCATTGGTAGATCTTCGTTCCAGTATGTTTTGTTTATTCAATAAAAATTCTCTTCAAAGTTCCATCTGATTCTGAGAACTTCTATTAATAACACCATGGTAGTTCTGCTGAAAATAGCGTTAGTCCGGGTTAGTTTCATTCAAATATTGCAAATTAGAGTCCCAAACAAGACCAAAATTGTTCGGAAAAGTATACACAATGGAGATGCATCAACCAGCTGTTGCAGGATTGCCTATTGAAAAGTCGGCTGCTGCTGTGGTGGCTGAATTTGCCGCGACGGCTGGTACTCCCGTGGAGCTGGTTGCGGCTGCTACTGGAGTTGCTTTGTGTTTAGAGGTACGACACCTTGAGCCGATTGGAGCATGCTAGTCGCCGCACCTAGTGCACCCGTGCCGGCTCCTGGTACAGTCTGTTGAGAAGGGTCTTGTGGCGTCTAGAAAAGCATCGGTGGCTCTAATCCGGCTGGAAACCGGCTTTGGTACCTTCTCTGTTGTACCATGGCCAACTCTGCCTCGTGAAAACCAAGATGAAATCCATTGTTCTCCAAACGTTGGGCCTCCTAAAGGACGTTGTTTTGGACTATAGCGAGATGTGCCTTTTCTGCGTTAAAATACTCTTAAACTTTGGCTAGGTGTTCACAACACTTCTCGATCTCTGCCTTTCGGGCATGCGAGTTCTCTGAACTAAATGGGTTTGCAAGGAGCGTGTTGAGTGCCACTGATGTTGCTGCCAGCATCTATGTGTTGGGGAACGTAGTAATTTCAATAAATTCCTACGCACACGCAAGATCATGGTGATGCATAGCAACGAGAGGGGAGAGTGTTGTCCACGTACCCTCGTAGACCGAAAACGGAAGCGTTAGCACAACGTGGTTGATGTAGTCGTACGTCTTCACGATCCGACCGTTCAAGTACCGAACGTATGACACCTCCGAGTTTAGCACACGTTCAGCCTGATGACGTCCCTCGAACTCCGATCCAGCCGAGTGTTGAGGGAGAGTTTCGTCAGCACGACGGCGTGGTGACGATGATGATGTTCTACCGACGCAGGGCTTCGCCTAAGCACCGCTACAGTATTATCGAGGTGGACTATGGTGGAGGGGGGCACCGCACACGGCTAAAAGATCAAATGATCAATTGTTGTGTCTCTAGGGTGCCCCTTGCCCCCGTATATAAAGGAGCAAGGGGGGAGGTGTGGCCGGCCAGGAGGGGCGCGCTAGGAGGAGTCCTACTCCCACCGGGAGTAGGACTCCCTCCCTTTTCCTTGTTGGATTAGGAGTGGAGGGGGAAAGAGGAGGGAGAGAGGAAGGAAAGGGGGGGGGGGGTGCCGCCCCCCTCTCCTTGTCCTATTCGGACTAGGGGGGAGGGGCATGCGGCCCTGCCCTGGCCGCCTCTCCTCTTCTCCACAAAGGCCCACTATGGCCCATTAGTCCCTCGGGGGGTTCCGGTAACCCCTTTGTACTCAGGTAAAATCCCGATTTCACCCGGAACACTTCCGTTATCCAAAATATAGGCTTCCAATATATCAATCTTCATGTCTCGACCATTTCGAGACTCCTCGTCATGTCCGTGATCACATCTGGGACTCCAAACAACTTTCGGTACATCAAAACTCATAAACTCATAATATAACCGTCATCGAAACTTTAAGCGTGCGGACCCTACGGGTTCGAGAACTATGTAGACATGACCGAGACACGTCTTCGGTCAATAACCAATAGCGGAACCTGGATGCTCATATTGGCTCCCACATATTCTATGAAGATCTTTATCGGTCAGACCGCATAACAACATACGTTGTTCCCTTTGTCATCGGTATGTTACTTTCCTGAGATTCGATCGTCGGTATCTCAATACCTAGTTCAATCTCGTTACCGGCAAGTCTCTTTACTCGTTCCGTAATACATCATCCCGCAACTAACTCATTAGCTATAATGTTTGCAAGGCTTAAGTGATGTGCATTATTGAGTGGGACCAGAGATACCTATCCGATAATCGGAGTGACAAATCCTAATCTCAAAATATGCCAACCCAACAAGTACCTTTGGAGACACCTGTAGAGCACCTTTATAATCACCCAGTTACATTGTGACATTTGGTAGCACACAAAGTGTTCCTTCGGTAAACGGGAGTTGCATAATCTCATAGTCATAGGGACATGTATAAGTCATGAAGAAAGCAATAGTAACAAACTAAACGATCAAGTGCTAAGCTAACGGAATGGGTCATGTCAATCACATCATTCTCCTAATGATGTGATCCCATTAATCAAATGACAACTCATGTCAATGGTTAGGCAACATAACCATCTTTGATCAACGAGCTAGTCAAGTAGAGGCATACTAGTGATACTCTGTTTGTCTATGTATTCACACATGTATTATGTTTCCGGTTAATACAATTCTAGCATGAATAATAAACATTTATCATGATATAAGGAAATAAATAATAACTTTATTATTGCCTCTAGGGCATATTTCCTTCAGTCTCCCACTTGCACTAGAGTCAATAATCTAGTTCACATCGCCATGTGATTTAATACCAATAGTTCACATCACCATGTGATTAACACCCATAGTTCACATCGACATGTTACCAACACCCAAAGGGTTTACTAGAGTCAATAATCTAGTTCACATCGCTATGTGATTAACACCCAAAGAGTACTAAGGTGTGATCATGTTTTGCTTGTGAGAGAAGTTTAGTCAACGGGTCTGCCACATTCAGATCCGTAAGTATTTTGCAAATTTCTATGTCAACAATGCTCTACACAAAGCTACTCTAGCTAATTGCTCCCACTTTCAATATGTATCCAGATTGAGATTTAGAGTCATCTAGATCAGTGTCAAAATTTGCATCGACGTAACCCTTTATGACGAACCTTTTTTTGTCACCTCCATAATCGAGAAACATATCCTTATCCACTAAGGATAATTGTGACCGCTGTCCAGTGATCTACTCCTAGATCACTATTGTACTCCCTTGCCAAAATCAGTGTAGGGTATACAATAGATCTGGTACACAGCATGGCATATTTTATAGAACCTATGTCAAAGGCATAAGGAATGACTTTCATTCTCTTTCTATCTTCTGCCGTGCTCGGGCTTTGAGTCTTACTCAGTTTCACACCTTGTAACACAGGCAAGAACTCTATCTATTACTGTTCCATTTTGAACTACTTCAAAATCTTGTCAAGTTATGTACTCATTGAAAAACTTATCAAGCGTCTTGATCTATCTCTATAGATCTTGATGCTCAATATGTAAGCAGCTTCACCGAGGTCTTTCTTTGAAAAACTCCTTTCAAACACTCCTTTATGCTTTGCAGAATAATTCTACATTATCTCCGATCAACAATATGTCCTTCACATATACTTATCAGAAATGCTGTAGTGCTCCCACTCACTTTCTTGTAAATACAGGCTTCACCGCAAGTCTGTATAAAACTATATGCTTTGATCAACTTATCAAAGCGTATATTCCAACTCCGAGATGCTTGCACCAGTCCATAGATGGATCGCTGGAGCTTGCATATTTTGTTAGCACCTTTAGGATTGACAAAACTTTCTTGTTGCATCATATACAACTCTTCTTTAATAAATCCATTAAGGAATGTAGTTTTGTTTATCCATTTACTAGATTTCATAAAATGTGGCAATTGCTAACATGATTCGGACAGACTTAAGCATAGATACGAGTGAGAAACTCTCATCGTAGTCAATACCTTGAACTTGTCGAAAACCTTTTGCGACAATTCTAGCTTTGTAGATAGTAACACTACTATCAGCGTCCGTCTTCCTCTTGAAGATCCATTTAATCTCAATGGCTCGCCGATCTTTGGGCAAGTCAATCAAAGTCCATACTTTGTTCTTATACATGGATCTCATCTTAGATTTCATGGCCTCAAGCCATTTCGCAGAATCTGGGCTCATCATCGCTTCCTCATAGTTCGTAGGTTCATCATGGTCAAGTAACATGACCTCCAGAACAGGATTACCGTACCACTCTGGTGCGGATCTCACTCTGGTTTACCTACGAGGTTCGGTAGTAACTTGATCTGAAGTTACATGATCATCATCATTAGCTTCCTCACTAATTGGTGTAGTAGTCACAGGAACAGATTTCTGTGATGAACTACTTTCCAATAAGGGAGCAGGTATAGTTACCTCATAAAGTTCTACTTTCCTCCCACTCACTTCTTTCGAGAGAAACTCCTTCTCTAGAAAGGACCCATTCTCAGCAATGAATATCTTGCCTTCGGATCTGTGATAGAAGGTGTACCCAACATTTTATTTTGGGTATCCTATGAAGACGCACTTCTCCGATTTGGGTTTGAGCTTATCAGATTGAAACTTTTTCACATAAGCATTGCAACCTCAAACTTTAAGAAACGACAGCTTATGTTTCTTGCCAAACCATAGTTCATACGATGTCGTCTCAATGGATTTAGATGGTGCCCTATTTAACGTGAATGTAGCTATCTCTAATGCATAACCCCAAAACGATAGTGGTAAATCGGTAAGAGACATCCTAGATCGCACCATATCTAATAAAGTACGGTTATGATGCTCGGACACACCATTACACTGTGGTGTTCCAGGTGGCGTGAGTAGTGAAACTATTTCACATTGTTTTATCTGAAGGCCAAACTCGTAACTCAAATATTTTACTTCTGCGATCATATCGTAGAAACTTTTATTTTTGTGACGATGATTCTCCACTTCACTCTAAAATTCTTTGAACTTTTCAAATGTTTCAGACTTGTGTTTCATGAAGTAGATACACTCATATCTGCTCAAATCATCTGTGAAGATCAGAAAATAATGATACCTGCTGTGAGCCTCAATATTCATCATACCACATACATCAGTATGTATGATTTCCAACAAACCTGTTGCTCGCTCCATTGTTCCGGAGAACAGAGTCTTAGTCATCTTGCCCATGAGGCATGGTTCGCAAGTATCAACTGATTCATAATCAAGTGATTCCAAAAGCCCATCAGCATCGATTTTCTTCATGCGCTTTACACCAATATGACCTAAACGGCAGTGCCACAAATAAGTTGCACTATCATTATTAACTTTGCATCTTTTGGCCTCAATATTATGAAAATGTGTATCACCACGATCGAGATCCAACAAACCATTTTCATTGGGTGTATGACCATAGAAGGTTTTATTCATGTAAACAGAACAACAATTATTCTCTAACTTACATGAATAACTGTATTGCAATAAACATGATCCAATCATATTCATGCTCAACGCAAACACTAAATAACATTTATTTTAGGTTTAACACTTAGTCCCGAAAGTATAGGGAGTGTGTGATGATGATCATATCAATCTTGGAACCATTTCCAATACACATCGTCACTTCACCCTTAACTACTCTCTGTTCATTCTGCAACTCCCGTTTCGAGTTACTATTCTTAGCAACTGAACTAGTATCAAATACCGAGGGGTTGCTATAAACACTAGTAAAGTACACATCAATAACATGTATATCAAATATACCTATGTTCACTTTGCCATCCTTCTTATCCGCCAATTACTTGGGGTAGTTCCGTTTCCAGTGACCAGTCCCTTTGAAGTAGAAGCACTCAGTTTCAGGCTTAGGTCCAGACTTGGGTTTTTTCACTTGAGCAGCAACTTGCTTGCCCTTCTTCTTGAAGTTCCCCTTTCTTCCCTTTGTCCCTTTACTTGAAACTAGTGGTTTTGTTTACCATCAACACTTGATGCTTTTCTTGATTTCTACCTTCGTCGATTTCAGCATTACGAAGAGCTTGGGAATCATTTCTGTTATCCCTTGCATATTATAGTTCATCACGAAGTTCTACTAACTTGGTGATGGTGACTAGAGAATTCTGTCAATCACTATTTTATCTGGAAGATTAACTCCCACTTGATTCAAGCGATTGTAGTACCCAGACAATCTGAGCACATGCTCACTGCTTGAGCTATTCTCCTCCATCTTTTAGCTATAAAACTTGTTGAATACTTCATATCTCTCAACTCGGGTATTTGCTTGAAATATTAACTTCAACTCCTGGAACATCTCACATGGTCCATGACGTTCAAAACGTCTTTGAAGTCCCGATTCTAAGCCGTTTAAGCATGATGCACTAAACTATCAAGTAGTCATCATATTGAGCTAGCCAAACGTTCATAACATCTGCATCTGCGCCTGCAATAGGTTTGTCACCTAGCGGTGCATCAAGGACATAATTCTTCTATGCAGCAATGAGGATAAACCTCAGATCATGGATCCAATCCGCATCATTGCTACTAACATCTTTCAACTTAGTTTTATCTAGGAACATATCAAAAATAAAACAGGGGAGCTAAATGCGAGCTATTGATCTACACCATAGATATGCTAATACTACCAGGACTAAGTTCATGATAAATTTAAGTTCAATTAATCATATTACTTAAGAACTCCCACTTAGATAGACATCCCTCTAATCCTCTAAGTGATCACGTGATCCATATCAACTAAACCATGTCCGATCATCACGTGAGATGGAGTAGTTTCAATGGTGAACATCACTATGTTGATCATATCTACTATATGATTCACGCTCGACCTTTCGGTCTCAGTGTTCTGAGGCCATATCTGTTATATGCTAGGCTCGTCAAGTTTAACTTGAGTATTCTGTGTGTGCAAAACTGGCTTGCACCCGTTGTAGATGGACGTAGATCTTATCACACCCGATCATCACGTGGTGTCTGGGCACGACGAACTTTGGCAACGGTGCATATTCAGGGAGAACACTTTTATCTTGAAATTTAGTGAGAGATCATCTTATAATGCTACCGTCAATCAAAGCAAGATAAGATGCATAAAAGATAAACATCACATGCAATCAATATAAGTGATATGATATGGCCATCATCATCTTGTGCTTGTGATCTCCATCTCCGAAGCACCGTCATGATCACCATCGTCACCGACACGACACCTTGATCTCCATCGTAGCATCGTTGTCGTCTCGCCAATCTTATGCTTCTACGACTATCGCTACCGCTTAGTGATAATTTAAAGCATTACAGGGCGATTGCATTGCATACAATAAAGCAACAACCATATGGCTCCTGCCAGTTGCCGATAACTTGGTTACAAAACATGATCATCTCATACAATAAAATTTAGCATCATGTCTTGACCAAATCACATCACAACATGCCCTGCAAAAACAAGTTAGACGTCCTCTACTTTGTTGTTGTAAGTTTTACGTGGCTGCTACTGGGCTTAGCAAGAACCGTTCTTACCTACGCATCAAAGCCACAACGATAGTTTGTCAAGTTGGTGCTGTTTTAACCTTCGCAAGGACCGGGCGTAGCCACACTCGGTTCAACTAAATTTGGAGAAACTGACATCCGCCAGCCACCTGTGTGCAAAGCACTTCGGTAGAACCAGTCTCGCGTAAGCGTACGCGTAATGTTGGTCCGGGGCCGCTTCATCCAACAATACCGCCGAACCAAAGTATGACATGCTGGTAAGCAGTACGACTTATATCGCCCACAACTCACTTGTTTTCTACTCGTGCATATGACGTCTACGCATAAAACCTGGCTTTGATACCACTGTTGGGGAACATAGTAATTTCAAAAAATTTCCTACGCACACGCAAGATCATGGTGATGCATAGCAACGAGAGGGGAGAGTGTTGTCCACGTACCCTAATAGACCGAAAGCGGAAGCGTTAGCACAACGCGGTTGATGTAGTCGTACGTCTTCACGATCCGACCGATCAAGAACCGAACATACGACACCTACGAGTTTAGCACACGTTCAGCCCGATGATGTCCCTCAAACTCCGATCCAGCTGAGTGTTGAGGGAGAGTTTCGTCAGCACGACGACATGGTGATGACTTTGGTGGAGGGGGCACCGCACACGGCTAAAAGATCAAACGATCAATTGTTGTTTCTCTAGGGTGCCCCCTTGCCCCCGTATATAAAGGAGCAAGGGGGGAGGTGCGGCCAGCCAGGAGGGGCATGCCAGGAGGAGTCCTACTCCCACCGGGAGTAGGACTCCCTCCCTTGTCCTTGTTGGATTAGGAGTGGAGGGGGAAAGAGGAGGGAGAGAGGAAGGAAAGGGGGGCACTGCCCCCCTCTCCTTGTCCTATTCGGACTAGGGGGGAGGGGCACGCGGCCCTGCCCTGGCCGCCTCTCCCCTTCTCCACAAAGGCCCACTATGGCCCATTAATCCCCCGGGGGGTTCCGGTAACCCCTCGGTACTCCGGTAAAATCCCGATTTCACCCGGAACACTTCCGATATCCAAATATAGGCTTCCAATATATCAATCTTCATGTCTCGACCATTTTGAGACTCCTCATTATGTCCGTGATCACATCCGGGACTCCAAACAACCTTCGGTACATCAAAACTCATAAACTCATAGTATAACCGTCATCGAAACTTTAAGCGTGCGGACCCTACGGGTTCGAGAACTATGTAGACATGACCAAGACACGTCTCCGGTCAATAACCAATAATGGAACCTGGATGCTCATATTGGCTCCCACATATTCTACGAAGATCTTTATCAGTCAGACCGCATAACAACATACGTTGTTCGCTTTGACATCGGTATGTTACTTGCCCGAGATTCGATCGTCGGTATCTCAATACCTAGTTCAATCTCGTTACTGGCAAGCCTCTTTACTCGTTCCGTAATACATCATCCTGCAACTAACTCATTAGTTGTAATGCTTGCAAGGCTTAAGTGATGTGCATTACCGAGTGGGCCCAGAGATACCTCTCCGACAATCGGAGTGACAAATCCTAATCTCGAAATACGCCAACCCAACAAGTACCTTTGGAGACACCTATAGAGCACCTTTATAATCAACGAGTTACGCTGTGACGTTTGGTAGCACACAAAGTGTTCCTCCGGTAAACGAGAGTTGCATAATCTCATAGTCATAGGAACATGTATAAGTCATGAAGAAAGCAATAGCAACAAACTAAACGATCAAGTGCTAAGCTAACGGAATGGGTCATGTCAATCACATCAATCTCCTAATGATGTGATCCCATTAATCAAATGACAACTCATGTCTATGGTTAGGAAACATAACCATCTTTGATCAATGAGCTAGTCAAGTAGAGGCATACTAGTGATACTTTGTTTGTCTATGTATTCACACATGTATTATGTTTCCGGTTAATACAATTCTAGCATGAATAATAAACATTTACCTTGATATAAGGAAATAAATAGTAACTTTATTATTGCCTCTTGGGCATATTTCCTTCACTATGCACCTGAGATCTTTGTGCCGGCTCCTACAACCGTGGTTGTCGCAGTTGCCATGACGTTGGTTAACTGACCCGACATGACAAGAACCGGGTTCTGGCTCGAGGATGCATTTGGCGGGGCTGTGACCAGGTTTCCTTGAGCATCGTAGCTAGGCTAGGTTTGTGACTGATTCCCTGCCATGTAGACATTTGCACAACGACATGACACGTAAGATGCCGGATACTCTTCCTCATCCATGTACCTGAAAGTGCAACTATCCCTAGGTGGTTTTGGTAATTCATAACAACATATAGCTCATTGAGCTAATGCTATTCCAAGATGACTATTTCAGGAAAGCTCAATGATTGGCATGGCATGGATGTGAAAGTGGAACCCTCAAAATGCTAAGGACAAAGGATTGGCTCAAGCTCAAAAGCTCAAGACTCTTCATTTTATATTTTAGTGATCCAAGATCACATTGAGTCTTTAGGAAAAGCCAATACTATCAAGGAGGGATGAGGTGTTGCTTAATGAGCCTCTTGCTTCATGTGCTTAGTGATATGCTCCAAAACCCTCAACTACTTTCCCATATCCACATATGACCTAAACCCTAAGCCAAACTCGGTCCTACCGATTCTTTCTATCCGGCGCCACCGAGTTTCACTTGTCATAAGCCACTGCCAAACCCTAGCAATTCGGTTCTACCGATAGGGATCTCGGTCACCGAGATGGGATTGCAAACTCTCTGTTTCCCTTTCATAACTTTTCGGTCTCACCGAAAGAGCGAATCGGTCCCACCGAGATTGCAATGTAAACTCTTTGTTTCCTTTTTGTAACTTTTCGGTCTCACCGAAAGAGCAAATCGGTCCCATCGAGTTTACCTGAACAACTCTCTGGTTAGCTTATTACCAAACTCGGTCTCACCAAGTTTGTGTAATCGGTCTCACCGAGATTACGTTATGCCCAAACCCTAACCATATCGGTCCTACCGAGTTGCATGTCAGTCCCACCGAAAATCTCTAACGGTCACTAGGTTTACCTTTTCGGTCCGACCGAGTTTGTTGATTCGGTCCCACCGAGATTGGAAAACTGTGTGTAACGGTTGGATTTTGTGTGGAGGCTATATATACCCCTCCACCTCCTCTTCATTCGTGGAGAGAGCCATCAGAACACATACACAATTCCAACTCATATGTTCTGAGAGAGAACCACCTACTCATGTGTTGAGACCAAGATATTCCATTCCTACCATATGAATCTTGATCTCTAGCCTTCCCCAAGTTGCTTTCCACTCAAATCTTCTTTCCACAAAATCCAAATCCTATGAGAGAGAGTTGAGTGTTGGGGAGACTATCATTTGAAGCACGAGAGCAAGGAGTTCATCATCAACACACCATTTGTTACTTCTTGGAGAGTGGTGTCTCCTAGATTGGCTAGGTGTCACTTGGGAGCCTCTGACAAGATTGTGGAGTTGAACCAAGGAGTTTGTAAGGGCAAGGAGATCGCCTACTTCGTGAAGATCTACCGCTAGTGAGGCAAGTCCTTCGTGGGCGATGGCCATGGTGGGATAGACAAGGTTGCTTCTTTGTGGACCATTCGTGGGTGGTTGCTTCTTCGTGGACCCTTCGTGGGTGGAGCCCTCCGTGGACTCGCGCAACCATTACCCTTCGTGGGTGGAGCCCTCCGTGGACTCGCGCAACCGTTACCCTTCGTGGGTTGAAGTCTCCATCAACGTGGATGTAGGATAGCACCACCTATCCGAACCACGGGAAAAACATCCGTGTCTCCAATTGAGTTTGAATACTCCAAACCCTTCCCTTTACATTCTTGCAAGTTGCATGCTTTACTTTCCGCTGCCAATATACTATTTGCATGCTTGCTTGAATTGTGTGATGATTGCTTCACTTGTCCTACAATAGCTAAAATCTGCCAAGAACTAAAATTGGGAAAAGGTTAAGTTTTTATTTGGTCAAGTAGTCTAATAACCCCCCTCTAGACATACTTTCGATCCTACAGTACCCACCCAAATTCTCATAAAAAAGTTGGAGGATAGACCTAGTCTCATCGCAGTCGTTCTCACCGACCAACGACTCGCCATCCGAATAGACAAGCATAGGGCCTCTTGACACAAAGTCAGTAGCGATCGCCGACTCTAGTGTGATTCTGCTGATGAAGCCGACGAAAGCGTTGGTCTTGCTGAAGGAGACCTGAGTTTCTTACTTGATTGAGTCGGCGGCGGTCTCCGGCTCTTACACATACCCGCCGATGAAGACGTGGATCTTGCCAAAGGGGACCTGGAATTCTGACTCGACGGAGTCGGCCTCGGGACCCTAGCCGGCATCATCGATGTAGAGCTTGTCGCGATGGCTCTTCATCATCCGGCTGATCATGAGCTTCTCGATACCTGGGAGAGCTCCCTCCAAGAAGACAACACCCTTGCTTGCGGACCCCATGGTGGGCCCCAACTGTCGTGGTTTTGTCATGACAAGTGTCCTCAGAGGAGAACTAATTTCGAAGGCCATAACTGCAAGGTGAAGCCTTGGTTGGGGTTGATCGGAAATGAGAGGCATGATTTTACCCAGGTTTGGCCCCTCTTGATAGAGATAATAGCCTAGTCCTACTAGATTGCTATCGATCATGATGATCTCTATTACAAGCGTGCTATTTCGCTACCAAAGACTCGAGAGCTTCTAACTTGTCCCCTATGATGACCTAGGGACCGCCTTTATATACTAGACGGGTCCCTAGTGTAACAAGATAGTACGGATTGTACCCAAAGTAGGAGTCCTACACCACGTCATTCGTGCCTTCCAAGTATGGACGGCTCCGCCTTGAATGTGGATTCAGGTGAGCCGGCTTTCATATTCTTGGGTCGGGTTTCCTTCCAGCCCACTTAGATCCGGCTTGGGTAACTCTCTCGATGACCTGGCCCGAGGCCTTCTGGACCTGGCAGGTTACGCTTTGTGCTTTCTTAGTCGTGTCTCCTCCATGGGTAATATCCCTGACAGACACGCCACCGGTACCAGCACATTTTCCTGAAATTCAAAATTATTGCTAATCAATGATTAGTTGCAAAATAAGCTAATTGAAGTAATCACATTAGCAACAAAAACATTATTTCACATTTTTACAAAAAAATAGCAAGATCAGCAAAGCATATATGCATTTTAAGAACATGAGCTTGATTCTGAGGTATTTCAAATATAATGAAGATTAAATGGTGGCTCATGTGCAAATCACTACAAAAATATATGTAGTATTGAAGACATGACACTGCTTATGCAAATTAAGCTCTCGTAAATAATTTGGGTTATAGATAAGCAACATAAACACATGAATATTGACTGGAGATTTTATTTTGAAGATACTATGTGCAATATAATCTTTAAGCCCTCTAATATAATCTTATAGAAAAACCTATCTATACACAACAGATGAATCAATCATCTAAGCAAGGACATGACCATTATCACTAAAAACTACATAGTGAGCACTGATACGTCTCCAATGTATCTATAATTTTTGATTGTTCCATGCTATTATATTATCTGTTTTGGATGTCAATGGGCTTTATTTTAAACTTTTATATTATTTTTGGGACTAACCTATTAACCCAAGGCCCAGTGCAAATTGCTACTTTTTTTTTTGCCTATTTTAGTGTTTCGCAGAAAAGGAATATCAAACGGAATCCAAACAGAATGAAACCTTCAGGAACGTGATTTTTGGAAAAAAACGTGCTGCAGAGAACTTCGAGTGGACGTCAAGAAACAAACGAGGAGTCCACGAGGCAGGGGGCGCGCCTACCCCCTGGGTGCGCCCTCCCCCTCGTGGGCCCCTCGTGGCTCAACTGACCTACTTCTTCCTCCTATATATACTCATATACCCTGAAAACATCAAGGAGCACCACGAAACCCTATTTCCACCGCCGCAACCTTCTGTACCAAGATATCCCATCTTGGGGCCTTTTCCGGAGCTCCGCCGGAGGGGGCAACGATCACGGAGGGCCTCTACATCAACTCCGTGGCCCCTCCGATGATGTGTGAGTAGTTTACTTCAGACCTTCGGGTCCATAGTTATTAGCTAGATGGCTTATTCTCTCTCTTTGAATCTCAATACAAAGTTCTCCTCGATCTTCTTGGAGATCTATTCAATGTAACTCTTTTTGCATTGTGTTTGTCGAGATCCAATGAATTGTGGGTTTATGATCAAGTCTATCTATGAACAATATTTGATTCTTCTCTGAAATCATTTATGCATGATTGGTTATCTTTGCAAGTCTATTTGAATTATTAGTTTTGTTTGGCCTACTAGATTGAACTTTCTTGCAATGGGAGAAGTGCTTAGCTTTGGGTTCAATCTTGCAGTGCTCGATACCAGTGATAGAAAGGGAAACGACACGTATTATATTGTTGCCATCGAGGATAAAAAGATGGGGTTTATATCATATTCCTTGAGTTTATCCCTCTACATCATGTCTTCTTACCTAATGCGTTACTCTATTCTTATGAACTTAATACTCTAGATGCATGCTGGATAGCGATCGATGTGTGGAGTAATAGTAGTAGATGCAGGCAAGAGTCGGTCTACTTTGTCACAGATGTGATGCCTATATACATGATCGTGCCTAGATATTCTCATAATTATTTTCTTTTCTATCAATTGCTCGTCAGTAATTTGTTCACCCAGCGTAATACTTATGCTATCTTGAGAGAAGCCACTAGTGAAACCTATGGCCCCCGGGTCTATTTTCCATCATATAAGTTTCCAATCTATTTTATTTTGCAATCTTTACTTTCAATCCATACCATAAAAATACCAAATATATTTATCTTATTATTATTATCTCTATCAGATCTCACTCTCGTAAGTGACCATGAAGGGCTTGACAACCCCTTTATCGCGTTGGTTGCGAGGTTGTTATTTGTTTGTGTAGGTACGAGCGACTTGCATGTGGCTGATACGTCTCCAACGTATCTATAATTTTTGATTTCTCCATGCTATATTATCTACTGTTTTGGACTATATTGGGCTTTATTTTCCACTTTTATATTATTTTTGGGACTAACCTATTAACCGGAGGCCCCAGCCCAGAATTGTTGTTTTTTTGCCAATTTTAGTGTTTCGGAGAAACAGAATATCAAACGGAGTCCAAACGGAATAAAACCTTCGGGAACGTGATTTTCTCACCGAACGTGATCCAGGAGACTTGGACCCTACTCCAAGGAGTCAAAGAGGAGGTCACGAGGGTGGGGGGCGCCCCCCCTAGGGCGCGCCCCCTGCCTCGTGGGCCCCTCGGTGCTCCACCGACGTACTCCTTCCTCCTATATATACCTACGTACCCCCAAACGATCAGAACAGGAGCCAAAAACCTAATTCCACCGCCGCAACTTTCTGTATCCATGACATCCCATCTTGGGGCCTGTTCCGGAGATCCGTCGGAAGAGGGCCGTCATCACGGAGGGCTTCTACCATCCTAGCCCCTCCGATGAAGTGTGAGTAGTTTACCTCAGACCTTCGGGTCCATAGTCAGTAGCTAGATGGCTTCTTCTCTCTTTTTGGATCTCAATACAAAGTTCTCCCCCTCTATTGTGGAGATCTATTCGATGTAATCTTCTTTTTGCGGTGTGTTTGTTGAGACCGATGAATTGTGGGTTTATGATCAAGTCTATCTATGAATAATATTTGAATCTTCTCTGAATTCTTTTATGTATGATTGGTTATCTTTGCAAGTCTCTTTGAATTATCCGTTTGGTTTGGCTAACTAGATTGGTAGTTCTTGCCATGGGAGAAGTGCTTAGATTTGGGTTCGATCTTGCGGTGTCCTTGCCTAGTGATAGAAGGGGCAGCAAGGCACTTATCACGGACGTGATGCCTATATACATGATCATGCCTAGATATTCTCATAACTATGCTCAATTCTGTCAATTGCTCAATAGTAATTTGTTCACCCATCGTAGAATACTTATGCTCTTGAGAGAAGCCACTAGTGAAACCTATGGCCCCCGGGTCTATTCTCATCATATCAATCTCCATTACTTTAATCTTGCATTGCTTTTTTACTTTGCCTTTACTCTTTACTTTGCATATTTATACCAAAAATACCAAAAATATTATATCTATCAGATCTCACTCTCGTAAGTGACCGTGAAGGGATTGACAACCCCTAATTGCGTTGGTTGCGAGTAGCTATCGTTTTGTGCAGGTACGAGGGACTTGAGAATGGCCTCCTACTAGATTGATACCTTGGTTCTCCAAAACTGAGGGAAATACTTACGCTACTCTGCTGCATCATCCGTTCCTCTTCGGGGAAAACCAACGCAAGCTCAAGTCGTAGCAAGAAGGATTTCTGGCACAGTTGCCGGGGAGTCTACGCAAAAATTCAACATACCAAGTACCCATCACAATCCCTATCTCTCGCATTACATTATTAGCCATTTGCCTCTCGTTTTCCTCTCCCCCACTTCACCCTTGATGTTTTATTCGCCCTCTCTCTCTCTATCCTCCCTCTCTTTCTCTATTTACCTCTTTTTGCCCGTTTCTTGTTTGCTCATATGGTTGGAATAGTTGTTTATTTATTACTAAATAGAGAACTTAAGATCTATGGATCCTCATCCACTTGCCAATCTTTTTAAGGGATCCAATTATGATGAACCAATTCCTAGTGATTTGGATGCACTAGATTATCTTTATAAGCTTTTGCCTGAAATCCGTAAATCTGAAAATCCTGATGAAGTGCTTTATGAAGTGACTCATGATAGATCTTTGAATAAAAAGCATGATTGCAATGATTTTATTATAAATTCTCTTGATGTCAATTGTGCTAATAAGATGCAAAACCCTAAGCTTGGGGATGCTAGTTTTGCTATGTCTACTACTTGTTGCAATGATTATGATTGGGGTAATTCTTCTTATGATCTTGAAAATTTATTTAAACCCCATGATGAATATGAGATTGATAATAGTGTTTGCAATATTATTAAAAGTGGGTTTGGAGAAGTCATGACTTTAGTTAATGTTAATCCCACTATTTTGGAAGAGTGTCAACTTTGCATGCATGTGGGTCATGTTGAAAATATTTTATGTGATAGCTATTTTGTTGAATTTGCTTATGATCCTACATGTAATTACTATGAGAGGAAAATATGGTTGTAGAAATCTTCATGTTACTAAATTACCTCTCGTTATGTTGAGATTGCTATTGTTTCTTTCCGCTTCCTTGCATATGCTAGTTTTTGCTTGCCTTGACAATTTGTTTGCCCATAAGATGCCTATTCATAGGACGTATGTTAGACTTAGATGTGTTTGTCACATGTTTTATGATGCCCTCTTTGTGCTTCGATTCTTGTCTTTCATGTGAGCATCATTAAAATTATCAATGCCTAGCTAAGAAGGCTTTAAACAAAAGCGCTTATTGGGAGACAACCCAATATTTTTCCTTGCTGTTATTTAATAAATAAATTATTTAGCCTCTGTTTTGGTTGTGTTTTTTGCGTTTAATTAGTGTTTGTGCCAAGTAGAACCGTTGGGAAGACTTGGGGAAAGTCTTGTTGAACTTGCTGTAAAAAACAGAAACTTTAGCTCTCACGGGAACTGCTGTCATTTTTATTTGGAGAGTGATATTTAGTTAATTATTTTTGCAGATGATTAATAGATAAATTCCTCACTTCCAGCAATTTATTTTAGAATTTTTGGGGTTCCAGATCTTGCGCTAGCTACAGATTACTACAGACTGTTCTGTTTTTGACAGATTCTGTTTTTCGTGTGTTGTTTGCTTATTTTGATGAATCTATGGTTAGTAAAATAGTTTATAATCCATAAAGAATTTGGAATACAGTAGGTTTAACACCAATATAAATAAAGAATGATTTCATTACAGTACCTTGAAGTGTTCTTTTGTTTTCTTTCGCTAACGGAGCTCACGAGTTTTCTATTTTGAGTTTTGTGTTGTGAAGTTTTCAAGTTTTGGGTGAATTCTTTTGATGGATTATGGAACAAAGAGTGGCAAGAGCCTAAGATTGGGGATGCCCATGGCACCCCCAAGATAATCCAAGGACACCAAAAAGTCAAAGCTTGGGGATGCCCCGGAAGGCATCCCCTCTTTCGTCCACTTCCATCGGTAATTTACTTGGAGCTATATTTTTATTCACCAACATGATATGTGTTTTGCTTGGAGCGTCTTGTATTATTTGTGTCTTTGTGTATTAGTATGCCACAATCATCCTTTCTGTACACACCTTTTGAGAGAGCCATACATGAAATAAAATTTGATAGAATACTCTATGTGCTTCACTTATATCTTTTGAGCTATGTAATTTTGCTCTATGTGCTTCACTTATATCTTTTGAGCGTTGTAATTTTGCTCTATGTGCTTCACTTAGATCTTTTAGAGCATGGTGGTGGATTTGTTTTAAATAAACTATTGATCTCTCATGCTTCACTTAAATTATTTTGAGAGTCTTAACAGCATGGTAATTTGCTTAATAATAATATGCTTGGTATTCAAGATTTGTGAAACTTTCTTTTGAGTGTGTTGAATACTAAGAAAAGATTGAATCATGATAATTGTTTTGAGATATGGAGGTGATAATATTAAAGTCATGCTAGTTGAGTAGTTGTGAATTTAAAGAATACTTGTGTTAAAGTTTCTGATTCCCGTAGCATGCACGTATGGTGAACCGTTATGTGATGAAGTCGGAGCATGATTTATTTATTAATTTTCTTCCTTATGAGTGGCGGTCGGGGATGAGCGATGGTCTTTTCCTACCAATCTATCCCCCTAGGAGCATGCTCATAATACTTTGCTTTGATAACTTCTAGATTTTTGCAATAAGTATATGAGTTCTTTATGACTAATGTTGAGTCCATGGATCATACGCACTCTCACCCTTCCAACTTTGCTAGCCTCTCTAATACCGCACACCTTTCGCCGGTATCATACACCTACCATATACCTTCCTCAAAACAGCCACCATACCTACCTATTATGGCATTTCCATAGCCATTCTGAGATATATTGCCATGTAACTTTCCACCATCTAGTTCATCATGACACATTCATCATTGTCATATTGCTTAGCATGATCATGTAGTTGACATAGTATTTGTGGCAAAGCCACCGTTCATAATTTTTTCATACTTGGCACTCTTGATTCATTGCATATCCCGGTACACCGCCGGAGGCATCCATATAGAGTCATACTTTGTTTTAGAATCGAGTTGTAATCATTGAGTTGTAAATAAATAAAAGTGTGATGATCATCATTTAATAGAGCATTGTCCCAATAATAAAAAGAAAAAAAGAAAAAAAGAGAGAGAAAGGCCAAAGAAAAAAAAAATAAGGCCCACAAAAAAGGGGCAATGCTACTATCCTTTTACCACACTTGTGCTTCAAAGTAGCACCATGATCTTGATAGTAGAGAGTCTCTCATGTTATCACTTTCATATACTAGTGGTAATTTTACATTATAGAACTTGGCTTGTATATTCCAATGATGGGCCTCCTCAAATTGCCCTAGGTCTTCATGAGCAAGCAAGTTGGATGCACACCCACTTAGTTTCATTTTGAGCTTTCATACATTTATAGCTCTAGTGCATCCGTTGCATGTCAATCCCTACTCACTCACATTGATATCTATTAATGGGCATCTCCATAGCCCGTTGATACGCCTAGTTGATGTGAGACAATCTTCCCCTCCTTTTTGTCTTCTCCACAACCACCATTCTATTCCCCCTATAGCGCTATATCCATGGCTCACGCTCATGTATTGCGTGAAGATTGAAAAAGTTTTGAAAAAGTTAGAGTATGAAACAATTGCTTGGCTTGTCATCGGGGTTGTGCATGATTTAAATACTTTGTGTGGTGAAGATGGAGCATAGCCAGACTATATGATTTTGTAGGGATAACTTTATTTGTCCATGTTATTTTGAGAAGACATAATTGCTTTGTTAGTATGATTGAAGTATTATTATTTTTATGTCAATTTAAACTTTTGTCTTGAATCTTTCTAATCTGAATATTCATATCACAATTAAGAATATTTGCATTAAAATTATGCCAAGTAGCACTCCGCATCAAAAATTCTCTTTTTATCATTTACCTACTCGAGGACGAGCAGGAATTAAGCTTGGGGATGTCTGATACGTCTCCAACGTATCTATAATTTTTGATTGATCCATGCTATATTATCTACTATTTTGGACTATATTGGGCTTTATTTTCCACTTTTATATTATTTTTGGGACTAACCTATTAACCGGAGGCCCAGCCCAGAATTGCTGTTTTTTGCCTATTTCAGTGTTTCGGAGAAACAGAATATCAAACGGAGTCCAAACGGATTAAAACCTTCGGGAACGTGATTTTCTCACTGAACATGATCCAGGAGACTTGGACCCTACTCCAAGGAGTCAAAGAGGAGGTCACGAGGGTGGGGGCGCGCCCCCTGCCTCGTGGGCCCCTCGGTGCTCCACCGACGTACTCCTTACTCCTATATATACCTACGTACCCCCAAACGATCAGAATAGGAGCCAAAAACCTAATTCCACCGACGCAACTTTATGTATCCACGAGATCCCATCTTGGGGCCTGTTCCGGAGCTCCATCGGAAGAGGGCCGTCATCACGGAGGGATTTTACATCATCCTAGCCCCTTCGATGAAGTGTGAGTAGTTTACCTCAGACCTTCGGGTCCATAGTTAGTAGCTAGATGGCTTCTTCTCTCTTTTTGGATCTCAATACAAGTTCTCCCCCTCTATTGTGGAGATCTATTCAATGTAATCTTCTTTTTGCGGTGTGTTTGTTGAGAACGATGAATTGTGGGTTTATGATCAAGTCTATCTATGAATAATTTTTGAATCTTCTCTGAATTCCTTTATGTATGATTGGTTATCTTTGCAAGTCTCTTCGAATTATCCGTTTGATTTGGCCAACTAGATTGGTAGTTCTTGCCATGGGAGAAGTGCTTAGCTTTGGGTTCGATTGCGGTGTCCTTTCCTAGTGACAGAAGGGGCAGCAAGGCACGTATTGTATCGTTGCCATCGAGGATAACAAGATTGGGTTTATTTCATATTGCATGAATTTATCTCTCTACATCATGTCATCTAGCTTAATGCATTACTCTGTTTTTAACTTAATACTCTAGATGCATGCTGGATAGCGGTCGATGAGTGGAGTAATAGTAGTAGATGCAGAATCTTTTCGGTCTACTTATCACGGACGTGATGCCTATATACATGATCATGCCTAGATATTCTCATAACTATGCTCAATTCTGTCAATTGCTCAACAGTAATTTGTTCACCCACCGTAGAATACTTATGCTCTTGAGAGAAGCCACTAGTGAAACCTATGGCCCCCGGGTCTATTCTCATCATATCAATCTCCATTACTTTAATCTTGCATTGCTTTTTTACTTTGCCTTTACTCTTTACTTTGCATCTTTATACCAAAAATACCAAAAATATTATATCTATCAGATCTCACTCTCGTAAGTGACCGTGAAGGGATTGACAACCCCTAATCGCGTTGTTTGTGAGTAGCTATCGTTTTGTGCAGGTACGAGGGACTTGAGCGTGGCCTCCTACTGGATTGATACCTTGGTTCTCAAAAACTGAGGGAAATACTTACGCTACTCTGCTGCATCATCCCTTCCTCTTTGAGGAAAACCAACGCAAGCTCAAGACGTAGCAGTGGCCTCCTACTGGATTGATACCTTGGTTCTCAAAAACTGAGGGAAATACTTACGCTACTTTGTTGCATCACCCTTCTTCAAGGGAAAACCAACGCAGTGCTCAAGAGGTAGCAATAAGGATTTCTGGCGCCATTGCCGGCGAGTCTACGCACAAGTCAAGACATACCAAGTACCCATCACAAACTCTTATCCCTGGCATTACATTAATTGCCATTTGCCTCTCGTTTTCCTCTCCCCCACTTCACCCTTGCCGTTTTATTCGTCCTCTTTTTTCGTTCCCCTTCTCTTCTCCAGTTCGCCTATTTTTGCTTGTTTCTTGTTTTCTTGTGTGTTGGATTGCTTGCTTGTCACGATGGCTCAAGATAATACTAAATTGTGTGATTTTTCCTATAACAACAATAATGATTTTATTAGCACTCCAATTGCTCCTCTTACCGATGCTGAATCTTGTGAAATTAATGCTGCTTTGCTGAATCTTGTAATGAAAGATCCATTTTCTAGCCTTCCTAGTGAAGACGCTGCTACCCATCTAAACAACTTTGTTGATTTGTGTGATATGCAAAATAATAAAGATGTGGATAAGGATATTGTTAAACTGAAGCTATTCCCGTTTTCTCTTAGAGATCGTGCTAAAACTTGGTTTTCGTCTTTTGCCTAAAAATAGTATCGATTCATGGAATAAGTGCAAATATGCTTTTATCTCTAAGTATTTTCCTCCCGCTAAGATCATCACTCTTAGAAACGATATTATGAATTTTAAACAACTTGATCATGAACATGTTGCACAAGCTTGGGAGAGGATGAAATTAATGATACGTTATTGCCCTACACATGGTTTGAATCTTTGGATGATTATACAATTTTTTTATGCCAGATTGAACTTTGCTTCTAGGAATCTTTTAGATTCGGCCATGGGAGGCACTTTTATGGAAATCATTTTAGAAGAAGCTACTAAACTCCTAGATAATATTATGGTTAATTATTCTCAATGGCATATTGAAAGATCTACTAATAAAAAGGTGCATGCTATAGAAGAAATCAATGTTTTGAGTGGAAAGATGGATGAGCTTATGAAATTGTTTGCTAATAATAGTGTTTCTTCTGATCCTAATGATATGCCTTTGTCTACTTTGATTGAGAATAATAATGAATCTATGGATGTGAATTTTGTTGGTAGGAACAATTTTGGTAATAACGCGTATAGAGGTAATTTTAATCCTAGGCCGTTTCCTAGTAATTCCTCTAATAATTATGGTAATTCCTACAACAATTCTTATGGAAATTATAATAAGATGCCCTCTGATTTTGAATCTAATATTAAAGAATTTATTAGTTCGCAAAAGAGTTTCAATGCTTTGATTGAAGAAAAATTGTCTAAGATTGATGAGTTGGCTAGGAACGTGGATAGAATTTCTCTTGATGTTGATTCTTTGAAACATAGATCTATTCCACCTAAGCATGGTATCAATGAGTCTCTCAAATCTATTTTAATTTCCATTGATGAGTGCAAAGAAAGAACCGCTAGGATGCGTGCTAAAAAAGATTGCTTTGTGAAAGCTTGTTCTTCTAGTTTCCATGATAATAATGATGAAGATCTAAAAGTTATTGATGTGTCCCCTATTAAATCTTTATTTTTCAATATGAACCTTGATAATGATGGGACTGGAGATGAGTCAACTTTAGCTAGAAGGTGTCCCAATGATTCGGAGTTTTTAGATCTTGATGCAAAGATTGATAAAAGTGGGATTGAAGAGGTCAAAACTTTACATAGCAATCAACCCACTATCTTGGATTTCAAGGAATTTAATTATGATAATTGCTCTTTGATAGATTGTATTTCCTTGTTGCAATCCGTGCTAAATTCTCCGCATGCTTATAGTAAAAATAAAGCCTTTACTAAACATATCGTTGATTCATTAATGCAATCGTATGAAGAAAAGCTTGAATTGCAAGTTTCTATCCCAAGAAAACTTTATGATGAGTTGGAACCTACTATTAAAATTAAAATTAAAGATCATTAATGCTATTCTTTATATGATTTGGGTGCTAGTGTTTCCATGATCCCTAAAACTTTGTGTGATTTGCTAGGTTTCCGTGAATTTGATGATTGTTCTTTAAACTTGCATCTTGCGGACTCCACCATTAAGAAACATATGGGAAGAATTAATGATGTTCTTATTATTTAAAATAGGAATTATGTTCCCATAGATTTCATTGTTCTTGATATTGATTGCAATCCTTCATGTCCTATTATTCTTGGTAGACCTTTCCTTAGAACGATTGGTGCAATCATTGATATGAAAGAAGGGAATATTAGATTCCAATTTCCGTTAAGGAAGGGCATGGAACACTTTCCTAGAAAGAAAATTAAATTACCTTATGAATCTATTATGAGGGCCACGTATGGATTGCATACCAAAGATGAAAATACCTAGATCTATCCTTGCTCTTATACCTAGCTAGGAGGTTAAACGATAGCGCTTGCTGGGAGGCAACCCAATTTTATTTTTATTTCTTGATTTTCGGTTCTATTTAGTAATAAATAATACATCTAGCCTATGTTTAGATGTGGTTTTATGCTTTTAATTAGTGTTTGTGCCAAGTAGAACCTTTGGGAAGACTTGGGAAAAGTCTTTGCGATCTTGCTGTAAAAAACAGAAACTTTAGCGCTCACGAGATTTGCTGCCATTTTTTTACTGGAGAGTGATATTTAGTTAATTATTTTTTCAGATGATTAATAGATAAATTACTCACGTCCAGCAATTTATTTTATAATTTTTGGGGTTCCATAAGTATTTGAAACCTACAGATTACTACAGACTGTTCTGTTTTTGACAGATTCTGTTTTTCGTGTGTTGTTTGCTTATTTTGATGAATCTATGGCTAGTAATAAAGTTTATGAACCATATAAAAGTTGTAATACATTAGGTTTAACACAAATATAAATAAAGAATGAGTTCATTACAATACCTTGAAGTGGTGGTTTGTTTTCTTTTAGTAACGGAGCTCACGAGATTTTCTTTTAAGTTTTGTGTTGTGAAGTTTTCAAGTTTTGGGTAAAGATTTGATGGATTATGGAACAAGGAGAGGTAAAAGCCTAATCTTGGTGATGCCCAAGGCACCCCAAGTTAAAATCCAATGACAACCAAAAGCCTAAGCTGGGGCATCTCCTCTTCCGTCTTCGTCCATCGGTAACTTTACTTGGAGCTATATATTTATTCACCACATGATATGTGTTTTGCTTGGAGTGTCTTGTATGATTTGAGTCTTTGCTTTTTAGTTTACCACAATGATCCTTTCTGTACACACCTTTTGGTAGAGACACACATGAATCGGAATTTATTAGAATACTCTATGTGCTTCACTTATACCTTTTGAGCTAGATAATTTTATTCTAGTGCTTCGCTTATATCTTTTAGAGAACGGTGGTGATTTTATTTTATAGAAATTATTGATATCTCATGCTTCACTTATATTATCTTGAGAGTCCCTTAGGACAGCATGTTAATTTGCTTTGGTTATGAATTTAGTCCTAATATGATAGGCATCCAAGATTGGTATAATAAAAACTTTCATAAAAAGTGCATTGAGTACTAGGAGAAGCTTGATACTTGATAATTGTTTTGAGATATAAAGGTGGTAATATTAGTGTGTGCTAGTTGAGTAGTTGTGAATTTGAGAAATACTTGTGTTGAAGTCTGCAAGTCCGGTAGCATGCACGTATGGTGACCTTGGTGTAACAAATTTGAAACATGAGGTGTTATTTGATTGTCTTCCTTATGAGTGGTTGTCGGGGATGAGCGATGGTCTTTTCCTACCAATCTATCCCCTTAGGAGCATGCACGTAATGCTTGGTTTTTGATGAGTTGTAGATTTTTGCAATAAGTATGTGAGTTCTTTATGACTAATGTTGAGTCCATGGATTATACGCACTCTCACCCTTCCATCATTGCTAGCCTCTTCGGTACCGTGCATTGCCCTTTCTCACCTTGAGAGTTGGTGCAAACTTCGCCGGTACATCCAAACCCCATGATATGATACAATCTGTCACACATAAACTTCCTTATATCTTCCTCAAAACAGCCACCATACGTACCTATTATCGCATTTCCATAGCCATTCCGAGATATATTGCCATGCAACTTTCCACTGTTCCATTTATCATGACACACATCATCATTGTACTATTGCCTTGCATGATCATGTAGTTGAAATCGTATTTGTGGCAAAGCTACCATTCATAATTTTTCATACATGTCACTCTTGATTCATTGCCCTTCTCGGTACACCGCCGGAGGCCTTCATATAGAGTCATACTTTGTTCTAGTATCGAGTTGTAATCATTGAGCTGTAAATAAATAGAAGTGTGATGATCATCATTAATACAGCATTGTCCCCAAAAAAAGAGAAAGGCCAAAAAAAGGAAGGCCCCAAAAAAATATAAAAAGGGGCAATGCTACTATCCTTTTTTCCACACTTGTGCTTCAAAGTAGCACCATGATCTTTATGGTAGAGAGTCTCTTGTTTTGTCACTTTCATATACTAGTGGGAATTTTTCATTATAGAACTTGGCTTGTATATTCCAACAATGGGCTTCCTCAAATGCCCTAGGTCTTCGTGAGCAAGCAAGTTGGATGCACACCCACTTAGTTTCTTTTGTTGAGCTTTCATACATTTATAGCTCTAGTGCATCCGTTGCATGGCAATCCCAACTCCTTGCATTGACATCAATTGATGGGCATCTTCCTAGCCCATTGATTAGCCGCGTCGATGTGAGACTTTCTCCTTTTTTTGTCTTCTCCACATAACCCCCATCATCATATTCTATTCCACCCATAGTGCTATATCCATGGCTCACGCTCATGTATTGCGTGAAAGTTGAAAAAGTTTGAGATTACTAAAGTGTGAAACAATTGCTTGGCTTATCATCGGGGTTGTGCATGATGATAGCATTCTTGTGTGACGAAAATGGAGCATGACCAAACTATATGATTTTTTAGGGATGAACATTCTTTTGCCATGTTATTTTGAGAAGACATAATTGCTTAGTTAGTATGCTTGAAGTATTATTATTTTTATGTCAATATTAGACTTTTGTCTTGAATCTTTCGGATCTGAATATTTATGCCACAATAAAGAGAATTACATTGAGAATTATGTTAGGTAGCATTCTACATCAAAAATTCTATTTTTATCATTTACCTACTCGAGGACGAGCAGGAATTAAGCTTGGGGATGCTTGATACGTCTCCAACGTATCTATAATTTTTGATTGCTCCATGCTATTATATTATCTGTTTTGGATGTTAATGGGCTTTATTTTAAACTTTAATATTATTTTTGGGACTAACCTATTAACCCAAGGCCCAATGCAAATTGTTGTTTTTTGCCTATTTCAGTGTTTCGCAGAAAAGGAATATCAAACAGAATGAAACCTTCGGGAACGTGATTTTTGGAACAAACGTGCTCCAGAGGACTTGGAGTGGACATTAAGAAACGAACGAGGAGTCCACGAGGTAGGGGGCACGCCCTCCCCCCTCGTGTGCCCCTCATGGCTCAACCGACCTACTTCTTCCTGCTATATATACTCATATGCCCTGAAAACATCGAGGAGCACCACGAAACCCTATTTCCACCGCCGCAACCTTCTGTACCCAAGAGATCCCATCTTGGGGCCTTTTCCGGAGCTCCACCGGAGGGGGCAATGATCACGGAGGGCCTCTACATCAACTCCATGGCCCCTCCGATGATGTGTGAGTAGTTTACTTCAAACCTTCGGGTCCATAGTTATTAGCTAGATGGCTTCTTCTCTCTCTCTTTAAATCTCAATACAAAGTTCTCCTCAATCTTCTTGGAGATCTATTCAATGTAACTCTTTTTGCGGTGTGTTTGTCGAGATCCAATGAATTGTAGGTTTATGATCAAGTCTATCTATGAACAATATTTGGTTCTTCTATGAAATATTTTATGCATGATTGGTTATCTTTGCAAGTCTCTTCGTAATATCAGTTTGGTTTGGCCTACTAGATTGATCTTTCTTGCAATGGGAGAAGTGCTTAACTTTGGGTTCAATCTTGCAGTGCTCGATCCCAGTGATAGAAAGGGAAACGACACGTATTGTATTGTTGCCATCGAGGATAAAAAGATGGGGTTTATATCATATTGCTTGAGTTTATCCCTCTACATCATGTCATCTTACCTAATGCATTACTCTGTTCTTATGAACTTAATACTCTAGATGCATGCTGGATAGCGGTCAATGTGTGGAGTAATAGTAGTAGATGCAGGAAGGAGTCGGTCTTCTTGTCACGGACATGATGCCTATATATATGATCATGCCTAGATATTCTCATAATTATTTGCTTTCCTATCAATTGCTCGATATTAATTTGTTCACCCATCGTAATACTTATGATATCTTGAGAGAAGCCACTAGTGAAACCTATGGCCCCTGGGTCTATTTTCCATCATAAAAGTTTCCAATCTATTTTATTTTGCAATCTTTACTTTCAATCTATATCATAAAAATACCAAAAGTATTTATTTTATTATTATTTTCTCTATCAGATCTCACTATCGTAAGTGACCGTGAAGGGCTTGAAAACCCCTTTGTCGCGTTGGTTGCGAGGTTCTTATTTGTTTGTGTACGTACGAGCGACTTGCGTGTGGCCTCCTACTGGATTGATACCTTGGTTCTCAAAAACTGAGGGAAATACTTACGCTACTTTGCTGCATCACCCTTTCCTGTTAAAGGGAAAACCGATGCAGTGCTCAAGAGGTAGCAAGCACAGTTAGTGTACTCAAGACAAGTAGCAAACAACTTGATAAATTAGATTCCAATTCAACTGATCCAACGCTTCACTAGCAGTAGTCTTCTATTTCTCATAGATCACAAAATATCCCTAAACTAGTTACAAAAGTAGTCCAATCTTAGATCTGATGTGATGCCATGAGATATATATGTTCATATCTAGTTCTTTTTTTACCTTTCTTTGCTAATTTAAACAAGAATTAGATACATGTATATTTAAAAAAACTCTTCAATTTACTGAAATAAAAATTCATAAGTACAATTATATGATAATCATAAGTTCTATATCTATATCTCTAAAATTAACACACTCTACGATTCAAACTAGTATCACTCATTGTCACACAAAGAACTTGCAAAAGAAAACAAAAGTACTCAACACCACAACGTTTCATTATAGGAAGATATTCAGAAACTTATACACAACAGATGAATCGATCATCCAAACGGGGATATCTTCATTATCAGTCATAGGTACACACCATTAGCGTGTTTGATACAAGTACCAAAAAACTTGTAAAACTAGATTCCTATTCAACTGATCCAACACTGCACTAGCAGTACCCTTAACCTTATGTTTCTCATAGATCACACAATATCGCAAAACTAGTTACAAAAGTACTGGAATCTTTAGATCTAATATGATGCCAAGAGATATGTATGTTCATATATGTCTTTTATCTTTCTTTACTAATTTAAACACGAAATAGATCCCGTATAACTTAAAAACCTCTTGAACTAACTGATATAAAATTTCATCGCTACAATTACATGATAGTCATAAGTTCTATATCTATATCCAACAAGTTAAATTACTCTATGGCGTTCAATCTTGTATCGCTCGTTGTCACACAACGAACTTGCAAAACAGAACAAGTACACAACATTTCATTAGAGGAACACATTCAGAAGCTTCATGCGAAATACAAAATAGTCGCATGTGTACCCTAACATCAATAGCTAATTTCCTCCACATACACGCCCATTGCCAGAACTACAGCCACTAGACTGATAATGGGCATAGCCAAGCGCATGCCCATGGCCATGCCCACGTCCACCGTCTCCCTCAGCACCCAAGCCAACACCATGGGAAATGACACCTCCAACAGCAATGTTGCGGGTGTTGGCCTGGCCATGTCCCCTTGCATGCCCATTGGCATGGCCACGACCATCGGCACCAGCACCACCAAACCCACGACCTCGGGAAAGGTCATTGCTAGGACCAAGGACAACCCCACCACGAGGCCCATGACCCCGACCACGGCCAACGCCACGACCACACACTTGACCTGTGCCATGACCGTAGCCATGACCAATGGGGAATGCCACCATCGTGTTCTCTGATAACTCACAAGTATAGGGGATTGCAACAGTTTTCGAGGGCAGAGTATTCAACCCAAATTTATTGACTTGACACAAGGGGAGCCAAAGAATATTCTCAAGTATTAATAGTTGAGTTGTCAATTCAACCGCACCTGAAAGACTTAATATCTACAACATAGTATTTAGTAGCAAATTAATATGGAAGTAATGATAACGGTGGAAAAAGTAATAGTAGTGGTTTTTGTAGCAATCGTAACAGTGGCAACGGAAAAGTAATTAAGAAAAGATCAATATGTGAAAAGCTCGTAGATAATGGATCAGTGATGGGTAATTATGTCGGATGCGATTCCTCATGCAATAGTTATAACATAGGGTGACATAGAACTAGCTCTAGTTCAACAATGTAATGTAGGCATGTATTCTGAATATAGTCATACATGCTTATGGAAAAGAACTTGCATGACATCTTTTGTCCTACCCTCCCATGGCAGCGGGGTCCTATTGGAAACTAAGGGATATTAAGGCCTCCTTTTAATAGAGTACTGGACCAAAGCATTAACACTTAGTGAATACATGAACTCCTCAAACTACGGTCATCACCGGGAGTGGTCCCGATTATTGTCACTTCGGGGTTACCGGGTCATAACACATAGTAGGTGACTATTGGATTGCAAAATAGGATCAAGAACTCACATATATTAATGGAAACATAATAGGTTCAGATCTGAAATCATGGCACTTGGTCCCTAGTGACAAGCATTAAGCATAGCAAAGTCATAGCAACATCAATCTTAGAACATAATGGATACTAGGGATCAAACCCTAACAAAACTAACTCGATTACATGGTAAATCTCATCCAACCCATCAACGTCCAGAAAGCCTACAATGGAATTACTCACGCACGGCGGTGAGCATCATGAAATTGGTGATGGAGGAAGGTTGATGATGACGATGGCGACGGATTCCCCTCTCCGGAGCCTTGAACGGACTCCAGATCAGCCCTCCCGAGAGAGATTAGGCCTTGGCGGTGGCTCCGTATCGTAAAATGCGATGAATCCTTCTCCCCTATTTTTTTCTCCCCGACGTGAATATGTAGAGTTGGAGTTGACGTCGGTGGAGCCTCAGGGGGCCCACGAGGCAGGGGCGTGCCCCAGGGGGGGCGCCCTGCACCCTCGTGGACAGGGTGTGAGCCCCCTGGTGTTGATTCTTTCGCCAATATTTTTTATAAATTCCAAAACGTGTCTCCGTAAATTTCCAGGTCATTCTGAGAACTTTTATTTCTTCACAAAAATAACACCATGGCAATTCTGCTGAAAGCAACGTCAGTCCGGGTTAGTTACATTCAAATCATGCAAGTTAGAGTCCAAAACAAGGTCAAAAGTGTTTGGAAAAGTAGATACGTTGGAGACGTATCAACTCCCCCAAGCTTAAACCTTTGCTTGTCCTCAAGCAATTCAGTTGACAAACAGAAAGTGATAAAGAAAAACTTTTACAAACTCTATCTGATCTTGTTGTTGCAAATATGTAAAGCCAGCATTCAAGTTTTCATCAAATATTATGAACTAACCATATTCACAATAACATTTAGCCCTCATATTTACTCATATCAATGGCATAATCAACTAGCAAGCAATAATAATAAATCTCGGATGACAACACTTTCTCAAAACAATCATAATATGACATAACAAGATAGTATCTCGCTAGCCCTTTTTGAGACCGCAAAACATAAATGTAGAGCACCCCTGAAGATCAAGGACCGACTAGACATTGTAATTCATGGTAAAAGAGATCTAGTCACAGTCATACTCAATGTAAATTAATAGTAATGCATGTGAATGACAGCGGTGCTCTCCAACCGGTGCTTTTTAATAAGAGGATGATGACTCAACATAAAAGTAACTATATAGGCCCTTCGCAAAGGGAAGCAGGGATTTGCAGAGGTGCCAGAGCTCGAGTTTTGAAACAGAGATAAATAATATTTTGAGTGGTATACATTCATTTTCAACATAACAACCAAGAGATCTCGATATCTTCCATGCTACACACATTATAGGCGGTTCCCAAACAGAATGGTAAAGTTTATACTCCCCCACCACCAACAAACATCAATCCATGGCTTGTCCGAAACAATGGGTGCCTCCAACTAACAACAATCCTAGGGGAGTTTTGTTTGCAATTATTTTGATTTGAGCATGGGACTGGGCATCCCGGTTACCAGCCATTTTCTTGTGAATGATGAGCGGAGTCCACTCATTTTGAGAATAACCCACCTAGCAAGGAAGATATAGACAACCCTAGTTGATACATGAGCTATTCGAGCATACAAAACGGAATTTCATTTGAAGGTTTAGAGTTTGGCACATACAAATTTACTTGGAACGGCAGGTAGATACAGCTTATAGGAAGGTATGGTGGACTCAAATGGAATAACTTTGGGGTTTATGGAAGTGGATGCACAAGAAGTATTCCCTCTTAGTACAAGTGAAGGCTAGAAAGAGACTCGGAAGCGACCAACTAGAGAGCGACAACAGTCATGAAAATGTATTAAAATTAATCAACACAGAGTGCAAGCATGAGTAGGATATAATTCACCATGAACATAAATATTGTGGAGGCTATGTTGATTTTGTTTCAACTACATGCGTGAACATGTGCCAAGTCAAGCCACTCGAATCGTTCAAAGGAGGATACCACCATATCATACCACATCACAACTATTTTAATAGCATGTTGGCACGCAAGGTAAACCATTATAAACTCCTAGCTAATTAAGCATGGCATGAGCAACTATAATCTCTAATTGTCATTGCAAACATGTTTCATTCATAATAGGTTGAATCAGGAATGATGAACTAATCATATTTACAAAAACAAGATAGGTCGAATTCATGCCAGCTTCTCTCATCTCAATTGGTCCATCATATACTGTCATTGTTGCCTTTCACTTGCCTGACCGAACGGTGTGGATAATAATAATAGTGCACGTGCATTGGACTAAGCTAGAATCTGCAAGCATTTAATACAAGGGACAAGACAAGGTAACATGGGCTCTTGGTTAAATCAATAATAATGCATACGAGAGCCACTCAACATTTTCATCATGGTCTTCTCCTCTCGACCCCCAAAGAAAAGAAATAAAACTATTTACACGAGAAAGCTCCCAACAAGCAAAAGAAGAACGAGAAATCTTTTTGGGTTTTATTTTAATTACTACTACTACAAGCATGGAAAGTAAACTAGCTAAAAGTTACAACTATTTTTTTGGTTTTTCTTAAGGTTTTTCAAACACACAAGAAGAAGGCTTAGAAAAGAAAATAAACTAGCATGGATAGTACAATGAAAAAGTATGAGCACTGACAACTAGAATGAGTGTGTGACATGAATGTAATGTCGGTGAGAAATACGTACTCCCCCAAGCTTAGGCCTTTGGCCTAAGTTGGCCTATGGCCACTATTGGCCCGGTGCATATCCAAAGCTGTAGCTGCGGTCGTACTGAGATGCAGAAGCTACTGCCTGATGAGCTGTAGCTTGGAGGCGAGCTACCTCTGTCCTCCTCTCATATTCGTTCGCTTCCTCCCTGGTTATAACATGTCTCCTTTTTGCCTGAAAGTCAAAGAAAGTAGGAGCAGGGACATCAACATGGACGGTGCGCCGTCTGTCAAAGATTAGTCGATACTGGAGGAACTGATCGTTCCTCTCAAGAAACTGGTGGTGAACCATAGCATCATAATCTAGATAAGCAGGAGGCAACTCAATATCATTTCCATGTATGGGTATATCAAGATAGTTAGCTACACGAGTTGCATAAATTCCACCAAACAAATCTCCCCTTATACTGTTGTGATGCAACACTACAAAAAAAAATACACTTCCGTGATGGTACGTGTTTGTCATAGTACGTCGCTTTTTTTGTCATGCATGTACATCCATGAAAAATTTATGACAGAATCAAGATAGTCATACCTGTGCTGTCGTAGAAGTGTTACATGACATTACCAAAATTATCATCATGGAAGTGTCCACTTCTATGACGATAAATCGCGCGTCACAGAAGTGCTTTCGTCAAGGGTGACCGACACGTGGCATCCACCGTAACGGAACACCGTTAAGCTATCGGGTTGGGTTTTGGATCCGATAACCCGTTAACAGCCCCGACCAATGGGGATTTTCCACGTGTAAAATCATCATTGGCTGGAGGAAACACGTGTCGGCTCACCGTTGGGACAGATGTCAACCACTCATTGGACGGAAGGTGCCTATGATACGTCGACACGTGGCACGGCCCAACAGAGGCCCATTCCTGTGAAAAGGCCGGCCCATTTGACTTGGTCAAAAGCTAGCGGGCCGGCCCATGGAAAGCGTGTTAACGACATGTTCGAATATAGCCCATTTATAGCCCACTAACCCAAGGCCCGTTACACCCTATCCGAATTAGGCCCAGTAGCGTCATCTGGGCCATCCAATATGATTCCAGCCCGTTTTCACTTCTGGCCCATGTATGGCCCATGACGTCTTTTGGCCCATATGAGGCCCTATGTAACTCTTGGCCTACTAACGGCCCATGGTGAAACCGGGCCGTAATGAACAGTGTATCACTTTACACCCATTAATGGCCCGTGGTGAAACTGGCCCGTAATGAACAGTGTATCACTTTATACCCATTAACAGCCCGTTATTCTGTTGGGCCGTTTCCAGCCCATGTTATCTTTCGGCCTTCTCAGAGCCCATTTATTCTTGGGCTCATTTCCAGCATTCGTTTACTTACGACCTATTACTGTCATTTTCTGCTTGTGGGCCAAATTCAGCCCGTGGTTACAGTCGGCCCGTTTGTGGTCCGTTAATACATTGGGCTGATTTCATAGTGTCATCAAATATGGCCTATTAACGATGGCCCATTATGGTCGGCCCATGAACGGACGATTCCAACTCTAGCCCGTTTACGGCCATAATGCGGTCTGTTTGGCCCATGTTTGGCCAATCGATTATACGGCCCGTATAAGGCCCATTGATAATACGGCCCGCAGAAGGCCCATTGTTTCTACGGCCCGTAGAAGGCCCATTGTTTCTACGGCCCGTAGATGGCCCACTGTTTCTACGGCTAGTAGGAGGCCCAGTGTCACTACAGTAAATATTAGCCCATGGTTATTGTGGCCTAGTTTTAAAAAATAGGTTATTGTAGCCACTAGTTAACCGCGGAAAAAGAACTGCAATGACTACAAGCAAACAAATAAACAAGACAACAAGGAAATAAATAAGCAAGCAACTAAGGGTAGGCTATCACGGCTATTACACATATTACATTCACTGGGCATCGAAGTTCGCCACCAGTGCAAATATAGGGAACAAAGCAGCATATCATATACACTAGTTGTCAAAGTTGGTGACCAGCGCAATTAAACGCCGCAGCAAAACAAATCCAGAACTGAAACCACTTCAGAAGATCTCAAGAAACAATATCCTGGGTACCCATAATGTTGGCAAGATGCTTAGCAAGCTTATTAACTTTCTCTTGTTTGGCGCTGAAATCCTCCAACCCTTGCTGTTGCACCAGAAAATATGCATCTGAATTCTGCAGGGACTTCCTCAGTCCTTCAGCTTCCTGTCACAGCACATCTGATCGATGTCTTTGAACTTGAAGTTGAGACTCAAGAAGACGAACTGATTCAGGCAGCGAGTTCGAAGAGCTTGTGCCAGCAGTAGTGGCCAGTAACTCGAACACTACATCAAGACAGGACTTTTGGGTTCCCTCACTGTTGTCAAGATAGTTTTTATCATCTTTCTTGGAGACCAACAGGGATGTCTCACTATCTTGAACCTTATCTGCATTACTTCCTTAACCATTGGATAACGTGGTACTGTTCTCCAATATTTTGTCTGCATTCTAAAAGAGAAACAAGCAGACACATCACATGTTTACCATGTTGTATATGAAACTCATTTTGGTAAATGACTTCAGTAGTAAAGTGGACAGGATAACAACATGAAACAAACATATATCTATGTACCATGGTCACTTTATGGTCTATACCATTCTAGTTTTTGTTGCCAAATCAAGATACAGACACAGTGATGAAGACATGTACCTAGGGTAGGGACACGGACCTGACCAAAGAGTCCTACTCTAGGACACCCCTAGGAGAAGTCACCTTTTAATCGACTTGAAGGTATCCCACTCGACGGGTTCAAGACACTCGACCAAGAAGCTATCACTCGACCATGAAGCCAACCACTCGACTGCCACGAGACCTAAAGTCACTCCGCAGGCAGACGGTCGGCTATTAAGTAGTCTTTATGGTCATTATAGCACTTTATTAGGGGCGTTACCAGTAACGCCCAACCTTAAATATACTTACCCCCCTACATCACTGTCAGAGTTAGAACCACGACAGTTGGCGCCCACCGTGGGGTAGGAATCTTAGTGCTTAGTTGGAGAAGTTGCGATCTTTTCCGATCCCTTTGATCATATTTTCTTGCGGAGTTTTGGTGGAGGACCGCGAGATCCGTCTTGGCGCGCTCACCTTCATCGTCGATGACTCCGCCTGGCTTCAGGAGGCACCACTCGACATCGACACGCTCCCCGTCTGCGGTGCGACGCACTTCCGCGCATGCATTCGTGGCATCCTCCTGCGGCAGCGATCGACCCAGTATCGGTCGGCCCCTGCGTCGTCTCCCCGCCCTGTCTCCCACCAGCGCAAGCGCTCCGGTCGGTCGAGACTTCAGCGGTGGGTGAGGCATGCCGTGGCCCGCCAGTCGGCAGCCCCACAAGTCGCGGCAATCGAGCCCGTCGAATCCCTCTACGGCCTGTTCGACTGGCTCCGTGGAGACCGCATCCGAGTGCGACAGCAGCGACCCAGCGGCCGAGGTTCTGGCGGTCGATGGGACACACAGTCCTCCCGTTTTCCCTCGCACTGATGGAGGCGCGGGTGGGGGCGATCCGTCGCGTCCCCACGATGAGTATCTCCCCGAATCTCTCACGTCATTACAGCGAGAGGAGCTTCGCCGCCGGAACATGGACGCGCTCCGCACTCCTATCGTCGAAGAGACCCCCGAGGCCCGGGCCTTGGAGGACGCGCGTTTGGCCAACTTGGCCGAGCGCACTCGACTGGAGAATCTCCAGCGAGCTCTCGACGAGAAAGCACGTCAGCGGACTCCCGAGTCTAGTCGACGCCAGCTCTTCCCGCCGACGCAGGTATATCGAACCCCAGTTCAGAATTTGGCCGCCGCAGCCCGTATAGCAGAGTCGATTCAGCCCTCCCAGTCGGAGGCTGGCAGGGGCTTGTTACAGATCAGAGCATTGCTCCGGGCGGCGGGAAACCAGAATTCCGCTGTCTCTCAGTCGCGGAATAGGATCCACAGTCGATGTGCCGCAACAGATACAGTCGAGTAGGCTCACAGCCCGAGATCGCCCCCGAGGCGTGAGGGACGTGGTGACCGGCGTGACCAGTACAGGAGGAATGAGCAGTATGATCACCGATTCGACTGTGATGATCGACGTCGAGTGCCAACCCCTCCCCCGAGGAGTGGGTCATATGCGCCTCGACGGCAAGATGACAGACGCCCTCATAGTGTTGGGAAGAGGATTCCAGTCGACCCCAGAGACCCAGGCTTTGATGCGAGATCCATCCTCGTTCAAGGTTTGGTTGACAGGAACAGAGCTCATCGAGAAGGCCACAACAGAGATGCGCCTGCCAGCAGCGGAGTACGTGCTTCAGGGCCAGAGTGTTTCAGTCGAGCCATCAGAGCCGCAATGATTCCTCCCAATTTCAGGCTGGCGACTGGAATCAGCAAGTTCACCGGTGAATCTAAGCCTGACACCTGGCTCAAAGATTACCGAGTGGCTGTACAGATTGGCGGTGGCAATGATGAGGTGGCCATGAAGCATTTGCCTCTCATGTTAGAGGGCTCGGCCAGAGCGTGGCTAAATCAGTTAGCACCCAGCAGCATTTACACTTGGGAGGACCTCTCCCGAGTGTTTATCACGACCTTTGAAGGAACATGCAAGCGACCTGCAGGCCTTACAGAGTTGCGGTCTTGCGTGCAGAAGCCGAATGAAACTCTGAGGGAATACATCCAGAGGTGGATCACGCTGCATCACTCGGTTGAGAATGTGCCAGACCATCAAGCAGTTTGTGCCTTCAAGGAAGGTGTTAAATACAGAGAGTTGAATCTGAAGTTTGGTTGAACTGGAGAGATGTCTCTGAATCGGATGATGGAGATTGCCACCAAGTACGCTAACGGAGAAGATGAAGATCGACTCCGGAGTGGCAAGCAGAAAGCAGTCGCCCAGGAAACCGGAGGCAATTCCAGTCGGAAACAGAAGCGGAAGGCCGAGCCAGCCGCTCCTGGGGAGGCCCTGGCCGTAGCCCACGGAAACTTCAAGGGAAAACCCAAGGGCACCTGGAAGCCCAAAAAAGTCAAGGATCAGGATGGAAATGGTGTTTTGGACCTGCCGTGTCACATCCACACCAAGAAAGATGAAGAGGGTAATTTTATTTACCCAAAGCATACCACTCGACAGTGCCGGCTCCTGATCCAGCAGTTCCAAGGAAAGCAGTCCAAGGATAAGGAAAAAGAGTTGGACAGAGTCGAGGACAAGGAAGACAGTGACGATGGATACCCCCAAGTCAATTCCACCCTGATGATTTTTGCCGATGTCGAAAGCAAAAGTCGACTGAAAGTCATTAACCGAGAGGTGAACATGGTTGCCCCGGCAACACCCAGTTACCTGAAGTGGTCTCAGACTACCATCACATTCGACCAGTCTGATCACCCGATGCACATTGCCACCCCTGGGAGGCAAGCTTTGGTGGTCGACCCAATTGTTGAAGGCACTTGACTGACTAAAGTCCTGATGGATGGTGGCAGTGGCCTGAACATACTGTATGCTGAAACATTGAAAGGAATGGGCATTCCGATGTCCAGGCTCAGCACCAGTAACATGAGTTTCCACGGAGTCATTCCTGGGAAGAAAGCCCAATCACTCGGCCAGATCGCTCTTGATGTGGTTTTCGGTGATTCAAAGAATTACCGCAAGGAAAAGTTGACATTCGAGGTTGTGGACTTCCAAAGTGCTTATCACGCCATTTTGGGCAGGCCAGCTTACGCACGCTTCATGGCCCGGCCATGTTACGTGTATCTCAAAGTGAAGATGCCTGGCCCCAAAGGTGTGATCACTGTTACAGGCAATCGGAAGAAGGCGGAAGAGTGCTTTCAGAAGGGCTCAAAGATTGTAGATGCTCAGATGGCAGTGGTCGAGCTGCAAGAGTACCAAAAGACTGCCGATCCAAGTGAGTTGCTACGAGCCAAGAAGCCTGCTTCAGAATCAGATTTTCAGTCGTTCGGTGAAACAAAGACAGTCCACATTCACCCGACCGACCCCGATGCTGCCCTGACTCACATCTCAACGACGCTTGACTCCAAATAGGAAGAAGCGCTCATCCAGCTCCTCCGTGAGAACTGGGACATCTTCGCATGGAAGCCCTCTGACATGCCTGGAGTTCCCAGAGAGCTGGCTGAGCACCGTCTACGAGTCGACCCGAAATTCAAGCCTGTGAAGGAACATCTTCGATGGTCCGCCGTCCAGAAGAAGCAAGCCATTGGCGAGGAGGTGGCTCGACTCTTAGCAGCAGAGTTCATCCGAGAAATTTACCACTCCGAGTGGCTCGCCAATGTCGTCATGGTCCCCAAGAAAGACAAGTCACTTCGCATGTGCATTGATTTCAAACATATCAATCGGGCCTGCCCGAAAGATCATTTTCCTCTCCCTCGCATCGACCAAATAGTCGACTCGACTGCGGGGTGCGAGAGATTATCTTTTCTAGATGCTTATTCCGGGTACCATCAGATCCGTCTGTATGGACCCGACGAAATCAAAACAGCTTTCATCACCCCATTCGGATGCTTCTGTTATGTCACCATGCTGTTCGGCCTCAAGAACGCTGGAGCCACGTTCATGAGAATGATTCAGAAGTGTTTACTCACTCAAATCAGTCGGAATGTGGAGGCATACATGGATGATATTGTGGTCAAGTCACGGAAAGGTTCCGACCTGCGGGCTGACCTCGCTGAAACCTTTGCCAACCTCAGGAGGTATGATATCAAGCTGAATCCATCAAAGTGCACGTTCGGAGTTCTAGGTGGAAAGTTACTCGGTTTTCTCGTTTCCGAACGGGGAATCGATGCCAATCCTGAAAAAGTTGGCACCATACTCCGGATGAAGCGTCATGTACGCGTGCACGATGTCCAAAAGCTTACAGGCTGCTTGGCCGCTCTAAGTCGATTCATTTCTCGTCTTGGTGAAAAGGCGTTGCCTCTTTACCGACTGATGAAGAAGTCTGACAAGTTCGAGTGGACTCCAGAAGCTGACGCAGCATTTGCAGAGCTCAAAGCTCTGCTCTCCACCCAGCCGGTGCTTGCTGCCCCAATCAGCAAAGAGCCTCTGCTGCTTTACATTGCAGCCACAGGACAAGTTGTCAGCACAGTACTTACGGTCAAGCGGGAAGAACAAGGAAAGGCCTTCAGAGTTCAGCGCCCAGTCTATTATCTGTCCGAAGTTTTGACCCCTTCAAAACAAAGATACCCTCACTACCAGAAGCTTGTATATGGGATTTACATGACCACGAAGAAGGTTGCACATTACTTCTCTGACCACTCCATTACAGTCGTCAGCGACGCCCCACTGTCAGAGATTTTGCATAACAGAGATGCAACTGGTCGAGTGGCCAAGTGGGCGATTGAACTCCTTCCCTTAGATATCAAGTTTGAAGCAAAGAAGGATATCAAGTCCCAAGCAATCGCAGATTTCATCGCCGAGTGGATTGAACAGCAGCTTCCGACTCAAGTTCACTCGGAGCACTGGACCATGTTCTTCGATGGATCTAAGATGCTGAACGGTTCCGGTGCTGGGGTAGTTCTAGTCTCCCCCCGAGGAGATAAGATCAGATATGTTCTCCAGATTCACTTCGATTCCTCCAATAATGAAGCAGAGTATGAAGCACTTTTGTATGGGTTGCGCATGGCCATTTCACTCGGTGTCCGTCGCCTCATGGTCTACGACGACTCAGATTTGGTGGTTAATCAGGTGATGAAGGAGTGGGACGTCAGAAGTCCAGCTATGACTGGTTATTGCAATGCAGTGAGAAATCTAGAAAAGAAATTCGAGGGGTTAGAGCTTCATCACATCCCCCGACTGAAAAATCAAGCAGCTGATGATCTGGCAAAGATAGGCTCCAAGAGAGAAGCCATTCCCAGCAATGTGTTTTTGGAGCACATCCGCTCGCCGTCAGTCCAGGAGGATCCTTTCACAGAAGAAGCCCCACAACCGAAAAGTGCCACAGATCCGACTGAAGTCGAAGTTCCTGCTGTGGTCGACCTAATCATGGAAGTCTTGGCAATCACTCCCGACTGGACGATACCGTACATCACGTATATCCTAAGGAAAGAGCTCCTAGAAGACGAGGAAGAGGCTCGACAGATCGTCCGCCGATCCAAGGCCTTCACAGTCATAAAGGGGCAGTTGTATAGAGAAAGCGCGACTGGAATCGGTCAGAAGTGCATAACACCAGAAGAAGGTCGGATAATCCTTGATGATATCCACTCGGGGACCTGTGGCCACCATGCGTCCTCTCGGACCATTGTGGCTAAAGCATACCGAGCGGGATTTTACTGGCCTAGAGCAAATGAGATGGAAAAAGAGATAGTCGACAAGTGTGGAGGCTGCCAGTTCTACTCCAACATGTCACACAAGCCTGCATCAGCCCTGAAGACCATTCCACTCATCTGGCCATTTGCTGTCTGGGGACTGGACATGGTTGGTCCACTGAGAACAGGCAGGAGCGGATTCACGCATGTGGTTGTGGCAGTCGACAAGTTCACCAAATGGATTGAAGCCAAGCTTATCAAGAACCTCGATGCTGGCACTGCTATCAGTTTCGTCAGAGGACTAACATTCAGATATGGAGTCCCTCATAGCATCATCACTGACAATGGGTCAAACTTCGATTCGGACCAGTTCAGAGCTTTTTGCGCCTCTCAAGGCACACGAGTCGACTACGCATCGGTCGCGCATCCTCAGTCGAATGGACAAGCTGAAAGAGCAAATGGTTTGGTTCTCAAAGGACTGAAGCCTCGGCTGATGCGTGATCTCAAGCACGCGGCAGGTGCTTGGGTCGACGAGCTTCCGTCAGTTCTGTGGGGATTGAGGACCACCCCTAACCGGTCGACTGGAAGAACTCCATTCTTTCTGGTTTATGGAGCCGAAGCGGTTCTGCCAAGTGATCTTCTTCACAACGCGCCCCGAGTCGAGCTTTACACCGAAGATGAAGCAGAACAGGCCCGGCAAGACGCAGTCGACCTCCTAGAAGAAGAGAGGGAGATGGCCATGATCAGATCGACCATTTATCAGCAAGACTTGCGTCGATTCCACGCCCGGAATGTGAAGAGTCGAGCCTTCCAAGAAGGAGACTTGGTCCTCCGAGTGGATCAACAGAAACCACACAAGCTTGCTCCTACTTGGGAAGGCCCCTTCATCATCACCAGAGTCCTCCACAATGGAGCTTATCACCTCTTCAATGTTGATCGCCAGATCGACGAGCCTCGAGCTTGGAATGCGGAAATACTCCGCCCCTTTTACACTTGAGCTCTCCCTTAGACGAGATGTAATAAGAAAAATTCCCGCAGTTCGTTTTTATCAAAGGCAAGAGTGTTCCATTAATTGTTGTCACTTTCGTTTACATACGAAATCCCCCAGTGGGTGACTTAGCTGCGAATCCGTTTCGCCTAAGTTTGAAAAAATCCTACCGAGTGGAGAGCGATCCTCCCACTCGGGGGCTTAGCTGCAGTCCAGCACTCGCCTAAGTTCTCTCACCTAGAGACTTAGCTGCAGTCCGGCACTCTCCTAAGTTTGAAAAAATCCTACCGAGTGGAGAGCAAACCTCCCACTCGGAGGCTTAGCTGCAGCCCAGTGCTCGCCTAAGTGTTTGAAAAAATCCTACCGAGTGGAGAGCGATCCTCCCACTCGGGGGCTTAGCTGCAGTCCAGCGCTCGCCTAAGTTCTCTCACTTAGAGACTTAGCTGCAGTCCGGCACTCGCCTAAGTTTGAAAAAATCCTACCGAGTGGAGAGTGATCCTCCCACTCGGGAGCTTAGCTGCAGTCCAGCACTCGCCTAAGTTCTCTCACCTAGAGACTTAGCGGCAGTCCGGCACTCGCCTAAGTTTGGAAAAATCCTACCGAGTGGAGAGCGATCCTCCCACTCGGGGGCTTAGCTGCAGTCCAGCGCTCGCCTAAGTTCTCTCACTTAGAGACTTAGCTGCAGTCCGGCACTCGCCTAAGTTTGAAAAAATCCTACCGAGTGGAGAGCGATCCTCCCACTCGAGGGCTTAGCTGCAGTCCAGCACTCGCCTAAGTTCTCTCACCTAGAGACTTAGCTGCAGTCTGGCACTCGCCTAAGTTTGGAAAAATCCTACCGAGTGGAGAGCGATCCTCCCACTCGGGGGCTTAGCTGCAGTCCAGCACTCGCCTAAGTTCTCTCACTTAGAGACTTAGCTGCAGTCTGGCACTCGCCTAAGTTTGAAAAAATCCTACCGAGTGGAGAGCGATCCTCCCACTCGGGGGCTTAGGTGTAGTCCAGCACTCGCCTAAGTTCTCTCACTTAGAGACTTAGCTGCAGTCCGGCACTCGCCTAAGTTTGAAAAAATCCTGCCAAGTGGAGAGCGATCCTCCCACTTGGGGGCTTAGCTGCAGTCCAGCACTCGCCTAAGTTCTCTCACTTAGAGACTTAGCTACAGTCCGACACTCGCCTAAGTTTGAAAAAATCCTGCCAAGTGGAGAGCGATCCTCCCACTCGGGGGCTTAGCTGCAGTGCAGCACTCGCCTAAGTTCTCTCGCCTAGAGACTTAGCTGCAGTCCGGCACTCGCCTAAGTTTAAACAAAATCCTACCGAGTGGAGAGTAAACCTCTCACTCGGAGGCTTAGCTACAGCCCAGTGCTCGCCTAAGTACAAGACTCGAGCCAATCCGTGAGTCGACCGCTACCTTCTCCCTCGGAGCTGCATCGCAAATACAAGATTATTCCGAGTGAAGATCAAGTTTCACTCGACGAATCAAGCCGTGAAGATATCCAATGAGAAATCAAGTTCAGAAAAAGCCCAAAAGGTCCCAGACCTCAAAGCACTCGAGCCCTCGGCTCAGCGGAGTTTAAATGGTTACAAATCCACTCGGCATCCCGAGGCAAATTCAAAGTTTTTCACTCCTCGGGAGGAGGACTGGAAGGGGCGACGAACTCATCTAAGTCGATCCCGTCAGCAATGCGGGTGGCAGCAGCGATGAATGTCTCCATGAAGTCTTGAAAGCTGTGCTTCCTGGTATTGGCAACTTGGATGGCCGCCAGCTTTTCTTCTCGCGCCTCCTTGCAATGGACGCGGACCAGAGACAGAGCGACATCAGCACCGCATCTAGCAGAAGATTTCTTCCATTCCGCCACTCGACCTGGGACTTCGTTAAGTCGAGCCATCAGAGACTCGAGGTCGTTCTGAAGCGTCGTCCCAGGCCAGAGTGATGTGTCGATCCGCGACATCGCCACTTTCAGCCGAGCCAGATAGTCAACGACGCTGGCAGTACGAGACTCCAGATGGAGCACGTTCATTGCATCCTCGTCCTTCACAAGAGAGTTAACAGGGTCCAAGCTTGGCCCCACTCGACTGGTCTCCTCTTCAAATTCTGGCAAAGCTCTGCATACACGATTCAAGGATAAGACAATTTTCTTAGACTGAGTCGACACAAAAACTAGTCGGAACTGAATGTGCACCTTCAAGGTTAAGGTACAACTTCTTGGCAAGGCTCCCCAAGTAGCTCTCCAGGTTGTCCCTCCCGCGAGCGATGCCTTCCAGCTTCTCGCTCAGGGTGAGGTTCTCCTTCTTCCAACGTGAACACTCCCTATTGGCTTCATTCAGAGCGGTCTTCAGCTTGGTATTCTCTTCTTCTAAGTGGTCGACCGAAGCCAGCTTCTGTGCGGCCAGAGCGGTCTTGTCATCAGCCTCCTTACGGGCAGCAGCCAAGTCCTGATCCTTCTTCGCCAGAGCTTCGTTCAGTTTTTCTGCGAAGAATTGATGATTGAATCGGAAATAACAAAAGGAGACACAAGCCTAAAGACCAACCAATCGACAAAGTCGCATTACCTGCGGCGCCGTCTCTGACCTTCTGCAGCTCTGTTCTGGCCAGCTCCAGATCAAGGTTCAGTTGAATCTTCTGCTTCTCCAACTCAGTATAGCGAGCTACAAGTTCGCAAGATTTCTGTAAAAAGGAAAATCAGTCGACAGACGTCCAAGATAAGTTGCTTCCGAGTAACTAAGAGACAATGATGACGTTTCTAAGACCACAGCCGAATCAAAAACATTCGACAGTAATCTCGGGGACTACACCCAGTGGGTGCACTCAGCATGCCCCCACTGGTTCGACCAAAAAAACAACAAAGAGAAAGAGAGAAAAAGTCGACTGCCCGCAGTCGACCGGATACAGTTCCACTCGACCTAGCCTGACCAAACCGAGTGAAGAAATACAGCTACAGCAACACAATGTAAAGACTACAGTCGACTGCCAGCAGTCCACCGTAGTCTCGGGGACTACACCCAGTGGGTGCACTTAGCGTGCCCCCACTGGTCCAAAGGATTGGCAGACACACCCACTGGGTGTACAGATACAGATACAAAAGATCTTCAGAAAAGAGACTCTTCAAACAGCATATCATAACAGACCAAGTGTCGGGTCGACTGACCTGGACGTTGCTCTGAAGAGCCGAACTCGCGTCATAGGCTGCTTGGCTGGCCTCTCGAGCCATCTTCACTTGCTCCATCATGATCCCCGCCTGGCGTATAGCCTCCTTTGCGGCAGCCGCTTGGTCCTCAGGGACGGGGTACGCAGCAAAAAGCGAAGGTGGATCCGCAGTCGACGCCGAGGGCCGCGCACTCGCTAGAGGAACGGCGAAGGTCACAGAAGCCCGAGTGGTGTCACCACCATCCCGAGCCACGGCCTCGGACGCCGGAGCAGATTGGGGGGGTCTTGTCAGCCGACGCCCTCTTGTGCCTCCTCACTCTCAACGGACCGTCGTCGTCATCATCTGGGAGGTCGATAACATGAGGAGGAGCTACAAGGAAAACATTCAATCGACCAGAGTAGCAATAAAGGTTCAGTCGACTCAAAGGCAGGACGTCAGCAATCGTACCAGGGTTGGAGGTAATAGCGTCCTCCATCTCTTGGTCGTCGTTCCTGGCGGAGACCTCAGAAGTAGCACCTCTGCAAAACTCGAAAGTCAATCAGTTGGTTCAGTGAATCGACCAAGGATCCGTCCACGGTCGACAAAGGAAAGCAAGTCTTATTATTACCAGGAAATGGTAGGAACAGCTATCTTCATCTTGGGCAGAGCCTTGGGCGGCTTGGATGGCGTCGCTCGTGGATGCTTGGGAGCCTTCCCAGTCGGCGGAGGAGAAGAGGTCCGAGGGCGTTTCGAGGACTGCCCAATAGGAGCGGTCGCCTTGCCACGTTCCCTCGCTGGATCGTGGGTGAGCTTGGATCGCCCCTCCGGGCGGGGGGGTTCAACCTCCTCCTCCTCCCCTTCGCTGGAGAAGATGTCGTCGCCTCCCTCTCCCTCACCGTCGGACTCCCACTCGCCCTGGTCGTCCCCGCTCTCGCCTCTGCTCGCCTCCCCTTCCTCAGTCGACCCCTGTGCCCCGTTGGGCGTCGAGTACATCTCGGTGGTCGCCTGGAAAACAACAGACAAGACGAAGGTTAGTCAACTTATTCAAAGAAGACCAATGCAGAAGACAAGATATCAGTCGGGAGCACAAAGACATACCTGGTCCACCTCATACGAGTTGTCGAGTGGGGTTACCCTCCTGGCTCCTCGGGGGTTGTCTTTGTTCCCCGTGATGCTCGACAGCCACCCCTCCACCATCTCGTCGGTGACCTCCTCCGGGTGGACCCGAGTGGTGTCGTCAAGACCCGAATACAGCCACATCGGGTGGTCGCGGGCCTGGAGCGGTTGGATGCGCCTTTGAAGGAAGACCTCCAGCAGGTCCATACCAGTCACACCCTCGCGGACAAGCTCAACCACTCGACCTGCCAGCACCTTGACTTGGGCCTTTTCCTCCGGCGCGACTTTCAGAGAGGCAGGCTTCTCGGCTCGGTCGAGGGAAAAAAGAGGAAGACCAGTCGACTGTCCTGGGGTCGCCTCGTCCTTGCAGTAGAACCAGGTCGACTGCCAGCCACGGACTGACTCCGGGAAGGTGATAGATGGAAAACAACTCTTCCCCCTAGTCTGGATCGCCAGGCCCCCGCACAGCTGAATCACCTGCGTCCTCTCGTCACTCGACTTAGCCTTCTTGACCGACTGAGAACGGCAGGTAAAGATGTGTTTGAAGAGTCCCCAATGGGGTCGACAACCCAAGAAAGCCTCACACATGGAGATGAAAGCAGCAAGGTAGACAATAGAGTTGGGAGTGAAGTGGTGGAGCTGTGCTCCGAAGAAATTCAGGAAACTCCAGAAGAAAGGATGGGGCGGCAGAGAAAACCCTCGGTCGATCTGGGTGGCTAGGAGCACGCACTCACCGTCGCAGGGTTGAGGTTCGATCTCTCCCTCCGGAAGACGCGCAGCTTCGTGGGGAATGACTCCCCCCTCGACCATGTCGTCAAGATCCTCTTGCCGGAGCACCGATGGCATCCAGTCGCCCTGGATCCAACCTTTGGGCAGAGCGGTCCTGGAGGAGGATCCGCCCCGAGCAGACCTCTTCCCTTTCCCCGCCGCCGCCGCCTTCTTCGCGCGCTCCAAAGCAGTGGTCTTGCCCTTCACCATCGTCGCCGGCGAGATCTCGCACGGGCTCGTGGCGCTAGGGTGAGAGCGGAGGCAGCGGGAGGACTGGCTAAGGGAGAGAGGAAGAAGGAAGGAGAAGAGAGCGCACGGCTTGGAAACCCCGAGCCGGCAACTTATAAGGGGCCGCTCCCGAGTGGCTGGCTGGTAGACCCAGGCTATCCAGTCAAATCCCGCAGCAGACGCGCGCGTAGTATGTGGCGAAAAAGGCGACGCGGAGATCTAGGAACTACCACTTTATCGCTTCCAATTACTGCGGTTGCTCCCGTCCCGCGTGCTTCCCAAAATCCGAATCCCGCGACATCCGCGGGACGCAGAGCAACTTGCTAAAAACAGAAGACCCCGATCGCGCCGGCACTCGGTATGTCACAAACAAAGAAATTCACTCGACGAAAGGCCTGGAATGGATCAAGGCGACTGAAAAAGGTTGGCAACGTCATCCGTGACGATTGACCCAAAACGTGGCGCTCACATAGCCCGAAGAACCAGTCGGAAAGATCTCCAACTCTTTCCCCACTCTAACCTCGATCCATTCGGGGGCTAATGATGAAGACATGTACCTAGGGTAGGGACATGGACCTGACCAAAGAGTCCTACTCTAGGACACCCCTAGGAGAAGTCACCTTTCAATCGACTTGAAGGTATCCCACTCGACGGGTTCAAGACACTCGACCAAGAAGCTATCACTCGACCATGAAGCCAACCACTCGACTGCCAGGAGACCTAAAGTCACTCCGCAGGCAAACGGTCGGCTATTAAGTAGTCTTTATGGTCATTATAGCACTTTATTAAGGGCGGTACCAGTAACGCCCAACCTTAAATATACTTACCCCCCTACATCACTGTCAGAGTTAGAACCACGACACAAAGTTCAAATAATATTTGTTCAAGACAAAGCAGAATAGACAGAATATAAGTGTGGGTAACTATAGAGCAATAAAAACACTTGTAATGTGCATGACATGAGAACATAACTGTTTATTCAATTGAAACAGAAATCAACATAGAGCAGGTTACAATAGCAAACCAGTTAAAGAAACAGGTTTAAAACATACCTATTGCACCATTGGAGTTTCAATTCCATCCTTCAAATTTGAAAATAGTTGGTATGAGTAAATACAGTCATGCAAGAGCAAAGGAGTATGAACCATAGCTACAGAACCTGACCTGAGAACAAATCTTCTTCTCCTTTAAGCGTTGAGTTGGGATTCGGAGTGGTGGTCCTCGTGCTTTGGGCACTGCAGTTCCCTTACTAACTGCTCGTGTTTGGGTGCTCTGTGGTGGAGACGGTGCTGTGTCAACTGGAACTGGGTTACTATCTGCCGGGATTGGGGTTAGAAGGGGTGTAGCTGGTTCTCTGTCCAACTGGGTAGGCGTACAATCTGCGAGAGTCTGGGTTATGTGTGGTGGATCTGGTCCTTGGGCAAGTACAACCGTGCTTCTATCTACATCAACTGGTAGCACTATCTTTTCTAAAGACCGTGTTGTTGCTCCTTTAGATACTGCCATCACGCTCTCCAATTCAGATGGATGATAAACAAAAAAAGTAATTGAAAGTATAGACATTGTATGATAGACAGGTGCAATGGATAGTGGGGAATAAAAGAGGGCATGAAATAATTCATATTTATGTTGTCTAACCAAACAGGATAGCATGACACAATTTCACATATATGATGGCTAACTAAACATGATAGCATGACACAATTTCACATTATGATGGCTAACTAAAAAAGATGGAAAGACATAGTTCAAAATATGAGACTATGTAAACAGGATGACATGACATAACTATATAATGTGTTTATTAAATAGGTTGGCATGCCATAATTCACATACATTCACTGATAGAATGCCATAATTCAAAATATGATGACTGTAAACACTAAACAGGATGAGATGATATAACTATGTGATGTCTTTATTAAATGGGTTGCCATGCCATAATTCAGATAGATGATGTGTATGTACTATGTAAACATGATGGCATGATATAATTCAAATATATGATTTATATAGTAAGCAAGTAAACAGATGTCAATCCATATATGATGTGAAAACTAAGCAACGCAAGACAACATGCATGACATGGGTAATATAACCCTGCCATGTTTGAGCATAGACCTCATGGGGAAAATAGGACTGGTCATCAGTCTCTGAATCCTCCTCTGAGGAGCTCTCTGTAACCAGCAAGATGTCTGCTTCAGCAAGTAGCATTGTCTGCTCTGAATACCTTGTTTTCATTCCAGATACTTCCATCACCGCTTCAAATGGCTGATGCACAGGAAGAGTAGTTGAATATACAAACGTCGTCGCCAAATGGAACACGTAATACAAAAAATGATAGCATGATATAATTCACATACATGATGATTGGCTAAACAGCATGGCATTGCATAATTCACATATATAATGCCTTTGCAACAAGATAGCATTATATAATTCACATATATAATGTCTTGCAACAAGATGGCAATGCATAATTCACATATATGGTAATTAGAGACTGAACAAGTGGCATTCACACAAAGCATGTCTAAACTAATCAAATGACATAGCAATGCGAGACACCATATGCACGATATGAGCAACAAAACCCTGCCAAGTTAGAGCATACACCTCGGGGGGGGGGGGGGGAATAGGACTGGTCATCTGTCTCTGAATCCTCCTATGAGGAGATATCCGTAACCAGCGAGATATGCGCTTCGTCAGATTGCATAGTCTGCTCTAAAGACCTTGTTTTCACTCCAGAATTTGCCATCACCGTGTCAAATGGCTGATGCACACGAAGAGCAGTTGAATGTAATAACATTGTTGACAAATATAATATGTAACGAAAAAAAGGATGGCATGATATAATTTACATATAAGATGACTGGCTAAGAAGGATGGCATTGCAAAATTCACATATATGATGCCTGGCTAAACAAGATGGCGTTGCATACTTCACATAAACGATGAATAAACTAAACAGATGGCATTCGCACAAAGGATGTCTAAACTAAGGAGATGACATATTTGATGTATAAAGTAAGCAATGCAAGACACCATATGCATGATATAACCAACATCAGCATGCCAAGTTAGAGCGAAGACCTCAGGCGGTAAATAGGAGTTGTCTTCTCCTTCTGAATCCCCCTCAGAACAGATATCTTCCTCTCGATTACAATCCGAAATGCATGGAGGGGGGCTGCCTTTGCGCCTATCATGGAGCGACGTCTGCATGAAATTTTATTACCAGACAAGGCTCGTCTCTTTTGCTCTACATGTTCAGTTCCATTGTTTACAATAACTGTCATGCATAGGAATAAAACATAGTGAGATTATGTAAGGAGTGCATGCAGAAATCCAGAGTGATGGTAGCAACCTGTGGATAGACCCAAAACCAATAATAGCAGGCAGATAATGGCTTTAGTTAAAAAATAAAGATAATGGCTTCTTTGCTGTTTGTTTCCCACCCAACATGAAACTCATAGTAGACACCGGAGATTAACCAGATAGTAGATAGATACTATTGATAGCGGCCCCAATATGTACCCCACAACCATTTAAAAACTCAAGTTTGACCATTAGTTTGGAGCTGACTCAGAGTCTAATCGGTGAACAGGACGATAAAGTAGCATGTAATATTAAGCGATGCATAACATAAGCAGACACGAAAGAGTGCGACCTCTCTTGCGGATCCGTGTAGTCGTCGAGGTCATCTGCTCGGTTGATGATGGTAGTGCAGTTTTCATGGCTGCCAGCAGCGGGGAAGAAGATCTGAGGCGGCGAAAGACAGTCTGGAGGCCGGATCCCTGCTGTGCTAGACCCTTCTGTCGTTGGAGCAGCTGAGCTGGGGTGGACAACGGCGCAGCAGGAGCGGGACAAACCACGCAAGGTTTTCTTTGAAAACTATATGTAAGAGAAGTAATTCTGTAAGGGCTCGTTTGAATTGGAGGATTACAACAATGCAGGGATAGGAAATAGACAGGAATAGAATAGGAATGCACGTGCAAAACAGAGAATTTAAAAACACAGGATTTCTGCCAATCTGGGTGTTTGATTCACAACAATTGGAAGATCACAGGATGCAAAGAAGCATGGTGAGATTAAGTCAAACCACAAGAAAATGTACGGTTATACTGCTATTATGCTACTATCTCTTAGTCTTGTGCTTCATGAATAGGAATTTGAAAAGGAGGACAAGTGAAAATCAAAATTCCTACGTTTTTTCTTTCAAGGAGACACTAAAGGAACAAATCCATGTGCTCAGTGGACAATATATATATATATAACATGTAGAGCAAAAAAGAGATGCAACAAGTGTACAACCTCTTTGGCGAAGCCATGTCGATCTCAGCGTGATTGGGTTGGCCGGTGAGGATGCTCCGGCTGACTTGGCTGTCGGAGGAGGGGAAGAAGATCTTAGGCGTCTGGAGATGGAGCCCGAGGTACTGCTCCGCTGTGATGGAGGGTTTCGTCGTTGGAGCAGCTCCGGTGAGTTGTACGACGCCGAGGCTGAAGCAGGACAAGAGAGACAACGAACAACGTTAACCTGAGTGGAATTCTAATAGCATCTCCATTACATGACGTAAAATACATAACCACAAAGTGCTAGATGTAAAATACATCAGCCGCTCATCTCTGAACTTAACTGTCGAAACTGAATTTAACTGTCGAAACTGAATTTAACTATCGAAACTGAATTTAACTGTCGAAACTGAACTTAACTGTCGAAACTAAACTTAACTGTCGAAATTGAATTTTGATGTCGAAACTGAATTTTGCTGTCGAAACTGGACGCACTAGCAAGGTGAGGCTACACGTCGGTCGACTGACTTTTTCATCTCTGGTTAGTCGATTTTGCAGCTGTTGGATATGAAATCAAGGGCCTGCGGTTCATCTTCAACCTCCACCCCCTGAGCCGGCCAAACAGCAGCCCCCCGCCACCCGCGGTGCGCCGCCCCGCCCGCCACGAAAACACTCCCCACCGCCGGTCCGCCGCCGCCCCGGCCATCCCTCTAGGCCCCCCCCCCGTGCCGAGCTTTTTCTCCGGCGATCCCCACGCCACCGCCCCGCCAACGCCCCGCCACCGCCGACGACCACCGCCCCCATCCTGAACCCTAAGATAGATAGTGGGGTACCTCTCCGGCGAGCCCCCCTCCCCGCTGCGGCTGGTTCTTCCTTCACCCCGGCGGGATCGGAGTGAAGTGTAGCAAGTCGGACCAGCATCGCGAGCAAGAGCAAGAGTGAGAGCAGCAGCGCGAGCAAGAGCAATAGCAAGAGCAGACCAGGTAGGGGACCGAGAGCAAGAGCAGAGTAGCAGCGCGAGCGAGAGCCAAAGCAGCAGCAGGTCCTACTGATGTGGACGTCGCCGCCGAGGGAGCGACACCGTGGAGGAAGTGGCCGGCGATGCCGCCGTGGATGGAGCCGCGCCGTGTCGGCTCGGGACCGAGCGCCGGCAGCACCGTGAGATCGAATCAAGAAGAAAATGCGGCGATTAGTGTACAACCTCTTTGGTGGCGCCGATTAGGCCGCAGCTTCATCCGAGGAAATGGTGATGATGATGCTCTTCCGGTGGTGCAGGTGAAGACGGTGGTGTGGGAATGGAGGTGGCGCAAAAGACAAGGAGAACGTCGGGGCAGCTCCTTGGAGGTGGAGGACGGTGTGGCTGAACCGGCGGGACCACGCGATCGACGACAGATCCTCATCCGGTACGGTGGATGAGGGACGTCGAGGTGTTGCTGTGGACGACGTCGTTGGGGAAGAGGCTCCAGCTGGGTGGCGGACGAAGCAGGGTGTGGGGTTTCGTCGCGGGTTTTCGCGGCCTCAGTGTACGAATGGGTGGGCGGATGGGATGGTAGTGGGGAACCATGGCTTAGAGACGCGCTTGTCCGAAATGTGGGGTAAGTTACGAAAGTACCCCCACCGATTTGAGGCGGTTCTTTCGGTTCAGGGTACCACAGGCATTTCGCGTGTCGGGATTTCACAGGAGGTGGGAGTTTTCGCGCGCGTTGTATTTTCGGAATAGCAAGGCGCGGGTTGAGATGGAGGGAGTTGTCGGAGCACAACGAGACAAAGATATATCTTAAATATTTCGGGCTAACAAGGCGCGGGTTGAAATTTCCGGACAAGCCTAACACGTACTGTACCAAATCAATGTGCCCTACAAATATCATTCAAAACTTTGAATTCATGTTATGTTCAATTAAAATATTTCGCTACGTGTATAATGCATGCAACCTACTACTCAAATGAACGTTTTAGTGCATTCCAAACGTATATACTACCGCTTCAATATGAACTAAATTTGAATTCGTTTCTCTATTTGAATAAGATCTACAGTAATGATTGTTGTGAAGTCAAAGCATTTGAATTCGTTTCTCTGTTTTAATAAGATCTACAATCATAATTATTGTCAAGTTAAACCATCGTTTGTGTATTATCTTCACAGCACACCACATGATTAGTCTTGAGTTACATATGAACTATGTGTACTATATGAACTTGAACTAGATTTTTTGAATCCACTTTATTTTGATTTCAAATCACATTACATTTCTAGCTCTAGCTAGATCTTCATAATCTAAACCATGTCTCATATGTATAATGTGTTTATCACATTATGTATGGTGCCTCGCCCCATTCACAAGTATTTAGATGTGAGTTGCAAACACCACACATTACCACAAATTCAAATAAAATGTGAGAATGTTCGATATATAGTATTGTTTAGATTGTTCGATATTTAGTTGTAAGCTACAAATGCCACACATTATCACAAATTCAAATAAAATGTGAGATTGTTTGATGTATAGTATGGTTTAGATTGTTCGGCATTTAGCTGTGAGTTGCAAACACCATGCATTATCACATTATGGTATAACATGTGCATAGCACGTGTATCACCGCTATATTCATGCATGCAATGTTTAAAACACTATGATCTCCTATTCAAATATATGAATCCGCTTTCATATCAAATTACGATCTTTGTTAGTCTCTTACACCCACACAACCCTCTAACCTTTGTAGCTACCACTAACTTTCTCTCGTGCATGCACACGCCCTCCTCGCCCTCCCCCTCCCTCGGCATTCTATCCACCGGGCACATTCATTTTTTTCTTTAGGTCATTCTCCTAGAGTCTCCACAACTCCTTTCCGACACACACCGATCGATAAACCTCTCCAGCGATGCCTTCCTACAACATACAAACACACCTTCAATCTCCTCCTTTATGTGTCCTTGCCTCGTGTCTCTAATACGGTAAGACACACGTGTAAACTCTCACCCCTCTTTTCATCGCTCTCTCACAACCGCACACTCCTCCCCCTATCTAGCTAGTAGTTGGGCCTCTCGCACCACCTCCTAGCTCCATTCTCTGTCTATCCATCTCGCTGGGCCTTATTAGCCTCTAACAAATGGACGTACACCGACCGATCTCTCGCTATACATATAGCTAGCTAGGTCCTTATAACTCGTTTTTACCCACACGTCAATCTATCTACCTCATTAGTTGTGTCTCTCCCTTCCTCCGACAAACAACAATTGATCTATCGATCTAGTTAGGTTTGCTTACCAAACACATGGTTCCCCTTCATCATCCATGGATGCGTCCCGACAGATCTATCACGCACAGGCACACACAGAAACACATCCCCACTCTTACTGATAACATTGCAGTTCCACCCTCAGTTTGTCTAGTAGGCCTCTCCCACCATCTTCGAGAAGCAACTCCATCACCCATCCAACACTCTACCCCTCTCCCTCCCTCTCCCTCCCTCTCTCTCTCCTCTATCTCTCTCCCATCATATTTCCCGTCCTTCAATTATGTATGGATGTCGACCGATCTCCCTCAAGACATAGCTGGGTCTCTCCTTCTCAACACATATACGAGTCGTTCTACCTCTATAGTTAGGCCTCTGCCTACCCCTCCCACCACCCCCTCCCCCCCACACACACGATACATCGAGCGCTCTAGTCATGTCTCCCTGCCACACACAAACTTGACGTGTGCCCTCTAACGTTCCGGTAGGCCAGTCGCCCTATATCTTTGACTTGTACACACACACAATTTCGATGGCTCCCTTCATCGATCTCGCACCCACCCACTTGATCCTCTCTTCGACTCTATCGATAGCTATGACCCCTCCCTCTCTTCTCGTGGATTGCCCGACCCTCTATGTATGATATGGATAGGCCTCCATTTCACACACATTGCATGCAAAATTTTGTTTGAGATGTCATCGACACATATTCCCACAAATAATTCACGAAATCAACCCCCCACCCCACCCCCACCCCAAAACAAAAAACACTCACGAACGCGGTTTGTATCTCTCACACACACCCACGTAGGTTGGTAACATGCACGAAGAGAAGAGGTGCATGCATGGCGCACGTACTCCCGTCTCTTTCCCAACCACACCCGCACAGGTACACGGTGGAGCTCATTTCTGTACGAAAAAGGCAGCCCATGTGGTAATTTGGCACGTGTACTGGTTGTCCACTTGGTGGAGGGAGGATCGTCTACCACGGGTGAACAAACAAATTGCGACTTGACGTGTTTTGTTAAAAAAAGAGGCAAACCATGTGGGGCCTACCTTAGAGGCAAGGCTCTATACACTGGAGTACTTTTGATGTGTCCCGTCAGCTCGCAGAATGAGGAGAAGCTTGCTTAGTACGCTGTCTCCCCCGCCCACAGGCGCGGTGGCTCGCAGGATGAGGTGAAGCTTGCTTACTACGCCTTACGCCCGCTCCCTCGCCAATGCGCGCGGTGGCTCGCAGGACGAGGAGAAAAATTTACTACTCCCTCCGTTTACTCCTCGTCCCTACTACCTTGGTTATAGAGATTATATCATATTGTTTGGAATATATATGTCCTTTAGTAGATTTCAATATGAACTACTAGTACATACTCCAAACACTGATGTATATAGACGTATTTTAGAGTGTAGATTCACTCATTTTGCTCTGTATGTAGCACTCTCCCTCGCCCCTCGACCCTCGCCCATGTGGTGGACGTGCAGCAATTCATTCGGTCTCATATATCCTGAACGATATATACTGCACTACCATTATTGCTCGACTTCTCGAAGAGGGGAAGAGCCAATCGCAAGGTCAATATTTTAGACATGCCAAGCGCAAGGTTATAGGAGAACGAGTAGTAGGTGCCGCGTCATTTATAAATAAAGTTTTTTTCTTCAGTGGCACATACACAATATGATAGGTTCATATGGAGAGAAAAGAAGTACATAGTCAGGACGGGCCAGCCTACACGCTTGCTTGCTGGGGTTGCTCTCTTCACACTCTCTCGCACAAAACGACCGTGGCCACATCTCTAACATCCCGGCAGATCACGTCCGCTTGCGGAAGGGGTGGATGCTTAGTGTAGATGCGGTGGCCGTCGCCGACGGCAAAAACCCACTGTCGGCATGTCCCGATCAGGGGTCCCCACCGTTCTCTCTCACAAAGCTACTGAGGTTGCCTTCGTCCCTTGCCCACTGTCGCGACGTGGGAAGTTGCCGCCTCCCCCCGCCCACCTCAAGGTTGAGCTACATCTCTCAGGTACAACTCCCTTTACAGCCAGCTTGCACCACTGCTCCAGTGATACGTCTCCAACTTATCTATAATTTTGGATTGCTCCATGCTATATTATCTACTTTTTGGGCAATATTGGGCTTTATTATCCACTTTTATATTACTTTTGGGACTAACCTATTAACCGGAGGCCCAGCCCAGATTTGCTGTTTTATGCCTATTTCAGTGTTTCGAAGAAAAGGAATATCAGACGGAGTCAAAACGGAACGAAATCAACTAGAGAAGTTATTTGGAAGGAAACACACCTGATGGACTTAGACCCCACGTCAGGGGAGACACGAGGTGCTCACGAGGGTGGGGGCACCCCCCCTAGGGCGCGCCCCCTGTCTCGTGGGACCCTCGTGGCTCCCCTGACATACCTCCTGCACCCATATATACCCACGTGACCTAAAACTTCCAGAACGGACAATAGATCGGGAGTTCCGCCGCCAGAAGCCTCCGTAGCCACCGAAAACCAATCTAGACCCATTCCGGCACCCTGCCGGAGGGGGCAATCCTTCTCCGGTGGCCATCTTCATCATCCCGGTGCTTTCCATGACGAGGAGGGAGTAGTTCTCCCTCGGGACTGAGGGTATGTACCAGTAGCTATGTGTTTGATCTCTCTGTCTCTCGTGTTCTTGAGATGATATGATCTTGATGTATCGCGAGCTTCGCTATTATAGTTGGATCTTATGTTTCTCCTCCCCCTCTTCTCTCTTGTAATGAATTGAGTTTCCCCTTTGAAGTAATCTTATCGGATTGAGTCTTTAAAGATTTGAGAACACCTGATGTATGTCTTGCCGTGGATATCTATGGTGACAATGGGATACCACGTGCCACTTGATGTATGTTTTGGTGACCAACTTGTGGGTTTCGTGACATTGGGAACCTATGCATAGGAGTTGGCACACGTTTTCGTCGTGATTCTTCGGTAGAAACTTTGGGGCACTCTTTGAGGTCCATTGTGTTGGTTGAATAGATGAATCTGAGATTGTGTGATGCATATCGTATAATCATACCCACAGATACTTGAGGTGACATTGGAGTATCTAGGTGACATTAGGGTTTTGGTTGATTTGTATCTTAAGGTGTTATTCTAGTACGAACTCTAGGGCTGTTTGTGACACTTATAGGAATAGCCCAACGGATTGATTGGAAAGAATAACTTTGAGGTGGTTTTGTACGCTACCATAATCTCTTCGTTTGTTCTCCGCTATTAGTGACTTTGGAGTGACTCTTTGTTGCATGTTGAGGGATAGTTATGTGATCCAATTATGTTAGTATTGTTGAGGGAACTTACACGAGCGAAAGTATGAACCCTAGGCCTTGTTTCCACACATTGCAATACCGTTTACACTCACTTTTATCACTTGCTACCTTTCTGTTTTTATTATTTCAGATTAAAAAAACTATTATCTACTATCCATATACCACTTGTATCACCATCTCTTCGCCGAACTAGTGCACCTATACAATTTACCATTGTGTTGGGTGTGTTGGGGACACAAGAGACTCTTTATTATTTGGTTGCAGGGTTGCTTGAGATAGACCATCTTCATCCTACGCCTCCTATGGATTGATAAACCTTAGGTCATCCACTTGAGGGAAATTTGCTACTGTCCTACAAACCTGTGCACTTGGAGGCCCAACAACGTCTACAAGAAGAAGGTTGTGTAGTAGACATCAAGCTCTTTTCTGGCGCCGTTGCCGTGGAGGTGAGTGCTTGAAGGTATATCTTTAGATCTTGCAATCGAGTCTTTTAGTTTCTTGTTTTATCACTAGTTTAGTTTATAAAAGAAAACTAAAAAAAGAAAATGGAATTGAGTTTGTTTCATACGCTTCACCTTTTTAATATCTTTCGTGAGTATGATGGAAAGGATAATTGTGCTCAAGTGCTAGAAGAAGTAATCTATAAAATGTTTTGGACTAAATATTTGAATGATGAGCATGATTACAATTTTGTTAGTACGAATTCCTTGAATATCCATGATGCTACTGATATGCAAAGCCACAAGCTTGGGGAAGCTATGTTTGATGAAGATGATATTTTTTGTCCCCCAAGTTTTGATGAGCAAATTTATTATGATGAAAGCATGCCTCATATCTATGATGATTATTGTGATGACACGTATGCTTTAAATAATAATAATAACAATGAAACTTGTCATCTTGATCTTAATTTTCAATCACATGATAGTTATTTTGTTGAGTTTGCTCCCACTATTCCGAATGAGAAGAATTTTGCTTATGTGGAGAGTAATAAAATTTCTATGCTTGTAGATCATGAAAAGAATGCTTTAGGTGCTGGTTATATTGTTGAATTCATTCATGATGCTACTGAAAATTATTATGAGGGAGGAACATATGCTTGTAGGAATTGCAATAATATCAAGTTTCCTCTCTATGTGCTTAAATTTTTGAAGTTATGCTTGTTTTACCTTCCTATGCAAGTTGATTCTTGTTCCCACAAGTTGTTTTCTCACAAAATCCCTATGCATAGGAAGCATTTTAGAATTAAGTGTGCTAGTTATATTTTTCATGATGCTCTCTTTATGTTTCAATTCTTATCTTTTATGAGAGCATCATTGACATCATCATGCCTAGCTAGGGCGTTAAACGATAGCGCTTGTTGGGAGGCAACCCAATTTTATTTTAGTTCCTTGATTTTTGTTCCTGTTTAGTAATAAATAATTCATCTAGACTCTGTTTATATGTAGTTTTATGTTTTTAATTAGTGTTCATGCCAAGTAGAACCTTTGGGAAGACTTGGGGAATGTCTTGTTGATCATGCTGTCAAAAACAGAAACTTTAGTGCTCGCGAGAATTGCTGCCATTTTTATTTGGAGAGTGATATTTTGTTAATTATTTTTGCATATGATTAATAGATAAATTCCTCAGGTCTATCAATTTATTTGAGAATTTTATGAGTTCCATAAGTATAAGTTTGATCCGGATTACTACAGACTGTTCTGTTTTTTACAGATTCTGTTTTTCATGTGTTGTTTACTTATTTTGATGAATCTATGGCTAGTAAAATAGTTTATAAACCATAGAGAAGTTGGAATACAGTAGGTTTAACACCAATATAAATAAATAATGAGTTCATTACAGTACCTTGAAGTGGTGATTTATTTTCTTATACTAACGGAGCTCACGAGTTTTCTACTTTAAGTTTTGTGTTGTGAAGTTTTCAAGTTTTGGGTAAGGATTCAATGGACTATGGAATAAGGAGTGGCAAGAGCCTAAGCTTGGGGATTCCCAAGGCACCCCATGGTAATATTCAAGGATAACCAAGCGTCTAAGCTTGGGGATGCCCCGGAAGGCAACCCCTCTTTCGTCTTCGTTCATCGGTAACTTTACTTGGAGCTATATTTTTATTCGCCACATGATATGTGTTTTGCTTGGAGCGTCATGTCATTTTGTTTTGCTTTGCTTGATGTTTGAATAAAATACCAAGATCTGAAATTATTAAATGTTAGAGAGTCTTCACATAGTTGCATAATTATTCAACTACTCATTGATCTTCACTTATATCTTTCGGAGTAGTTTGTCGTTTGCTCTAGTGCTTCACTTATATCTTTTAGAGCATGGTGGTAGTTTTATTTTGAAGAAATAGATGAACTCTCATGCTTCACTTATATTATTTTGAGAGTCTTAAATAGCATGGTAATTTGCTTAAAATCCTAATATGCTAGGTATTCAAGAATAATAAAAATCTCTTATGAGTGTCTTGAATACTATGAGAAGTTTGATGCTTGATGATTGTTTTGAGATATGGAGATGGTGATACTAGAGTCATGCTAGTTGAGTGGTTATGAATTTGAGAAATACTTGTGTTGAAGTTTGTGATTCCCGTAGCATGCACGTATGGTGAACCGTTATGTGATGAAGTCGGAGCATGATTTATTTATTGATTGTCTTCCTTATGAGTGGCGTTCGGGGACGAGCGATGGTCTTGTCCTACCAATCTATCCCCCTAGGAGCATGCGCGTAATACTTTGCTTTGATAACTTGTAGATTTTTGCAATAAGTATGTGAGTTCTTTATGACTAATGTTGAGTCCATGGATTATACGCACTCTCACCCTTCCACCTTTGCTAGCCTCTCTAGTACCGCGCAGCTTTCGCCGGTACCATAAACCCACCATATACCTTCCTCAAAACAGCCACCATACCTACCTATTATGGCATTTCCATACAGAGATATATTGCCATGCAACTTTCCACCATTCCGTTTATTATGACATGCTTCATCATTGTCATATTGCTTTGCATGATCATGTAGTTGACATTGTATTTGTGGCAAAGCCACCGTTCATAATTATTTCATACATGTCACTCATGCATCATTGCACATCCCGGTACACCGCCGGAGGCATTCATATAGAGTCATATCTTGTTCTAAGTAACGAGTTGTAAGTAAATAAAAGTGTGATGATCATCATTATTAGAGCACTGTCCCAGTGAGGAAAGGATGATGGAGACCATGATTCCCCCACAAGTTGGGATGAGACTCCGGAAGAAAATAAATAAATAAAAGAGGCCAAAGAAGCCCAAATAAAAAAAGAGAAAAGAGGCCATAAAAAGGAGGAAAGGCCCAAATAAATAAATAAAATAAAAAAATGAGAGAAAAGAGAGAAGGGGCAATGCTACTATCCTTTTACCACACTTGTGCTTCAAAGTAGCGCCATGATCTTCATGATAGAGAGTCTCCTATGTTGTCACTTTCATATACTAGTGGAAATCTTTCATTATAGAACTTGGCTTGTATATTCCAATGACGGGCTTCCTCAAAATGCCCTAGGTCTTCATGAGCAAGCAAGTTGGATGCACACCCACTTAGTTTCTTTTTGAGCTTTCATAAACTTATAGCTCTAGTGCATCCGTTGCATGGCAATCCCTACGCACTCACATTGATATCTATTGATGGGCATCTCCATAGCCCGTTGATACGCCTAGTTGATGTGAGACTATCTTCTCCTTTTTGTCTTCTCCGCAACCACCATTCTATTCCACCTATAGTGCTATATCCATGGCTCACGCTCATGTATTGCGTGAAGATTGAAAAAGTTTTGAAAAAGTTAGAGTATGAAACAATTGCTTGGCTTGTTATCGGGGTTGTGCATGATTTAAATACTTTGTGTGGGGAAGATGGAGCATAGCCAGATTATATGATTTTGTAGGGATAAATTTCTTTGGCCATGTTATTTTGAGAAGACATAATTGCTTTGTTAGTATGCTTGAAGTATTATTATTTCTATGTCAATATGAACTTTTGTCTTGAATCTTATGGATCTGAATATTCATGCCACAATTAAGAAGAATTGCATTGAAATTATGCCAACTAGCATTCCACATCAAAAATTATCTTTTTATCATTTACCTACTCGAGGACGAGCAGGAATTAAGCTTGGGGATGCTTGATACGTCTCCAACGTATCTATAATTTTTGATTGCTCCATGCTATATTATCTACTGTTTTGGGTAATATTGGGCTTTATTATCCACTTTTATATTACTTTTGGGACTAATCTATTAACCGGAGGCCCAGCCCAGATTTGCTGTTTTATGCCTATTTCAGTGTTTCGAAGAAAAGGAATATCAGACGGAGTCGAAACGAAACGAAATCAACTGGAGAAGTTATTTTTGGAAGGAAACACACCTGATGGACTTGGACCCCACATCTGGGGAGACACGAGGTGCTCACGAGGGTGGGGGGAGCCCGCCCCTGTCTCATGGGACCCTCGTGGCTCCCCTGATGTACCTCCTGCACCCATATATACCCACGTGACCTAAAACTTCCAGAACGCACAATAGATCGGGAGTTCTGCCGCCAGAAGCCTCCGTAGCCACCGAAAACCAATCTAGACCCGTTCCGGCACCCTGCCGGAGGGGGTAATCCTTCTCCGATGGCCATCTTCATCATCCCGGTGCTCTCCATGACGAGGAGGGAGTAGTTCTCCCTCGGGGCTGAGGGTATGTACCAGTAGCTATGTGTTTGATCTCTCTCTCTCTCTCTCTCTCGTGTTCTTGAGATGATACGATCTTGATGTATTGCGAGCTTCGCTATTATAGTTGGATCTTATGTTTCTCCTCCCCCTCTTCTCTCTTGTAATGAATTGAGTTTCCCCTTTGAAGTAATCTTATCGGATTGAGTCTTTAAAGATTTGAGAACACTTGATGTATGTCTTGCCATGGATATCTATGGTGACAATGGGATACCACGTGCCACTTGATGTATGTTTTGGTGACCAACTTGCGGGTTTTGTGACATTGGGAACCTATGCATAGGGGTTGGCACACGTTTTCGTCGTGATTCTCCGGTAGAAACTTTGGGGCACTCTTTGAGGTCCTTTGTGTTGGTTGACTAGATGAATATGAGATTGTGTGATGCATATCATATAATCATACCCACGGATACTTGAGGTGACATTGGAGTATCTAGGTGACATTAGGGTTTTGGTTGATTTGTATCTTAATGTGTTATTCTAGTACGAACTCTAGGGCTGTTTGTGACACTTATAGGAATAGCCCAACGGATTGATTGGAAAGAATAACTTTGAGGTGGTTTCGTACCCTACCATAATCTCTTCGTTCATTCTCCGCTATTAGTGACTTTGGAGTGACTCTTTGTTTCATGTTGAGGGATAGTTATGTGATCCAATTATGTTAGTATTGTTGAGGGAACTTACACTAGCGAAAGTATGAACCCTAGGCCTTGTTTCCACACATTGCAATACCGTTTACGCTCACTTTTATCACTTGCTACCTTGCTGTTTTTATTATTTCAGATTACAAAAACTATTATCTACTATCCATATACCACTTGTATCACCATCTCTTCGCCGAACTAGTGCACCTATACAATTTACCATTATATTGGGTGTGTTGGGGACACAAGAGACTCTTTGTTATTTGGTTGCAGGGTTGCTTGAGAGAGACCATCTTCATCCTACGCCTCCTACGGATTGATAAACCTTAGGTCATCCACTTGAGGGAAATTTGCTACTGTCCTCCAAACTTGTGCACTTGCAGGCCCAACAACGTCTACAAGAAGAAGGTTGTGTAGTAGACATCATCCAGCTGCCCACATCACTCCCTGTGGATATTTCTCTACTTCTTTGCCCCGCACATACCTCTACTGGCTTCTACGTACTGTATTTGTGATGAGTTTATGTCTCATCAACTAGTCCCAGTAATCTTATTCTAATCATGCTTGTTCAATTTCTTTGCCACAGGGATGCTCATCTCGATTTTGGTGAAACTGCACAAAATGATCCGGTGGTCAAAAGGTTGCAAACTTCATTTATTAGGAAGCTCAAACGTTGCCAGCAAATTGAAGTTTGGTCAGGGTTCACGGTTCAAGGGCTAGGGACTGCATGGATCGTTTTTTCTTTAGCCGCCTCTGTTCCAAAATAGGTGTCAACTTTAGTAGTAGTACAACTTTGTACTAAAGTTTGCACAAAGTTGAGAAACTTATTTTGGAACGGAGGGAGTACATATTTGCTATGATCTATCAATCATTGAGATGCTTTAGCATGCATGTTAGTCTCCTTTGTATTAGATGAAATGTTGCAACGGGCAACCTTGGACGCAAGATACATGTAACAGAAGCTGGAAGCTTCATAGCATTGTACAAATTTATATCGCTGATAAATTATAGTACGTACTATACTAGCACTTCCTCCGTTCCTAAATATAAGTCTTTGTAGAGATTTCACCATGAACCACATGCAGATGTATATAGATGCATTTTAAGTGTAGATTCATTCATTTTGTTCCGTATGTAGTGGAATCTCTACAAAGACTTATATGTACTAGTAATAGCTAGCCCCCACTACTAGGAATTCTCTATCCTCTCCTTGAGCCACGTCATCAAAATTGATGTAGCCGTTAGATGAAGTAAATCAGTCCATAATAGCCGTCTGATCTTGACGTTGAGAGGCTCCGCACTAAGCCACATGCAAGCATGCAGAAATACCGTGCCACATGCATGTGAGTGGGTTTTAAATCACATCAACATGTCTGCATGCAAGCATGCACTGGTAGCATGCATGTAAGTGTAGCGACCAGACCTCATATGGTCCAATCTCTGTGCTCAAGTGTCATCCCTGGATCAGTAATGCTGACACCACACAGTACTTGAAGGATTTATAACAGAGTAGCAATCACACACTTATTACATCGAGTGTCTCAAAAGAGAACTTATTACAATAAATATGGCTTAAGGCCATCTAATAACGATAACGGAAGGCTTGGAAGATAAGTGAGTCCATCAACTCCAACGGCATCACTGAGTATAGAACCACGACCTAAAGCACCTTAATTGTCCTCTGAAAAGTCTGCAACATTAACGTTGCAGCCCGAAACGGGTCAGCACATGGAATATGCTGGCAATGTAACACATAGAGAGTAATAAAAGAATATGGCTATTCTATATGCATATATGGCTGGTGGAAAGCTCTATGGTTACAGTTTTGTGTAAAGCCAATTTTTCCCTACTGCAATGGAATAAATTTTATTTAACTATCATGGTAGTTGTTAAACATTGAGAATGGTTGACAACATTCTCAATCCCAACTAAGCAACATCATTAAAAACCCAACAAAATTAATTAGAGTAACATGATGAGATTCACATGATAATCCAAGTACTAGATACTCAAGATGTCCATAACAGGGGACACGGCTAATCATGATTAGTTTATACACTCTGCAGAGCTTTGCGCACTTTTCCCCACAAGACCCAATCTCCTCCGTTGGATTTCTCGCACTACAAGGTGTTTGAGAAACGGATGACCGAGACATAGTCTTTCAGAAGCGCTAGCACCTTACGAACGGGTAGACCGTACCAACCTACATCCCCTACATCTGCTAGTCTACCACTGTAAGAGTTTGCACGACTTAGTGAACTATGCTAGAGCCCATAGTAGCTTGTGGCTGCACACGGAAGTTTCTAGCATGAATAATCTCATGATCCCTTTGAGCCTGGGTGGCGGTCCAAAAGAAAAATAGGCAATCACTGGAATACCCGGGTGCCTCAATCCACCCAGATGTGTGTTTAGGTTGCCACCTTAAATAAACCATTAATTAACAATCTCACATCTTTCATGGATACACTCACCCAATCCACGTCTACTAGCATAGCATAGCAATAATAAGCAAACATAGAGTAACTCCCAAAGGTTTGATAATAAACAGGTAATAGGTTCTACCTCAACTACTCCCCAAACCCACAATTTAATTAGATCCTAATCATGCAATGTGTGAGGATTGGTCTAATGCAATAAAACTGGGTAGTAGGAGATATGATCAAAGTGTTACTTGCCTTGCTGATGATCTGGGAAACCTAGCGATTCGAAGTAGCAAGCGGCGTACTCCGAGTACTCTATCGCAAACAAACAAGCATACAATAAGTACTCAACTAATGCACAGGTAAAACATGAACAAGAGATCTAACCAGAAAGTTCAACTTAAGAACTCTGGTTGGCAAAAAGAATCAAAACGAATGAAGCAACGAAAGACAAACGGCAAAAGAAACAAGCTTCGTTTACTATTCGGGAGCTAGGGCAATTTTTTACAGTGGCAAAAACTTGTTTGAGTTGGTTAAACGGAAAGAGGGTTTTGAGATGAAACTCCAGGCGCTTGAATCGCCTGATTCCGATAAACGAGCGAAAAGTTAAACTAGAACGAACATCGGATCAGAGATCGCGATCAGAAAAACCGCGGATTTAATCCGAGAAAAAGAAAAACGACGAACAGGTTAACGAACGAACATTCGTTAACAGAAACTAAATGAAAAACGCGTTCATTAAAACAAACGGACGAGCGGCGCTAGCTAAATAAATAAACCGGAAAAAAACCGATCTATTAAAAAAACGAAAACTAGGGTTTTCTAAAAAAATCGAATCGGTTTTCTCAGAAAACCGGGCGGCGGGGCGGCTACCTCGGCTCGGTCCGGCGGGGCTCCGGCGGGTCGGCGGCTATGCGGGGCGGCGCGGGGCGGCAGCGGTGTGCGGCGCGGGACGGCGGCAGGCGGCGTGCGGCGGCAGCGGTGACTCGGGGCTCCAGGGGGCCCCGAGGTGGCTATTTAAAGGAGGGCGGTTGACTTGGGGAGGGGGTCGGCGGCGTGAGGCAGCTCCGGCTCGGACTCCTCCCGAGTCCGGCGGGGAACGCGGCGGTGGCAGGCCGGCCTAGCTCGGCTGGGCCCTTGGCCCAGTCGGGCGCGGTTTTTTTAAACAATTTCGGTGCGCCTAAAAAAATCTAGAAAAATAAATAAAACCTAAAAATTCCAAAACAAATTTTCTCCGTCTAAATAAAATATTTAGAACAGGATGAACATTTGTTTGGCTCTAAATGCAATTTTTGAAAACGTGCAATTTTTCCTAAATTCAAATAAAATAGCAAATAAAACCAAAATAAAACCTTATTTGATTTTTTTATTAAATCCTCAATATTACTTTATTTTTGGGAAAGTCATTTTATTCCCTCTCTCATATTTTGATAATAGAAATAATTAAATATAAAATAAAATAAATAAAATGATCCTATTTTCAAAATTTGAGAAAAACTCAAATATGAAAATAACGAAATCCCCAACTCTCTCCAAGGGTCCTTGAGTTGCGTAGCATTTCTAGGATCAACCAGAAAGCAATAAAATATGATATGCAATGATGATCTATTGTATAACATTCCAAATTGAAAATTTGGGATGTTATAGTAAGTGAGCTTTTAAGTCCCATTAACATGTCAAAAAGAAAAATATAATCCCATTATGCAGTAGGAGTTCAGGAGTTGGCTGATCTTTTTTCCTTACGTGGGATGATCTAAATGACGATGGGAGTTTATTTAGTTTGGCTACCACATTTGTCATGCGGTTATAGTTTTTTTTTGTTCTATGAAATCGATAATTTTGCGGAGAGAGATATACCGCTGTTCTGCGCCAACGCGCGAGGACTCATCTAGTAATATTTAGGAACGGAGGGAGTACTATGTAAAGAGTTAGGTGTCGCACGGTGATAGTAGTGTGAGGTGGGCCATGTAATCATTGAGCCTGCGTGTTTTCACTGCTCTTGCACGCCTCCGCTGTAAGATTGGAGAAAATTGTAATCTAGTAGTAGTAGTATACCTCGTTTCGCTGAAAGCGTGGGACATCCAGCAGTCCTACCACCTCAGTAATAAAGACCAATGAGCCGTCAAATCACATAGACCCACCAGTAAGTTGGACGGATGAAGCAACCATCACTCTTGCGCCAGTGAGAGGTCGCGTCCGCTCTGCCCGGGCATGAATGCGGCACCGACTCTTTGGAGCGGCGCTGACCGTTTTAGGCGGGAAGCGCGCGCGGGTGATGGAGGGGCTTTGGGTGGGCCAGGCTGGTCAGGAGCGGGCGTGGCAGCTGTCCGCATGTCCCTACCGAACACGCCCAGAAACGAGAGGATGCACCGACTCTCGCGGCTAAAATCGTACACTACACAACATCTCTCTGTAGGAGCAGGTCAATCTGTCGCTCTCTCTAACACACACATGGTGTTAGACACACACACACACACACGCACACACCTTGGTCCCGTTGCACCTTCTAACGTGACTTATTACACCTGGACGGAGGGAGTAGTAAGTATACGAGATATGGTGGCACACTGACTTAAGTCGAATACAAGTGGCCAAAATTTGTGTGCATGTTATAATAAGGATTCACTTAAAAATGTATGTGAGCGAACAAAGGGATCAATTGGACAGTGTTCCCGAGCAGTAGCGAGATGTGTGAGGTAAGGTACACCGCTGTCGCTTTTAATTTTTCTTATTAATTTGTTTATTTCACCCTCTGACTGGTGGGACCCAACGTACTACGTGGAGAGAGGCAAGGTGACTAAGGCTGCATTATTTCTGCACCACTGTGGATAGTCTTACCACCAAAGCCACATGACACTATTATGATTGAAATCCCAATGACTCCCACACACACACAAAAAAACACACGGCATGCTTGTCACACGAATGCAGGAATGTATAAAAGGTTATTTCCCTCTCGTTGAACATAACGGGAGGGTTGTGTAGCTGGTTAGCCTGTTCGCTCACTCTCTCGCCCTCTCCCGCTGGAGCCTCAGCGCTTGTAGTTGCTCTCTTCACACTCTCTCGCCCTCTCTAGATCTAAACAAGACTTCGTTGGCCTCTCTCTCCCCTCACTGTTGCTCAAAGAGCCGGCAGGATCCGTCCGCCGGGAAGGGAAGGAGGTTTAACGCCGTCGCTGTCGGCGAGGGACTACCGGCGCAGCTGTTCACTTTCCACCCAGCGGCGGCGCGGGAGGGCCTCCGACCCCTTCTTCTTCGCCGCCGTCCCGTCGCCCACCGAACCACGCCCCAAGAACCTTAAGGTATAATTTACTTACTCCACATGCATTTCTCTAGCTGCATGTATACCATGAATCTAGGACGTGGTTCAAAGAGGAAATGAGTGGGGGAAAATAGTGGGAAAAGTTGTATATAGCATGAATCTAGGACGTGGTTCAAAGAGGAAATGAAGGGGGAAAGTTGTATAGCATTAATCTAGGACGTGGTTCGAAGAGGAAAGGTGTAACACCCTCGATGCAGCTATATCTCCCACGTGTCGAAGCACGACTTAGAGGCATAACCGCATTGAAGGCAATGTCGCAAGTGAGGTAATCTTCGCAAACAACCCATGTAATACAATAGGGGAAAAGATACATAGTTGGCTTACAATCGCCACTTCACACAATACATGAATAAAGCATTACAACATCCAAATACAATCAAGGTCCGACTATGGAACCAAAATAAAAGAAGAACCCCAAAAGTGACAAAGGTCCCCCGATCGACCCCAACTGGGATCCACTACTGATCAACTAGAACGAAACAACACAAAGGACAAGATCTTCATCGAGCTCCTCCTTGAGATTGGTTGCGTCATCTGCACAGACTCATCGGCACCTGCAAGCTGGTTTTGGGAGTATCTGTGAGCCACGGGGACTCAGCAAACTCACACCCTCGCGATCAAGACTATTTAAGCTTATGGGTAAGGTAAAGGTATGAGGTGGAGCAGCAGCAAGCGACTAGCATATATGGTGGCTAAAATACGCAAATAAGAGCGAGAAGAGAAGGCAAAGCACGGTCGTGAAAGTATGATCAAGAAGTGATCCTAAAACAACCTACGTCAAGCATAACTCCAACACCGTGTTCACTTCCCGGACTCCGCCGGAAAGAGACCATCACGGTAACACACGCGGTTGATGTATTTTAATTAAATTAAGGTTCAAGTGATCTACAACCGGACATTAACAAATTCCCATCTGCCCATAACCGTGGGCACGGCTTTCGAAAGTTCAAATCCCCGCAGGGGTGTCCCAACTTAGCCCATGACAAGCTCTCACGGTCAACGAAGGAATAGACCTCCTCCCGAGACATACCGATCAGACTCGGTATCCCGGTTTTACAAGACATCCTCGACAATGGTAAAACAAGTCCAGCAAGACCTCCCGATGCGCCGACATCCTGATGGGAGCTGCACATATCTCGTCCTCAGGGCAACACCGGATGAACACTACGTACAGCTAAAACTAGCCCTCAAGTTTCCCTGGGGTGGCGCCGCAAGTGGCTCTGTTTCGGACCAACACTTAAACAAGCACTGGCCCGGGGGGGGGGGGTTAAAATAAGATGACCCTTGGGCTGGCCTAACCCAAGGGAAAAGAGGCTAGGTGGCAAATGGTAAAACCAATGTTGGGCCTTGCTGGAGGAGTTTTATTCAAAGTGAACTGTCAAGGGGTTCCCATTATAACCCAACCGCGTAAGGAATGCAAAATCCGGGAACATAACACCGATATGACGGAAACTAGGGCGGCAAGAGTGGAACAAAACACCAGGCATAAGGCCGAGCCTTCCACCCTTTACCAAGTATATAGATGCATTAATTAAATAAGATATATTGTGATATCCCAACAAGTAAACCTGTTCCAACAAGGAACAACATCTCCAGGTTCCAACAAGGAACAAACTTCAATCTTCACCTGCAACTAACAACGCTATAAGAGGGGCTGAGCAAAGCGGTAACATAGCCAAACAACGGTTTGCTAGGAAAAGGTGGGTTAGAGGCTTGGTTCAACAATATGGGAGGCATGATAAGCAAGTGGTAGGTATCGTAGCATAGGCATAGCAAAAGAGCGAGCAACTAGCAAGCAAAGATAGAAGTGATTTCGAGGGTATGGTCATCTTCCCTGAAATCCCGCAAGGAAGAAGAACGAGCCCATGAAGAAGATAAGCGGAGGACTTCGAACGGATCCTCACACACACGATGTTATCGGAACCAACCCGAAGAAGCAACACCGGAAAAGAAGCAAACAACATAGTAAACAACCATCACAAAAGCATGGCACGATGCGCAAACAAGTATGATGCATGTCCGGTTTAAATAGGCATGGCAAGGCAAAGAGCACAAACAATCCTACAAATTAAGTGGAGCTCAATATGCAATGAGTTGCATATTGACGGAACACCACATCAATTATTTAGTTCTCTCTCGGGTTAGGTACTCAACAATATTAAATGTTGTTTAAACATGGCAAGAGGTGATACATAACAAAACTATACCATCTAAACAATTTAAATGGGGCCGGATATAACAAACAACAAATCCGGTAAATCCCCATATGCATTTATCAATTTGGTGCAACAACAATTTTAAACATTTAAATGTTATTATCATGATGCGAATGACATGAGCAAGTTTTATGCAATTTTTATTAAGAGTTGACATGAGCATTATGAAACATTTGGTCGTCATGGTGGAACAAAAAGGGTGCCACGCCAACTACCACGGAAATGGTGCCATGGCAACATTCCGGGTGATCCGACAACTCATTGAGATGTCGGTGCAAGAGAAAATGTGGATGAACGGATCATGCGAGGATGGTGGGGTGATCCCGGATACCGGGTTTCCCATGGGTCGACGGCATGGCAACCGAGGAGGAACGTGCAATGACAACTCGAACATGGTTCGAACATGAGCATCTCAAACATCGCAAGCATTCGTTACACAGACGTCGTCTCGGGTTATACCTTCGAAGTGTGCAAACGGGACGGTTCTCGGTCGGTGCCAAGTAGAGCAAGTAGACGTTCTCGGGACGTTCGTAGTGGAAGTAGTGGGGTACACGACGATGGTAGAGGTACTCGCGGCGCTAGTGGTACATGTTTTCATAGAAGGACTTGACGAATCCGAGTCACTTGGGGGTCGACGGTAGTCGTTCACGTTTTCGAGGAGGAATTAGAGGTTCTCGCGATCTCGGCGACAGTAGTTGTCCATGGCGGTAGTGGAACTTGACGGATCCGATGCCTCCGGACGTAGTGGTACACTGTTCGGTTTTTTTTTCGGAGAGGTACATGGCGTTCTTCGGTCATACGTACTTGACGTTTTGCTATCCGGGTCTTCGGCGACGGTTGTTGTACACATGACATTGGGGTACTTATCGGTCCGGTCTTGAAGGAGTAGATGTACATGTTGTCGGGGCTTGTCGCATCACCGGGTGTAGTCGTACACTTGTCAAAAAAGATGGCACATCCAGAACGAAGCAACACCAACAAGGCCTTGGGTCTTGGCGAGGCGGACAGCAGGTCGCGTGGCCCATGAGCGAACAGCGAGGGCGAGGAGGCAGAGGCACTGCGAACTGTAGCAGCGGCCGCGATCTTCGAGCACCCCCACCGGAGGACGAGGCGGGGGCATACCCAGGTGGCAGGGAAGGACGACGCTGGTGGAGAAGCATATTGACATGCCCGAGGCGGGGCTTGACGGGTCGAGATGGGGTCCGGTGACCGGGCGACGGGGGCGCGCTGGCGATGATGGGAATCGGGCGCAACGACGCTAGTCGTCGACGGTGACGGGTCATGGCTCCATGGTCGGCTCCAGCGACGCTGGAAGAAGGCAGCGGCGGCAGGCACGCGGAAGGAGCAGGGGAGAGGCTGCTGGGGACGAGGCAAGAGTGTCGTCCCTCTACGCGTGCACGGGAAGCCGGTCTGGCGCCATCGGGAGGAGGAAGATGGAGATCGAGAAGGAGAGCGGGGTCGAGCGCGACACTGGAGGGAAAGAGATGGGATCATGGGAGGAGGATGGGATCGGGCAGCGGTTCCCTGGCGGCGCGAGGAAAACGAGGAGTGGGATCGGGAGAGGGTAGCAAGTGGGGATCGGCTAGGGTTAACTGGCACCGGCGCTGGGCCTTAGCCTCGGTGCAACTGGGCTGCGGGCTTAGAGGCCGGCTGTGCTGCAGGCTCTCTCTCCCTCCCTCTCTTCTAAAGCCCAGAAAAAAACAGCAAAGGAAAGAAAGAAAGAAAAAAAGGAAAAGAAGGGTGGAGAAAGGATTAGGCATGGGGATAAATTTCCTGGACTCGCAAAAAAATGTGTTTGTTCCGCGAAAAATAGAGAAGGCCAAAATTGAAAGATCTAAATTCAAATACATTTGAATTTAATTCAAATGGTTTGAATAAGTTCAAGGTAAAGAAGAGTCCAAAAAATATTCGGATTTTTGGTGGAGCTCCGGAAAATGACGAAAGAATTTACGGACAAGGTTCGAGGTCAAGCAGCGAGATAACAAAGGCATGGGGAAATTTCCAAGTGTGTTTTAGGTGATTCCATAAGAATGGATTATTTTAGAATAGCTCCACTAATATCGGAAGGATATATTATAAAGAGAAGTCATCCTTCCCTCGATTTAAATGGATCGAAGATCCATACGATTTATTTAGTTGAGATGCAAAAGATTTATGAGATGATGGCATGATGCAATGCAAAAAAAATAAAAGGGCAAGCACAAATGAAACACACGACGAAACCCGGAATATAAGGAAGTCTTCTCGAGCATCGGTCTCAGGGCGTCACAACACTCCACCACTACGAAAGGATCTCGTCCCGAGATCTAGAATGGCACCGGAGGGAAAACAGAAGAGAAAGAGAAGAGGTAAAACTAAGTTGCTTCTTTGACAAATGAGTGAAACCACGAACCTTGAAAGGTTAAACAATTGGTAAGAAGAATACAACGGAGATGAACGAAGTTGAAAACACTCCGTTAAGAAAGAGGAAAAGAAAGAACTGATTCGGGTAGCACTTCGGTTGAAAAGAGATGAAAGACTTGATAAAATGAAAGAGCTTGAGCAAAAAGGACACAACACTCCGGTTAAAAGGATAAGCACGATCAAAACATGGTCCTGACAAAGCGAGAAGATGGGTTGAGGAGAGCAACATCACAATGCCTTCGGAACGGAGGAATAGAAGATAGATAATTGAAATATGAGAAATGAGGAGAAAATGCCAACTTCTGCCAAAAGAGCTTGAGAAGGCATCCTTAGGAGAAGGGTCGAACGGAGTTGTTGGAAAACCAACAATGAAAAGAATAAGCTTGATATGGTCTTATGGAATACATGTAAAATTATGAGGTGACAAACTGCCACTCACGGGAAAAGAATTGTATTGATATGAACAAGGAGACCAGAAAGTATATCGCACCGGAAAGGATAAATGAAGAAATTGGATCATTGATAAACACCATGAGAGCGACAATCCTTAAAGGAAAGCTTTAGGTGAAATATAACCCAAGATAGCTCCAATGACGAGATTGATGGATTTAAAATATCCCAATCTTGACAACATGTGAATCATGAAAACATGAACTCAAATTTTCAAGAATGACATAACACCACCTCCAATGATACGGTAGACAGAAATGCACTCCGGATTACAATATGAAGAAAGCTTGAGTTCCTCTGAATAGAATCTTGACGAACACTTCGAGAAGAAATTAAATCCTTGATGAACCATCATGTAGAACCTTCATGAAGAACTCCGGTAAACAAAAGATAATGAAAAGAGAGAAGTTGAAAACACAAGGTGAAACCTTGTAATGATTTAGATGAATCTCTGTGGTGATATAATTGAAATAGCTTGGAGCTCCGGAAAAGAAAGATGAGCACTTGAAACCAAGAATAAGTATGATGAACCACTCCGGGAAACAGTAATTGAATAAACTCGATGAAACAAGAATAAGAATTACATTATGCGTATCCTTCACCAATTAAAATTGATGACAAGCAATGGAATTGGCATACTACTTATTCTCGTAGAAAGGATTAAGATAGATATAGCGTCAAACTTGGGAAGGTCTTCAACGAACCACCGGTAGAATTGAAATAACGAATAAATTGATGAGGGAGAGAAGTCTTGAACGAACCACCGTAAGAATCAAAATGAACGAAGAAAAGATAAAGAAACACCGGGAAAAATTATAAAATGAACAGAGATTGAGCGGATTTAGATACATGAGAACGAAGGGATCACGAACTGATAAGAGATCACTTGAACGAAGCACCAGTAAGATTTTGAGTATGAGAGCTGAAAGCTGGAATGAATAAATCTTAGATGGTGGGCTCCGGATAATCAAACTGAAAAGACTCCTGAATTACTCCGGATTGGTGGAAAGAAATCTCACAATCAAAAATAATTATGAGAGGATGGCAACAAACTAAAGGCACGAATCTTGAAGAGAATGAAGCAAGATATGGAGGAAAAACTCTTCTTCGGTCTTCAAAATCTGAGAATGATGATGAGAAACACCACCATGAATTGCTGATGCACTCCGAAAGGATCAAACGAAGAGGTTGAGCCAACGATGAAAATAGTGTGTAAGATCTTGGAGAAGGCATTTGACTGATGAAGAATCATTCTTACGTCAAACTTTGAAATGAATTTGAGAATAGCTCCAGGAAAAAGAAGAGTCAGGTAAGATCCTGGGAAAAGACCTGTGGGTTAGGGCCCAATGAAAAGAAACACCGTTGAATAATTGCTTGAAAAGAGAGATTGCACCGGTTGAATTAACTGGCTTGAAAGATATTACAATCTCGATAGAGCTTGAATGGATCGAGAATGTAACCGTGAGTCTTCTGAGATATCTTGAGCACTCCGGAACAAATGAATAGCGAGAGGTGAATGATAAAGAGGTGCACTGGTAAGAAAAGGTATTTGAAATGAGGAAAAGGATATGATCCACAAAGCTTGACTTAAAACCACTGGAGAAGAAAAGAACGAGGAATGACGAACTTGAGGTTCCGTTAGAATCTTCATGAGAATCACCGGTTAAGAATATTGATAGAAAAAGAATGGAGAGGCTTCACATCAATAAGATGGATACTCGATTAAGAAATCTGAGTCCTTCAACAAAAAGGGGGGGGGGGGGGGGAAAACAAATGCAACTTGGGATGGATGAAACGAACACCGTAGAGAAAGCTGGGATTGAAACTTGCGGATGTTGCAATGATCGGATCCATTTGAAGAGAAGCAAGCCGGTTAAAAGGGATTGACCAAAACAATCTTGATGATCAAGAAGGATTGGTATCCACATCAGAGTATGAGAACATCATTTGGGACAGGTATGGAATCCACATTTGACTTCGAAGCAACTCGAATACCACAACTCAAAAACAAAACAAAGGATTGGCTTGCGTAATCAGCCGGAACAAACATATGATAGAGATTTCGTCCGAAGTTTTCATGGTGGGGCCTACACGGGCTCGATCGTACAACACCATCATGTACAAGGCAGTGCACATGACATACGAAGCGTCCCCAAGTCGGCATAGCCAAGGACTCTTTAAGACACAACGAGACCACTGTAAAACCGACCGTGGATGGGCGGACCACTAGACGTCGAACCCCAATTTCATATCATACATCTGTCAAAAAGATATCCTAAGAACTACTTGAATTCCTACTTATAAACTCCCGAAATTTTCCGGTTATGCAATCAGGTGTTGGGGATACACGGGAAGCATAATATCTCACCCAAAACTAGCAAATCCTACATCCAGCTGTATCCATCCTTCAACACACAACCAAGAAACCTTCGGAAATCGTCTACCTCAACCTTCGAAAAGCATCCATTATACAAGTTATGGCAATACTCCCGAACTCCAGCCCCAGTACTGGGTGGCGTCGAGGTTATCTCACCTACGAACTGCATAAAAGAAATTTTCGATGTCGGCGTACTAAACTCAGGTATTCCAGAACTGCAACGGTAAAATTGTGATGACAACACCTCGGAGCTCAACTCCCCGGGACACTTCCACAAAACCCCTGACAGGAGGCACCAAGACAATGTTCTCGTCACAAAACCATCGGAACGATTCCAAGATACCCGCGTGATCCTAAAATTTTTTTTAGTGAAATTTTAGAAGAGAAGAGTCAAAACTCTACGTCAGGATGCCTTACCAGAGCAATGAGGAGACTGTGAGTAAAAATAATTCCTAAACTCTCCGATATATAATTCCTAAATGACTCAAAACATTTTTCTAGACACAACTCGACCGCTAAAAACGATCGAGCAATGGGGGCTCCTATGGTCGGGGAAGGCTCTGATTACCAACTTGTAACACCCTCGATGCGGCTATATCTCCCACGTGTCGAAGCACGACTTAGAGGCATAACCACATTGAAAGCAATGTCGCAAGTGAGGTAATCTTCGCAAACAACCCATGTAATACAATAGGGGAAAAGATACATAGTTGGCTTACAATCGCCACTTCACACAATACATGAATAAAGCATTACAACATCCAAATACAATCAAGGTCCGACTACGGAACCAAACTAAAAGAAGAACCCCAAAAGCGACAAAGGTCCCCCGATCGACCCCAACTGGGCTCCACTACTGATCAACTAGAACGAAACAACACAAAGGACAAGATCTACATCGAGCTCCTCCTTGAGCTTGCTTGCGTCATCTACACAGACTCATCGGCACCTGCAAGCTGGTTTTGGGAGTATCTGTGAGCCACGGGGACTCAGCAATCTCACACCCTCGCGATCAAGACTATTTAAGCTTATGGGTAAGGTAAAGGTATGAGGTGGAGCAGCAGCAAGCGACTAGCATATATGGTGGCTAACATACGCAAATAAGAGCGAGAAGAGAAGGCAAAGCACGGTCGTGAAAGTATGATCAAGAAGTGATCCTAAAACAACCTACGTCAAGCATAACTCTAACACCGTGTTCACTTCCCGGACTCCGCCGGAAAGAGACCATCACGGTAGCACACGCGGTTGATGTATTTTAATTAAATTAAGGTTCAAGTTATCTACAACCGGACATTAACAAATTCCCATCTGCCCATAACCGTGGGCACGGCTTTCGAAAGTTCAAATCCCTGCAGGGGTGTACCAACTTAGCCCATGACAAGCTTTCACGGTCAACGAAGGAATAGACCTCCTCCCGAGACATACCGATCAGACTCGGTATCCCGGTTCTACAAGACATCCTCGACAATGGTAAAACAAGTCCAGCAAGACCTCCCGATGCGCCGACATCCTGATGGGAGCTGCACATATCTCGTTCTCAGGGCAACACCGGATGAACACTACGTATAGCTAAAACCAGCCCTCAAGTTTCCCCGAGGTGGCGCCGCAAGTGGCTCTGTTTCGGACCAACACTTAGACAATCACTGGCCCGGGGGGGTTAAAATAAGATGACCCTTGGGCTGGCCTAACCCAAGGGAAAAGAGGCTAGGTGGCAAATGGTAAAACCAATGTTGGGCCTTGCTGGAGGAGTTTTATTCAAAGCGAACTGTCAAGGGGTTCCCATTATAACCCAACCGCGTAAGGAACGCAAAATCCGGGAACATAACACCGATATGACGGAAACTAGGGCGGCAAGAGTGGAACAAAACACCAGGCATAAGGCCGAGCCTTCCACCCTTTACCAAGTATATAGATGCATTAATTGAATAAGATATATTGTGATATCCCAACAAGTAAACCTGTTCCAACAAGGAACAACATCTCCATGTTGCAACAAGGAACAAACTTCAATCTTCACCTGCAACTAACAACGCTATAAGAGGGGCCGAGAAAAACGGTAACATAGACAAACAATGGTTTGCAAGGACAAGGTGGGTTAGAGGCTTGGTTCAACAATATGGGAGGCATGATAAGCAAGTGGTAGGTATCGCAGCATAGGCATAGCAAAAGAGTGAGCATCTAGCAAGCAAAGATAGAAGTGATTTCGACGGTATGGTCATTGTCGGTGTCAAAACCGGCGGATCTCGGGTAAGGGGTCCCGAACTGTGCGTCTAGGCCGGATGGTAACAGGAGGCAGGGAACACGATGTTTTACCCAGGTTCGGGCCCTCTTGATGGAGGTAAAACCCTACGTCTTGCTTGATTAATATTGATGATATGGGTAGTACAAGAGTAGATCTACCACGAGATCAAGGAGGCTAAACCCTAGAAGCTAGCCTATGGTATGATTGTTGTATATGGAGATGATTGCATAAGGACTACAACCCTCCGGTTTATATAGACACCGGATAGGGTTAGGGTTACATAGAGTCGGTTACAATGGTAGGAGATCTTGAATATCCGCATCTCCAAGCTTGCCTTCCACGCCAAGGAAGGTCCCATCCGGACACGGGACGAAGTTTTCAATCTTGTATCTTCATAGTCCAGGAGTCCGGCTGAAGGTATAGTCCGGCTACTCGAACACCCCCTAATCCAGGACTCCCTCAGTCATCTTGCCTGAAATCCCGCAAGGAAGAACGAGCCCATGAAGAAGATAAGCGGAGGACTTCGAACGGATCCTCACACACACGACGTTATCGGAACCAACCCGAAGAAGCAACACCGGAAAAGAAGCAAACAACATAGTAAACAACCATCACAAAAGCATGGCACGATGCGCAAACAAGTATGATGCATGTCCGGTTTAAATAGGGATGGCAAGGCAAAGAGCACAAACAATCCTACAAATTAAGTGGAGCTCAATATGCAATGAGTTGCATATTGACGGAACACCACATCAATTATTTAGTTCTCTCTCGGGTTAGGTACTCAACAATATTAAATGTTGTTTAAACATGGCAAGAGGTGATACATAACAAAACTATACCATCTAAACAATTTAAATGGGGCCGGATATAACAAACAACAAATCCGGTAAATCCCCATATGCATTTATCAATTTGGTGCAACAACAATTTTAAACATTTAAATGTTATTATCATGATGCGAATGACATGAGCAAGTTTTATGCAATTTTTATTAAGAGTTGACATGAGCATTATGAAGCATTTGGTCGTCATGGCGGAACAAAAAGGGTGCCACGCCAACTACCACGGAAATGGTGCCACGACAACATTCCGGGTGATCCGACAACTCATTGAGATGTCGGTGCAAGACAAAATGTGGATGAACGGATCATGCGAGGATGGTGGGGTGATCCCGGATACCGGGTTTCCCATGGGTCGACAGCATGGCAACCGAGGAGGAACGTGCAATGACAACTCGAACATGGTTCGAACATGAGCATCTCAAACATCGCAAGCATTCGTTACACAGACGTCGTCTCGGGTTATACCTTCGAAGTGTGCAAACGGGATGGTTCTCGGTCGGTGCCAAGTAGAGCAAGTAGACGTTCTCGGGACGTTCGTAGTGGAAGTAGTGGGGTACACGACAACGGTAGAGGTACTCGCGGCGGTAGTGGTACACGTTTTCGTAGAAGGACTTGACGAATCTGAGGCACATGGGGGTCGATGGTAGTCGTTCACATTTTTGAGGAGGAAGTAGAGGTTCTCGCGATCTCGGCGACGGTAGTTGTTCACGGTGGTAGTGGAACTTGATGGATCCGATGCCTCCGGACGTAGTGGTACACTGTTCGGTTTTTTTCGGAGAGGTACATGGCGTTCTTCGGTCATAGGTACTTGACGTTTTGCTATCCGGGTCTTCGGCGACGGTCGTTGTACACATGACGTTGGGGTACTTATCGGTCCGGTCTTGAAGGAGTAGATGTACATGTTGCCGGGGCTTGTCGCATCACCGGGTGTAGTCATACACTTGTCAGAAAAGATGGTACATCCAAAACGAAGCAACACCAACAAGGCCTCGGGTCTTGGTGAGGCGGACAGCAGGTCGCGTGGCCCACGAGCGAACAGCGAGGGCGAGGAGGCAGAGGCACTGCGAACTGCAGTAGCGGCCGTGATCTTGGAGCACCCCCACCGGAGGACGAGGCGGGGGCATACCCAGGCGGCGGGGAAGGACGGCGCTGGTGGAGAAGCATATTGACATGCCTGAGGCGGGGCTTGACAGGTCGACATGGGGTCCAGTGACCAGGCGACGGGGGCGCGCTGGTGATGATGGGGATTGGGCGCGGCGGCGCTAGTCGTCGACGGTGACGGGTCATGGCTCCATGGTCGGCTCCAGCAATGCTGGAAGAAGGCAGCGGCGGCAGGCACGCGGAAGGAGCAGGGGAGAGGCAGCTGGGGACGAGGCAAGAGTGCCGTCCCTCTACGCGTGCGTGGGAAGCCGGTCCGGCACCATCGGGAGGAGGAAGATGGGGATCGAGAAGGAGAGCGGGGTCGAGCGCGACACTGGAGGGAAAGAGATGGGATCGTGGGAGGAGGATGGGATCGGGCAGCGGTTCCCTGGCGGCGCGAGGAAAACGAGGAGTGGGATCGGGAGAGGGTAGCCAGTGGGGATCGGCTAGGGTTAACTGGCACCGGCGCTGGGCCTTAGCCTCGGTGCAACTGGGCTGCGGGCTTAGAGGCCGGCTGTGCTGCATGCTCTCTCTCCCTCCCTCTCTTCTAAAGCCTAGAAAAAAACAGCAAAGGAAAGAAAGAAAGAAAAAAAAGGAAAAGAAGGGTGGAGAAAGGATTAGGCATGGGGATAAATTTCCTGGACTCGCAAAAAAATGTGTTTGTTCCGTGAAAAATAGAGAAGGCCAAAATTGAAAGATCGAAATTCAAATACATTTGAATTTAATTCAAATGGTTTGAATAAGTTCAAGGTAAAGATGAGTCCAAAAAGTATTCGATTTTTGGTGCAGCTCCGGAAGATGACGAAAGAATTTACGGACAAGGTTCGAGGTCAAGCAGCGAGATAACAAAGGCATGGGGAAATTTGCAAGTGTGTTTTAGGTGATTCCATAAGAATGGATTATTTTATAATAGCTCCACTAATATCGGTAGGATATATTATAAAGAGAAGTCATCCTTCCCTCGATTTAAATGGATCGAAGATCCATACGATTTATTTAGTTGAGATGCAAAAGATTTATGAGATGATGGCATGATGACATGATGCAATGCAAAAAAATAAAAGGGAAAGCACAAATGAAACACATGACGAAACCCGGAATATAAGGAAGTCTTCTCGAGCATCGGTCCCGGGGCGTCACAAAAGGAATGGGGGAAAGTAGTGGGGAAAGTTGTATCGCATAAATTTAGGACGTGGTTCAAAGAGGAAAGGAAGGGCCGAAAGTACTAGTTCAAAAAGGAAAGGAAGGGACAAGGCTGTAGAGTTTGAGCAGGACTAGATTTGCTACGCCCACATAGGGAAAGGCGTCTAAAGATAAAAAAACCGTGACCAACACAAATATGCTCTTTGGTTGCTTGTTCTTTGTTGCAACAGACTGTACATGACCACAGTACATTGGTAGATGCACATGGTGCTGGTGCGTCCACTGTCCCGTGCAACTCATTAGCTGTTGTTAATCTAAGGCCCTGTTTGGTTAAAAACTCCCAAGTCCCTACCTGCTGGGTTCCAGGGACTAAACATGGACTAGAGGTTATTAAATGACATGCTAAAAGACCATGTTACCCCTAGTAATGAACTAATAGAGACAAGGTGCGATGCGTGGCAGGGGCAACTGTTGGAAAAAGTCCCAAAAAGACTCCCTTGGGGTCTTCCTTCTTTAGTCCCAAATGCCCATTTTAGTCCCTAAAAGTCCCTCCTCTTTGGTTTAGATGGGACTGACATGGAGTTTTTTTAGTCCCTACACCAAAATGTCCCTATAAACAAACACCCTCTAATAATGCCGCTGGAAAATTGATGCAATGCCATAGTTAAAAGCAAATTACATGTTTCAGGAATTTTATTGTTAATATAATCTCTATGTTAATATTAATCAATGCCACCATTTGAGAAATGCTACTGTCTTGCTTTCATTCCCATTTAGATAAGGTAGATGCTTCTTTTTGTTGGCTTCTGTGTCATCCACCATTATTGACCACTAATTGTTTCCTTTGCACCTCTGTGTAAACAGGGTTGTCTGCTTCACCTCGTTGCCATGGTGACCTTTTGTTGCACTACACAAAACACTTTTGTTTTAAGAGTGTTTTGTGTAGTTCAACCAAAATGTCACACCGACAATGTTGCTTGATTGCTTGATCTTAGTGGAATTGCACAAGAGGAGATCTTACTTCCTATCCATTAAGGCGAATTTGGTTCAGATCTTCTTCTTGTGAGTTGGTTGAATTCCACATCATGAGAGGTCAGCACTAGCCTTCTTTCACATGATTCTGCAGTGTGCATTCATATGTTGTGCTACTTGTATGATAATGTTGCTTGATTTTAGTGAACTGCACAAATGGAGACAAGACTTCCAATCTATATGTGCACCGTAATATCCCATTGAGGTAAGATAAGGATATTTCACAACTGCTGGCCTGTATTTTGCCACTTTCATCAGAAAATTAAGTTTAGTTCTATACTTGTGCTCCCTAATTGACATGCCAAATCTTACATTGAAGGCGAAGCTTGTTTGTTATTGAACCAAGTGATGAAGGGGAAGAAAAACAAAAATCAACTCCCGGTGCTGTCATGAAAAAGTGGTATTGTCCTTGAGAAGTGCTTCATCTGTGTTGTTTTAAATATTTCCTTTCCTTTTTTTCAAGAAAACAGTGATGCTAGCATTTAGTAGTCCTCTTGTCTTTGCACAACAGGACCATCTTCCTCTGAAGAAGAATATGGAGTACGTGAAGTGACTAGTTCCGATTATGCCAGGATGAAGAAGCCCTCTCTATCTTATCATCAGAAGGAGCAGTTGAAGGATGGTTATATTACTCCCCACAATACCAAACTAACTTCAGCTCAGAAGGACTGACAAAATCTCCATTTTTTTGCTGTGATGCGCGAGTACAATGTTGTTCTAGGATTCTTTCTGGTGAGTTACATTTTTCTAAAAGTGTGATCTACATGGACCATGTATGTGCCTATTGAAACTGTCAATTCATAGTACAGTTTGCTCTATACTAATCACTTTTTTGTATTTGTGCAAACAAGGGTGCTCAGCTTGATTTCAATGGGAACTGCACAAAATGTTCATGAATACATCGAATCATTCATTTCCACCACAAGAAAGGAGGTGCTGATAAGTTCAGGGCGTTGCAACATATAAGGGCGAAATCATACAAGCTACATGCAAATTTGGTTGATTTTGGTGGAACTACACAAAAAGAACAGCTGGTTTATTTAGCATGAGGTGCCATGTCAATGTCTGAACTGATGGAAAACCCTGCCCATTCCACAATTGTACGCATTTGATATTTTGGAATGGGACAACCTTGTCAAATTTTGCTCATTAATTTTAGCAAGACATGCGTTTGATATTTCCGAATGGGACGCCCTTGCTGTCAGCAGCGTCGATCATTTTTTTCTTTATTCTTTAGTTGTGAAGTAAATATTGCCTCTGACATGTGAGTCGCTGAGAAGCATAATCATCGATTGTTTTGAATGTTCTCTATGAATTGCCAGGCCTATGTGTTTGATTGCAATGTACAGAAACGCTAAAAACCTGCTCAAACTCTTTGTACTCCTTCTGTTCCTTTTTACTTCCCACATTGTGAAAGTGCATACTTTTTGTATAATATTGGTCAAAGTAGAGATACTTTGGCTGCAGGCAAAACTTGTATGCAGACTAGAAAGAACCGGAGGGAGTACATGTGAAACTGCTGCAAACGAGGTGATCACCCTGGGAATAATTCTAGTACATATTGTTTTGCATGTTCATCCAATGCCAGTGATATAGGAATTCGAACTAATCGAAATAAATTCATTCATACACGGTCGGATTTCATATAAACATGCCAGATTTCATTACATTTCATACATTCTTCAACTAAAAAGGGGTGCGCTGGAGGTATAATTAATTAACCGAAGCTACCCACATGTGTCCCACTGAGCCGAACAGAAGCTTCAGTGACTTAACTGCAGGTGCAGTTATGTAACTGACATGTGGCCTGTTGGGCCCACATGTCAGTCAGCCAACTGCACCAGCAGTTAAGTAGAAGCAGCGTTATTCTCCAGTAGAACTCCCCGACTCCACGTCGCTGCCAAGAAGCTAACCGGCCGTCAATGGTCAACCCGCCTAGCTTGGCTTCAACAGGAGGGTAGCAACGATGGCCTTACTTGGACCCGAGTGGCGGTGACCTACCGTGTTCTACTCTTCCTCGTTTTCCGTGTGGCGCGACCTCGTTGGTAGCAGGGCGAGGCCTCGGCGGAGCCGGCGATGTCCTCTGTCTCGTTGCCGGCGGGCAGCGCCTCAGCGGAGCGGTGCAAATCCTCCCCCGCGTTGCCGGCAGGGTGGGGCCTCGGCTGAGCCGGCGATGTCCTCTGCCTTGTTGGCGAGGCGGGGCCTCGGTGGAGCCGGCGGTGTCCTCTGCCTCGTTGTTGGCGTTGCGGGGCCTCGGCGGAGTAGGGCCTTGTCGACACCAGCGGAGCGGGGAGTCGTCGGAGCCGGCATTGTCCTCTGCCTCGTCCTCGGTCTCGCCAAACAGCGCCTCGCCCGCTTCATCGCCCTCTTTGCTAGCCTCTTTGTAGGTGGCCACAGCCTCCGCCACCCGCATGCGCTCTCGCCAGTGCTCGAGGCGGCCCTTGCGGGCGGAGCGGTACGAGTCGAGCAGCACCTCCTGCTCCGCCCGCTCCGCGGCGATCTGCTCCTCCGCCTGCAGATGCTCCTCGAGGAGATGGTGGTTGTAGGCGGCCTCAGCCTACGCCTCCCGGAACTTCTCCTGATGCATCTGCCTCACACTGTCCTTATATTGGGCACGGGCCTCGCCGATGGTCATGGTGCAATGGACTGGCGAGGATGGCACGGAGGAGGGGGTTGGCGCCGGATCATCGACTACCATGTTCTCCTTTGGGACGTCGTCATCCTCCGGCTGCCTGCCGGCCAGCCGGTCGGCAGCAATGGCTGCCATCTCCTTGTGGTCCATCGTCCGCCCGTCCCGAAGAGTGCTGGAGCGCGAGGAAGCCATGGTGGGCAGTAGTGGTGTGGACAGGAGAAAGGGAACGGATGCGGATGACTGCGGCTATGGCCGGCGCAGCAGTTTATGTAGCAATGGTGGGCGGGTGGAGGGACGGATGTGTGGCGCCGGAGTAGCCGCCTTGGCAACCGCGTATCATTAATGTGGGCGGCAGATGGACGGACGGACGACACTTGTGTCGTTTGAAGGCGGAGCAATCTCCTGCACCGGGAAACGGGGCGGGCGGCGCTGACTGTTTCGGGCGGAAAGCGCGCGCGGGCGAGGAGATGACTTTACTTGGAGAGGATGACAATGGGGACCCACCAGGTCCATAGCCTACGTACGCAAGTGCCTCCTTATTATATATATATATGTATAAAACTATACTCCCTCCGTCTAGGTGAATAAGTCGTATTAGAAGGTGCATCACGACCTAGGTGCAAGCAGATTGGTGGAAAAGAAGAATATTTCTCTCTTCTAAACACAACATTTAATCATAGCAGTTAAGAGGATGCCTTATTAGCTACCCATGCAGGCCATCGTAATTCATAGCATGCAAAGCGCTTTTATTTCTGGCCTAATACCGCATGGACGTGCTGCATGCATTGGTCCTTGCCCGAGCAAAAAAAGGGAGGAAAGGGGTTTCCACGGGAGACAACGAGGCAGAGGTGGAAGCGCTCGCTGGAGTTATTTATTTTGCATCCCCCTGGTTTCCTGACATCACGGTCCCACACCATTGTCAAACTATGTAGTACTAGTCAATAAATGAGAGAATTGCACAAGAAGCAGCCGACAGCTGGGACCAAGCAGCTTGAGCAGCATTTGTGTTTTTGAGGTGTGAGCACTGCAGAGTTTTTCGATGTTTAGCCCAGATATTAATTTTTCTCCTCTGAACAACAACGAAAACATCGCTGCAGGTATTAACTGGGCGGGCTGTGGCCCGTCTAGCCCAGGCAAGATATCCAACCCAGATATTAATTTTTTTCAAGCTAAAAATGGCTAGCCCAGCTATACTTTTTTTAGGAATACCCAGGCAAGGTCAAGTTGTTATTCTCCGCCCCGCTAGGCTGTAAATCTTTCCTAGGAGGGATGCATTAGGCTTAACAAGAAAATGGGCTTTAAGAAATAATAAACGGGATGTAATTATAAAAACTGGGCAGTAACTATTAAAAAATGCACCAAACACGTGATTACTATATAAAATATTATTTTTGTATATTGAAAATTTTAATTTCATTAATTGTTGCGGGCGCAATGTTTCGTTTGATTTTTACGTAATATAAATTTATATTGAAATTGTATTTAATGTGACTAGAAATTTCGGGATAAAAATATTTCGGATCCCATCAAAATGTGGGAAATTTTATTGAATCCTATTTTGAACGGTTGGTTGAAATGGGCTGCACTTTTAACAAACTGTAAATGGGCTGTAGTAAATTCCATTAGAATTCAAAAATGGGATACACATTCTTACAAATCTCAAATGGGCTATAAGTTCTCTGCCACACACTTCTGGCCTTACTAAGTTCACGCGTCCCCTAAAAAAACAGAGTTGACGTGTATGCAAGGCTTTGTCAACTTATAGTCAACACACGATTCTAGCAGCAGTGGCCGTTGGATGTCCATCCAACTGATGCCGTGCTTCTTCTTCAATCTCGGATATTCTAGCTTCACCCGCCCAAAAAATGATTCCTCCCCCTGACATCTGGGGCGCACCGTTTCGGAAGCTGACCTATGGGCCTACTAAGTTGACGTACCAAGGGCTTTGTCAACTTAGTCAATATAAACGATTCTAGCTATAGTGACCGTATGATGTCCATCCAACGGCCGTAGTGCTTCTTCAACCTCTGGTCTTCTTGCTCCAGCCGCCCAAAGCAGCGCCGGTCTTGCCACCTGCTCCTGCCTCCCGTGGCCGGCTGTGCTGCCGTGGAGGACTCACTGCCCCTACTATTCCCACCGCTGGCCAGGCCCTGCGGCAACGGCAGCCTCACACCGCAACCGAACGAGTGAACCCTCATACTCCTCTCCGCGTGGGCATCCACTGTCGCGTCTTCACCGGCTCCGCGTCGTCCCCTTCCTAGGCCTCGCCATCGTCCACCGCCCTGGTGCTCTCGGCGCGGCGTGGTCAACGTGGAAGGAACGACTTCCATCGGATGTGGACTGTACGTGGAGAGGCTGACAGCTGGGTCCACGGCGGCAGCAAGGAAGTGCCTCCTTATTACGAGGAAAATAATGATTCCTCCACCTGACAGCAGGGACCCACCGGATGGGCCACCAGTATTTTGCAAAGAAAATCATTTCCCCCTGATTGCTGGGACCCACCAGACGGGCCACCGTATTTCGTGAAAAAATGTTCCCCCCGCTGTCAGCTCGGACCCACTGGAAGTGCCTCCTTATTATGCACAAAAAAAATGAATACTCCCCCGGCTAGCTGGGACCCACCTTGCTGGGAGGCTGACTTGTGGGCCTACTAAGTTGACGGGGATGAAGGGCTGTGTCAACTTAGTCAATATGAACGATTCTAGCTCCAGTGACCGTACGATGTCCATCCAACGGCCGTAGTGCTTCTTCAACCTCTGGTCTTCTTGCTCCAGCCGCCCAAAGCAGCGCCGGTCGTGCCGCATGCTCCTGCCTCCCGTGGCCGGCTGTGCTGCCACAGAGGCCTCACCGCCCCCTACTATTCCCATCGCTGGCCAGGCCCTGCGGCGATGGCAGTCTCACACCGCAACTGAACCAGTGAACCCTCGTAGTCCTCTCCACGCAGGCTTCCACTGCCATGTCGTCCCCTTCCTAGGCCTCGCCGTCGTCCACCGCCGTGGTACTCTCCGCGCGGCGTGGTCAATGTGACTTCCATCGGAAGAGTACTATACGTGGAGAGGCTGACAGCTGGGTCCACGGCCACAACACAGTTTTTTTGTGATTTGCCAAGTAAGTCGCTTTGTCAGGCCTGTTGAGCTACAAATCTTTCAAGACGAGGAGAGCTTTCATTCGGCTGGCTGAGAAAATGGCCCATCAGTAATGAGAAATGGGTTGTACATTTTTAAAACACATCAAACCGGCAATTAGTTTCAAATATCTTTTTTTCATTTCAAGATTTTAAATTACATTAATTTTTATGCGTGGAGAATTTGTTGGATTTTATATTCATATACATTTATTTTTAAAATCAGTTTGAATGTGAGTTGAAATTTCGGGATTAAAAACAGTTCGGACCGCACCGAAATATGCAAAATTTCGTATAATTTTTTAACCGTTGCCACAAAATGGGCTGTAATGCTAACAAAAAGAATATGGGCTCCAAAAAAACCTTAAGAATTAGAAAATGGGCTGTAAATAATTAGAAATAATGGCAGATGGGTTGTATGCTGTTTTCCACAGAGTTGAGGCTTTCCTAAAAAAAGGTTGACGCACAAGCACTGACTCTTGGATGTCCATCCAACGGCCGTCGTGCTTCTTCAATCTCTGCACTTCCTGCTCCAGCCGCTCAAACAAGGGCCGGTGGGACTGCCTGCTCCCTCCTCCTCGCGGCCGGCTGTGCTGCCGCGCAGGCCTCACCGCCTGACTGTACTCCCATCGCTGTCCTAGCCATCCCTCTACTCACCCACACCTGCTGTTATTCTCCGGCGACGGCAGACGAACCAGTAAACCCTCGTACAATCGTACTCCCCTCCGCGTGGGAAACAACTGCCGAGTCTTCCCTGCCTCCATGTCGTCCCCTTCCTAGGCCTCACCTCGTCCACCGCCCTGGTGCTCTCGGTGCGGCGTGGTCAACGTGGTCAAGGAACGACTTCCATCGGACATGGACTGTACGTGGAGAGGCTGACAACTGGGTACACGGCCGCAGCAAGGAAGTGCCTCCTTATTATGCAAAAAATAATGATTCCTCCACCTAACAGCTGGGACCCACCGGACGGGCCATTGTATTTCGCAAAAAAATGTTTCCCCCTGACTGCTGGGACCCACCAGCTACATCTTTGCACGCAAGGAAGTGCGTCCGGGCAAAAAAAATGATTCGCCCCCTGACTGCTGGGACCCACCAGCTACATCTTCGCAGGCAAGGAAGTTCCTGACAGTCGGGACCCACCTGGTCGAAGCGTACGTAGCGTTGTCATTCTGGTCACGAACGTGTACGTACATATTGGTCGATGTAGAGGCGCGCACGTAGCATGTACACGTACGTACAGCGGCCAGGGTGCAAGAAAGAAAATACGGCCACGTATGTGTACATACGGGCGGGGTCTCGAACGCCTACTCGCGCATACGTACGGCCAGGGCTCGTGTACATTGCTGGGTCGGAACGGAGAAACAGCGTCGTCGTCGTGTTCATGGGGAGGCAACGGAATGCGTCGTGTTCATCGGGAGGGCTTGGACGGAACAGACGATGGAAACAAGGCCTGGCGTACCGCAGAACGGAGGAAACGGCCTTGTGTTCGACCGGCCACGTTCGAAACAGGATCCTATTCATCGGGAGGGGTCTGGCGTACCGCAAAACGGAGGAAACGGACCTCCTACGGTTGAAACAGGGGTCCTGTTGATCGGGAGGGGTGTGGCATACCACAAAACGGACGAAACGGACTTGTGTTGGAGCGCTACGGTCGAAACGGGGGTCCTGTTCATCGGGAGGGGTGTGGCGTACCGCAAAACGGGACTCCACGGGATACTGTTCATCTCCACCGTCGACCCCCTCCAGCCTCCACGAGCTACTGTTCATCCACCGTCGACCTCCTTCAACCTCCACCAAAATGTCACGGATGTGTCTTTTTTTCGTAGTGCAACCTACATGCAACAGTAGCCCCCAAGTTATATTGTTTATCACCTAATACCGTACTCTTAAGGACACTAAGATCTAGAACGCACATGTGACAAGCCTCATCTTTACCGTTAATGCATCTACCAATGAAGAGAGCAAAATAATGTATGGAAGGTAAATGAATGCTCCCTATGGTAGCTTGTGTGATTTCCCTAGATTCCTCCACAGTGATACTGTAAAGAACGTCTTTATATTCAGATTTTTGAGGTTCACTAACATTGCCCCAGTGCGGGAGTTTACAAGCAGTGTTAAAATCATCTAGGTCCATGGTATATGATTTATCATAAAGATTAAATAAAACAGTGTGAGAATTGCGTGGGGATGTAAGTTTAAACCTCCTCACAAAGGAATCAGTTAGGTAGTGATATTGCCAGCACTTATCGGACACCATGTCCTCAAGATTAGCATTACGCATATACGCGTCAAATTCATCCTTGATGCCCGCCTGGACCATAAACTCCTGTTACGGCCATTCACAAGGCCGCACTTGAGCTTCCCTTGGTGGTTCATCGTCCGACTCACATATTGCGAGCCTTGGTCCTTGCTTCCTTGAGGAACCACCTTGGTACATTTTCCTAAACATTTTTATTCCTCTGAAAAATTTCTGAATTTTTTAGTGATTCAAAATAAAAGTGAATCAAACTCAACAAGATTGATAGCAACTACTCCTCCAAGTGCCTAGAGGCTATATCATGCATTAAAACTACTTTTGACCACATAAATTTGGCATGCATGCTCAAGAACAGGGTCACCTAAGTAGAAAAACTTTGCAATAAATAAAGAACTACAACAAAAACTAATTGGATCATTGGAGGAGTCACATACCGAAGAACAATCCCCCAAAGCAGTTTTGTGAATGAAGCTTTGAGCAAGGAGATCCAAATTGGCAGCAAGATGAGCTAGAACTCGGGTTTGAGCTATGGGAGGATTTTTTTCTAGAGGAATACGAAGTGTGTGGGTGTCGAAATAAGTGGAGGCGGTCCACGTGGGGTCCACGAGGAAGGGGGCGCCCCCCAGGGGGGTGGGCGTGCCCTGGACCCTCGTGGCCAGATGGTGTGTCCCCCTGGTGTGTTCTCAGTGCCAATAATTCTAAAATATTCTACAAAAATTCATATATCATTTTCAAGACATTTGGAGAACTTTTATTTTCGGGGTATTTTTATTGCGAGGATAATTCAGAAAACAGACAGAAAATACTATTTTTGCTTTATTTAATCTAAATAATAGAAAGTAAAAGGAGGGTACAGAGAGTTGTGCTTTCTAACTTCATCCATCTCATGCTTATCGAAAAGGAATCCACTAACAAGGTTGATCAAGTCTTGTAAACAAACTCTCTCCGAATAACATAAAACCGGAGAATTTTCGAATAACACTAAGTTACCTCAACGGGGATATGCATGTCCCCAACAATAAGAATATCATGTTTCTTCTTGACAGTAGGGAGAGGAAATTCAAAACCTCCAATAGTTATAGTTCCGTTGAAATTTTTCCAATAGAATTGATACTATTGACTTGAGGCTGTTTCCTCGGAAAGTGTACCGTATGCTCATTACCATTAACATGAAAGTGACATTGCCTTTGTTGCAATCAATAAACAGCCCCTGCAGTATTCAAAAAGGGTCAACCAAGGATAATCGACATACTATCGTCCTCGGGAATATCAAGAATAACAAACTCCATTAAAATAGTAACATTTGCAACCACCACAGGCACACCCTCACAAATACCGACAGGTATAGCAGTTGATTTATCGGTCATTTGCAAAGATATTTCAGTAGGTGTCAACTTATTCAAATCAAGTCTACGATATAAAGAGAGAGGCATAACACTAACACCGGCACCAAGATCACACAAAGCAGTTTTAGCATAGTTCCTTTTAATGGAGCATGGTATAGTTGGTACTCCTGGATCTCCTAATTTCTTTGGTATTCCACCTTTAAAAGTATAATTGGCAAGCATGGTGGAAATTTCAGCTTCCGGTATCTTTCTTTTATTTGTAACAATATCTTTCATATACTTAGCATAAGGATTAATTTTAAGCATATCAGTCAAATGCATACGCAAAAAGATAGGTCTAATCATTTCAGCAAAGTGCTCAAAATCCTCATCATCCTTTTTCATGGATGGTTTAGGAGGAAAAGGCATGAGTTTCTGAACCCATGGTTCTCTTTCTTTACCGTGCTTCCTAGCAGCGAAGTCTCTCTTATCATAACGTTGATTCTTTAATTGTGGGTTATCAAGATCAACAACAGGTTCAATCTCTACATCATTGTTATTGCTAGGTTGAGGATCAACATGAACATCATCATTAAGATTATCACTAGGTTCATGTTCATTACCAGATTGTGTTTTAGCATCAGAAATAGAAATATCATTGGGATTCTTAGGTGTGTCAACAATAGGTTCACTCGAAGCATGCAAAGTACTCATTTTTATTTTTCTTCTTATTAGAAGGACTAGGTGCATCAACATTAGTTCTCTGAGAATCTTGCTCAACTCTCTTAGGGTGGCCCTCAGGATACAGAGGTTCTTGAGTCATTTTACCCCCTCTAGTCACAACTCTAACAACATTATCATTTTTCTTATTATTTAATTCATTGAGCAAATCATCTTGTGCTTTAAGCACTTGTTCTACTTGAGTGGTAACCATAGAAGCATGTTTACTAATAAGTTTATGTTGACCTTTAACTCTAGACATATAATCACTCAAGTGTTCAATTATATAAGCATTACGTTTCAATTATCTACCAACATAAGCATTAAAGTTTTCTTTTTTATCAATAAAATTATCAAACTCATCCAAGCATTGGCTAGCAGACTTATTACGAGGAATATCACCTTCATCAAATCTATAGATAGAATTTACCTTTACTACCTGTGTCGGGTTATCAAGACCATGTATTTCTTCAATAGGTGGTAAATTCTTAACATCTTCAACTTTAATACCCTTTTCTTTCATAGATTTCTTTGCCTCTTGCATATCTTCTGGACTGAGAAATAGAATACCCCTTTTCTTCGGAGTTGGCTTAGGAGTTGGTTCAGGAAGTGTCCAATCATTATCATTACTCAACATATTATTCAATAGCAATTCATCTTGATTAATAGTTCTTTCCCTGAAAACACAACCAACACAACTATCCAGGTGGTCTCTGGAAGCATCGGTTAGTCCATTATAAAAGATATCAAGTATTTCATTTTTTCTTGAGAGGATGATCAGGCAAAGCATTAAGTAATCGGAGAAGCCCCCCCCCCAAGCTTGTGGGAGACTCTCTTCTTCAATTTGCACAAAATTATATATTTCCCTCAAGGCAGCTTGTTTCTTATGAGCGGGAAAATATTAAGCAGAGAAGTAATAAATCATACCCTGGGGACTACGCACACAACCAGGATTAAGAGAATTAAACCATGTTTTAGCATCACCCTTTAGTGAGAACGAAAATAACTTAAGGATATAGTAGTAACGAATTTTTTTCCTCATGAGTGAATAGGGTGGCTATATCATTCAATTTAGTAAGATGTGCCACAACAGTTTCAGATCCATAGCCATAAAAAGGATCAGATTCAACCAAAGTAATTAACTCAGGATCGACAGAGAAATCATAATCCTTATCAGAAATACAGATAGGTGAAATAGCAAAAGCAGGGTCATATTTCATTCTAGCATTCAAAGATTTTTCTTTCAGCTTAGCTAACAGTTTCTTAAGATCATATCTATCTTTGCAAGCTAAAAGATCTCTAGCAGTTTCTTCATCCATAACATAACCCTGAGGCAGATCAGGCAATTCATATCTAGGGGGAGAATCTTCATCATCACTTTCATCAATATTATCAGTTTCAATAATTTCATTCTCTCTAACCCTAGCAAGTTGTTCATCAAGAAATTCACCTAATGGCACAGTATTATTAAACATAGAAGTAGTTTCATCATAAGCATCATGCATAGCAGAATTGGCATCATCAATAACATGCGACATATCAGAATCAATAGCAGGTGTAGGTGTCGCAAGTTTACTCAAAACAGAAGGTGAATCTAGTGCAGAGCTATATGGCAGTTCCTTACCTCCCCTCGTAGTTGAGGAAATTTTTTTGGTTCTTTCATCTTTCAAGTCCCTCATAGTGATCAACAGATATAAATCCCAAGTGACTCAAATAATAGAGCCATGCTCCCCGGCAACGGTGCCAGAAAAAAGTCTTGATAACCCACAAGTATAGGGGATCGCAACAGTTTTTGAGGGTAGAGTATTCAACCCAAATTTATTGAGTCGACACAAGGGGAGACAAAGAATATTCTCAAGTATTAACAGTTGAGTTGTCAATTTAACCACACCTGAAAGACTTAATATCTGCAGCAAAATATTTAGTAGCAAAGTAATATGGAAGTAACGGTAACGGTAGCAAAAGTAATAGTAGTGGTTTTTGTAGCAATCATAATTGTGGCAACATAAAAGTAACTAAGCAAAGATAAATATGTGAAAATCTCACAGGCAATGGATCAGTGATGGATAATTATGTCGGATGTGATTCCTCATGCAACAGGTATAACATAGGGTGACACTGAACTAGCTCCAGTTCATCAATGTAATGTAGGCATGCTTATGGAAAAGAACTTGCATGGAATCTTTTGTCCTACCCTCCCGTGGAAGCGGGGTCCTATTGGAAACTAAGGGATATTAAGGCCTCCTTTTAATATAGTACCGGACCAAAGCATTAACACTTAGTGAATAGATGAACTCCTCAAACTACGGTCAGCACCGGGAGTGGTCCCGATTATTGTCACTCTGGGGTTACCGGATAATAACACATAGTAGGTGACTATTGACTTGCAAAATAGGATCAAGAACTCACATATATTCATGAAAACAGAATAGGTTCAGATCTGAAATCATAGCACTCGGGCCCTAGTGACAAGCATTAAGCATAGCAAAGTCATAGCAACATCAATCTTAGAACATAATGGATACTAGGGATCAAACCCTACCAAAGCTAACTCGATTACATGGTAAATCTCATCCAACCCATCACCGTCCAGCAAGCCTACGATGGAATTACTCACGCACGGTGGTGAGCATCATGAAATTGGTGATGGAGGAAGGTTGATGATGACGATGGTGACGGATTCCCCTCTCCGGAGCCCCGAACAGACTCCAAATCAGCCCTCCCGAGAGAGATTAGGGCTTGGTGGCGGCTTCGTATCATAAAACATGATGAATCCTTCTCCCCTATTTTTTTCTCCATGAACGTGAATATATAGAGTTGGAGTTGACGTCGGTGGAGCCTAAGGGGGCCCACGATGCAGGGGGCGCCCCCAAGGGGGTGTCGGTGTACAAAAGTAGGGGTCCTTTTTACCCCTTTACTTGTGTGCGGGCAGTCGCAGCCACACGCCTGCGGCCATGCTTGGCGGGGAAGAAGAGGAAGCAAAGACACAAGACTACTAAGAGCCATGCTCGAGGCCAGAGGCATGAAGAGCAGAGGGGCGAGGTGAAACCCCCCTGGCAAGGCCCTTGCCGGGGTGGCCTTCACGGCGCCGGCAAGATCCTTGCCGGGGACGACTTGCCCAACACCAATAGGGCCGCCACCCTTGAGTCTAAGAGTCCCGACGCCATCAACCACATCGGAACCAAGGCTCAGGATGCGCCTCCATGGTGCCATACAGATCTTGGTGAAGACAATGGGCCTACGAGGCCTAGATAGGAACCAAGAAACAAGACAACAGCAAGGCTCCTGCCAAAGATACCCACGACGCCCCGGCAAGACTCTTGCCGAGGGCGCCCACAAGGCCCGGCAAGACCCTTGCCGGGAAGATCAGCAAGACCGCGGCAAGGCCTTGCTGCCCCGTCGCCACCCCAGCTTAGTGGCCGACCCACCAACTAAGCAGGTACCCACATGGTAGTACGTGGCTCCTAAGCTAACTAGTCAAGCACCAACATGGTGGCATGCAGATCTTCGTGAAGACCGTACCACCACGCCAGCTCAGCAGCCTGCCAGCCTACATGGCACTGCATGCCTCGTTGGTCTGGACGTGTGTCGGGGCAAGGCGAAGCGGCGACGGACGGGACGGGCTTCGTTACCGTCCCCGATAAAGCGAGTGGACACCTAAGTAGCCCATTTAATGCATTTTATCCCGTGGTGTCAGGCGATAAGCTCAACGACTATACAACTTTCCACCTCCTGTGTGCCACTATGGCAGCCCCTTTTACTATAAAAGGAGGCCCGCGGTGTACTATGAGAGGATTCGGACTTTTTGGACCCTGCATGCTGTGTAGCTAGTCCAAGAACACCAGATAAACACAAACCAGTAGGAGTAGGGTATTACGCATCACTTGCGTCCCAAACCTGGATAAACTCCCCCGTGTTGATCTTCTAAACCCGCTCTTTTTACAGCCCAGCGCCCCAGCAACCGTAGAAGGGATTCCCCGTGATCCCATAGGTGTCGTTCCTGAGCCCCGACATCTTTGGTGCGCCAGGTAGGGGGCACAAGCTGTGAAAATTCGGTTTGGAAGTTGGCGCATCGACTTCATAATCACCATGACCCCCCCCCCAAGAAAATGGGGATCATAGCGATCAGGTCGTCCGGAGCCGGCCCATCCACGCCAGCGCGAGCAGGCGACAGTGTGGCCACGGATGGTGCTGAAGACGTGGCCTGCAGGCATCCATGACATTCTGGCAATCGGACCCAAGCAAGCGGCATCGTTCGGATCTGAGACAACGAGCCGCACGCCGCTGGGTCCGGGGGCGTGGCCGTGCTGCCCACGGGCAGTGCGGCAACCTCTACGGCCGGAGCTCCCAGGCACCGCGCGATGAGAAACACCGTGACGCCGGAGCTCCCAGGCACCGCTACGGGAAGAGCCCTGTGCGCCACTCTCAGGACGCACCAGGCCGGCATACGCGCCCGGATGCCGGCGAAAGCGGCGTGCGACCGCGAGACCGTGAAAAAGCTCCTTCTAACTTGGTTAGAAGTCAGAGCACATCGTGGTCCACGCGGATTTCGCCACCACCCACGCCCATAGAAGCGCTGACGCGCGTGCAACTGCTCCTCGACTTCCCCCTGCTGTGGAGAAGCTCGACGAGTGGAGGGCCACCATCCGAAGCTTCATCAGCTTCACCAATAAAGACGAGCCGCTCCCAGTGGGACCCTCATGCCGGCGTTCTGTCAAGCCAGTGCATGCCGGCGGTGGGAGGACCAGAGACACTGCGACCACGGTGCACTCTCCTCCCCCACGGCCGCGACAGAAGCCACACGCTTGTCGGGCCGACGCCTGTGACAATGTTTCCATAGCGTCGTTCGACCCGCGAACCCGTTGTGACCAACGTCGAGTTCTTAGAGAGTGAGCTCAGGAAGACGCTCGGACTACCATCGAGAATCGGCGGGAGGCGTGCCATCAATCGGATCGGTGTGCAGGGCCTACTATGGACCAGCCAGCGTCGAGGGGCTCTAGCGACCTGCCTTATGAGGTGGGTTGTCCGGCCTTTACCCGGGAGTTGCGGCAGTTCCAGTGGCCCTCCCACTGCACGTTCAAGCCTGATGTTAAGGAAAAGTACAATGGCAAGACTCTCCCGTCGGAGTTCGCTAGCATCTACACCATCGCGATGCAAGCCGCTAGGGCTCTTGATGACAAGGTGCTCGCCAACTACTTTCCGTTGGCGCTTAAGCCCAATGTCATGTCGTGGTTGATGCACCTGCTATTGGATTCCATCTCTTCCTGGTCGGATCTATGCCACGAGTCTGTTGGCGCCTTTTTCAGAGGCCAGGAAGCTCCTGGCCAGGCAAGTGACTTGCATGTCATCCCCTAGAAGGATGGCGAGTCTCTGCGTAAGTACATACAAAGATTCAGCCGTGTGCAGTACACCATCCCAGATGTTCATCCCGCCATTGTCATCACTGTGTTCCATCAGAACGTACACAACCGTAAGATGCGTGAAGAGCTGGCAATGAGCAAGGTCAAGGATGTAGCCGAACTTTATGTTCTGGCAGATAGATTTGCTCGAGCTAAAGAAGGAAGGAAGTACCCAGGCGAGGACGCCGGTGCGGAAACCGACTCCACGGACGAAGACGCCGCTGCCCCGACGAAGAAGGGCTGGCGCCGCAACAGGAAGCGTAAGGGCAAGACTGTGCTTGCCGTTGAGGGATCCAACGACCCCGGTGCTGCCAAGAAGGCCAAGGCTGACGACCCCGACAAGGAGGTTGCCGGGCCCTGGCGGCCACCGACAAGCCAGGAGGCTCCGACAAGAAGTACTGCAAGATCCACCGCATCAAGGGCCATGACCTCCAGAACTGCCGACAGGTTAAGCTGCTTGCAGAAAAGCAGAAGGCTAAATATGAAAGGCGGGACAAGGAGAAGGGTCAGGATGGTCCTGAGGGGTCCGGCAAGAAGCGCGGCGGCCAAGGAGGTCGCCATGGCAAAGATAATCAACAAGAGAGGCCCGCTCGGGGCTGCGATAAGAAGGCGGAAGATGATGATCACGACGAGTCCGGCGACCACGAGTTCCAGAAAGCTACAGAGGCCATGTACGTCGATGGTGGTGCCTCGTTGCACACCACTCATCACCAACTAAAACAGTGGGCACGAGAGGTCACTACGGCGGAGCCGTCGTTCGATGCCCACAAGCCACTAAAGTGGTCCCACACGCCCATCATTTTTGACATCGAGGATCACCCTGATCTCACAACTGCGGTCGGGTGTTTGCCGTTGTTGGTTTGACCACAGATACACAACCTCAGGGTGAAAAAAGCATGGGTTGACGATGGGGCTGGTTTGAACTTGATCTCGCCCGCTGTGATCAAGAGGCTGCAGATTCCTGATGGAGATCTCGAGGAGACGGGCATGTTTCAAGGGGTCAACCCGGGAAGGAGCCAGCCAAAAGGAAAAATCACGCTGCCCGTTACGTTTGGGGGCGAGCTGAACTATAGGACGGAGAAGATCATTTTCGTTGTCGCTGAGATCCCCATGCCATACAATGGGATTCTTGGCTGCCCAGCGCTGGCCAAGTTCATGGCGGCGTCACACTACGCCTACAATACATTGAAGATGCCGGGGCCGCTGACCATCATCACCATCCCCTATGACAAAAAAGACACGCTCATCTGCGCCGACCAACTCTACCTAGAAGCAGTTGTGACAACTGCCGCCAAGGCACTTGCTCCTGCCGCTCAAGCCCCGGGAAGGAAGAAGGCTGGCAAGACCTTTGCCGGCAAGACCCGTTCCGGCGAGACCTCTTTTGGCAAGATCTCTTGCACCCACTCCGGCAAGCGTGCCTCTCCGAAGTGATGCGCTCCCATTGAGGACGTGCCAGAGAGCTCCACCGGCAAGAGCAAGAAGTCCAAGGCTGCACCACAAGAAACCAAGAAGGTGTCCGTCAAGGAGGACGACACGGGCGGGGCTTTCACTATAAGCTCCACCCTCGACAACAAATAGGAAAGTGCGCTCATCGCCTTCCCGTGGGCGAATGTCGATGTGTTTGCATGGCAAGCATCCGACATCCCTGGCGTTCCTAGGAAGGTGACTAAGCGACAAGAGTTTATCATTGAGGAGATCAAGAAGTTGGAGGCGGCAGGCCTGGTTAGAGGAGTGCTCCGCACTACATGGTTGGCCAATCCGGTGGTGGTGCGTAAGGCAAATGGGAAATGGAGGTTGTGTATTGACTCTTTCCCTTTGCAACACATCGACCAGATTGTGGACTCCACTGCCGGGTGTGACCTACTGTCATTCCTTGACGCTTATTCAGGATACCACTAGATCTTCATGATGAAGGAAGACGAAGAAAAAACCGCGTTCATCATCCCATGTGGTACACACTATTTTGTACGAATGCCTTTCGGGATGAAGAGCGTTGGTTCAACGTTTTCCTGAGCAGTCCAGATTGGTTTTGAGCCCCAACTACATAGAAATATGGAAACTTATATGGATGACATAGTGGTCAAAACCAAGGACAGGGCCACACTCGTGCAAGATTAAGAAGAAACATTTGCAAAGCTGCGCAAGATCAACCTCAAGCTCAACCCTGAGAAGTGCGTGTTCGGTGTCCCCTCCAGCAAACTTCTTGGGTTCTTTGTGTCTCAACGCGGAATCGAAGCAAATCCCGACAAGATCAAGGCAATCGAGCAGATTGAGGCGTCAAAACGGGTCAAAGACGTTCGTAGGCTCGTCGGCTGCGTTGCTGCCCTGAGTAGGTTCATCTGCAAATCTGCTGAGCGCGCCCTCCCCTTTTTCAAATTTTTGAAAAAGGTGGGTCCAGTAAAGTGGACTCCAGAGGCAGAGGCAGTGTTGCAAGATTTGAAGAGGTACTTCTCTTCCACGCCAATACTAGTCGCGCCTAAACCACAAGAGCCGTTGCTGCTGTACTTAGCAGCAATGAATCAAGTGGTCAGTGCTGCGCTGTTGGCACAGAGAGAACATGAGGAAGAAGTAGCAGTAGCAGCAGAGCCGTCGGATGGCGGGACGGGGCCCTACCCGGCAAGGCTCGATCCCGGCAAGGCAGAGTCTGAGCAGATGGTTGAAGTGGAACAGAAGAAGAAGGTGGTGTAGCACGCCGTTTATTTTGTCAGTTCCCTCTTGTAGGGAGCTAGATCAAGATATTATGGTATACCGAAGCTACTTTCGGCCTCCTCATGGCCTCGAGAAAGCCGCGTCACTATTTCCAAGCACATGAGATCACCGTCGTCACCCGCCTCCCTTTGCAATGGATTTTGCACAACCCATATGTGACAGGGAGGATTGTGGAGTGGGCATTGGAGCTGTCGAGCTTTGGCCTCGAGTTTGAAAGTACTTCAACAATGAAAAGCCGAGCCTTGGCAGAATTCATAGTGGAATGGACCGCAACGCCCGACGAAGAGGTTCAAGAAACCACCCTTCCCGGCAAGGAGACCTGCCGCGATTGGGTTATGTACTTTGATGGTGCTTTCTCAATGCAAGGTGCTGGTGCCGTTGTGCTACTCGCCGCACCCACCGGAGAGCACCCCAAGTACATAGTCCAGATGCACTTTCCCTGGGAAAAATCAACGAACAATACGACGGAGTACGAGGGATTGCTTGCCGGTCTCAGGATAGCGGCAGACGTCGGAATCAAGAAGCTCATCATCAGAGGTGATTCGCAGCTCGTCGTTAAGCAAGTCAACAAGGATTACCATATCCCGTTGATGGATACCTACGTGGATGAAGTGAGGAAGTTGGAAGAGCGTTTTGACGGATTGCAAAAAGATCATGTTCCTCGAGCGGAGAAAGGCATTGCTGACAATCTATCGAAGCGCGCTGCCCTGAAGTTGCCTGTGGAATCAGGTACCTTTGTGCTTCAATTAACTCAACCGTCCGTCAAGCCATTAGCAGGATAGAACAAACGAAGGAAGGCAGTACCTAGCAAGTACTTTCCCGTCGAGCTCCCGCCGACAAAGAGGTTGCCGGGTACCCCAAGCTTGCCGAGGGGCAACCACCTCCGACAGGGCCTCAGGCGTTGACCGTAGAGGCAGCTGCCCCTACGGCCGAAGATGAGCCTTTAGTCCTCGCCGTCGATCCCCAGGCTCCGGCATGGGCACAGCACACCGTCTGTTTCTTCCAAACAGGGGAACTCCCTGAGGAACAGGAAGAAACAGAAAGAGTATCCCGTCAGTCCAACATGTACCAGTTAGTGGATAATACCCTGTACAGAAGGAGGCCAAATGGCGTGAAGCTGAAGTGCATTCCTCAAGAGGACGGACTGGAGCTGTTGGCGGAGATACATGGAGGCGTATGTGGCTCCCACATAGGGTCGAGAGTGTCGGTGTCAAAACCAGCAGATCTCGGGTAGGGGGTCCTGAACTGTGTGTCTAAGGATCGATGGTAACAGGAGACAGGGGACACGATGTTTACCGAGGTTCGGGCCCTCTTGATGGAGGTAATACTCTACTTCCTGCTTGATTGACTTTGATGAGTATAGGGGTTACAAGAGTTGATCTACCTCGAGATCACATGTTGTGGTCTAAACCCTACAGGTATAATGAGTAATGTCTTAATAATCTACCGACTAGCCTGGCCTCGACCTATATAATGTACCAAAGGCCTAGGATAACAAGAGTCCTAGTCGAATACATCGGTGGAGAGGAGTCCTTGTCTTGATCACCATGTCTTGTGGAATCTTCCTTGTGTATACATCGGCTGTCCGAACTGGCCCATGAGCATACGGCCATGGGGGTCCTCGGCCCAATCCAACTGATTGGGAGACGACGTGGTGAGTACCCCCTAGTCTAGGACACCGTCAGTAGCCCCCTGAACCGGTCTTCAAGTTGGCAATGCTCCTCGATTTTTCAGAACTATTCTTCATCTTCGGTCGCCGATCTTGAAAACTGGTTCAACAAATCTTCCCATCTTCGATCTTGAGGATCGCAGAAGTAAATCCGAAGAGCTTACATGTCGGGTATCTGAGGAGCCCCTTTAAGTTCTCGGCCTCTATCAATTCCTTGTTATTTTTATTCCACACCTCGGGTTTGAAGTTGTTCCCGGGCGGCAGCGTCCTCTTGCGTCCAAGCTCCAACGCTGGAGTGCATTTGAGGTATTTTTTGGCAGCCGAGAACCAACTCCGGACCGCTTCCGAGCTCCAACGCCGGAATGTATCCGAGCTCCAACGCTGGACTATGTCCAAGCTCCAACGCCGGACTGTATCCGAGCTCCAACGCCGGACTATGTCTGAGGTGTCATAGATCACCTTTGTTCAAAAAAGTTGAAGGATTTAAGCCAACCTTAATCCTGAAAATGCCCTCTATGGAGCCAGCCACTAGCGCCCGAGCTTTATGCCGGACTGCTTCCGAGGTGGTGCACCACCCCGACTGCGGGTCGATTTTTTGTCAATATTTTTTATTGGCGCAATTTATTCTTTGCCGAGATATATAGCCAGTATCCCTCAAGGTGTTTATGGGTCTAAAACCTGAGATGCGCCTGAAGGATGACATAAGACCGCTGACCCCAGTAGCGCCTGAGACTCAGGTTGATTCACAAAATTGGCCTGAGGATCAATTCCTAGCTTGGCAGAATACTTCGGGACACAAAAAGCGGTGTGCAAATTCCTCGAGACTCAGGTTGGGTGCGGCCGACCAACCTGAGGATCATAATCTCCTCAAAAGCTATATTGCACTTTAAATTTTCTGCATTGGATTGTCAATGCAGTAGCCCCCGAGACACTGGTCGAGTGGCAACACCAGATCAGGGGATCGATATGCCCCTTTCAATATTAGTGAATGATAAGCCCGAAACCCAGTAGCCCCCGAGCCTTAATGTGGGCACGGGTGGCCGAATTAAGGATCGATATCCAGAGTAAAACCACAAATTATGTGTAATGATTCTACGTATCCAAGTACTTTACATCATTAATGCTCGGATCCGCATTGTACAAAACTTTGTTGACCGACCATCGGCTTCAACCTCCTCGGCCAGAAGCCGGGGAGTGTTTGTCCTACTTTATAAAGCTGTTATAAGGGAAAAGATTTATGGAAAACAAGGCAATCCAGCCATACGGTTTTATAAACAAAGGTACGCGGAGAGATATGTTATATTACTTAATGTAAGAAACATATTCCAAGGAAAATAGTCTCGCCATCGGTTCCTTTCTTTGGGTCGTCATGCTTATTATGATCATGAAACCTCACCTCCGATCAATGTGGGAGGAAAATATTGAGGATTTAGTTCGGGGAAAGTTCCCGAACTCTATGGTATTAATGAACCAATTTTTTTACTTTCGTCATTGCCGACCAATGTGATCCTTTAAGATCGCTAGCTTTCGGCTTCACCCAGTCTGAGGTACTAACTCGGATGACCCGGTAGTAACAATCACAGAGGTGCTCCCTTTACCTCCTAGCCGAACAATCGGGAACGTAGGGGTAAGCACAAGAGCCAGGCAACCTAGCTTGGCAAAAATTTTTAAGTCAAATTGATGCATATTTATGGCTTTATAACGATGATTATGGAAGGCAGCCCTTGTATATTAAATACAAATGACGATGATATGTTTATTTTGACCCCGTTGTGACCGTTTATCAGTTGAAAGTGGCCCATCATCGGCTTCTACCCCTTTGTAGATGCTACGCAGGGTGTTTCCGCAATAACAAAACAATCCTTAGCCGACGTCTCGGTGCCCGGAGGCGGTTGTGTTAGCGGAAACAAGGCAATCAGATATTCGGGCTTTGTAACTTTCACTTAGTCACAGGAGCTTAAAGTTGGGAGGCCAGTTACTAGCCCCCAGTTAGTGTTCGGCGACAGCCGAGGTCAAGCCGTAAACACTTTGGCCAATGTTATGAATGACCCGTCATTTTTAACATAGTCATCGGATCGCTGACCAGTTTACGCTTATTGTGACAGTCAGTTTTCGGCTTTCTCCACTGAGATGCTTAACCATGCGAGCTAAAAGCAAAATCGCAGTGGTTCTCCCTTTGCACACCTAGCCGAACAAAGCAGAACGTAGGAGGCAAGCGCAGGAGCCGGGCAACCCAACTATTAACCGAAGACACAATTCGAAACCGATGCATATTTAGCAATATCCAAGAATGTTTTTGCCGAATCTCTAAAGGTGTCCGGCGTTGCACTGCGAGACTTGTGCTAAAAACACACAAATAGTTTAAAAGTGCCATAAGCTTGGAAAACCAAAAAACGTCAGTAAAAACTTGACGTCCGAACAAGATCAAGTGTTCGGTGCCAATCCGAAAATTGGAAAAAAAATAAAAAATTGTGCTTCTGCTATGCTTTAACATGACACACCCGATCTCAACACTTCAAGCGGGCCAGCCTATGGCTTCGAGCTCCTTATCCCAAAGGCGGAGTAATTCTTTGAGGCCAGTTTAGCGAACTAAACTCGGGCGGCTTTTTAGAGAGAAGACAGGCTATCCGGCTATTGACCATACACTCGAGTCGAAAAAAGAGCGGTAGAAAAAGACTTTGCAACGGCCAAGAAGAAAACACATTTACTATAAAACAACTCATATGAATTTTAGGAGCCCCCAAGTGACTTGGGTAAAAGAATTTTATGTACAATGATTGTATGTACCGATGTACTTATATCATATCTGTGTTCACCCGAACTTTAAACGCGTCTTAACCGACCGTCGGCTTCTCCCTCTTCGGTCAAGGACCGAAAAGTGTCATGTACTCCACCTGTCAAAAGTATCGACGGTGTTTCAGATAACCAGGCAATCAGGCCATAAGGCTGTAACAGACAAAGCGCGCTCAGGGAACTTATGCTATATTACTGACGAAGTGTAAGAAGCATCTTCGAAGAAAATAGTACCTCCACCGATACCTTTCTTCGGTTGCTCATTGTCACTATGAGACTTGTGCAATAGATTTTTTGTACTCATGAGTTCCGTTGTGTGCCGACCATGATTGAAAACAATAAGAGCGCTAGCTTTCGGCTTAACCTAGTCTGAGGTACTAACTCGGATGACCCGGTAGTAACAATCATAGAGGTGCTCCCTTTACCGCCTAGCCGAACAATCGGGAACGTAGGGGTAAGCACAGGAGCCAGGCAACCCATCTTGCGAAACACTTAAGTCAACATGGTGCATATTGTGGCGTAATACACGAACAAGGAATGAAGCCATACAAGTATAATCATATGCAAGAGGAAAGGCTTCATAAAGGAAGCCCCTAAATAAACGGGGTATTTGAATTTGTGTGTCACAAACAAAGTTTTGACAAGGAATTTTGTCACAAAAAGTATAATGCTTGGTCGAACCGAACAAAATTCAAAACTGAAAGTTTTTGAGCATGAAAGCGACTTAGCTGGTTAATGTGCTCAGTATTGATGATGCAGTCCGAGCTTACGGCGGGATGAGCTCCCAGCCCCCAAGCCGGTCTCGAAGTGGCAAAGCAAAGAGCTCGACGCCCCGAAGTGGTGACATAGCACAGCCGATGCAGGCCGGCAGTGTGACGCCGAAGTACCCGGCGTGGGTTAATGAAGTGAGGACGAAGCCCCCAGTCTAGCCGAGGTGACGCGGTATGTCTGTATGCCAAGGTGACAACACTACCCGACCAAGATCATTTACCTGTGCACAGAAAATAGTGCAAACTGTGGATAATAGTAATAAAAATAAAAAAATCGTTGCATAGTTAATAATTTATGCAAAGTGAGTAATAAAAGAAATATGGCTTGTGTGCCAAACACTCGATAAGATAGAGGTCCCTCAGCGATGCCGAAGTCCTGATGCAACCAAGCATGTCGGTATGGCGATTCGACCAACAAGGTGATCACGCGAGCGATTGGGACAATGACGTTGGCTTGCCAAAGTGACCGCGTGACGTAGTCGAAGTCGATCACCTACACACATAAAATAGTGCGGTCCAAAAAGGATAATTGCTTTTTGCAAAAATAATTTATTGAAAGAGATGTGGCCTGGCGCCGAAGTCATGTCGATGCAGGGCATCATCGTGACGCGGTGAAGGCGTGGCCAAGCCTGAATTCGCAGGCCGGTCTGAGTTCCGGATGCGGCATTCGCTGAACTGTATACAGAAAGTGACCGAACCACCATGTGACCATTGTTAATGCGGCCACCATTTGATAGACCTGTGTATAGATGGTGAACCAAACCAGAGTAATAATTCCTTGGGAAAAATAAACCCAAGGAAGAAAAAATACTAGGATTAATAGCACCTGGTTTATCTGTTGTAGCATTCTGAAGAAAGGTTACTCCCAAAATTGGGACTCGATCCGGACACCCATTGCCTGATAGGCGGTAAAGCGACGGCATGGCGATGCTAGAAAAGGTGGGCTCGCCGAAGCAAAGCCCCCGGTCCAGCTAACGTGACGAAGCTGGTCGGCTGGCGACACCGAAGTCACCGGAGTATGTTGATGAAGAAATAGCAAAGTCCCCGGTCTAGCCGAGATGACGGAGCGGGTTAGTAAGGAGACGTTGCAGCTACCATGTCAGCCGAGGTGTTGAAGCAGTTCAGCATGATGGACATCGGCTTGAAAAAGCAACAGTGCGGCCATGCCGACGCTGGTCATAACTTGTGACGCGGTCAACGCTGGATTGTGAAGTGACCGAGCGGCGATGTCAGCGCGCCTGACCCGTGCAATTCGTGGGGTGATGGTGTTGGTGATGACTTATCCTTCGCGATGCCGAACTCCTGTTCGGCTTGCCGAGCTGATGATCTGATAAGGTTAGGCTCGGCTCGATGAAGCAACGATCTGTCTAGCGTAGGTCGGCAGACGTGTAGCAATGTTACCAGACTGGTGTGACACCAGCGCGATGGTGAAGAGTGCCTCAAAGAAGGCTTAAACATTTATGGGCATGTGTTAAAACAACGCACAATACCATAGAAGAAAATTCTTTAAAAAGGTTGTCCAATATCACGTTCATAAAGAAACATGAATTCTGGTCGGATGCGTATTCGCACAGAAAACAGATCCAAAAAGTGATGCACTAATCGGAAGGTTCCCGGAGTTAGCACGGTCGGATCGAGATGAGATTTTGAGGGGTGGTAGATATAGGAATTCCGCAACCGATCAATGGTTGATCTTCCAAAGGACGTCTGAGATAGGTGCTGGAGACCACGCCCTAAACTCATCCAGATTCTCGTACAGATTTGACAGGGCTCCGGTATATCATAGATTGCTGGAGATTCCTCCATCGGAAATCGACGAAATTTTGCATGGTTGTTGTACACTCAATTTCGCACAATTTTACCAAAGGAATCGTCAAAGCGATGCTCGAGGAGGTGGTGGCAGAGTATACAAGTTCTCTGTTCGGAAAAACGGCACGGTCGCCCGAGGGCAATGTTGACGTTGAGCCCCCGAGCTCCATGGATGATTCCTCCATGATCTTGATAGAGATCGGAGTTGATGTTGATGAAGGCCCCCGTACGAACATGACGATGGGAGATGCAGCACGGTCCTTGGTCGAGCCAAGGTGACCAGTCGAGCCGGCGACGAAGATGCCGGCATCGCAGTTGATCTGCGGATGAGCCATTGATCGTTTGCGGATCACACAGCGGAACTCTCAATGAAAGCACCATTGTCGGTGTCAAAACCGGCAGATATCGGGTAGGGGGTCCCGAACTGTGTGTCTAAGGATTGATAGTAACATGAGACACAGGGGACACGATGTTTACCCAGGTTCGGGCCCTCTTGATGGTGGTAATACCCTACATCCTGCTTGATTGACTTTGATGAGTATAGGGGTTACAAGAGTTGATCTACCTCGAGATCGTATGTTGTGGTCTAAATCCTACAAGTATAATGAGTAATGTCATAATAATCTACCGACTAGCCTGGCCTGTACTTATATAATGTACCAGAGGCCTAGGATAACAAGAGTCCTAGTCGAATACGTCGGTGGAGAGGAGTCCTTGTCTTGATCACCAAGTCTTGTGGAATCTTCCTTGTGTATACATCGGCTGTACGAACTGGCCCAAGAGCATACGGCCATGGGGGTCCTCGGCCCAATCCAACTGATTGGGAGACGACGTGGTGAGTACCCCCTAGTCCAGGACACCGTCAAATAGCCCTTGCCGGCAAGGCATTCCAGCAAGGTTTCTTTTGGCCCACAACCCTCCAGCATGCAGCTGCACTAGTAACCAAGTGTGAAGTGTGATAGTTCCATTCAAAGAAGCTTCGTCAACCAGCTCAAGCCCTTCAAACAATCCCTCTCTCCTGGCCATTCTCGGTCTGGGGGCTCGACATACCGCGCCCCTTCCCCCGCGCTATCGGGGGCTTTCAGTACTTGTATGTCGGAATCAAAAACTTCACAAAGTGGCCCGAAGTGGAAGTAGTGAGGAAGGTGACAACACAGTCAGCCGTCAAGTTCTTCAAGAGGCTAGTTTGCCGTTTTGGTGTACCGAACAAGGTCATCACCGGCAACGGCACGTAGTTCACAAGGCTCACCTTCATGCAGTACATCCAGGACCTCAGCAGCATGGTCTATTTCGCTTCAGTGGCGCACCCACGGAGCAACGGCCAGGCAGAGAGGGAAAATGCTGAAGTACTGTGAGGCCTGAGGACAAAGACTTTTGACAGGCCGCACAAGTGTGGAAGGCGCTGGATTGATGAGTTGCCGACGGTTCTTTGGTCGATCAGAACGATGCCAAATCGAGCCACCGACTAGACACCCTTTGCCCTGGTATACGAGGCAGAAGTAGTTCTCCCCACATAATTCACATACGGGTCACCTCGAGTGCTCGCTTATGATGAGCTCGGGCAAGAGCAGTTGCGGCAAGATGACGCGATGCTCCTTGAGGAAGATCGTCTTCGGGCGGCTGTGCGAGATGCACGCTACCAGCAAGCCTTGCGCTGCTACCATAGCCGTAAGGTTCATACCCGAAGTTTTGAGGAAGGCGACCTTGTTCTTCAGCGCGTTCAGTCAGCCAAGAATTCCAACAAGTTGACGCCAAAGTGGGAAGGCCCTTATCGGGTAATGCGAGTCACCAGGCCTGGCGCAGTCCGCTTGGAGGCCGAAGATGGTATTCCAGTGAGCAACTCCTGGAATATCGAACATCTTCGTAAATTTTACCCATGAGGCGCGGTTGCTGGGCCTCCCGGCAAACCACCTTTTTGTACAAGCCTTGCTGGAAAGGCATGTAACTCTTTGTACAGAGCTAGACGCAGGCCCTGAGCATAAATAAATGAAGCGCTGGCGCCCTAAGTTTTAGCATGCATGCTAGGTTGAGTCTCTCTCTTTGTTAGGGTCGATAGTGTTCAGTGGCAACTAACCCCTAGCATAGAGGTCGAGTGTGTGTCTTTCTGTCCTTTCCAGTCCTTTCTTTGGTTCGCAGGCTGCACAGGAATTTCTGCCAAACCATTTAAGAGCGGGGAGACGAACCGACATCCTCGACCCCGACATGCCATTGCCGGGGGCTACAGATTCAAGTATCTGACCACGGCAAGCCAAGGTTGCCGGGGGCTGCATATTCAAATAAGTCTTTTATCTCCTGTTATGCATTTCCGTATGGGACTTGGATGTATGAGACTTTGTTTGTTCCCGGGCCACCATGCTCCCCCTTTCCTATGCCCAAGAACTCTTCTTTGGGCCGGAACTTGGTTGTAGTTGCGGTGACAAGGAAACAAATGAAGGGCCTAATCCTACTTCGCCCTGCCTCCGCCAAGAGCGCGAGTATGGTCGAGCTATGAAGTGGGAGGACAGCAAGGTATGCTACCGGGCAACAGTGCTTATCTTAAGATAACAAAGACTCGTTCCTTAGTGTGAGCCTTGCTCACGCACGAAAGAACCCGGCAAGCCCCCTTTTTTATTAATACGTTGAAAACAAGTACAACTCATACGGAATGTAAACATGAGCAAGGGGCTTACAAGGTTTAAATCTCACAAATGCCCGCATGCTTAAAAAAAGGGGAAAGATAAGTGCCCCGTAATCCCTGTTCTTGCCCCTTTCCTCCCAGGTGCGGCAGGTGAAGGCAAAAAGGAAGCGGTGGGGAACGCGCCGATGGAGTACTTGATGAGGAAGACCCTCGGCAGGGCGCGTGGCCGAGGAAGGAGGGCGGCATGGTCAGTCGGAGTCGGCGTCCTCCCGCCTGACGCCCTCTTCGCCGCTGTCGCTGTCCTCTTCGTCACTCCCAAACGAGGAGGAGGTTTCGTCGTGAGTGGAGCTCTCCACGCAGCACCTTAGGCGAGTTCCCAAGTGCCCAAAAACCTTGATGGAGTGCAGGCCATTCTCCATCAATTTGAAGTGGAGGACGAGCCCCTCCAACAAGCTATGGGCATGGGCGAAGGATTTCCACCCGCGAGGAGATACATGACATGAGAGGAGGGGAAGTTGACATCGACCCGCATGCCGCCATTCCCGCAGCCCCTCATATGCAGCCTCAAGGCTTGTGGTAGGTCGAGCTCCATCTCCCGAGCAAACGGAGTGGGGAGACGAAGGCGACCGCGCACTGGCTTGTGCAGCCTGATGAAGAATTCACGGGGCTGGTCTTCGACATGGCCCTCCATTGGGGGAAGAGCCGATGGTGGAGGCGCGGCCGGTGCGCCACCCCATCCTCCTCTCCCAGAGCGCCACGACGGCCTCGGCCTCACCCCTCCCTCTTCCTCTCGCGGCCGGCCCCGCCGCCACGAGCTCTTGGGGAGGGGGCACGCTGTCGAGGAGAGACGCTGGTCGTTGCCATCGGGGCGCCGGCGTGCCCTCTCGCGATAGCGAATGGAAGGAAGGAGTCAAGATGGAAGGAGATGTATGTTGGAGGATTGAAGGGTGCCATCCCCCTCCCCTTCTTATAAAGGGGTGGGGCTGGGGCTCGGCTGTCCCACTTAACCAATCTGGCCGCCAGGGGCGTAGGGAATCGGGACCGACCCGTTGCTCCAATCAGCGGTGACCTAGTTTCCCGCCTCGCCATTAAGGCCCGTGCCCTCCAAGTCCGCTGCCTACCCTCCTTGGGGCATGAGGCACACGTGGCGAGTAGGCCAGAATCGAGAATACAAGTGAAGCGACTGTTTTCCACCCTGTGATCGTGGGGCACGGGCGCCTTGAAGGCCACGACCCAAGTCCACTTAGTAAATGAGCCGCGCGCCTGCGTTTTCCTCTTTTTATGGGGAACGCACGGGCCACCTCTTTACCATTTACCATGATGTGACACAAGCGGGCCGCAACCGCCCATGCACGACCCCCACGTCACGCATTCAACGCGGGTCGTGGGGAAGCGCAACTGGCGAGGGAGTTACTACGGTAAAACTCCGCCGCACGCACGCCTGTGCACCGTTCTAGGCATGGCCCAATAACACTCCAGGCTTATATGTGACCCAGGCCCGGGGGCTCCTGTCGGTGTACAAAAGTAGGGGTCCTTTTTACCCCTTTACCTGTGCATGGGCAGTCACAGCCACACGCATGCGACCACGCTTGGCGGGACAGAAGAGGAAGCAAAGACACAAGACTACCAGAGTCGTGCTCGAGGCCAGAGGCATGAAGAGCAGAGCGGCGAGGTGAAACTTCCCTGGCAAGGCCCTTGTCGGGGTGGCCTTCACGGCCCCGGCAAGAGCCTTGCCGGGGGCGACTTGCCCAACACCAACAAAGCCGCCACCCATGAGTCTAAGAGTCCCGACACCATCAACCACATCGGAACCAAGACTCAGGAGGCGCCTCCATGGTGGCATACAGATCTTGGTGAAGACAAAGGGCCTACGAGGCCTAGATAGGAACCAAGAAACAAGACAATAGCAAGGCTCCTACCAAAGATACCCACGAGACCCCGGCAAGACTCTTGCCGAGGGATCCCACAAGGTCCCGACAAGACCCTTGCCGGGAAGATCAGCAAGACCGCGACAAGGCCTTGCCACCCCGTCGCCACCCCAGCTCAGCGGCCGACCCACCAACTAAGCAGGTACCCACGTGGCAGTACGTGGCTCCTAAGCCAACTAGTCAAGCACCTATGTGGTGGCATGCAGATCTTCATGAAGACCCTCCCACCAAGACTGCTCAGCAGCCTGCTAGCCTACATGGCGCTCCATGCCTCGTTGGCCTGGACGCGTGTCGAATCAAGGCGAAGTGGCGACGGACGGGATGGGCTTCATTACCGTCCCTAATAAAGCGAGACAACACCTAAGTAGCGCATTTAATGTGTTTTGTCCCGTGGTGTCAGGCGATAAGCTCGACTACTGTACAACTTTCCACCTCCTATGTGCCACTGTGGCAGCCCGTTGACTATAAAAGAAGGCCCACCTCCTAGTAGGATTCGCCCCCCTTCGTTCCAACGGAGAGGGGAAAGGGGAAAGAGGGGAGAGGGAGAAGGAGAAGGAAAGGGGGGCCACACCCCGACCGCTTGTCCAATTCGGATTAGGTAGGGGGTAGGCGTGCAACTCCTCTTGCGGCCTTCCTCCCTCTCTCCACTATGGCCCATGAGGCCCATTAACTTTCCCGGGGGGTCTGGTAACCTCCCGGTACTCCAAAAATTTCCCGAACCTCTTCGGAACCATTCTGACGTCCGTATATAACCTTCCAATATATGAATCTTTACCTCTAGACTATTTCGAGATTCCTCGTCATGTCCATGATCTCATCTGGGACTTCGAACAAACTTCAGTCACCAAAACACATAACTCATAATACAAATCGTCATCGAACGTTAAGTGTGTGGACCCTACGGGTTCAAGAACTATGTAGACATGACCGAGACACATCTCCGGTCAATAATCAATAGTGGAACCTAGATGCTCATATTGGTTCCTACATATTCTACGAAGATCTTTATCGGTCAAACCGCATAACAACATACGTCATTCCCTTTGTCATCGGTTTGTTATTTGCCCGAGATTCAATCGTTGGTATCATCATTCCTAGTTCAATCTCGTTACTCGCAATTCTCTTTACTCATTTCGTAATACATCATCCCACAACTAACTCATTAGTCACATTGCTTGCAAGGCTTATAGTGATGTGCATTATCAGGAGGGCCCGGAGACACCTCTCCGATACTCGAAGTGACAAATCCTAATATCGATCTATGCCAACCCAACAAACACCTTCAGAGATACATGTAGAGAATCTTTATGATCACCCATTTACGTTATGACGTTTGATAGCACACAAGGTATTCCTCCGGTATCCGGGAGTTGCATAATCTCATAGTCAAAGGAATATTTATATGTCATGAAGAAAGCAATAGCAATAGAACTTAACGATCATTATGCTAAGCTAACAGATGAGTCTTGTCCATCACATCATTCTCCTAATGATGTGATCCCGTTCATCAAATGACAACACATGTCTATGGTTAGGAAACTTAACCATCTTTGATTAATGAGTTAGTCTAGTAGAGGCTTACTAGGGACACAGTGTTTTGTCTATGTATCCACACATGCATCAAGTTTCAGGTTAATACAATTCTATCATGAATAATAAACATTTATCATGATATAAGGAAATATAAAATAACAACTTTTTTATTGCTTCTAGGGCATATTTTCTTCAGTCTCCCACTTGCACTAGAGTCAATAATCTAGTTCACACCGCCATGTGATTTAATAGTAAAGTTCACATCACCATGTGACCAACACCCAAAGGGTTCACTAGAGTCAATAATCTATTTCACATCTCTATGTGATTAACACCCAAACAGTACTAAGGTGTGATCATGTTTTGCTTGTGAGAGAGGTTTAGTCAACAGGTCTGTCACATTCAGATCCGTATGTATTTTGTAAATTTCTATGTCTATAATGCTCTGCATGGAGATAATCTAGAAAATAGCTCCCTCTTTCAATCTGTATACAGATTGAGACGCGGATTCATCTGGATCGATGTAAAAGCTTGCATTGACGTAACTCTTTATGACGAACTCTTTATCACCTCCATAACCGAGAAATATTTCCTTAGCCCTCTAAGGATAATTTTGACTGTTGTCCGGTGATCTACTCCTGGATCACTATTGTACCCCCTTGCCAAACTCATGGCAAGGTACACAAATAGGTCTGGTACACAACATGGCATATCATATAGAACCTATGGCTGAGGCATAGGCAATGACTTTCATTCTCAATATCTTCTGCCGTGGTCGGGCTTTGAGTCTTACTCAACTTCACACCTTGTAATACAGGCAAGAACCCTTTCTTTGACTGGTCCATTTTGAACTTCTTCAAAATCTTGTCAAGGTATATGTTTTGTGAAAGTCTTATTAAGTGTCTCGATCTATCCATATAGATCTTGATGCCCAATATATAAGTAGCTTCACCAAGGTCTTTCATTGAAAAATTCTTATTCAAGTATCCTTTTATGCTATCCAGAAATTCTATATCATTTCCAATCAACAATATGTCATCCACATATAATATCAGAAATGATATAGAGCTCCCACTCACTTTCTTGTAAATACAGGCTTCACCATAAGTCTGTATAAACCATATGCTTTTATCACCTTATCAAAGCATATATTCCAACTTCAAGATGCTTGCACTGGTGTCTCTTGAAGCTACGTCGGTATTTCCCCAAAGAGGAAGGGATGATACAGCATAGCCGCGGTAGGTATTTCCCTCAGATATGAAACCAAGGTTATCGAACCAGTAGAAGAATCAAGCAACACAACGTAAATAGCATCTGCACACAAATAACAACTACTCGCAACCCGACGTGTAAATGGGGTTGTCAATCCCTTTAGGGTAACGGCGCCAGAAATTGGCAAATGGATGTGAGAGAGTCGTAAATATTGATAGATCGAACGCCAAATAAAATAAATTGCAGCAAGGTATTTTTGGATTTTTTGGTTTAGTAGATCTGAAAATAAAAGGCAAATAAAATAGATCGCGAAGGCAAACAATATAAGAAAGAGACCCGGGGGCCGTAGGTTTCACTAGTGACTTCTCTCGAGAAAAATAGCAAACGGTGGGTAAACAAATTACTGTTGGGAAATTGATAGAACTTCAAATAATCATGACGATATCCAGGCAATGATCATTACATAGGCATCACGTCCAAGATTAGTAGACCGACTCCTGCCTGCATCTACTACTATTACTCCACAGATCGACCGCTATCCAGCATGCATCTAGTGTATTAAGTTCATGGGGAAACAAAGTAATGCAACAAGAACGAGTAGACAAGATCTATCTTTGTAGAGATAGACCCCATCATTTTATCCTTAGTAGCAATGATACATACCTTTCGGTTCCCCTTCTGTCATTGGGATCAAGCACCGTAAGATCGAACCCGCTACAAAGCACCTCTTCCCGTTGCAAGATAAATTGTGACGCCCCAAGACCGAAGCTCTAGACGCCTTCCATGTTTTTCGTTGTCCTCGTTTGTTTTATTTGTTTGTTGCATTGCATCATGTCATTATTCGCATTGCATCATGTCGTCATGCCATCATATCATTAATTTTTGCAACTCAAGTAAACAAATCGTATGGATCTTTGGTCCATTTAAATCGAGGGATATTCGCAATGGTGATTTCTCTTTATAACATATATCCTCCCAATATTTTTAGGGAGCTATTATAAAAATATTCCATTAATTTGGAATTAAACATAACACACGTGCAAACAAATCCCATGCCTTTTCTACTTTGAGTTGACCTCCAAACCTTGTCAATATTTCTTTCTTTGTTTATCGGAGCCCCACCAAAAATCTCAACATTTTTGGACCTTCCCAACCCTCACTTACTATTCAAACCATTTGAATTAAATTCAAATGCTTTTGAATTTAAACCTTGCAATCTTTCCCACTCCAATTTTCTTGGAACGAGCACATTTTTATGAGTGTGAGAAATTATCCCCATGCCCAAATTCTATCTCTGCCTTCCTTCCTTCTCCTTTTTTCTTCTTTGACATTTTCTATTTTTGGGGAAAAGAAGAAGAAGGAGAGCAACTGTAGCTCGGCCTGCCCGCAGCGACCAGCCCAGGCCACCGCAGCCTTCCTAAGCCCAGCAGCCAGCCCACCACCAGTTGGCCCAAGGCCCATCTGACCACACCTAACCCTAACCCTCTCCCGATCGAACCCTCTCCCACTCGTCCTCCCACCTCGCGCTGCCACCCATGAGTACCGCAGCCGCACGCCTGATCCCCTGCATCTCTCCCTCTTGGTCCCCCTCGTCCTCCTCGCCTAGTAGCTCTCCCTCGCTGGAGACCGGAGTCTGATACGTCTCCAACGTATCTATAATTTTTGACTGCTCCATGCTATATTATCTACTATTTTGGACATTATTGGGCTTTATTATACGCTTTTATATTATTTTTGGGACTGACCTATTAACCAGAGGCCCAGCCCAGAATTGCTGTTTTTTGCCTGTTTAGGGTTTCGAAGAAAAGGAATATCAAACGGAGTCCAAATAGAATGAAACCTTCGGGAATGTGATTTTCTCAACGAATAAGACCCGGGAGACTTGGACCCTACGTCAAGAAAGAAAAGAAGAGGCCACGAGGTAGGGGGCGCGCCTACCCCCCCCCCCCAGGCGCGCCCCCCCCCCCCGTGGGCCCCCCGTTGCCCCACCGACGTACTCCTTCCTCCTATATATAGCTACGTACCCCCAAACGATTAGATACGGAGCCAAAAACTCAATTCCACCGCCGCAACTTTCTGTATCCACGAGATCCCATCTTGGGGCATCGATCATGGAGGGCTTCTACATCAACACCATAGCCCCTCCAATGAAGTGTGAGTAGTTCACCTCAGACCTACGGGTCCATAGTTATTAGCTAGATGGCTTCTTCTCTCTTTTTGGATCTCAATACAACGTTCTCCTCCTCTCTTGTGGAGATCTATTCGATGTAATCTTCTTTTTGCGGTGTGTTTGTTGAGACCTATGAATTGTGGGTCTATGATCAAGTCTATCTATGAATAATATTTGAATCCTCTCTAAATTCTTTTATGTATGATTGGTTATCTTTGCAAGTCTCTTCGAATTATCAGTTTGGTTTGGCCTACTAGATTGATCTTTCTTGCAATGGGAGAAGTGCTTTGCTTTGGGTTCAATCTTGCGGTGTCCTTTCCCAGCGACAGTAGGCGCAGCAAGGCACATATTGTATTGTTGCCATCGAGGATAACAAGATGGGGTTTTCATCATATTACATGAGTCTATCCCTCTACATCATGTCATCTTGCTTAAGGCGTTACTCTGTTTTTAACTTAATACTCTAGATGCATGCTGGATAGCGGTCGATGAGTGGAGTAATGGTAGTAGATGCAGGCAGGAGTCAGTCTACTTGTCTCGGACGTGATGCCTATATACATGATCATACCTAGGTATTCTCATAACTATGCTCAATTCTGTCAATTGCTCAACAGTAATTTGTTCACCCACCGTAGAATACTTATGCTCTCGAGAGAAGCCACTAGTGAAACCTATGGCCCCCGAGTCTATCTTCATCATATTAATCTCCTACTACTTAGTTATTTCCTTTGCTATTTACTTTGCCTTTATTTTACTTTGCATCTTTATCATAAAAATACCAAAAATATTATCTTATCATATCTATCAGATCTCACTCTCGTAAGTGGCCTTATAGGGACTGGCAACCCCTATTTGCGTTGGTTGCGAGGATTTATTTGTTTTGTGCAGGTACGAAGGACTCGTGTGTAGCCTCCTACTGGATTGATACCTTGGTTCTCAAAAACTGAGGGAAATACTTACGCTACTTTGCTGCATCATCCCTTCCTCTTCGGGGAAAACACTACAGGAATCAGCTACTTTGTCGTGTGGCACGGCGGACAACAAAGGTCTTTGCCGTGTGCCGCGGACGGCAAAAGGCTCCGGCAAAGTAAGGTCCGGCAAAGAGCTACTTTGCCGTCTGCTTTACATGGCTGACGGCAAAGGGGCCTTTGCCATCAGCAGCAGACGGCAAAGAAAGCAGACGGCAAAAATTGCGATGTTAGTCTGTTAGGTGGCTAACGGCAGGCCTTTGCCGTCCGCCACTGACGGCAAAATTTGTCCTGCCTTTGTCATCCGCCGTATGATGGCACCTAGACGTCACTACATGGCAGGCCTTTGTCGTCCGCCGCTGACGGCAAAATTGTTTACTCTTTGCCGTCTGCCACTGTAGGCAAACTGACCAAATGGGTCAGCTCCCACGAAGCACAGTTGGCTGCCACGTGGCTTCTTTGCCGTCCGCGGCTGACGGCAAAGAGCCCGTTGTCGTCGGTGGCAGACGGCCAAGATCCTACATATTGGCTCTTTTTCTATTTTTTTTAATCCAACAATTTTCACAGCAAATATATATGACATATATAGATATATTTCACAGGGCTATTTAACAGCAAACATATCACATATCTAGCACATAATTAAGTTTCATCCATTCATACATAAGCAATTTCCATCCATATACATATTACAATGCAAAGTTTCATCAAGATAGCAAGTTCCATCATAGCAAGCTAGATACAATGCAAAGTTTCATCAAAGAAAAAACAAGCACTCCATCATAGCAAGCTAGCTTCCATGAAGTGAATGAAATCTGCAAAATGGCAAATAAGAAAGTTAGAAATATATAGGTGACTAGAAGAAGAAGACTAGAACAAGAAGTATATGTCATTTATGAGCTAACTTAGGTGAAATGGATCATATATGAGCTAACTAAGTTGAAATGGGTCGTTTATGAGCTAACTAAGGTGAAATGGATCATTTATGAGCTAACTTAGTTGAAATGGGTCGTTTATGAACTAACTAAGGTGAAATGGATTGTTTTTGAGCTAACTAAGTTGAAATGGATCATTTTTTAGCTAACTTAGGTGAAATGGATCATTTATGAGCTAACTTAGTTGAAATGGGTCGTTGATGAGCTAACTAAGGTGAAATGGATCATTTTTGAGCTAACTAAGGTGAAATGGATCGTTTTTGAGCTAACTTAGATGAAATGGATCATTTATGAGCTAACTTAGTTGAAATGGGTCGTTTATGAGCTAACTAAGGTGAAATGGATCGTTTTTGAGCTAACTAAGGTGAAATGGATCGTTTTTAGCTAACTTAGGTGAAATGGATCATTTAAGAGCTAATTTAGGTGAAATGGGTCGTTTTTTAGCTAACTTAGGTGAAATGGATCGTTTATGAGCTAACTTAGTTGAAATGGATTGTTTATGAGCTAACTTAGTAAAAAGCATCATTTTAGAGCTAACCTAGGTGTGATGGGTCATTTTGGAGCTAACCTAGGTAAGATGGGTCATTTTGGAGCTAAACTAGGTGAAATGGGTCATTTTAAAGCTAAGGTAGGTAAAATGGATCATTTAGGAGCTAATCTAGGTAAAATGGGCCATTTTAGAGCTAACTTGGATAAACTGGATCATTTATAAGCTAACTAAGGTAAAATTGGTCATTTTAGAGCTAACTTAGGTAAAATGGATCTTTATGAGCTAACTAAGCTAATTATCCAATTTTTGACATAAGTAAGCCGAGTACAAATCGTTTTAGAGCTAACTTAGGTAAAATGGATGGTTTTGGAGATTAGTAAGCTTATTAAGTCATTTTGGAGGAAAAGAAGCTAACTCTAGGTCATTATGGTAAGAATATTGGAGGAAATAAAGCTAAGTCTAGGTCTTTATGCATTTGTTAAGCAAAACACTAGAGAAACTTACCGTGATCATGGAGGTGTAGGAGCGGGCTGGCTCGTGCCAGTAGTTGGAGAAGGATCGTGCGATGCTTGTCTAGAGTTACGCTGCACCAATGGTCATTACCAATGTCTCGTTACCATGATGACACTCAAATGTTAAGACTAGCAAGTAATGTCCATTCAAATTAAACTCACCGTGGTCCTAGTAGCAATCACTGGCATCAGCGGAGCGGTCTGACCGTACTTCTCACACACAGACTGCACATTTGGTTTTGACAAACACAGTCATACTAGTTAGTAATGAGACAAACACTACATGAATGTTTTGGCTAATCTGCAGAAGAAACTTACCACAAGGAGCTCGTACATGGCCCTTGCCTGCATGTCATTCCGTGCCCTCTCCTCCTACAACATCTTTGTCGTCCTCTCCTCCAACTCCTGCTGCCTCTCCGCCACCTCCGCCAGAAGTTTCTCCGTTCTATCTCTCTCACTCTGTATAGCAGCCTGCAACACCACTCACATGACCATTTGTAATCATTGATGGAAGCGCACACAATGTAATGGAGAAAGATAGCTGAGTACGTATAACTAACCTTGAAGGCGAGTTGGACTGGCCGTTCACGAGGCCTTATCTCAGGAGCGGAGCTCGACTGGCGCGCCTTGATCTCTGGAAGAGTGCTAGGACAACGGATAAGTCCATCTCCCATGGCTATGGAGCCATGGGACATCCCGCCACCAGATATCATCAGCAGCTTTGTATCAATGGGACCCTGGCTCGGGTTAAAGTCCTCCCCTTTCCTCGCCTTCCCCTGATCTCTATATTGCACGAGCTTGTCGTGGGAGGAGATGTTGGTGAAATTCTTTGTATCATCGAGGTCAAACGCAAAAAATGCCTCGACTTTCTTGCAAGGGCCAGTGTGGGCCATGGCATACAGGTCATACACCTCTGGCACCTTATCCGCCTTATTGTAGCGTGCCTGAAAGAGAGAAACAAAGTTAATTAGTAATTAAAGGGCTAAAGCTAGCATGATGAATGAATTGCATGAATCATGAAGCAACCACATACCCAGTTCCGCCCGAACTGAAATAAGTTGGAGCTGCCTTGATGGTGTGGCACACCTTCCATTTGGGAACGTTTGTCCTTGGCCTCGTTGTGGAGGGATAGACATTCATTTGAGGACCACTCATTGACCAACACCTCCCAACAATCCATCCGATCCGCACACCATCTCGGAGGGGCCTAAGTTAGCAAATAGAAACTTGAGCGCTACTACTATGAATTACTAAATGAAGGAAGTAGGTACAAGGCCTTAAGAATTACCTTCATGTACTGCTCCTTACTCAAGAACTTCTCACGGCACGCCGGCTTGGTCTTCTTGATACCACGCGAGGCGTAGTAGTCTCGAACAGCCTGCACCCGAGCCTCGTGCCGTAAGTTCTGTAGTAGGCGCTAGCAGACGTTATCGATAACATTTGCCGCTTCCTCCTCGTATCCCTCCTCACACCTGTAGAATGTCTACAATCAAATGAGACAATATTGATTAGTACAATTAATAACTAGCTAGTTGAAGATTTTTAATTGTGTAAAGGAGAAATTACCCAGAACTTTCTGATCACCACGTCTGCCCTCGTCTTGCACAAGACACCGTCGATAATCTCACTCGGCGGGGCCGAGGCAGCCAAGTAGTGCTCCCAACTCAATCCAAGCTCTGGAAGCTGACCCTCACCAGGCAACATGACAAACCCCGGGAAGTTTTGCCGACAAAGAACTCGAAGGATGGAGTTGGGCTGGCGGACACTATGATGGTGGTCCCAACCCCTGCAGCATGACAAGGCCAACACATTAGCTATTTGAAGAAACGTGAATGCAGAAGGTACAAAAATATTAAATGCACTAACCTCTCCCCATCAGGGAAAATCAACCACCTCTGATCGTGGGTCGCCGGCACGGACAGGAGCCATGTACAACCACGCTGGTAGACGGTGCCCCCCTCCTCCTCAATATCATTCGGCTCCCCGCCATCATCAGCATGGCCACTCGGCTCGTCAGGCTGATCCAGCTAGGTACCCCATCCAGATGTGTGCTCCTCCGGGGTCTCGTGGGCCGAACTCTCATGGGCCGAAGGCCCGTCAACCCAAGGCTCGTGGGCCGAAGACCCGTGGACCGGAGGCTCATGGACCAGAGTCCGTGTAGCCTCCTCCTCGGACGAGTCCACCTTAGCAGTCACGTGCTCGGGTGAAACAGCTGGGGGTGGTAGCGAGGAAGGCGACGTAGCAGTCACCCTACCTCCTCTCCCACGACCATGTGCTCCACCTCCTCTAAATGGGTGCTTTGGTTGATTTCAACTAGCCCTATATGTTCATGATTCCTTATAGTCTCCTTCGGCTGAAACCAATTACATTTGAAGACTACGACATTCGGTTGGTTTTCACCATAGAATAGAAGTTCATAAATTGCTTCAACTCTCCCATAATACTCAGTACCTCCTTCGCCGATAGCAGATACACAACAATTTGTAGACTTTTGGTCGGCCATAGATAGCTCTTTGCCATAGGTACGAAAGCGATACCCGTTGATGTCGTATTTGTCAAATGAATGGACCTTATAGTCAAAACCATTAGCGACTTGTCTCAATTCGGCGTCCATAGACTATGAATTAGCCTACAAGTTTAATATGAAAGGATTGTTGCATTACGCACAAATTAGCGAATGAAATGAAATTGTCTAATAGAAATTACCTTTTGTTTGAACCAAGAGATGAAACCGGGATAGCCGGCTCCTTGCTTTGCGAGAAGCTCATACTCTTCGACGGAATCCTTTTGGATCACCGCTCCATACGAGAATATGGCGACGTATCGACTGTATGAAATATCCAGGAATAAGAGCAGTTCAAAGGAAATAGAAGTTGCGAAACAATGTACCGAGAACTTACTCGATGTACGGCCGCACTTCTATCAGGTTGTTGAAGATATACAACAAAATGGTCTGCCATTCTTCGTTATCTTGCCTCGGTCGGGAGATGCAAAATCAAATGCTGCATTGGATTAACGAAGCCCGGTGGAAAAATCTTCTCTAACTTGCAGATCAACTCCGGCGCCAACTCTTCCATTTCTTCTAGCATGTCAGGAGATAGTTCTTTCGCACAAAGAACACAGAAGAAATAGCTGAGTTCTACTAGTACTAGCCATTCATCCTCCGGGATGAAGCCACGCAACATCACCGGCATTACCTGCTAAATCCATATGTGCCAATCATGACTCTTGAGACCAAATATCTTCAATTTATCAAGACTCGCTCCCCTCTTTAGATTCGATGCATACCCATCGGGGAAAATCAACTGCATTTTCACCCACAAGATAATTTCCCTCATAGCTGGCCTTCCAAGATTGAACCATGCCTTTGGCTTCGTCCAGTTCTACTTTCCTTTCGGTTCTTTCATGTTTTGTAACGGCCTATCACATAGCGCCTCCAGATCGACTCTAGCCTTAGTATTATCCTTTGACTTCCCATCTATGCCGAACAATGTACCAAAAAGTGCCTCGGCGATATTCTTCTGAGTGTGCATCACGTTGATGTTGTGTGGGCAAAGGAGGTCTTTGAAGTAAGGCAGATCCCATAAGCATGTTTTGTTAGTCCAGGCGTGCTTAGAATTATACCCCTTGAATTACCCTGGACGCTCTGGATCTGGCTCGAGAGCGTTTAACTGATCCAGGGTCTGTTGGCCTGTCAACGCAGGCGGTGCAGAGTTTTTGACAACTCTACCTCTGATGAAGTTCTTCTTGTCTTTCCTGAACTTATGGCGAGGATCCAGGAACTGTCTATGCATGTCGAAGCAAGAAAACTTGCGACCGGCCTGAAGCCAACGAAACTCAAGAGCTCCCTTGCATGTGGGGCACGGGAACCTTCCATGCACACACCAGCCAACGAATAGCGCATACGCCGGCAAGTCATGCGTCGAGTACATGTACCAGACACGCATTATGAAGTTCCGTTTGCTATACGCGTCGTATGTCTTGAAGGATTTCTGGCGCCGTTGCCGGGGAGGTCTACGAAAAAGTCCACATACCAAGTACCCATCACATACCCTTATCTCCTGCATTACATTATTTGCCATTTGCCCCTCGTTTTCCTCTCCCCCACTTCACCCTCGCCGTTTTATTCGCCCTCTCTCTATCATCCCTCTGTTTCTCTATTTGCCTCTTTTTGCCCGCTTGCTTTCCGTTTTCTTGTGTGTTAGTTCATTTTCTTGTCGTTATGGCTAGTCCCTTATCTTCTCCGTTGTCTCCCAAGAATGAAATTCTAAATTTTAAGCAAAGGGAGGGAGAAAATCTAAAAGGTGCTTGGTATAGAATTTGCAATGTTCAAAATAGATCTTCTAGGAAGCAATATACTTTCGTTCTTCTTCGCAATTTTTATGTAGGCATTACTCCTTGGCACCGTTATGTTCTTGATACTATTACCGGAGGGAACTTTTTGGGTAGCCATACTTTTGATTCTTATAATGCTATGATAGATTTATTTGGCTCACCCCCTCTTTTGGTTAATGGAACTGTATTAACTTTGGAGCATGTAATGCAAAGGCTTGAAATTATTGAAAATAAGGTTGCTACCATAGAGTTAATTGAAAATTTGGATAAAAGGATCCACAGCCGAATCTCTCAATATGGATCTAAAGTAGGAGTTACTCTGAAAAATATTAAAGAAAAGGAACCCATAGTTAATGAGAAAATAAATCACGATTCCACTAGGATCGATAAACTTGAGGATATTATTACCAACTTGGGAACCGCTTTTTCTTCCGTAAAGAATAATCCAAGTCCTCCCACTAAAATTGCTAAGCTTATGTATGTTCCTAAAAATAAGGGTGAATCTTCTAGTAAGGAAAATGCGGATCTCAAATCTATAAGTATTCATCCCAATCTTTTTTCTGTCATTAAGGAACCATTTGTTACAAATGAATTTTTTGATCTTGTGCCTAAAAGTTTGATAATTAATAAAAAGAAAGAAATTACTAAAGATGTTAGATGCCTCATTGAAGAATTTCCCGCCAAAGATGACAATACCTAGATCTATTCATGCTTGTTATGCCTAGCTAGGGGCGTTAAACGATAGCGCTTGTTGGGAGGCAACCCAATTTTATTTTTATTCCTTGATTTTTGCTCCTGTATAGTAATTTATCTAGCCTCTATTTTGGTTGTGTTTTTGTGTGTGTTTAATTAGTGTTTTTGCCAAGTAGAACCGTTGGGAAGACTTGGGGAAAGTCTTGTTGAACTTGCTGTAAAAAACAGAAACTTTAGCGCTCACGGGAACTGCTGTCATTTTATTTGGAAAGTTCTATTTAGTTAATTCTTTTTGAAGATGACTAATAGATAAATTCCTCACGTCCAGCAATCTATTCTTGAATTTTTGGGGTTCCAGATCTTGCGCTAGCTACAGATTACTACAGACTGTTCTGTTTTTGACAGATTCTGTTTTTTGTGTGTTGTTTGCTTATTTTGATGAATCTATGGCTAGTAAAATAGTTTATAAACCATAGAGAAGTTGGAATACAGTATTTATAACACCAATATAAATAAAGAGTGAGTTAATTAAAGTACCTTTATGTGGTCTTTTATTTTCTTTCGCTAACGGAGCTCACGAGATTCTCTACTTTAAGTTTTGTGTTGTGAAGTTTTCAAGTTTTGGGTAAAGATTTGATGGATTATGGAACAAGGAGTGGAAAGAGCCTAAGATTGGGGATGCCCATGGCACCCCCAAGATAATCTAAGGACACCTAAAATCCAAAGCTTGGGGATGCCCCGGAAGGCATCCCCTCTTTCGTCTACTTCTATCGGTAACTTTACTTGGAGCTATATTTTTATTCACCACATGATATGTGTTTTGCTTGGAGCGTCTTGTATGATTTGAGTCTTTATTTGTTAGTTTACCACAATCATCCTTGCTGTACACACCTTTTGAGAGAGCCATACATGATTTGAATTTTTTTAGAATACTCTATGTGCTTCGCTTATATCTTTTGAGTTATATAGTTTTGCTCTAGTGCTTCACTTATAACTTTTAGAGCACGGTGGTGGATTTGTTTTATAGAAACTATTGATATCTCATGCTTCACTTAGATTATTTTGAGAGTCTTAATAGCATGGTAATTTGCTTAAAATCCTAATATGCTAGGCATTCATGAATAAAAAAAATTCTCTTATAAGTGTGTTGAATACTATGATAAGTTTGATACTTGTTTTGAGATATGGAGATGGTGATATTAAAGTCATGCTAGTTGAGTAGTTGTGAATTTGAGAAATACTTGTGTTGAAGCTTGTAATTCCCGTAGCATGCACATATGGTGAACCGTTATGTGATGAAGTCGGAGCATGATTTATTTATTGATTTTCTTCCTTATGAGTGGCGGTTAGGGACGAGTGATGGTCTTTTCCTACCAATCTATCCCCCTAGGAGCATGCACGTAATACTTTGCTTTGATAACTTGTAGATTTTTGCAATAAGTATATGAGTTCTTTATGACTAATGTTGAGTCCATGGATTATACGCACTCTCACCCTTCCACCTTTGCTAGCCTCTCTAATACCGCGCACCTTTCGCCGGTATCATACACCCACCATATACCTTCCTCAAAACAGCCACCATACCTACCTATTATGGCATTTCCATAGCCATTACGAGATATATTGCCATGCAACTTTCCACCGTTCCGTTTATTATGACACACTCATGCATCATTGCATATCCCGGTACACCGCCGGAGGCATTCATATAGAGTCATACTTTGTTCTAAGTATCGAGTTGTAATTGTTGAGTTGTAAGAAAAATAAAAGTGTGATGATCATCATTATTAGAGCATTGTCCCAGTGAGGAAAGGATGATGGATACTATGATTCCCCGACAAGTCGGGATGAGACTCCGGACGAAAAAAAGAGGCCATAAAAAAGAAGAGAAAAGGCCCAATTAAAAATGAGAGAAAAAGAGAGAAGGGACAATGTTACTATCCTTTTACGACACTTGTGCTTCAAAGTAGCATCATGATCTTCATAGTACAGAGTCTCTCATGTTATCACTTTCATATACTAGTGTGAATTTTTCATTATAGAACTTGGCTTGTATATTCCAATGATGGGCTTCCTCAAAATGCCCTAGGTCTTCATGAGCAAGCAAGTTGGATGCACACCCACTTAGTTTCTTTTTGAGCTTTCATATACTTATAGCTCTAGTGCATCCGTTGCATGGCAATCCCTACTAACTCACATTGATATCTATTGATGGGCATCTCCATAGCCCATTGATATTCCTAGTTGATGTGAGACTATCTTCTCCCTTTTTGTCTTCTCCACAACCACCATTCTATTCCACCTATAGTGTTATGTCCATGGCTCACGCTCATGTATTTCGTGAAGATTGAAAAGGTTTTGAGAATGTCAAAAGTATGAAACAATTGCTTGGCTTGTCATAGGGTTGTGCATGATTTAAATATTTTGTGTGGTGAAGATAGAGCATAGCCAGACTATATGATTTTGTAGGGATAGCTTTCTTTAGCCATGTTATTTTGAGAAGACATAATTGCTTTGTTAGTATGCTTGAAGTATTATTATTTTTATGTCAATACTAAACTTTTGTCTTGAATCTCTTGGATCTGAATATTCATACCACAATTAAGAAGAGTTACATTAAAATTATGCCAAGTAGCACTCCGCATCAAAAATTCTGTTTTTATCATTTACCTACTCGAGGACGAGCAAGAATTAAGCTTGGGGGTGCTTGATACGTCTCCAACGTATCTATAATTTTTGATTACTCCATGCTATATTATCTACTATTTTGGACATTATTTGGCTTTATTATCCACTTTTATATTATTTTTGGGACTAACCTATTAACCGGAGGCCCAGCCAGAATTACTGTTTTTTGCCTGTTTAGGGTTTTGAAGAAAAGGAATATCAAATGGAGTCTAAACGGAATGAAACCTTCGGGAATGTGATTTTCTCAGCCACGAGGTAGGGGGCGCGCTTACCCCCCCTCCTCGCCAGGCGCGCCCTCCACCCTCGTGGGCCCCCTGTTGCTCCACCGACGTACTCCTTCCTCCTATATATACCTACGTACCCCCAAACGATCAGATACGGAGCCAAAACCTAATTCCACCGCCACAACTTTCTGTATACATGAGATCCCATCTGGGGGCCTGTTCCGGAGCTCGGCTGGAGGGGGCATCGATCACGGAGGGCTTCTACATCAACACCATAGCCCCTCCGATGAAGTGTGTGTAGTTCACCTTAGACCTACGGGTCCATAGTTATTAGCTAGATGGCTTCTTCTCTCTTTTCGGATCTCAATACAATGTTCTCCCCCTCTCTTGTGGAGATCTATTCAATGTAATCTTCTTTTGCACTGTGTTTGTTGAGATCGATGAATTGTGGGTTTATGATCAAGTCTATCTATGAATAATTTTTGAATCTTCTCCGAATTCTTTTATGTATGATTGGTTATCTTTGCAAATCTCTTCAAATTATCAGTTTGGTTTGGCCTACTAGATTGATCTTTCTTGAAATGGGAGAAGTGCTTAGCTTTGGGTTCAATCTTGCGGTATCCTTTGCCAATGACAGTAGGGGTAGCAAGGCACGTATTGTATTGTTGCCATCGAGGATAACAAGATGGGGTTTTCATCATATTGCATGAGTCTATCCCTCTACATCATGTCATCTTGCTTAAGGCGTTACTCTGTTTTTAACTTAATACTCTAGATGCATGTTGGATAGCAGTCGATGAGTGGAGTAATAGTAGTAGATGCAGGCAGGAGTCGATCTACTTGTCTTGGACGTGATGCCTATATACATGATCATACCTAGATATTCTCAAAACTATGCTCAATTCTGTCAATTGCTCAACAGTAATTTGTTCACCTACTGTAGAATACTTATGCTCTCGAGAGAAGCCACTAGTCAAACATATGGCCCCTGGGTCTATCTTCATCATATTAATCTCCTACTACTTAGTTATTTCCTTTGCTATTTACTTTGCCTTTATTTTACTTTGCATCTTTATCATAAAAATACCAAAAATATTATCTTATCATATCTATCAGATCTCACTCCCGTAAGTGGCCTTATAGGGACTGGCAACCCCTATTTGCGTTGGTTGGGAGGATTTATTTGTTTTGTGGAGGTACGAGGGACTCGCGCGTAGCCTCCTACTGGATTGATACCTTGGTTCTCAAAAACTGAGGGAAATGCTTACGCTACTTTGCTGCATCATCCCTTACTCTTCAGGGAAAACCAATGTAGTGCTCAAGAGGTAGCAGAGTCCTCCTGTGCTGGACGACCCGTGCCCGACCTCGCTGGAGCTCTACCGGAACCACCATTGCAGGGCCGCCCCTCAGCCCTTCCCATTTTCCCTCTCCTTGTCGCTCTCGTCTCACGATCTCGATCTCGATCTCTCGCTCACCTTCACAAGAGGCCGACGCCATGGACGACCTCCTCGCCGCCTGTCCGAGTGCCTCTCCTCTCCTGCACCTCATCCCCGATGCCAGCAAGCCTGCGCCGCGCTGCACCAAGTCGCCGCCCTCTGCTCCGTCCCAACATCCCCGCCGCCCCTCGTCGTCGCCCTCTGCTCGGGAACGAGCACGACGCTCGCCGCCTCCTCTGCTTGTCCCGCGTGCCTGGGGATCGAGTAGCAGCGTACCACCTCGCTGTGGACCTCCCATGCCAAATCGCCACCTCATCCTCCAGGAGCTCCGCCTCCCTTGCTCCACGCCAAGGGCGATGGTAGCCACTCCGTCCTGCAGCTGCTCTTCCCGTGCTGCTACGCCGTCGACCTCCTATTGCTGCGGGACCACCACCTCACTACCCTTATGCTCCTTTGCATCTGCTTCCTCCGATTGTGGCTGTTTCGTTTTGGGCTTTGTGGAAAAATCCTCTCCGATAAGTGTACGACTACATGATGGAGTTTCTAATACCTCTACCGCCGTCTCCGGAAATGCCAAGTACCCCTATGCGCAAAGACGCCAAGACCGTTTCGGGATTCGCCAAGTACCGCTACCGATGACTCGTACATCTAAGAAAAACGCGTACCACTACCATCGCCAAGATCACGAGAACCTTTACCGACGACCCTGGAGCATGCGAGAACCTCTACCGACGACCTCGGAGCGTGTACGACGACCGTTGTCGAAGACCCGTACCTCTACCGCTTCCCGAACATGAATGACTACTTCCACTACGACTGCCTCGATAATGTCTGCTTACTCTACACCGCTCCGAACTTGATCCGTTCCGATAATGCACGACTCAAAGGTATAACGTTGAGACGACGCCCATGGATCGTATGCTTGTGATGTGTTGTATGAGATGTCCGTGTTTGCACCATGTCTGAATTGATCGTTGTACGTTCCTCGTTTCCTTGCCGTCGTCTCGTGGGAACCTGACATTCGTGATCACCCCACCATCCTTTCTTGTCACTCTCCCGCCACACTACCTTTTGCACCGGTATCTCCGTGAGCTACCGGAACTGATATGTTGCCGTGGCATCATTTTCGGATTCATCGTCGTGGCACCCTTTCTTTCCACCATGGTGAAAAATGCTTCATAATATGCTCATGTCAACATTTTCATAAAATTGCATAACTTGCATATGTCATTTGCATCATGATAACAACATTTAAATTGTTTAAAATTGTTGTTTTCTCTAAATTTCTATATGCACATGAGGATTTAACGGAATTGTTGTTTGATGTTTCGGCCTCATCTTAACTTGCCTAAATAGTAGTTTACTTATGCCTCACCTGTTGCCATGTTAACCAACCTTTAATATTGTTGAGTACCTAAACGGGAGTGAACTAAATAATCGAATGTGGTGTTTCGTCAACATGCATCTTGTTACATGTTGAGCTCCACTTAACTTGTAGTTTTGTTTGTGCACTTTGCCATGCCATGCATATTTAAACCAGAAATGCATCATGCTTGGGTGTGCATCATGCCATGATTATGCTTGTGTGTTTACCATGTTGTTTGCTTCTTTCCGGTTTGCTTCTCCCATTAGGTTCGGTTTCGTTCCAGAGTTGTGAGGATTCGTTCGACTACATCCATTTGTCTTCTTCATGGACTCGTTCTTCTTCCTTGCGGGATCTGAGGCAAGATGACCATTACCCTCGATATCACTTCTATATTTGCTTGTTAGTTGTTTGTTCTATCGCTATGTCGCGCTACCTACCACTTGTTTATCATGCCTCCCATATTGCCATGTCAAGCCTCTAACCCACCTTCCTAGTGAACCGTTGTTTGGCTATGTTACCGCTTTGCTCAGCCCCTCTTATAGCGTTGTTAGTTGTAGGTAAAGTTGAAGATTGCTCCATATTGGAACATGTTTATGTTGGGACACCACTTTATCTCTTATTTAATTAATGCATCAATATACTTGGCAAAGGGTGGAAAGTTTGGCCTTTTGCTTGGTGTTTTGTTCCACTCTTGCCACCTTAGTTTCCGTCATACTGGTGTTATGTTCCTCGATTTTGCATTCCTTACGCTGTTGGGGTTATGGGACCCCCTTGACAGTTCGCTTTGAATAAAACTCCTCCAGCAAGGCCCAACCTTGGTTTTACATTTGCCTAACAACCTATAACTTTCCCTTGGGGTCGCGAACCCGAGGGTCATCTTTATTTTAACCCCCCCGGGCCAGTGCTCCTCTGAGTGTTGGTCCAACCTAGAGCTGCTTGCGGTGCCACCCCTTCACCCCGGGTCTTCGGTTGCCGTATGTAGTGTTCATCCAGTGTGCCCTGAGAACGATATATGTGCAGCTCCTATCGGGATTTGTTGGCACATTCGGGCGGTCTTGCCGGTCTTGTTTTACCATTGTCGAAATGTCTTGTAACCGAGATTCCGAAACTGATCGGGTCTTTCCGGGAGAAGGAATATCCTTCGTTGATCGTGAGAGCTTGTGATGGGCTAAGATGGGACACCCCTACAGGGTATAAACTTTTGAGAGGCGTGCCCGCGGTTATGTGGAAGATGGGAATTTGTTAATATCCGGTTGTAGAGAACTTGACACTTGACTTAATTAAAATGAATCAACTGCATGTGTAGCCGTGATGGTCTCTTTCTGGCGGAGTTCGGGAAGTGAACACGGTTTTGGGTTATGTTTGAACGCAAGTAGTTTCAGGATCACTTCTTGATCATTTCTAGCTTCACGACGTTGCGTAGCTTCTCATCTTACTCTTATTTGCGTATGTTAGCCACCATATTTTCTTAACACTTGCTAAAACTCCACCTCATTACCGTATCCTACCATAAGCTTAAATATTCTTGATCTCGCGGGTTTTGAGATTGTTGAGTCCTCGTGACTCACAGATTCTACCAAAACAGTTGCAGGTGCCGATGATGCCAGTGCAAGTGATGCTATCGAACTCAAGTGGGAGTTCGACGAGGAACTTGGTCATTACTATGTTTCGTTTCCTGATGATCAGTAGTGGAGCCCAGTTGGGACGATCGGGGATCTAGCATTTGGGGTTTATCCTATTTTCATTTGGGTTTGACCGTAGTCGGTCTATGTGTGTATTTTGGATGATGTATGAATTATTTAAGTATTGTGTGAAGAGGCGATTCTAAGCCAACTCTCGATTATCCCTTTCTTGTTCATTACATGGGATTATGTGAAGATGACCCTTTTTGTGGCTAAACCACCATGCGGTTATGCCTCTAAGTCGTGCCTCGACACATGGGAGATATAGCCGCATCGTGGGCGTTACATAAATAGATCAAGTTGGCCAAACAAAACCCAAATATTGGAGAAGAAATACGAGGCTATAAGAAATCATGCATAAAATAGATCAAAGAAACTCAAATACTTTCTTGGATATAAAAAGATAGATCTGATCATAAACTCAAAGTTCATCCGATGCTAACAAACACACCACAAAAAGAGTTACATCATATGGATCTCCAAGATACCATTGTACTGAGAATCAAATGAGAGAGAGGAAGCCATCTAGCTACTAACTACGGACCCGAAGGTCTACAAAGAACTACTCACGCATCATCGGAGAGGCACCAATGGAGGTGGTGAACCCCATCCGCGATGGTGTCTAGATTGGATCTAGTGGTTGTAGACTCTGTGGCAGCTGGAATTGATTTTCGTCAACTCCCCTAGGGTTTTTGGAATATTGGTGTATTTATAGAGCAAAGAGGCGGTCCGGGGGGGACCCCGAGGTGGGCACAACCCGCCATGGCGTGCTTGGGCCTCCTGGCGGACCCTGGTGGGTTGTGCCCTCCTCGGAGCACCCCCCAGGCGCAGCCTTGGCCCAACATGTTCCTTCTGGTCCAGAAAAAATCTCCGTAAAGTTTCATGGCATTTGGACTCCGTTTGATATTTATTTTCTGCGATGTAAAAACATGCAAAAAAACACCAATTGGCACTTGGCACTATGTCAATAGGTTAGTACCAAAAAATGATATAAATGACTATAAAATGATTATAAAACACATCCAAGATTGATAATATAACTGCATGGAACAATCAAAAATTATAGATACGTTGGAGATGTATCAACATCCCCAAGCTTAACTCCTACTCGTCCTCGAGTAGGTAAGTGATAAAAACATAATTTTTTATGTGGAATGTTGCCTAACATGTCATATCATATTTCTTTTCTTCATAGCATGGACATTTGGACTTTTATATTGTTCAAAGCAATAGTCTAGTTTTGACATGATAACTTAAATACTCAAGCATATCAACAAGCAACCATGTCTTTCAAAATATCAACGCTAAAATAAGCTATCCCTGCCCATCATGATCAATCATTGATCCATTCATGAAACACACTCGCATATTAACTACACCCAATACTCAAGTGCGATCATATTGCCTCCTAGTTGGTGCTTTTATAAGAGAATATGGGTACTCAAATTCAAAATAAAAATTTCATAAAGTAAAATAAAGGCCCTTAGTAGAGGGAAGTATGGATTTGTAGAGGTGCCAGAGCTCAAAGCGAAAAACTTAGAGATAAAAACATTTTGGCAGGTGTATCCTTCCCAGCAACGAAAACGACTTAGAGCTCCCAACACTTTCCATGCTAGATATATCATAGGCGGTTCCCAAACAGAAAATAAAGTTTATTCCTTTTTCAACCATACTTTCACTTTCCATGGCTAGCCGTATCCACGGTTGCCCTCCATACCAACACTTTCCAAGGAATTTATTATTTGACAACATAAAGTAAATTCATTTTTCATTTCGGGACTGGGCATCCCTAATACCTTTGCCTTACTCTCGTGTAATGACAAGTGAATAAACACTCATCGTGAGAATAACACATCTAGCATGGAAAGTATTAGCCACCCCTCACCGCTCCGCGAGCGAAACGAACACACAAAAGAGAATTTTATTTTGAAAATTAGAGATGGCACATACAATTTTTCTTAGAATGGCAAAAGAATACCACATATAGGTAGATATAGTGGACTCATGTGGCAAAACTGGTTTAAAGGTATTTGGATGCACAAGTAGAGATCATACTTAGTGCAAAATGAAGGCTAGCAAAAGATTGAGAAGCGACCAACCAAGAAACGAATAATCTCATAAGCGAGCATTAAGCATAATTAACACCGAATAATGCACCACAAGTAGGACATAATTTCATTGCATAATTATTGACTTCCGTGCTTGCATAGGGAATCACAGACCTTAACACCAATATTCTTACTAAAGCATAATTACTCATCAACATAACTCACATATCACATCATCATATCTCAAAACTATTACTAAGAATCAAGTTTATTTTGTCCAATGATCTTCATGAAAGTTTTTATTATATCCTTCTTGGATATCTATCACTTTGGGACTAATTTTCATATGTTGCTTTTGACAAGCTGAAACAAATATAAGTGAAGATCATGAGCATAATTCTTCTTTCTCTCAAATTACTTTAAGTGAAGAAAGAGAGAATTTCTTGAAAATTTACTAACTCTCAAATAAATCTAAGTGAAGCAAGAGAGAATTTCTTCGAAAATACTTAAGCACACCATGCTCAAAAAGATATAAGTGAAGCACTAGAGCAAGTCCATAGCTCATAAAAATTTAAGTGAAGCATAGAGAGCAATTCTAACAAGTCATGACATAATTTTGGCTCTCTCAAATAGGTGTGTCCAGCAAGGAATCAAGACTTAAAACACAAAATAAAACAAGCAAAGACTCAAATCATACAAGACTCTCCAAGAAAAACACATAGTATGTGACGAATAAAAATATAGCTTTGAGTAAAATACCAATGGTCGTTAGAAGAAAGAGGGGATGCCACTCGGGGGCATCCCCAAGCTTAGTTTCTTGCTATATTTTGGATAATAGCTTGGGATGCTGGGGAGTCCCCAAGATTAGGCTCTTCTTACTCCTTATTCCTTCATCCATCGTACGATAACCCAAAACTTGAAAACTTCAGTCACACAAAACTCAACAAAACCTTCGTGAGATCTCTTAGTATAAGAAAATATATCACTGCTATAAGTATTGTATCAAACCAATCCATATTTTATTTTTGCATTATATCTACTGTATTCCAACATTTCTATGGCAAAAACTCATCAAAGAAAACCATAGAGCCATCAAAACAAGCACACAACGAAAAGAAAACAAAATCAGTCAAAAACAGAATAGTCTGTAGTAATCTGGCTGTTTCGAATACTTCTGTAACTCCAAAAACTATGAAACATTAGGAAGACCTGAACAATTTGTATAGTGATCTACTGCGAAAGGAATTGGTATTTTATCGCTCTCTGGTTAAAAATGAGAATTATTTTCGTGAGCGCAAAAGTTTCTGTTTTTTCAGCAAGATCAAACAACTATCACCCAAGAAGATCCTAAAGGCTTTACCTGGCACAAACACTAATTAAAACATTAAAAACAACCATAACAGTAGTATAATTGTTCCAACACTCAAAAACAGGAAGAAAATGCAAAAATAAATCTTATTCATTGGATTGCCTCCCAACAAGCGCTATAGTTTTACGCCCTTAGCTAGGCATAAAGCAAGGATCTAAGTTTTGTCATCTTTGGTTCAACATCCATAAGATGCCATCATGATTGATTCATATGGTGGCCTACTTCTTATTCTAGGGAAGTGTTCCATACCCTTCCTCAAAGGAAACTGGAACGCAATATTGCCTTCTTTCATATCAATCACGACACCGATAGTGCGTAAAAACGGTCTACCAAGAATAATTGGACAAGACGGATTGCAATAAATATCAAGAACAATAAAATCTATGGGCACATAATTCCTATTTGCAAGAATAAGAACATCATTAATTCTTCCCATATGCTTTTTAATAGTAGAATCCGCCAAGTGCAAATTCAAAGAACATGTTTCAATATCGGTAAGACCAAGCACATCGCATAAAGATTTTGTGATTGTAGAAACACTAGCACCCAAGTCACATAAAGCAATACACTCATAATTTTTAATCTTGACTTTGATAGTAGTTCCCATTCATCATGCAATTTTCTAGGAATTGAAACTTCTAATTCCAACTTTTCTTCTAAAGCTTTCATCATAGCATCAACAATATGTTTAGTAAAAGCTTTATTTTGTTCATAAGCATGGGGTGAATTTATCATGGATTGCAACAAAGAAACACAATCAATCAAAGAGCAACTATCATAATTAAATTCTTTCTATTCCAAAAGAGTGGGTACATCACTAGCTAAAGTTTTGACCTCTTCAAACCCACTTGTATCAATTTTCTCAACAAGATTTTCACCCTCCGAATTATCGGGACGCCTTCTAACTAAAGTTGACTCTTATCCAGTACCTTTTTCATCAATCTTAACGTTACTAAACAAGAAATCAATACAAGAAACACCAATCATTTTAAGATCTTCATCACTTTTGCGAAAATAATCACTAGAAAACGCTTTTTTCTAAAAATTCTCTTTTAGCTCCAAGCATAGCAGTTGTTTTCTTAATTTAATCCATAGAAACATAAAGAGATTTAATTGATTGATCAACCTTAGGCACAAAAGATTTCATCTTGAGACTTTCCACATCAAGAGAAATTCTATCAACACTTCTAGACAAATCATCAATCGTATTCAACTTTTCTTCTATGGTAGTGTTGAAAACTTTTTGCGTGTTGATAAATTCTTGAATATTACTCTGAAGATCAGAGGTATTCCTATTATTATTATAAGAAGGATTTCCATAGGAATTACCATAATTATTATAGGAATTACTAGGAAAAGGCCTAGGATTAAAATTACCTCCATAAGCATTGTTCTTGAAATTATTTCGAGAGATAAAATTAACATCTATGGGATCACTATTTTTCTCAATCAAAGTAGAAAAAGGCATATCATTAAAATAAATAGGAGCACTTTTACTAGCAAGCATTTTCCTAAGAGCATCAACTTTTTCACTCAAAGAAGAAATTTCTTCAACCGAATTAACTTTTTGACTAGTAGGAGCTCTTTCGGTATGCCATTGTGAATAATTTACCACGATATTATCAAGTAATTTGGTGCCTTCACCCAAAGTAATTTCCATAAAAGTAACACCCGCAGCGGAATCTAAAAGATTACGAGAAACAAAATCCAATCTCGAATAATTTTTTTGTATGATCATCCAAAGATTTAACCCATGAGCTGGGCAATTCCTTAGCATCATTTTCATACTTTCCCAAGATTGTGCAACATGCTCATGTTCAAGTTGCTTGAAATTCATGATCTGGATTCTAAGGGAAATAATTTTTGTGGGTGGAAAATACTTAGTGATGAAAGCATCTTTGCACTTATTCCAAGAATCGATACTATTGCGAGGCAAACAAGAGAACCAATTTTTTGCAGAATCACGCAAAGAAACCGGAAATAATTTCATCTTCACAACATCATTGTCCACATATTTTTTCTTTCGAATATATCATAATTCCACGAAGGTATTAAGATGGGACGCGGCATCCTCATTAGGAGTACTGGAAAATTGATCTGTCATAACAAGATTTAGCAAAGCAGTATTAATATCACAAGACTCCGCACTAGTGGCGGGAGGAGCAATCAGAGTGCCAATAAAATCATTGTTGTTGGTATTTGAGAAATCACACAACTTGGTGTTCTCTTGAGTCATGATGACTACACAACAAGATTGCACTCAAAAATAGAACTGGCAAGAAAATAGCGAACAAAAAATAGGGGTGAATAAAATGGCAAATTTTTGTGAAGTGGGGTAGAGGAAAACGAGAGGCAAATGGAAAATAATGTAAATTGCGAGGAGATGAGATTTGTGATCAGGAACCTTGTATATGTTGAAGATCCTCCCCAGCAACGGCGCCAGAAATGGTGCGTGGCCGGGAGATTATCTTGACTTGAACCTCCTCGGCAACGGTGCCAAAAAATCCTTTTGATGTCGCTTGAAGCTACGTCGGTATTTCCCCAAAGAGGAAGGGATGATGCAGCGCATCGGCGGTTGGTATTTCCCTTAGATATGAAACCAACGTTATCGAACAAGTAGGAGAACCAAGCAACACAATGTAAACAGCACCTGCACACAAATAGCAACTACTCACAACCCGGCGTTTAAAAGGGTTTGTCAATCCCTTTCGGGAAACAGCGCTAGAAATTGGCAAACGAACGTGAGAGAGTTGTAAATATTGATAGATCGAACGCCAAATAAAATAAATTGCAGCAAGATATTTTTGGATTTTTGGTTTAGTAGATCTAAAAATAAAAGGCAAATAAAATAGATCGCGACGGCAAACAATATAAGAAAGAGACCCGTGGGCCGTAGGTTTCACTAGTGGCTTCTCTCGAGAAAAATAGCAAACGGTGGGTAAACACATTACTATTGGGAAATTGATAGAACTTTAAATAATCATGACGATATCCAGGCAATGATCATTACATAGGCATCACGTCCAAGATTAGTAGACCGTCTCTTGCCTGCATCTACTACTATTACTCCACACATCGACCGATATCTAGTATGCACCTAGTGTATTAAGTTCATGGGGAAACGGAGTAATACAATAAGAATGATGACATGATGTAGACAAGATCTATCTATGTAGAGATAGACCCCCATCGTTTACCCTTAGTAGCAATGAAACATACATGTCGGTTCGCCTTCTGTCACTGGGATCAAGCACCATAAGATCAAACCCACTACAAAGCACCTCTTCCCATTGCAAGATAAATAGATCAAGTTGGCCAAAAAACCCAAATATTGGAGAATAAATACGAGGCTGTAAGCAATCAAGCACAAAAGATATCAAAGAAACTCAAATACTTTCATGGATATAAAAATATAGATCTGATCATAAACTCAAAGTTCATCCGATCCCAACAAACACACCGCAAAAGGAGTTACATCATATGGATATGCTGAAGGAAATATGACCTAGAGGCAATAATAAAGTTGTTATTTATATTTGCTTATACCATGATAAATGTTTATTATTCATGCTAGAAATGTATTAACCGGAAACTTAGTACATGTGTGAATACATAGACAAATAGAGTGTCACTAGTTTGCCTCTACTTGACTAGCTTGTTGAATCAATGATGGTTATGTTTCCTAAACCATAGACATGAGTTGTCATTTGATTAACGGGATCACATCATTAGAGAATGATGTGATTGACTTGACCCATCCGTTAGCTTAGCACGATGATCATTTAGTTTGTTGCTATTGCTTTCTCCATAACTATACATGTTCCTATGACTACGAGATCATGCAACTCCCAAATACTGGAGGAACACTTTGTGTGCTACCAAACATCACAAAATAACTGGGTGATTATAAAGGTGATCTACAGGTGTCTCCGATGGTGTTTGTTGAGTTTGCATGGATTGAGATTAGGATTTGTCACTCTGATTGTCGGAGAGGTATCTCTGGGCCCTCTCGGTAATGTACATCATAATAAGCCTTGCAAGCAATGTAGCTAATGAGTTAGTTACGGGATGTAGAATTACAGAGTGAGTAAAGAGACTTGCCGATAACGAGATTGAACTAGGTATTGAGATACCGACGATTGAATCTCGGGAAAGTAACATACCGATGACAAAGGGAACAACCTATACTATTATGCGGTTTCATCGATCAAGATCTTCGTAGAATATGTAGGAGCGAATATGAGCATCCAGGTTCCGCTATTGGTTATTGACCGGAGACATGTCTCAGTCATGTCTACATAGTTCTCGAACCCGTAGGGTCTGCACGCTTAAGTTCGGTAATGATCAGTATTATGAGTTTATGTGTTTTGATGTACCGAAGGTAGTTCGGAGTCCCGGAGTTGATCACAGACATGACGAGGAGTCTAGGAATAGTCGAGACGTAAAGATCGATATATTGGAAGCCTATATTTGGACATCGGAATGGTTCCGAGTGGTTCGGGCATTTTTCTGGAGTACCGGGAGGTTACGGGAACCCCCCGGGGAGTATATGGGCCTTATTGGGCCTTAGTGGAATAGAGGAGAGGGAAGGGAAAAGAGGGAGGCACGCCCCCAAGACCAATCCGAATTGGGAGGGGGGCCGGCCCCCCTTTCCTTCCTCCCTCTCTCCTCTTTCGTTCCTCTCCTACTCCTACTCGGAATGGGGGGGGGAATCCTACTCCCGGAGGGAGTAGGACTCCCCTAGGGCATGCCATAGAGAGGGCCGGCCCTCCCCCTCCTCCACTACTTTATATACGGGGAGGGGGCACACCATGGAAGCACAAGTTGATCATTGATATTTTAGCCATGTCCGGTGCCCCCCTCCACCATAATCCACCTCAGTTATATCGTAGCGGTGATTAGGTGAAGCCCTGTTCCGGTAACAACATCATCACCGTCATCACGCCATCATGCTGACGAAACTCTCCCTCGAAGCTCTGCTGTATCGTGAGTTCGCGGGACATCACCGAGCCAAACGTGTGTAGATCACGGAGGTGCCGTACCTTCGGTGCTAGATCGGTCGATCATGAAGATGTATCACTATATCAACCGCGTTGTCATAACGCTTCCGCTTACGGTCTACAACGGTATGTAGACAATACTCTCCCCTCTCGTTGCTATGCATCACCATGATCTTGCGTGTGCGTAGGATTTTTTTTTAAATTACTGTGTTCCCCAAGAGTGGCATCTGAGCCAGGTTTATGCGTAGATGTTATATGCACGAGTAGAACACAAAAGAGTTGTGGGCGTGGGTATATACATATTGCTTGCCGTCACAAGTTGATTCTTGATTCAACGACATTGTTGGATGAAGCGGCCCAGACCGACATTACGTGTACGCTTACGCAAGACTGGTTCTACCGACGTGCTTCGCACACAGGTGGCTAGTGGGTGTCTGTTTCTCCAGCTTTAGTTGAATCAGATTCAATGAACATGGTTCTTTATGAAGATCAAAAAGCAATCACTATACCGCGTTGTGGTTTTTGATGCATAGGTAAGAACGGTTCTTGCTCAGCCCATAGCAGCCACGTAAAACTTGCAACAACAAAGTAGAGGACGTCTAACTTGTTTTTGTAGGGAATGTTGTGATGTGATATGGTCAAGACATGATGCTAAATTTTATTGTATGAGATGATCATGTTTTGTAACACAGTTATCAGCAACTGGAAGGAGCCATATGGTTGTCGCTTTATTGTATGAAATGCAATTGCCATGTAATTGCTTTACTTTATCACTAAGCGGTAGCGATAGTCGTAGAGGCAATAGTTGGCGAGACGACAATGATGCTTCGATGGAGATCAAGGTATCAAGTCAGTGACGATGGTGATCATGACGGTGCTTTGGAGATGGAGATCAAAGTCACAAGATGATGATGGCCATATCATATCACTTATATTGATTGCATGTGATGTTTATCCTTTATGCATCTTATTTTTCTTAGTTCGGCGGTAGCATTATAAGATGATCGCTCACTAAATTTCAAGGTATAAGTGTTCTCCCTGAGTATTCACCATTGCTACAGTTCGTCGTGCTAAGATCTACATTCACATACAACTGGTGCAAGCCAGTTTTGCACACGCAGAATACTCGGGTTAAACTTGACGAGCCTAGCATATGCAGATATGGCCTCGGAACACTGGAGACCGAAAGGTCGTGCGTTAATCATATAGTAGATATGATCAACATAGTGCTGTTCACCATTGAAAACTACTCCATCTCACGTGATGTCGGACATGGTTTAGTTGATATGGATCACGTAATCACCTAGACGATTGGAGAGATTTCTATCTAAGTGGGAGTTCTTAACTAATTTGAGTAGTTGAACTTTAATTTATCATGAACTTAGTACCTGATAGTGTTTTGCATGTCTATGTTGTTGTAGATAGATGGCCCATGTTGTTGTTCTATTAATTTTAATGTGTTCCTAGAGAAAGCTAAGTTGAAAGATGATGGTAGCAACTACATGGACTGGGTCGGTAACTTGAGGATTATCCTCATTGCTGCACAGAAGAATTACGTCCTGGAAGCACCGCTAGGTGACAAACCCGCTGCAGGAGCAACGCCAGATGTTATGAACACCTGACAGAGCAAAGCTGATGACTACTCAATAGTTCAGTGTGCCATGCTTTACGGCTTAGAACCGGGACTTCAACGACGTTTTGAACATCATGGAGCATATGAGATGTTCCAAGAGTTGAAGCTAATATTTCAAGCAAATGCCGGGATTGAGAGATATGAAGTCTCCAATAAGTTCTACAGCTGCAAGATGCAGGAGAATAGTTATGTCGGTGAACATATACTCAGAATGTCTGGGTACCACAACCACTTGACTCAACTGGGAGTTAATCTTCCTGATGGTAGTGTCATTGACAGAGTTCTTCAATCACTGCCACCATGCTACAAGAGCTTCGTGATGAACTATAATATGCAAGGGCTGGATAAGACGATTCCCGAGCTCTTCGCAATGCTAAAGGCTATGGAGGTAGAAATCAAGAAGGAGCATCAAGTGTTGATGGTCAACAAGACCACCAGTTTCAAGAAAAAGGGTAAAGGGAAGAAGGGGAACTTCAAGAAGAACAGAAAGCCAGTTCCTGCTCAAGTGAAGAAACCCACGTCTGGACCTAAGCCTGAGACTGAGTGTTTCTACTGCAAAGGAACTGGTCACTGGAAGCGGAACTGCCCCAAGTATTTGGCCGAGAAGAAGGATGGCAAAGAGAAAGGTATATTTGTTATACATGTTATTGATGTGCACCTTACTAATGCTCGCAGTAGTGCCTGGGTATTTGATACTGGTTCAGTTGCTAACATTTGCAACTCAAAACAGGGGCTACAGATTAAGCGAATGTTGGCTAAGGACGAGGTGATGATGCGCGTAGGAAATGGTTCCAAAGTCGATGTGATCACCGTCGGCATACTACCTCTACATCTACCTTCGGGATTAGTATTAGACCTAAATAATTGTTATTTGGTGCTAGAGTTGAGCATGAACATTATATCTGGATCTTGTTTGATGCGAGACGGTTATTCATTTAAATCAGAGAATAATGGTTGTTCTATTTATATGAGTAATATCTTTTATGGCCATGCACCCCCGATGAGTGGTCTATTTTTACTAAATCTTGATAGTAGTGATACACATGTTCGTAGTATTGAAGCCAAAAGATGCAGGGTTGATAATGATAGTGCAACTTATTTGTGGCACTGCCGTTTAGGTCATATTGGTGTAAAGCGCATGAAGAAACTCCATTCTGATGGACTTCTGGAATCACTTGGTACTTGAGAACCATGCCTCATGGGCAAGATGACTAAAACTCCGTTCTCCGGAACAATGGAGCGAGGAATAGAGTTACTGGAAATCATACATACTGATGTGTGTGGTCCAATGAACATTGAAGCTCGCGGCGGATGTAGTTATTTTCTCACCTTCACAGATGATTAGAGCAGATATGGGTATATCTACTTAATGAAGAATAAGTTTGAAACATTTGAAAAGTTCAAATAATTTCAGAGTGAAATGGAAAATCATCGTAACAAGAAAATCAAGTTTCTATGATCTGATCGTGGAGGTGAATATTTGAGTTATGAGTTTGCACTTCATTTGAAACAATGCGGAATAGTTTCGCAACTCATGCCACCTGGAATACCATAGCATAATGGTGTGTCCAAACATCGTAATCGTACTTTACTAGATATGGTGCGATCTATGATGTCTCTCACTAATTTACCGCTATCGTTTTGGGGTTACGCTTTAGAGACAACTGCATTCACGTTAAATAGGGCACCATCTAAATCCATTGAGACGACACCTTATGAACTGTGGTTTGGCAAGAAACCCAAGTTGTCGTTTCTTAAAGTTTGGGGCTGCGATGCTTATGTGAAAAAGCTTCAACCTGATAAGCTCGAACCCAAATCAGAGAAATGTGTCTTCATAGGATACCCAAAGGAGACTGTTGGGTACACCTTCTATCACAGATCCGAAGGCAAGATATTCGTTGCTAAGAATGGATCCTTTCTAGAGAAGGAGTTTCTCTCGAAAGAAGTGAGTGCGAGGAAAATAGAACTTGATGAGGTAATTGTACCTTCTCCCTTATTGGAAAGTAGTTCATCACTGAAATCAGTTCCACTGATTCCTACACCAGTAAGTGACGAAGCTAATGATGATGATCATGAAACTTCTGATCAAGTTACTACCGAACCTCGTAGGTCAACCAGAGTAAGATCCGCACCAGAGTGGTACGGTAATCCTGTTCTGGAAGTCATATTACTTGACCATGTCAAACCTACGAACTATGATGAGCCTAGATTCCGCAAAATGGCTTGAATCCATGAAATCTGAGATGGGATCCATGTATGAGAACAAAGTATGGACTTTGGTTGACTTGCCCGATGATCGGCAGGCCATAGAGAATAAATGGATCTTCAAGAAGAAGACTGACGCTGATGGTAATGTTACTGTCTACAAATATCGACTTGTTGCAAAATGTTTTTGACAAGTTCAAGGAGTTGACTATGATGAGACCTTCTCACCTGTAGCGATGCTTAAGTCCGTCCGAATCATGTTAGCATTTGCCGCATTTTATGATTATCAAATTTGGCAAATGGATCCCAAAACTGCATTCCTTAATGGATATCTTAAAGAAGAGTTGTATATGATGCAACCAGAAGGTTTGGTCGATCCAAAAGGTGTTAACAAAGTATGCAAGCAACAACGATCCATTTATGGAGTGGTGCAAGCCTCCCGGAGTTGGATATACGCTTTGATAGTGTGATCAAAGCATATGGTTTTGTACATACTTTTGGAGAAGCCTGTATTTACAAGAAAGTAAGTGGGAGCTCCGTAGCATTTCTGATATTATATGTAGATGACATATTGTTAATCAAAAATTATACTGAATTTCTGAATAGCATAAAAGGATACTTGAATAAGAATTTTTCAATGAAAGACCTCGGTGAAGCTGCTTATATATTGGGCATCAAGATCTATAGAGATAGATCAAGATGCTTAATTGGACTTTCACAAAGCACATACCTTTATAAAGTTTTGAAGAATTTCAAAATGGATTAGGCAAAGAAAGGGTTCTTGCTTGTTTTACAAGGTGTGAAGTTGAGTCAGACTCAATGCACGACCACTTTAGAGATAGAGAGAAAATGAAAGGTGTTCCCTATGCTTCAGCCATAGGCTCTATCATGTATGTAATGCTATGTACCAGACCTTATGTGTGCCTTGCTATAAGTTTAGCAGGGAGGTACCAAAGTAATCCAGGAGTGGATCACTGGATAGCGGTCAAGAACATCCTGAAATACCTGAAAAGGACTAAGGATATGTTTCTCGTATATGGAGGTGACAAAGAGCTCGTCATAAATGGTTACGTCGATGCAAGCTTTGACACTGATCCAGATGACTCTAAGTCATAGACCGAATACGTGTTTTTATTAAATGGAGGAGCTGTCAGTTGGTGCAGTTCCAAGTAGAGCGTCGTGGCGGGATCTACGTGTGAAGCGGAATACATAGCTGCTTGGAAGCAGCAAATGAAGGAGTCTGGATGAAGGAATTCATATCCGATCTAGGTGTCATACCTAGTGCATCGGGTCCAATGAAAATATTTTGTGACAATACTGGAGAAATTGCCTTGGCAAAGGAATCCAGATTTCACAAGAGAAACAAGCACATCAAGAGATGCTTCAATTCCATCTGCGATCAAGTCAAGGAGGGAGACATAGAGATCTGCAAGATACAGAAGGATCTGAATGTTGCAGACCCGTTGACTAAGCCTCTCTCACGAGCAAAACATGATCGGTACCAAGAATCCATGGGTGTTAGAATCATTACAATGTAATCTAGATTATTAACTCTAGTGCAAGTGGGAGACTGAAGGAAATATGCCCTAGAGGCAATAATAAAGTTGTTATTTATATTTCCTTATATCATGATAAATGTTTATTATTCATGCTAGAATTTTATTAACCGGAAACTGGGTGATTATAAAGGTGCTCTGCAGGTGTCTCTGATGGTGTTTGTTGAGTTGGCATGGATCAAGATTAGGATTTGTCACTCCGATTGTCGGAGAGGTATCTCTGGGCCCTCTCGGTAATGTACATCATAATAAGCCTTGCAAGCAATGTAGCTAATGAGTTAGTTACGGGATGTAGCATTACGAAACGAGTAAAGAGACTTTTCGGTAACGAGATTGAACTAGGTATTGAGATATCGACGATCGAATCTCGGGCAAGTAACAAACCGACGACAAAGGGAACAACGTATACTGTTATGCGATTTGACAGATAAAGATCTTCGTAGAATATGTAGGAGCCAATATGAGCATCCAGGTTCTGCTATTGGTTATTGGCCGGAGACACGTCTTGGTCATGTCTACATAGTTCTCGAACCCGTAGGGTCCGCACGCTTAACGTTCAGTGACGATCGGTATTATGAGTTTATGTGTTTTGATGTACCGAAGGTAGCTTGGAGTCCCAGATTTGATCACGGACATGACGAGGAGTCTCAGAATAGTCGATATGTAAAGATCTATATATTGGAAGCCTATATTTGGACATCGGAATGGTTCTGAGTGGTTCAGGCATTTTTCGGGAGTACCGGGAGGTTACCGGAACCGCCCGGAGAGTATATGGGCCTTATTGGGCCTTAGTGGAATAGAGGAGAGGAAAGGGAAAAGAGGGAGGTGCGCCCCCCAAGCCCAATTATAATTGGGAGGGGGGTCGGCCCCCCTTTCCATCCTCCCTCTCTCCTCCTTCCTTCCTCTCCTACTCCTACTTGGAAAGGGGGAATCCTACTCCCAGAGGGAGTAGGACTCCCCTAGGGCGCGCCATAGAGAGGGCCGGCCCTCCCCCTCCTCCACTCCTTTATATACGGGGAGGGGGGCACCCCATGGACACACAAGTTGATCATTGATCTTTTAGCCATGTGTGGTGCCCCCTCCACCATAATCCACACCTCGGTTATATCGTAGCGGTGCTTAGGCGAAGCCCTGCTCCGGTAACAACATCATCACCGTCATCACGCCGTCGTGCTGATGAAACTCTCCCTCGAAGCTCTACTGGATCATGACTTTGTGGGACGTCACCGAGCCGAACGTGTGCAGATCACGGAGGTGTCGTACCTTCGGTGCTAGATCGGTCGATTGTGAAGACGTACGACTACATCAACCACGTTGTCATAACGCTTCCGCTTACGGTCTATGAGGGTACGTAGACGATACTCTCCCCTCTCTTTGCTAAGCATCACCATGATCTTGCGTGTGCGTAGGAATTTTTTTGAAATTACGGTGTTCCCCAACATCTCCTATAGACCATTGTATTGAGAATCAAACGAGAGAGAGGAAGTCATCTAGTTACTAACTATGGACCCGAAGGTCTACAAAGAACTACTCACGCATCATCGGAGAGGCACCAATGGAGGTCGTGAACCCCATCCGTGAAGGTGTCTAGATTGGATCTGGTGGCTTTGGACTCTGTGGCAGCTGGAATTGATTTTCGTCGACTCCCCTAGGGTTTCTGGAATATTGGGGTATTTATAGAGCAAAGAGGCGGTCCGGGGGGCACCCAAGGTGGGCACAACCTGCCAGGGCGTGCCTGGGCCTCCTGGCATGCCCTGGTGGGTTGTGCTCTTCTCGGAGCACCCCGCAGGCGCAGCCTTGGCCCATTAGGTGTCTTCTGGTCCATAAAAAATCTCCGAAAGTTTTGTGGCATTTGGACTCTGTTTGGCATTGATTTTCTGCGATGCAAAAAACATGCAAAAAACAGCAACTGGCACTTGGCACTATGTCAATAGGTTAGTACCAAAAATGATATAAAATGATTATAAAACATCCAAGATTATAATATAACAGCATGGAACAATAAAAAATTATAGATACGTTGGAGACGTATCATGCACCAGTCCATAGATGGATCGCTGTAGTTTGCATACTTTGTTAGCACCTTTCGAATCGAAAAAATATTTTGGTTGCATCATATACAACTCTTCTTTAAGAAAACCATTAAGGAATGCAGTTTTGACATCCATTTGCAAGATTTCATAAAATGTGGCAATTGCTAACTTCATTCAGACACACTTAAGCATAGCTACGAGTGAGAAAATCTCATCGTAGTCAACACCTTGAACTTTTCGAAAACCTTTTGCGACAAGTCGAGCTTTGTAGATTATAACACTACCATCAAAGTCCTTCTCCCTCTTGAAGATCCATTTATTCTAAATGGCTTGCCGATCATCAGGAAAGTCCACCAAAGTCCACACTTTGTTCTCATACATGGATCTTATCTCAGATTTCATGGCCTCAAGCCATTTATCAGAATCTGGGCTCATCACCGCTTCCTCATAGTTCGTAGGTTCATCATGGTCTAGTAACATGACTTCCAAAACATGATCACCATACCACTCTGGTGCGGAACGTGCCCTGGTTGACCTACGAGGTTCGGTAGTAACTTGATCTGAAGTTTCATGATCATTATCATTAGCTTCCTCTCTAGTTGGTGTAGGCATCACTTGAACTGATTCCTGTGATGAGCTACATTCCAATTCGAGAGAAGGTACAATTATCTCATCAAGTTCTACTTTCCTCCCACTCACTTCTTTCGAGAGAAACTCCTTCTCTACAAAGGATCCATGCTTAACAACAAAAATCTTGCCTTCAGATCTGTGATAGAAGGTGTACCCAATAGTTTCTTTTGGGTATCCTATGAAGATACACTTCTCCAATTTGGGTTCGAGCTTATTAGGCTGAAAATTTTCACATAAGCATCACAACCCCAAACTTTAAGAAACGACAGCTTAGGTTTCTTGCCAAACCACAGTTCATACGGTGTCGTCTCAATGGATTTAGACGGTGCCCTATTTAACATGAATGCAGCTGTCTCTAATGCATAACCCCAAAACGATACTGGTAAACAAAGTTCTAGTAGCTTGGTGATAGTGACTAGAGAACTCTGTCAATCACTATCTTATCTGGAAGATTAACTCCCACTTGATTCAGGTGATTGTAGCACCCAGACATTCTGAGCACATGCTTACTAGCTGAGCTATTCTCCTCCATCTTGTAGGCAAAGTACTTATCAGAGGTCTCATACCTCTCGACATGGGCATGAATCTGAAATACCAATTTCTGCTCTTGGAACATCTCATATGCTCCATGGCATTCAAAACGTTTTTGAAGTCCCGGTTCTAAGCCGTAAAGCATGGTGCACTAAACTATCAAGTATACCAAGCTTGCAAAACATTCATAACATCTACATCTCCTCCTGCAACAGGATCGTCACCTAGTGGTGCATTAAGGACATAATTCTTGTTTGCAGCAATGAGGATAATACTCAGATCACGGACCCAGTCTGCATCATTGCTACTATCATCTTTCAACTTAGTTTTCTCTAGGAACATATCAAAAATAAAACAGGGGAGCTATACACGAGCTATTGATCTATAACATAGATATGCAAATACTATCAGGACTAAGTTCATGATAAATTAAGTTGAATTAATCATATTACTTAAGAACTCCCACTTAGATAGACATCCCTCGAGTCATCTAAATAATCACGTGATCCATATCAACTAAACCATGTCTGATCATCACATGAGATGGAGTAGTCTTCAATGGTGGACATCTCTATGTTGATCATATCTACTATATGATTCATGTTCGACCTTTCGGTCTCCAGTCTTTCGAGGCCATGTCTGTACATGCTAGGCTCGTCAAGTTTAACCCGAGTATTCCGCATGTGCAAAACTATCTTGCACCCACTTATGTGAACGTAGAGCTTATCACACCTGATCATCACGTGGTGTCTCGGCACGACAAACTATCACAACGGTGCATACTCAAGGAGAACACTTATACCTTGAAATTTTAGTGAGGGATCATCCTATAATTCTACCGCCGTACTAAGTAAAATAAGATGCATAAAAGATAAACATCACATGCAATCAAAATATGTGACATGATATGGCCATCATCATCTTGTGCCTTTGATCTTCATCTCCAAAGCACCGTCATGATCTCCATCATCACCGGCTTGACACATCGATCTCCATCGTAGCATCATGGTCGTCTCGCCAACTATTGCTTCTATAACTATCGCTAACGCATAGTGATAAAGTAACGCAATTACATGGCGTTTGCATTTCATACAATAGAGCGATAACCATAAGGCTCCTGCCAGTTGCCGATAACTTTTACAAAACATGATCATCTCATACAATAACGTATATCACATCATGTGTTGACCATATAACATCACAACATGCCCTGCAAAAACAAGTTACACGTCCTCTACTTTGTTGTTGCAACTTTTACGTGGATGCTACGGGCTTCTAGTAAGAAGCGTTCTTACCTACGCATCGCAACCACAACGGTGATTTATCAAGTTTGTTGTTGTAACCTTCAACAAGGACCGGCCGTAGTCAAATTCGATTCAACTAAAGTTGGAGAAATAGACACCCGCCATCCACCTTTATGCAAAACTAGTTGCATGTCTGTCGGTGGAACTGGTCTCATGAACATGGTCATGTAAGGTTCGTCTGGGGCGCTTCATCCAACAATACTGCTGAATCAAAATAAGACATTGGTGGTAAGTAGTATGACGATCACCGCCCACAACTCTTTGTGTTCTACTCGTTCATATCATATACGCATAGACCTAGCTCGGATGCCACTGTTGGGGAATGTAGCATGCAATTTCAAAACATTTCCTATGATCACGCAAGTTCTATCTAGGAGCTGCATAACAATGAGAGGGGAGAGTGTGTCCACGTACCCTCGTAGATTGAAAGCGGAAGCGTTACGTTAACGCGGTTGATGTAGTCGTACGTCTTCATGATCCAACCGATCCAAGTACCGAACGTATGACACCTCCGTGTTCAGCACATGTTCAGCTTGATGATGTCCCTCGAACTCTTGATCTAGTAGAGTGTTGAGGGAGAGTTCCATCAGCACAACGGTGTAGCGATCCAACCTCAAACGGTCAAATCTCTGTGTATTAGTGTCATCCCTGGATCGGTAATGCTAACACACACAGTACTTGAAGGATTTATAACAGAGTTCAATCACACACTTATCACATCGAATATCTCAAAGAGAGTACTTATTACAATAATATGGCTGAAGGTCATCTAATGAAGATAACAATGGAAGGCTTCGAAGGCAAAATGAGTCTATCAACTCCAACGACATAGCTGAGTGCAAGACAATGACCTAGCGCACCTTACTCTTCGTCTAAAAAGTCTGCAACATAATACATTGCAGCCCGAAACGGGCCAGCACATGGAATATGCTGGCAATATAACACTGTAGAGCAATGAACATGTAGCAGCTATACTATATGCATATTTGGCTAGTGGAGGCTCTATTGTTATTTTGCAGAAAGCTAATTTTTCCCTACAACAAAGGAATAAATTTTATTTAACTACAAAGTTTGTTGAAAACATTGAGAAGGTTCCTCCAACTCAAACCCAAATTAATAATTATCAACCCAACAATTTCATTAATAGAGTGATGAGATCAAATCAATAATTCAAGTACCAGATACTCAAGATGTCCATAACCGGGGACACAACTAACCATGATTAGTTTATACACTCTGCAGAGGTTTGCACAATTTTCCCCACAAGACTCGATCTCCTCCATTGTATTTCTCGCACTCGATGGTGCTTGAGAACTAGATGACCGAGACACAGTCTTTCAGAAGCATTAACTCTTTACTCTGGGTAGACAGTACCACCTACATAACCTACATCTGCTAGCCTACCACTGAAAGAGGTCACACAACATACTCAACTATGCCAGAGCCCATAATGGCTTGTGGCTACACACGGAATTTTCCAGCGTGAATAATCTTATGACCCCTTTGAGCCTGGGTGGCAAACCGTAGGATGATCACACGGGTACTCCGGGATATCCCAGGACAACACTGGATTGCTCCAGGTGCCCAGAAAACCACTGGGTGCTCCAGGGTGCCTCAACCAATCCACCCAGATGTGTATTAAAGTAGCCACCTTAAGTTTAACCTTTAATTAAACTCTCACATCTGTCCTGGATCACTCAACCAAACCACGTCTACGAGCATAGCATAGCAGTATAAGCATAACGTAAAAGTAACTCCCAGGGTTTGATTAAAGAAATAGGTTCTACCTCATCACTACTTCCCAATACCCACAAGTATTCAAGTACTAACCATGTGGTGTTTGAGGATTGAGACTAATGCATAAAAACTGGGTGATAAGGGATATGATCAAATTGTTACTTGCCTTGCTGATGATCTGAAAACCCTAGTGACTCGTAGTAGCACGCTTCACACTCCGGAAACTCTATTGCAAACAAATAATAAAACACATAAGCACTCAAACAATATATGCAAGGGTAAACTCAATATAAAAGATCCAAATCGAAAGTTCAAGAGAAGATCTTTGATTTGCAAAAAGAATCAATCGAATCGGAGCTACGAAACTCAAACTGCGATCAAAAGAAGTTCAAATTCAAATCTTCTTGCAACCGAATTTTAAATTGTCAAAATCATGTTCAAATTAATTAACTGGAAATAGGGGTTCGAGAGGAAGATTTTGGCGTTGGTTTCACTAGATTTGGACAAACGAGCAAAAAGTTGCGAGCGATTGAAGATCAGGGGCTAATCTGCGATAAAAATAATTGTGGATAGGTCCCTGGCCAAAAATAAAATAAAAAGAAAAACGCTAACGAACGAACGTTCGCTAAAAGATACAAACGAATGGAAACATTCGCGAACAGAGTCGTTCGAGTGAATGTTCGCTAAATAGATCTGATAGGAAAAACCGAGAAAACCCTAACCCTAAAATAAAACCGATCTAGATCGAAAACCGAAAAAACCAGGGCGTTTTTTACCGGTTCACGATGAAAACCGGCGGGTCGGCGGTGGCGGGATCTGGCAAATGGCGCGGCAACGTGGGGCGGCTCCGGCGGCGGCGTGGTGGGGCAGCGGCGTTGGCGGCACGCCGCCGTGGCGCGCGCACGTAGTAGCGGCAGCGGGCGGCGCAGACAGCGGCGACCGGCGCGGCAGCGAGTAGGCGGCGGCAGGCAGCGCAGGCTGGCGGCGGCTACGGCAGTGGTGGTGCGGTGGCGGGGTGGAGAGGGTGGCGGGGCCTCGGCCCTATCTAAGGAGGTTGGGGTTGGCGACTTGGGGAGGGGGCCGGCCCGGGGTGGAGTCCGGCTCGGAATCCTCCTTGGCGTCCGTGACACGCACGACGGCAGCGGGAGGAAGGCGACAGTGCTACGGGCTTTGGCCCGGCTCGGCTGGGCATTCGGCCGAGTCGGGCGCAAACTTTTTAAAAAAAAATTAATAAATTCCGCCAAAAAATCGTAATAAAATACAAAAAAATTCTAAAAATGCCAAATACAATTTTCACCGTCTAAATAAAATATTTAAAACAAAGTGAACATTTTTTTGGCATAAAATGCTATTTTCAAAAATGCATATTTTTCTAATTCAAATAAAATTTCAAATAAAATATTTGTTTGATTTTAAATTTTTACCTCCAATGTTCCTCTCTTTTTGAAGAAGTCATATTATCTTCCCTCTCTTATTTTTAATATTGGAAATAATTGGAGAGAAAAATATTAAAATCAAAATGATCCCTCTTTTCCAATTTGAGAAAAAAAAATTAAATATGAAAATAAATGAAATCCCCAACTCTCTCCTTGGTTCCTTGAGTTGCTTAGGATTTCTACGATCACAAATAAAATGCAATTAAAATATGATATGCATATGATGACCTATGTATAACATCCAAATTGAAAATTGGGATGTTACAAACCTACCCCCCTTAAGATGAATCTCGCCCTCGAGATTCGGGTTGGCTAGATAATAGGTGTGGGTGGTCTTTCCGCAGGTCTTCTTCTCGTTGCCAGGTGGCTTCATCGTCGGTATGGTGGCTCCACTGAACTTTGCAAAACTTCATAACCTTACTGCGCGCTACTCGGCTGGCAAACTCGAGGATCTTGACGGGTTTCTCCTCGTAGGTTAGATCACTCTCCAACTATATTGCTTCCAGGGGCACTGTATCTCTCAAAGGAATATCAGCCATCTCAGCATGACATTTCTTCAACTGGGAAACGTGAAACACATCGTGTACTCCTGACAAACCTTCGGGTAACTCCAACTTGTAGGAAACTTCTCCGATACATTCCAAAACTTGGTATGGTCCTACAAATCTCGGGGCTAACTTTCCCTTAACTCGAAATCTTTTAACTCCTTGCTGTGGTGACACATGAAGATATGCTCGGTCTCCAATTTCATAGACTACCTCCTTGCGTTTAGCATCTGCATAATTCTTCTTCCTGGACTGAGCTATCTTCAGTCTATCTCGAATCAACTTGACCTTCTCTTCGGACTCCATAATTAAATATGGTCCAAACAACTGACGGTCTCCAACTTCATCCCACATTAGCGGTGTCCTGCATCTCCTTCCATACAAGGCTTCAAAAGGGGCCATCTTCAAACTAGCCTGATAACTATTGTTGTAGGAGAACTATGTGTAAGGTAAATTGTCATCCCAACTAGATCCATAATCTAGCGCACAAGCTCTCAACATGTGTTCCAGAATCTGATTGACTCTCTGTGTCTGTCCATCGGTCTGCGAATGAAAAGCTGTACTGAACTCTAGCCTGGTACCCAAAGTTTGGTGCAGCTGATTCCAAAACTTTGAGGTAAACTGTGTCCCTCTATCTGATACGATGATCCTCGAAACTCCATGCAGACATACGATCCTGGTCATATATATCTTGACCAACTTCGCGCGTGTATAGGTGGTTTTCACTGGGATAAAGTGAGCTACCTTGGTCAAGTGATCAACTACTACCCAGATAGAATCATGTCCTGATCGGGTCCTGGGTAATCCGGTGATGAAATCCATGCCAAGCTTGTCCCACTTCCATTCGGGTATCGGCATAGGCTGAAGCAATCCTGCCGACTTTTGATGTTCTGCCTTCACTCTCTAACATACATCACATACTGCTACATACTCGACAATATCCTTCTTCATACCTGTCCACCAGAAACGTTCCTTCAAATCATCTTGGTGTTTCCGGGGTGAATCGAGTATGGCGAGTCATGAGCTTCCTGAAGTATTAACTTCCTGATCTCCACATTATTGGGTACATATATACGATCCTCGAACCATAAAGTTTCATGCTCATCCTCACGAAAACCTTTGGCTTTTCCTTTGCTCATCTTCTCCTTTATCTCAACAATTTCCTTATCATCCTTTTGAGCTTCTCGAATCTTTCCCAATAATGTAGACTAGACCTCCATTGTTGCAACAAAACCTCTTGGAACTATCTCCAAACGAAGTTCCTTGAGATCGTCAACTAACTCCTGCGGTAATCCTCCACTTACGAGGGTATTGGCATAACTCTTTCGGCTCAAAGCGTCTGCTACGACATTGGACTTTCCTGGATGATAATGCAACTTCATATCGTAATCCTTTATGAGCTCCAACCATCTCCTCTGGCTGAGATTCAGCTCCTTCTGCGTGAAAATGTACTTCACACTCTTGTGATCCGTGTACACATCACAATAGTTCCCGATAAGAAAATGTCTCCAGTTCTTGAGTGCATGCACTACGGCTACTAACTCCAAATAATGTGTGGCATAATTCAACTCATGAGGTCGAAGCTGACATGAGGCATATGAAACAACTCTTCCGTCCAGCATAAGTACACCTCCAAGTCCTAAGCGAGAAGCGTCGCAATAAACTTGGAAATCCTTGCGTATATCCGGGAGAATCAACACTGGGGCTGTAACCAAACGTTTCTTCAACTACTAAAAGATGGCCTCACAATCTTTAGTCCATTTGAACTTGGTGTCCTTCTTCAACAACTCAGTCATGGGTTTTGCAATCTTGGAGAAATTCTCAATGAACCTCCCGTAATATCTTGCGAGTCCCAGAAAACTGTGGATCTCTCCAACTAAGGTGGGTGCCAACCACTCAGTGACAGACTGAACCTTGGTGGGGTATACTGCTATACCTTCTCGTGATATAACATGTCCAGGAAATCCAACTTCCTTCAACCAAAACTCACACTTGCTAAACTTGGCATACAACTGATGTTCCCTGAGCTTCTCGAGAACTAAGCGCAAGTGTTCCTTGTATTCCCCTTCATTCTTCGAGTATACCAATATATCGTCAATGAACACCACGAAAAACTTATCCAAGAACTCCATGAACACCTTGTTCTTCATACTCATAAAATAGGCAGGGGCATTGGTCAATCCAAATGACATAATCATGTACTCATATAGCCCGTACCTTGTGGTGAAAGCTGTCTTAGGTATATCCTGTTCTCGGATCTTCAGCTGATGGTATCCTGATCACAGATCGATCTTGGAGAATACTTTAGCTCCTTGCAACTGGTCAAATAGATCATTGATCATCGGTGGAGGGTACTTGTTCTTGACCGTCACTTCATTCAAGGCCCAATAATCAACTACCATTCTCAAAGATCCATCCTATTTCTCAACTAAGAGCATTGGGGCTCCCCCACGGTGATGAACTTGGTTGGATGTAACCTTTCTCCAATCACTCCTTAATCTGCTTCTTAATTTCCTCCAAATCACTTGTGGGCATCCGGTATGGCCTCTTCGATATTGGTCCGGTGCCTGGCAACCGCTCGATCAAGAATTCTATGTCTCAATCGGGCGGCATGCTGGGTAGTTCCTCTGGGAATACATCCGGGTAATCCTTCACAATAGGCACTTCTTCTTGAAAAACTCCCGAGAGACAATTTACTTGGGTACTCCTTGGCGCATGCCTAGACACATACTTGATCCTTTTTCCCTCCGAGGTGCGGAGTAAAATTGACTTACTAGCACAATCGATGTTTCCTCCATACTTCAATAACCAATCTTGCCTAATATTATATCCTATCCTTGGGACTCCAAAATTATTAGGTCTGAAGGGAAAACATGGCTACCAATGGTTAAGGGCAACCGATCGCACCATCGGCTGGCCATATACTCTGGTCCTGGCGAGCTTACTAACATGGGCGACCTAAGGGCTAAGGTTGGAAACTTAAAATTATCCACAAATCCCCTTGATATGTATGAATGCGATGCACCAGTGTTGAAAAGAACAAGAGGGGTAAATGACTTAACCAAAAACTTACTGATAACTGCATCTGGCTGCTCTTCAACTTCCTCCACGTTAATGTGGTTCACCTAACCTCTGATGAAAGGGTTTGGCTTCTTCCCTGAGCTTCCATTGCCATTTCCATTCTTTGCTTTAGGACATTCAGTGGCGTAGTGTCCAGTCTTCCCGCACTTGAAACAAGTAATGTGACTTAAATCCTTCATGGCGGGTGTTGCTGGGTTGGAACGGTTCTGTCTGTTGCTTCCTCCATTCCCATTCGCATTCTTGGGGCCACTGTGGTTATGCGAACTCCATCCATTATGAGTATGGCCTCCATGGTTATGAATGTGTCCTCCCGGGTTCGGGGTAAAACGAGGCTTCTGCTGAGCTCCAGAATTGCACTTCCCTTGTCCATACTTCCTTTTGCGGCTCTCTATCTATTGCTGCTTGCCTTCAATCATAAGGGCACCAAATCCTGGTAGTTATTGAATGTTGCTACCATCAACTGCATACTCAGCTCATCATTCAGCCCTTCCATAAACTTCTCCTGCTTCGCGGCATCTGTGGCCACATCATCTGGGGCATAGTGAGCTAACTTACTAAACTCATCCACGTACTGCCCAACAGTATTATTTCCCTGGCATAAGTTGTGAAACTCACGCTTCTTCATACTCATTGCTCCAGTTGAGACATGGGATGTATAGAAAGCTTGCTGGAACTGATCCCAAGTGACATTGGGTATGGGGAAAGTGGATGTGTAATTCTCCCACCATGAGGCTACGGGTCCATCTATTGGTGTGCGGAAAAACGCACCTTCTCAACATCTGTGCACCCTGCGGTGGTCAACTCCCTTCCAATCCTGCGGAGCCAGTCATCAGCAACTATCGGCTCGGTGCTACTGGAAAACACCGGCGGATTCAACCTCAGAAAACAAGCTAAGTTGTCAACTGGAAGTGGTGGTGGCGGATTGTTGTTGTTGTTGTTGTTGTTGTTGTTTTGTTACCCTGGTTCTGGACCAATAGCTGCATCAAGGCATTCTACTGCTGGATCAACTGGGTGAGCTCCGGTGGGAAAACAAATTCGGGGTCACGTCTTGGAGGCATCTGATAAATTCGGGGTCACGTCTTGGAGGCATCTGATAGGTTTAGAGGGGAGAGATTAGAATAGAGTGGCATCTAATGGGAAAATCACTACCCATATGCACATGAGACAAACACATTCATACCACACCACTCAATTCAAACAAGGGCATACAATCGATCTAGCTACCGTTACAAAGTACTCGGACTATTCTATATACATGGGGGTATACTACTGATAATATGCTCGTCTACTAGAAATTTTGATCAGAAGATGATTCCATAATATCTGCTCCAGCTTCGTCTTCATAGTCAGCGTCACTGTCTAGGTCGGAATCGGTGTCGTCGATGATGATGTAGTCTCCGGGATGGTCGTCACCTCCTGGCGCAGGGTCTCCCATGAATACTCCTAGCTTTTTCTTCAGATCTTCATTCTTCTCCAGTAGACGTGTAGTTTCCTCTTCATATCCATTGCGTGTAGACTTGAGTTCCTCTTCTAGCTCCATGTTTCTAGTCATCACCTTCTTCATTTCTATCATGCTGGTGCACATCTGGTTCTCCTGTTGACGAATGTGTTGGTTCAACTCCTGGATGTAGGCTGCAATGGATTTGTCCCTCCTGGTGCTGATCATCTCCCATTTCTCATCTCGGCGTCCACATATCTGGTAGATGGTGTCCTTAAGATCCTTGCGGTAAACTTCGCCAATGCGTCCCAGGGCGATGTGAGCTGACATGCTCTTTCCTAGACTCCAGGTTGGTGCATTAAAGGAAAACTATATGGGCTCAGTAACTGGTATGATTGTCCTTCCTGAAACATGTACTTGAATTGTCCAGCGCTCTTCTTCAAGTAGAGTGGCGGTTTAGGTCCCAGTGAAGTTTGGTATTCTGATGTTTAGGTATCTAGTGGCTTCCTTCAAGTGCCGTCCAAAAGGGGTGTCTTCATCTGGTTGAGCAAACTTGTTCCTTGAATCCGCCATCTATAGAGTGGAAAGTGGAGAAGAGTCAGAAATGAGTAGAGAAGAGTGTCCTATGGCTCATCTTAGTGGTCGCATCCTACAGTCAACGTGTGCTCTGATACCATCTTGTAGCGATCCGACCTCAATCGGTTAAATCTTTGTGTATAAGTGTCATCCCTGGATCGGTAATGCTGACACATACAGTACTTGAAGGATTTATAACAGAGTTCAATCACACACTTATTACATCGAATATCTCAAAGAGAGTACTTATTATCATAATATGGCTGAAGGCCATCTAATGAAGATAACAATGGAAGGCTTCGAAGGCAAAATGAGTCCATCAACTCCAACGGCATAGCTGAGTGCAAGACAATGACCTAGCGCACCTTACTCTTCGTCTAAAAAGTCTGCAACATAATACATTGCAGCCCGAAACGGGCCAGCACATGGAATATGCTGGCAATATAACACTGTAGAGCAATGAACATGTAGCAGCTATACTATATGCATATTTGGCTAGTGGAGGCTCTATTGTTATTTTGCAGAAAGCTAATTTTTCCCTACAACAAAGGAATAAATTTTATTTAACTACAAAGTTTGTTGAAAACATTGAGAAGGTTCCTCCAACTCAAACCCAAATTAATAATTATCAACCCAACAATTTCATTAATAGAGTGATGAGATCAAATCAATAATTCAAGTACCAGATACTCAAGATGTCCATAACCGGGGACAGCTAACCATGATTAGTTTATATACTCTTTAGAGGTTTGCGCACTTTTCCCCACAAGACTCGATCTCCTTCGTTGTATTTCTTGCACTACATGGTGTTTGAGAAAAGTATGACCGAGACATAGTCTTTCAGAAGCATTAACTCTTTACTCTAGGTAGACAGTACCACCTACATCCCCTACAACTGCTAGCCTACCACTGAAAGATGTCACACAACATACTCACCTATGCCAGAGCCCATAATGGCTTGTGGCTGCACACGGAAGTTTCCAGCATGAATAATCTTATGATCCCTTTGAGCCTAGGTGGCAAACCGTAGGATGATCACACGGGTACTCCGGGATATCCCAGGACAACATTGGATTGCTCTAGGTGCCCAGACAACCACTGGGTGCTCCAGGGTGCCTCAACCAATCCACCCCGATGTGTATTAAAGTAGCCACCTTAAGTTTAACCATTAATTAAACTTTCACATCTGTCATGGATCACTCAACCAAACCACGTCTACGAGCATAGCATAACGTAAAAGTAAGTCCAAGGTTTGAATAAAGACAATAGGTTCTACCTCATCACTAATTCCCAATACCCACAAGTATTCAAGTCCTAACCATGCAGTGTTTGAGGATTGAGACTAATTCATAAAAATTGGGTAATAAGGGATACGATCAAAGTGTTACTTGCCTTGCTGACGATCTGAAAACCCTAGTGACTCGTAGTAGCATGCTTCGCATTCCGGAAACTCTATCGCAAACAAACAATGGCATACATAAGCACTCAAACAATAGATGCAAGGGTAAACTTAAGAGAAAAGATCCAAATCGAAAGTTCAAGAGAAGAGCTTCGATTTTCAAAAAGAATCAATCAAATCGGAGCTATGAAACTCAAACTGTGGTCAAAAGAAGTTTAAATTCAAATCTGCTTGCAACCAAATTTTAAATTGTCAAAATCATGTTCAAGTTGATTAACTGCAAATAGGGGTTCGATACAAAGATTTTGGCGTTGGTTTCACTGGGTTGGGACAAACGAGCAAAAAGTTGCGAGCGATTGAAGATTAGGGGCTAATCTGCGATAAAAATAATCGCGGATAGGTCCCTGGCCAAAAAAAAAAGAAATACGCTAACGAACGAACGTTCGTTAACAGAGACAAATGAACGAAAACGTTCATGAACAGAGACGTTCGGGTGAATGTTCGCTAAATAGATCTGATCAGAAAAACCGGGAAAACCCTAACCCTAAAATAAAACCGATCTAGATCGAAAAACGAAAAAATGGCGGCGGTTTTTACCGGTTCACGACGAAAACCGGCGGGTCGGCGGCGGCGGGATCCGGCAAATGGCGCAGCAACGTGGGGCGGCTCCGGCAGCGGGCGGCGTCGAGCGGCAGGTGGCGCGGGCTGGCGGCGGCTGCGGCGACGGTGGTGTGGTGGCGGGGTGGAGAGGGCGGCGGGGCCTCGGCCCTATTTAAGGAGGCCGAGGGGCGGCGGCTTGGGGAAAGAGCCGGCCCGGGATGGAGTCCGGCTCGGACTCCTCCTCGGCGTTTGTGCCACGCACGACCGCGGCGGGAGGAAGGCGGCGACGCTGTGGGCTTCGGCCCGGCTTGGCTGGGCCTTTGGCCCAGTCAGGCGCAATTTTTTTTAAAATAAATAAATTCCACCGAAAAAAATCCTAATAAAATATAAAAAAATATAAAAATACCAAAAACAATTTTCACCGTCTAAGGCCCAGTCAGGCGCAATTTTTTTTAAAATAAATAAATTCCACCGAAAAAAATCCTACTAAAATATAAAAAAATATAAAAAATACCAAAAACAATTTTCACCGTCTAAGTAAAATGTTTAAAACAAAGTGAACATTTTTCTGGCCTAAAAATGCAATTTTCGAAAATGCATATTTTTCGAATTCAAATAAAATCCAAATAAAATATTTATTTGATTTTAAAATTTTACCTCCAATATTTCTCTCTCTTTGAAGAAGTCATACTATCTTCCCTCTCTTATATTTAATATTGTAAATAATTGGAGAGAAAAATATTACAATCAAAATGATGCCTCTTTTCCAATTTGAGGGAAAAAATATCAAATATGAATAAAATGAAATCCCCAACTCTCTCCTTGGGCCCTTGAGTTGCTTAGGATTTCTAGGATCACAAACAAAATGCAATTAAAATATGATATGCATATGATGACCTATGTATAACATCCAAATTGAAAATTGGGATGTTACAAACGGCGTGGTGACGATGATGGTGATGTGATCCGCGCAGGGCTTCGCCTAAGCACTATGACGCTATAACCGGAGGAGTTAACTATGGAGGGGAGCACCACACACGGCTAAGAGAACAATTGATGTGTCTTTGGGGTGCCCCCCTCCCGCTTATATAAAGGAGGGGAGGAGGAGGTGGCTGGCCCTAGGGGTGGCGCGCCATGGGGAGGAGTCCTACTAGGACTCCACTCCTAGTAGGATTCGCCCCCCTTCCTTCCAACGGAGAGGGGAAAGGGGAAAGACGGGAGAGGAAGAAGGAAAGGGGGGGTGTGCCCCACCCCTTGTACAATTCGGATTGGGCGCCTTCCTTCCTCTCTCCACTATGGCCCATGAGGCCCATTAACTTTCCCGGGGGGTTCGAGTAACCTCCTGGTACTCCAAAAAATCCCCGAACCTCTTGCGAACCATTCCAATGTCTGTATATAACCTTCCAATATATGAATCTTTACCTCTCGACTATTTTGAGACTCCTCGTCATGTCCGTGATCTCATCCGGGACTCCGAACAAACTTCGTTCACCAAAACACATAACTCATAATACAAATAGTTATTGAACGTTAAGCGTGCGGACCCTACGGGTTCAAGAACAATGTAGACATGACCGAGACACATCTCCGGTCAATAACCAATAGCGGAACCTAGATGCTCATATTGATTCCTACATATTCTACAAAGATCTTTATCGGTCAAACCGCAGAACAACATATGTCATTCCCTTTGTCATCGGTATGTTATTTGCCCGAGATTCAATCGTCGATATCATCATACCTAGATCAATCTCGTTACCGGCAAGCCTCTTTACTCGTTTCGTAATACATCATCCCACAACTAACTCATTATTCACATTGCTTGCAAGGCTTATAGTGATGTGTATTACCGAGAGGGCCCAGAGATACCTCTCCGATACTCGGAGTGACAAATCCTAATCTCGATCTATGCCAACCCAACAAACAACTTCGAAGATATCTGTAGAGCATCTTTCTAATCACCCAGTTACATTGTGACGTTTGATAGCACACAAGGTATTCCTCCGGTATCCGGTAGTTGCATAATGTCATAGTCAAAGGAATATGTATATGTCACGAAGAAAGCAATATCAATAAAACTTAACGATCATTATGCTAAGCTAACAGATGGGTCTTATGTTGGAAATATGCCCTAGAGGCAATAATAAAATGGTTATTATTATATTTCCTTGTTCATGATAATTGTCTATTGTTCATGCTATAGTTGTGTTATCCGGAAATCGTAATACATGTGTGAATACATAGACCACAACATGTCCCTAGTGAGCCTCTAGTTACTAGCTCGTTGATCAATAGATGGTTACGGTTTCCTGACCATGGACATTGGATGTCATTGATAACGGGATCACATCATTAGGAGAATGATGTGATGGACAAGACCCAATCCTAAGCATAGCGCAAGATCGTGTAGTTCGTCTGCTAAAGCTTTTCTAATGTCAAGTATCTTTTCCTTAGACCATGAGATTGTGCAACTCCCAGATACTGTAGGAATACTTTGGGTGTGCCAAACGTCACAACGTAACTGGGTGACTATAAAGGTGCACTACGGGTATCTCTGAAAGTGTCTGTTGGGTTGGCACGAATCGAGACTGGGATTTGTCACTCCGTATGACGGAGAGGTATCTCTGGGCCCACTCGGTAAGACATCATCGTAATGAGCTCAATGTGACTAAGGGTTGATCACGGGGTGATGTGTTATGCAACGAGTAAAGTGACTTGCCGGTAACGAGATTGAATGAGGTATTGGGATACCAACGATCGAATCTTGGGCAAGTAATGTACCGATTGACAAAGGGAATTGTATACGGGATTGCTTGAATCCTCGACATCGTGGTTCATCCGATGAGATCATCGAGGAACATGTGGGAGCCAACATGGGTATCCAGATCCCGCTGTTGGTTATTTGCCGGAGAGTTGTCTCGGTCATGTCTGCATGGTTCCCGAACCCGTAGGGTCTACACACTTAAGGTTCGATGACGCTAGGGTTATTAGGTAGATTTGTACATGATTACCGAATGTTGTTCGGAGTCCCGGATGAGATCCTGGATGTCACGAGGAGTTCTGGAATAGTCCGGAGGTGAATATTTATATATGGGAAGTCATCATACGGTCACCGGAAATATTAGGGGGTATACTGGTAGTGTACCGGGACCACCGGAGGGGTTCCGGGGGTCCACCGGGAGGGTCCACCTGCCCCGGAGGGCCTTATGGGCTGTAGGTGGAAGGGAATCAGCCCCTGGTGGGCTGGGCGCCATTTCCCCTAGGGCCCATGCGCCTAGGGTTTGGGGGGAACCCTAAAGGGCCCCCCCTTGCTTGGGGGACAAGCCCCCTCCCCCTTGGCCGCCGCCCCCCTCTAGATCTTATCTAGAGGGGCCGGCCCCCTTCCCCCTTCTCCCTATAAATAGAGGGGCGAGGGGAGGGCTGCAACACAACATCCAAGGCGCAGCCCCTCCCCTCCCCAACACCTCTCCTCCTCCGCGTGAGCTTGGCGAAGCCCTGCCGGAGAACTGCCACTCCATCACCACCATGTCGTCGTGCTGTTGTTCGAGCCTTCTTCCTCAACCTCTCCCTCCTCCTTGCTGGATCAAGGCGCGGGAGACGTCACCGGGCTGCACGTGTGTTGAATGCGGAGGCACCGTTGTTCAGTGCTTAGATCGGATTCAGACGCGATCTGAATCGCTACGTGTACGACTCCTCCAACCGCGTTCTTGCAATGCTTCCGACTCGCAATCTTCAAGGGTATGAAGATGCACTCCCCTCTCATTGCTAGTTACTCCATAGATTGATCTTGGTGATGCATAGAATTTTTTTAATTTCTGCAACGATCCCCAACAGTGGCATCATGAGCTAGGTCTATGCGTAGTTTTTATGCACGAGTAGAACACAAGTTGTTGTGGGCGTCGATTTTGTGAATTTACTTGCCATTACTAGTCTTATCTTGATTCGGCGGCATCGTGGGATGAAGCGACCGTGACCGACCTTACACGTACGCTTACGTGAGACAGGTTCCACCGACTGACATGCACTAGTTGCATAAGGTGGCTAGTGGGTGTCTGTCTCTCCCACTTTAGTCGGATCGGATTCGATGAAAAGGGTCCTTATGAAGGGTAAATATAAATTGGCATATCACGTTGTGGTTTGGGCGTAGGTAAGAAACGTTCTTGCTAGAAACCTATAGCAGCCACGTAAAAACTTGCAACAACAATTAGAGGACGTCTAACTTGTTCTTGCAGCATATGCCGTGTGATGTGATATGGCCAAAAGGATGTAATGAATGATATATGTGATGTATGATATTGATCATGTTCTTGTAATAGGAATCACGACTTTGCATGTCGATGAGTATGACAACCGGTAGGAGCCATAGGAGTTGTCTTAATTTATTTATGACCTGCGTGTCAACATAAATGTCATGTAGTTACTTTACTTTATTGCTAACCGTTAGCCATACTAGTAGAAGTAATAGTTGGTGAGACAACTTCATGAAGACACAATGATGGAGATCATGATGATAGAGGTCATGGTGTCATGCCGGTGACAATGATGATCATGGCACCCCGAAGATGGAGATCAAAAGGAGCAAAATGATATTGGCCATATCATGTCACTATTTGATTGCATGTGATGTTTATCATGTTTTACATCTTATTTGCTTAGAACGACGGTAGCATAGATAAGATGATCCCTCGCAATAATTTAAAGAAAGTGTTCCCCCTAACTGTGCACCGTTGCTAAGGTTCGTTGTTCCGAAGCACCACGTGATGATCGGGTGTGATAGGTTCTAACATTCGCATACAACGGGTGTAAGCCAGATTTACACACGCAAGACACTCAGGTTGACTTGACGAGCCTAGCATGTATAGACATGGCCTCGGAACACGGAAGACCGAAAGGTCGAACATGAGTCGTATAGAAGATACGATCAACATGAAAAAGTTCACCGATGATGACTAGTCCGTCTCACGTGATGATCGGACACGGCCTAGTTGACTCGGATCATGTATCACTTAGATGACTAGTGGGATGTCTATATGAGTGGGAGTTCATTAAATAATTTGATTAGATGAACTTAATTATCATGAACATAGTCTAAAAATCTTTGCAATATGTCTTGTAGATCAAATGGCCCACGCTAATGTTGCCCTCAACTTCAATGCGTTCCTAGAGAAAACCAAGCTGAAAGACGATGACAGCAACTACACAGACTGGGTCCGTAACCTAAGGATTATCCTCATAGCTGCCAGGAAAGCATATGTCCTTGATGCATCGCTAGGTGAAGCACCTATTTTCCCAGCAGAACAAGACGTTATGAACACTTAGCAGACGCGTAGTGATGATTACTCCCTGGTTCAGTGCGGCATGCTTTACAGCTTAGAACCGGGGCTCCAAAAGCGTTTTGAGCAACACGGAGCATATGAGATGTTCCAAGAGCTAAAAATGGTTTTCCAAGCTCATGCCCGGGTTGAGAGATATGAAGTCTCCGACAAGTTCTACAGTTGTAAGATGGAGGAGAATAGTTCCGTCAGCGAGCACATACTCAAAATGTCTGGTTTGCACAACCTCTTGTCTCAGCTAGGAGTTAATCTCCCAGATGATGCGGTCGTTGACAGAATCCTTCAGTCGCTCCCACGTAGCTACAAGAGCTTTGTGATGAACTTCAATATGCAGGGGATGGAAAAGACCATTCCTGAGGTATATTCAATGCTGAAATCAGCGGAGGTGGAAATCAAAAAGGAACATCAAGTGTTGATGGTGAATAAAACCACTAAGTTCAAGAAAGGCAAGGGTAAAAATAACTTCAAGAAGGATGGCAAGGGAGTTGCCGCGCCCGGTAAGCAATCTGCCGAGAAGAAGCCAAAAATGGACTCAAGCCTAAGACTGAGTGCTTTTATTGCAAGGGAAACGGTCACTGGAAGCGGAACTGCCCCAAGTACTTAGCGGATAAGAAGGTCGGCAATGCCAAAGGTATATGTGATATACATGTTATTGATGTGTACCTAACCAGCGCTCGTAGTAGCTCCTGGGTATTTGATACCGGTGCAGTTGCTCATATTTGTAACTCAAAATAGGAACTGTGGAATAAATGGAGACTGGCGAAGGACGAGGTGACGATGCGCGTCGGGAATGGTTCCAAGGTCGATGTGATCGCCGTCGGCATGCTACCTCTACATTTACCTACGGGATTAGTTTTAAACCTCAATAATTGTTATTTAGTACCAGCTTTGAGCATGAACATTGTATCTGGATCTCGTTTAATGCGAGATGGCTACTCATTTAAATCTGAGAATAATGGTTGTTCTATTTATATGAGAGACATGTTTTATGGTCATGCCCCGCTGGTCAATGGTTTATTCTTATTCAATCTCGAACGTGATGTTACACATATTCATAGTATGAATGCCAAAAGATGTAAGGTTGATAATGATAGTCCCACATACTTGTGGCACTGCCGCCTTGGTCACATTGGTGTCAAACGCATGAAGAAACTCCATGCAGATGTACTTTTGGAGTCTCTTGATTATGAATCATTTGACACGTGCGAACCATGCCTCATGGGAAAAATGACCAAGACTCCGTTCTCCGGAACAATGGAGCGAGCAACCAACTTATTGGAAATCATACATACTGATGTGTGCGGTCCAATGAGTGTTGAGGCTCGCGGTGGCTATCGTTATGTTCTCACCCTCACTGATGACTTGAGTAGATATGGGTATGTCTACTTAATGAAACACAAGTCTGAGACCTTTGAAAAGTTCAAGGAATTTCAGAGTGAGGTTGAGAATCAACATGACAGGAAAATCAAGTTCTTACGATCAAATCGTGGGGGAGAATATTTGAGTCACGAATTTGGCACGCACTTATGGAAATGTGTAATTGTTTCACAACTCACGCCGCTTGGAACACCTTAGTGTAATGGTGTGTCCGAACGTCGTAATCGCACTCTATTGGATATGGTACGATCTATGATGTCTCTTACCGATCTACCGCTGTCATTTTTGGGTTATGCTATAGAGACTGCCGCATTCACTTTAAATAGGGCTCCGTCGAAATCCGTTGAGACGACACCTTATGAATTGTGGTTTGGTAAGAAACCTAAGCTGTCGTTTCTGAAAGTTTGGGGATGCGATGCTTATGTCAAGAAACTTCAACCTGAAAAGCTCGAACCCAAATCGGAAAAATGTGTCTTCATAGGATACCCTAAAGAAACTATTGGGTATACCTTCTACCTCAGATCCGAAGGAAAGATCTTTGTTGCCAGGATCCTTTCTAGAGAAAGAGTTTCTCTAGAAAGAAGTAAGTGGGACGAAAGTAGAACTTGATGAGGTATTGCCTCTTGAACCGGAGAGTGGCGCAGCTCAAGAAAATGTTCCTGAGGTGCCTGCACCGACTAGAGAGGAAGTTAATGATGATGATCATGAAACTTCATATCAAGTTGCTACTGAACTTCGTAGGTCCACAAGGACACGTTCCGCACCAGAGTGGTACGGCAACCCTGTCCTGGAAATCATGTTGTTAGACAATGGTGAACCTTCGAACTATGAAGAAGCGTTGGCGGGCCCAGATTCCTACAAATGGCTGGAAGCCATGAAATCCGAGATAGGATCCATGTATGAAAACGAAGTATGGACTTTGACTGACTTGCCGATGATTGCTACGTCTTGAGCTTGCGTTGGTTTTCCCCGAAGAGGAAGGGATGATGCAACAGAGTAGTGTAAGTATTTCCCTTAGTTTTGAGAACCAAGGTATCAATCTAGTAGGAGGCCACGCTCAAGTCCCTCGTACCTGCACAAAACGATAGCTACTCGCAACCAACGCGATTAGGGGTTGTCAATCCCTTCACGGTCACTTACGAGAGTGAGATCTGATAGATATAATATTTTTGGTATTTTTGGTATAAACATGCAAAGTAAAAAGTAAAAGCAAAGCAAGATTAAAGTGATGGAGATTGATATGATGAGAATAGACCCGGGGGCCATAGGTTTCACTGGTGGCTTCTCTCAAGAGCAAAAGTATTCTACGGTGGGTGAACAAATTACTGTTGAGCAATTGACAGACTTGAGCATAGTTACGAGAATATCTAGGCATGATCATGTATATAGGCATCACGTCCGTGACAAGTAGATCGAAACGATTCTACATCTACTACTATTACTCCACTCATTGACTGTTACCCAGCATGCATCTGGAGCATTAAGTTAAAAACAGAGTAACGCCTTAAGCAAGATGACATGATGTAGAGAGATAAATTCATGCAATATGAAATAAACACCATCTTGTTATCCTTGATGGCAACGATACAATACGTGCCTTGCTGCCCCTTCTGTCACTGGGTAAGGACACCGCAAGATCGAACCCAAAGCTAAGCACTTCTCCCATGGTAAGAACTACCAATCTAGTTGGCCAAACCAAACGGATAATTCGAAGAGACTTGCAAATATAACCAATCATACATAAAAGAATTCAGAGAAGATTCAAATATTATTCATAGATAGACTTGATCATAAACCCACAATTCATCGGTCTCAACAAACACACCGCAAAAAGAAGATTACATCGAATAGATCTCCACAAGAGAGGGGGAGAACTTTGTATTGAGATCCAAAAAGAGAGAAGAAGCCATCTAGCTACTAACTATGGACCCGAAGGTCGGAGGTAAACTACTCACACTTCATCGGAGAGGCTATGATGATGTAAGAGCCCTCCGTGATGACGGCCCTCTTCCGGCAGAGCTCCGGAACAGGCCCCAAGATGGGATCTCGTGGATACAAAAAGTTGCGGCGGTGGAATTAGGTTTTTGGCTCCTGTTCTGATCATTTGGGGGTACGTGTGTATATATAGGAGGAAGAAGTACGTCGGTGGAGCACCGAGGGGCCCACGAGGCAGGGGGCGCGCCCTAGGGGGGGGGCGCCGCCCACCCTCGTGACCGCCTCTTTTGTTCCTTGGAGCAGGGTCCAAGTCTCCTGGATCACGTTCGGTGAGAAAATCACGTTACCGAAGGTTTTATTCCGTTTGGACTCCGTTTGATATTCTGTTTCTTCGAAACACTGAAATAGGCAAAAAAAACAACAATGCTGGGCTGGGCCTCCGGTTAATAGCTTAGTCCCAAAAATAATATAAAAGTGGAAAATAAAGCCCAATATAGTCCAAAACGGTAGATAATATAGCATGGAGCAATCAAAAATTATAGATACGTTGGAGATGTATCAGGCATCCCCAAGCTTAATTCTTGCTCGTCCTTGAGTAGGTAAATGATAAAAAGAGAATTTTTGATGCGGAGTGCTACTTGGCATAATTTTCAATGCAAATCTTCTTAATTGTGGTTTGAATATTCAGATTAGAAAGATTCAAGACAAAAGTTTATATTGACATAAAAAATAATAATACTTCAAGCATACTAATAAAGCAATTATGTCATCTCAAAATAACATGGCCACAGAAAGTTATCCCTACAAAATCATATAGTCTGGCTATGATCTATCTTCACCACACAAAATATTTAAATCATGCACAACCCCGATGACAAGCCAAGCAATTGTTTCATACTCTAACTTTTTCAAAACTTTTTCAATCTTCACGCAATACATGAGCGTGAGCCATGGATATAGCACTATAGGTGGAATAGAGTGGTGGTTGTGGAGAAGACAAAAAGGAGAAGATAGTCTCACATCAACTAGGCATATCAACGGGCTATGGAGATGCCCATCAATAGATATAAATGTGAGTGAGTAGGGATTGCCATGCAACAGATGCACTAGAGCTATAAGTATATGAAAGCTCAAAAATAAACTAAGTGGGTGTGCATCCAACTTGCTTGCTCATGAAGACCTAGGGCAATTTGAGGAAGCCCATCATTGGAATATACAAGCCAAGTTCTATAATGAAAAATTCCCACTAGTATATGAAAGTTATAACATGAGAGACTCTCTACTATGAAGATCATGGTGCTACTTTGAAGTACAAGTGTGGCAAAAGGATAGTAACATTGTCCCTTCTCTCTTTTTCTCTCATTTTTTTATTCTGGCCTTTTCTCTTTTTTATGGCCTCTTTTTATTTGGGCTTCTTTGGCCTCTTTTTTTATTTTTTTATTTTTCGTCCGGAGTCTCATCCCGACTTATGGGGGAATCATAGTCTCCATCATTCTTTCCTCACTGGGTCAATGCTCTAATAATGATGATCATCACACTTTTATTTTTCTTACAACTCAATACTTAGAACAAAATATGACTCTATATGAAGGCATCCGGCATTGTACCAGGATATGCAATATGACAATGATGGAGTGTGTCATGATAAACAGAACGGTGGAAAGTTGCATGGCAATATATCTCGGAATTGCTATGGAAATGCCATAATAGGTAGGTATGGTGGCTGTTTTGAGGAAGGTATATGGTAGGTGTATGATACCGGCGAAAGTTGCGTGGTATTTGAGAGGCTAGCAAGGGTGGAAGGGTGAGAGTGCGTATAATCCATGGACTCAACATTAGTCATAAAGAACTCATATACTTACTGCAAAAATTTAGAAGTTATCAAAGCAAAGTATTACGCGCATGCTCCTAGGGGGATAGATTGGTAGGAAAAGACCATTGCTCGTCCCTGACCGCCACTCATAAGGAAGACAATCAATAAATAAATCATGCTCCGACTTCATCACATAACGGTTCACCATACGTGCATGCTACGGGAATCACAAACTTTAACACAAGTATTCTTTAAATTCACAACTACTCAACTAGCATGACTTTAATATTATCACCTCCATATCTCAAAACAATTATCATGCTTCAATCCTTTATTAGTATTCAATGCACTCAAACGAAAGTTTCACAAATCTTGAATACCAAGCATATTATTATTAGGCAAATTACCATGCTATTAAGAGACTCTCAAATTAATTTAAGTGAAGCATGAGAGATCAATAGTTTCTTTAAAACATATCCACCACCGTGATCTAAAAGATCTAAGTGAAGCACATAGAGCAAAATTGTAACACTCAAAATATATAAGTGAAGCACATAGAGCAAAATTATCTAGCTCAAAAGATATAAGTGAAGCACATAGAGCAAAATTATCTAGCTCAAAAGATATAAGTGAAGCACATAGAGTATTCTATCAAATTTTAATTCATGTATGGCTCTCTCAAAAGGTTTGTACAGCAAGTATGATTGTGGAATACTAACAAACAAAGACGCAAATAATACAAGACGCTCCAAGCAAAACACATATCATGTTGGTGAATAAAAATATAGCTCCAAGAAAATTACCGATGGAAGTGGATGAAAGAGGGGATGCCTTCCGGGGCATCCCCAAGCTTTGACTTTTTGGTGTCTTTGGATTATCTTGGGGGTGCCATGGGCATCCCCAAGCTTAGGCTCTTGCCACTCCTTGTTCCATGATCCATCAAAAGAATTCACCCAAAACATGAAAACTTCACAACACAAAACTCAAAATAGAAAACTCGTGAGCTCCGTTAGCGAAAGAAAACAAAATACCACTTCAAGGTACTGCAATGAACTCATTCTTTATTTATATTGGTGTTAAAACTACTGTATTACAACTTCTCTATGGATTATAAACTATTTTACTAGCCATAGATTCATCAAAATAAGCAAACAACACACGAAAAACAGAATCTGTCAAAAACAGAACAGTCTGTAGTAATCTGTAGCTAGCGCAAGATCTGGAGCCCCAAAAATTCTAAAATAAATTGCTGGACGTAGGAGTTTATCTATTAATCAACTTCAAAAATAATTAACTAAATATCACTCTTCAAATAAAAATGACAGCAGTTCTCGTGAGCGCTAAAGTTTCTGTTTTTTACAGCAAGTTCAACAAGACTTTCCCCAAGTCTTCCCAACGGTTCTACTTGGCACAAACACTAATTAAACACAAAAAACACAACCAAAACAGAGGATAAATAATTTATTTATTACTAATCAGGAGCAAAAAGCAAGGAATAAAAATAAAATTGGGTTGCCTCCCAACAAGCGCTATCGTTTAACGCCCCTAGCTAGGCATAAAAGCGAGGATAAATCTAGGTATTGCCATCTTTGGTAGGCAATCCATAAGTGGCTCTCATGATAGTTTCATATGGAAATTTTATTTTATTTCTTGGAAAGTGTTCCATGCCCTTTTTAATGGAAATTGAAATCTAATATTCCCTTCCTTCATATCAATAACCGCACCAACCGTTCTAAGGAAAGGTCTACCAAGAATAATAGGGCAAGAAGGATTGCAATCTATATCAAGAAAAATGAAATCTACGGGCACATAATTCCTATTTGCAACAATAATAACATCATTAATCCTTCCCATAGGTTTCTTAATAGTGGAATCCGCAAGATGCAAGTTTAGAGAGAAATCATCAAAATTACGGAAATCTAGCAAATCACACAAAGTCTTGGGAATAGTAGAGACACTAGCTCCCAAATCACACAAAGCATAAAACTCATGATATTTAATTTTAATTTTAATAGTTGGTTCCCACTCATCATAGAGTTTTCTAGGGGTAGAAACTTTCAACTCAAGTTTTTCTTCATAAGATTGCATCAATGCATCAACAATATGTTCGGTGAAGGCTTTATTTTGACTATAAGCATGTGGAGAATTTAGCACGGATTGCAACAAGGAAATACAATCAATTAAAGAGCAACTTTCATAATTAAATTCCTTGAAATCCAATATAGTGGGTTTAGCAACATCTAGATTTTTATTTCTTTCAATCCCACTTTCATCAATTTCATCATTAAGATCTAAATACTCCGAATTTTTAGAACGCCTTCTAGGTAAAGGAAGATCATATTCAGTTTCATCAAGATTCATATTGCAAAACAAAGATTTAATAGGGGACACATCAATAACTTTTAGATATTCATCTTGATTTTCATAGGAATTGGAGGAACACGCTTTAATAAAGGCATCTTTGGAAGCACGCATCCTAGCGGTTCATTCCTTGCACTCATCAATGGAAATTCTCATGGCTTTGAGAGACTCATTGATATCATGCTTAGGAGGAATAGATCTAAGCTTTAAAGAATCAACCTCAAGAGAAATTCTATCAACGTTTCTAGCCAAATCATCAACTTTAAGCAATTTCTCTTCAAGCAAAGCATTAAAATTCTTTTGTGAATTCATAAACTCTTTAACACTATTCTCAAATTCAGAGGGCATCTTATTATAATTTCCATAAGAGTTGTTGTAGGAATTCCCATAATTATTAGAAGGATTACTAGGATATGGCCTAGGATTAAAATTCCCTCTATAAGCATTGTTACCAAAATTATTCCTACCAACAAAATTCACATCCATAGATTCATTGTTATTCTCAATCAAAGTAGACAAAGGCATATCATTAGGATCAGAAGAAACACTCTTAGAAGCAAATAATTTCATAAGTTCATCCATATTTCCACTCAACACATTGATTTCTTCTATCGCATGCACTTTTTTATTAGAAGATCTTTCAGTATGCCATTGAGAATAATTAACCATAATATTATCTAGGTGTTTAGTAGCATCTCCTAAAGTGATTTCCATAAAAGTGCCTCCCGCGGCGGAATCTAAAAGATTTCTAGAAGTAAAATTCAATCCGGCATAAAAAATTTGTATGATCATCCACAAATTCAAACCATGAGTAGGGCAATTACGTATTATTAATTTCATTCTCTCCCAAGCTTGTGCAACATGTTCATGATCAAGTTGTTTAAAGTTCATAATATCGTTTCTAAGAGAGATGATCTTAGCGGGAGGAAAATACTTAGAGATAAAAGCATCTTTGCACTTGTTCCATGAATCAATACTATTCTTCGACAAAGACGAAAACCAAGCTTTAGCACGATCTCTAAGCGAAAAAGGAAATAGCTTCAATTTAACGACATCATTATTGACATCCTTTTTCTTTTGCATACCACATAAATCAAGGAAGCTATTCAGATGAGTAGTGGCATCTTCACTAGTAAGGCCGGCGAATTGATCTTTCATAACAAGATTCAACAAAGCAGTATTAATTTCACAAGATTCAGCATCGGTAAGAGGAGCAATCGGAGTGCTAAGGAAATCATTATTATTGGTATTGGTGAAGTCACACAATTTAGTAGTATCTTGAGCCATCGCGACAAACAAGCAATCTAACACACGAGAAAACAAAAAGCAAGCGGGCAAAAGAGGCAAATAGAGAGGGAGGATAGAGAGAGAGAGAGGGGGGGCGAATAAAAAGGCAAGGTGAATTGGGGGGAGAGGAAAACGATAGGCAAATGGCAAATAATGTGATGCGAGAGACAGGGATTGTGATGGGTACTTGGTATGTTGACTTTTTGCGTAGACTCCCTGGCAACGGCGCCAGAAATCCTTCTTGCTACGTCTTGAGCTTGCGGTGGTTTCCTCGGAAGTGGAAGCGATGATGCAGCAGAGTAGCGTAAGTATTTCCCTCAGTTTTTGAGAACCAAGGTATAAATCCAGTAGGAGGCCACGCTCAAGTCCCTCGTACCTGCACAAAACGATAGCTACTCGCAACCAACGTGATTAGGGGTTGTCAATCCCTTCACGGTCACTTACGAGAGTGAGATCTGATAGATATAATATTTTTGGTATTTTTGGTATAAAGATGCAAAGTAACAAGTAAAAGCAATGTAAAAAGCAAAGCAAGATTAAAGTGATGGAGATTGATATGATGAGAATAGACCCGGGGGCCATAGGTTTCACTAGTGGCTTCTCTCAAGAGCAAAAGTATTCTACCGTGGGTGAACAAATTACTGTTGAGCAATTGACAGAATTTAGCATAGTTATGAGAATATCTAGGCATGATCGTGTATATAGGCATCACGTCCGTGACAAGTAGATCGAAATGATTCTGCATCTACTACTATTACTCAACTCATCGACCTCTATCCAGCATGCATCTGGAGTATTAAGTTAAAAACAGAGTAACGCCTTAAGCAAGATGACATGATGTAGACAGATAAATTCATGCAATATGAAATAAACCCCATCTTGTTATCCTCGATGGCAACGATACAATACGTGCCTTGCTGCCCCTTCTGTCACTGGGTAAGGACACCTCAAGTCGAACCCAAAGCTAAGCACTTCTCCCATGGCAAGAACTACCAATCTAGTTGGCCAAACCAAACGGATAATTCGAAGAGACTTGCAAAGATAACCAATCATACATAAAAGAATTCAGAGAAGATTCAAATATTATTCATAGATAGACATGATCATAAACCCAAAATTCATCGGTCTCAACAAACACACCGCAAAAACAAGATTACATCGAATAGATCTCCACAAGAGAGGAGGAGAACTTTGTATTGAGATCCAAAAAGAGATAAGAAGCCATCTAGCTACTAACTATGGACCCGAAGGTCTGAGGTAAACTACTCACACTTCATCGGAGAGGCTATGATGATGTAGAAGCCCTCCGTGATGACGGCCCTCTTCCGGCGGAGCTCTGGAACAGGCCCCAAGATGGGATCTCGTGGATATAGAAAGTTGCCGCGGCGGAATTAGGTTTTTGGCTCCTGTTCTGATCGTTTGGGGGTACGTGTGTATATATAGGAGGAAGAAGTATGTCAGTGGAGCACCGAGGGGCCCACGAGGCAGGGGGCGCGCCCTAGGGGGGCGCGCCCCCCACCCTCGTGACCGCCTCTTTTGTTCCTTGGAGCAGGGTCCAAGTCTCGTGGATCACGTTCGGCGAGAAAATCACGTTCCCGAAGGTTTTATTCTGTTTGATATTCCGTTTCTTCGAAACACCGAAATAGGCAAAAAAACAGCAATTCTGGGCTAGGCCTCCGGTTAATAGGTTAGTCCCAAAAATAATATAAAAGTGGAAAATAAAGCCCAATATAGTCCAAAATAGTAGATAATATAGCATGGAGCAATCAAAAATTATAGATACGTTGGAGACGTATCAATGATCGGTGAGCCATAGAAAATAAATGGATCTTTAATAAGAAGACAGACGCGGATGGTAATGTGACCATCTATAAGGCTCAGCTTGTCGCTAAGGGTTATCGATAAGTTCAAGGGGTTGACTACGATGAGACTTTCTCACCCGTAGCGAAGCTGAAGCCCGTCCGAATCATGTTAGCCATTGCCGCATTCTATGATTATGAGATATGGCAAATGGACGTCAAAATAACATTCCTTAATGGTTTCCTTAAGGAAGAATTGTATATGATGCAGCCGGAAGGTTTTGTCGATCCTAAGAATGCTGACAAGGTGTGCAAGCTCCAACGCTCAATCTATGGGCTGGTGCAAGCCTCTCGGAGTTGGAACATTCGATTTGATGAGATGATCAAAGCATTTGGGTTTACGTAGACTTATGGAGAAGCCTGTGTTTACAAGAAAGTGAGTGGGAGCTCTTTAGCATTTCTCATATTATATGTGGCTGACATACTATTGATGGGAAATGATATAGAATTCTTGGAAAGAATAAAGGCCTACTTGAACAAGTGTTTTTCAATGAAGGACCTTGGAGAAGATGCTTATATATTAGGCATCAAGATCTATAGAGATAGATCGAGACGCCTCATTGGTCTTTCACAAAGTACATACCTTGACAAGATATTGAAGAAGTTCAATATGGATCAGTCCAAGAAGGGGTTCTTGCCTGTATTGCAAGCTATGAGATTGAGCACGGCTCAATGCCCGACAACGGCAGAAGATAGAGAAAAGATGAGTGTCATCCCCTATGCCTCGGCCATAGGGTCTATTATGTATGCCATGCTATGTACCAGACCTGATGTAAACCTTGTCGTGAGTTTGGTAGGAAGGTACCAAAGTAATCCCGGCATGGAACACTGGACAGCGGTCAAGAATATCCTGAAGTACCTAAAAAGGACTAAGGATATGTTTCTCGTCTATGGAGGTGACGAAGAGCTCATCGTAAAGGGTTACGTCGATGCTAGCTTCAACACAGATCTGGATGACTCTAAGTCACAAACCGGATACGTGTATATTTTGAATGGTGGGGCAGTCAGCTGGTGTAGTTGCAAGCAAAGCGTCGTGGCGGGATCTACATGTGAAGCGGAGTACATGGCAGCCTCGGAGGCAGCACAAGAAGCAATCTGGATGAAGGAGTTCATTACCGACCTAGGAGTTATTCCCAAAGCGTCGGGCCCGATGACTCTCTTCTGTGACAACACTGGAGCTATTGCCCTTGCCAAGGAGCCCAGGTTTCCCAGGTAGACCAAGCATATCAAGCGTCGCTTCAACTCCATTCGTGAAAATGTTCAAAATGGAGACATAGATATTTGTAAAGTGCATACGGACCTGAATGACGCAGATCCGTTGACTAAACCTCTTCCTCGAGCAAAACATGATCAACACCAGAACTCTATGGGTGTTCGATTCATCACAATGTAACTAGATTATTGACTCTAGTGCAAGTGGGAGACTGTTGGAAATATGCCCTAGAGGCAATAATAAAATGGTTATTATTATATTTCCTTGTTCATGATAATTGTCTATTGTTCATGCTATAATTGTGTTATCCGGAAATCGTAATACATCTGTGAATACATAGACCACAACATGTCCCTAGTGAGCCTCTAGTTGACTAGCTCGTTGATCAATAGATGGTTACGATTTCCTGACCATGGACATTGGATGTCATTGATAACGGGATCACATCATTAGGAGAATGATGTGATGGACAAGACCCAATCCTAAGCATAGCGCAAGATCGTGTAGTTCGTTTGCTAAAGCTTTTCTAATGTCAAGTATCTTTTCCTTAGACCATGAGATTGTGCAACTCCCAGATACTGTAGGAATACTTTGGGTGTGCCAAACGTCACAACGTAACTTGGTGACTATAAAGGTGCACTACGGGTATCTCTAAAAGTGTCTGTTGGATTGGCATGAATCGAGACTGGGATTTGTCACTCCGTTTGACGGAGAGGTATCTCTGGGCCCACTCGGTAAGACATCATCGTAATGAGCTCAATGTGACTAAGGGTTGATCACGGGATGATGTGTTACGCAACGAGTAAAGTGACTTGCCGGTAACGAGATTGAACGAGGTATTGGGATACCGACGATCGAATCTTGGGCAAGTAACATACCGATTGACAAAGGGAATTGTATACGGGATTGATTGAATCCTCGACATCGTGGTTCATCCAATGAGATCATCGTGGAACATGTGGGAGCCAACATGGGTATCCAGATCCCGCTGTTGGTTATTGGCCGGAGAGTTGTCTCGGTAATGTCTGCATGGTTCCCGAACCCGTAGGGTCTACACACTTAAGGTTTGATGATGCTAGGGTTATTAGGAAGATTTGTATGTGATTACCGAATGTTGTTCGGAGTCCCGGATGAGATCCCGGACGTCACGAGGAGTTCCCGAATAGCCCGGAGGTGAAGATTTATATATGGGAAGTCATCATACGGTCACCGGAAATATTCGGTGGTATACCGGTATTGTACCGGGACCACCGGATGGGTTCCGGGGATCCACCGGGAGGGTCCACCTGCCCCGGAGGGCCTTATGTGCTGTAGGTGGAAGGGAATCATCCCTTGGTGGGCTGGGAACCATTCCCCCTAGGGCCCATGCGCCTAGGGTTTGGGGGGAACCCTAAAGGGGGGCGCCCCCCCTTGCTTGGGGGGTAGGCCCCCTCCCCCTTGGCCCCCCCTCTAGATCTCATCTAGAGGGGCCGGCCCCCTTCCCCTTCTCCCTATAAATAGAGGGGCGAGGGGAGGGCTGCAACACGACATCCAAGGCGTAGCCCCTCCCCTCCCCAACACCTCTCCTCCTCCGCGTGAGCTTGGCGAAGCCCTGCCGGAGAAATGCCACTCCATCACCACCACGCCGTCGTGCTGCTATTGGAGCCTTCTTCCTCAACCTCTCCCTCCTCCTTGCTGGATCAAGGCGTGGGAGACGTCACCGGGCTGCACGTGTGTTGAACGCGGAGGCACCGTTGTTCGGTGCTTAGATCGGATTCGGTCGCGATCTGAATCGCTACGTGTACGACTCCTCCAACCGCATTCTTGCAACGCTTCTGACTCGTGATCTTCAAGGGTATGAAGATGCACTCCCCTCTCGTTGCTAGTTACTCCATAGATTGATCTTGGTGATGCGTATAAATTTTTTAATTTCTGCAACGATCCCCAACATCTTATCCATCACATCATTCTCCTAATGATGTGATCCCGTTCATCAAATGATAACGCATGTCAATGGTTAGGAAACTTAACCATCTTTGATTAACGAGCTGGTCTAGTAGAGGCTTAATAGGGACACTGTGTTTTGTCTATGTATCCACACATGTATCAAATTTCCGGTTAATACAATTCTAGCATGAATAATAAATATTTATCATGATATAAGGAAATATAAAATAACAACTTTATTATTGCCTCTAGGGCATATTTACTTCAAATTGTACAATGTATATTATTAGATTTACTATTTACTATTAGGGTTTAGGGTCAGGTCTAGTGTCTAGGTTTGCTTTTATTAATTTGCGATCAGTTTCGATGCCAATACTATTTGTACCTTGTAGATGATTAGGGTTTAGGGTTTGTATGGTTAGTTTTATTAAAAATTTGCAACATTGTCCTTTCAAAACTTTTGACCTAAAATTATTCTCATGCACTCAACACAACTACTTTTATTGACAATGATATTACAATAATGATCTATGACTCAATTAAATTTCTGTAATATTTAAGTTCCATATGAAGAAACATGGATTTTAAAGTCCATAAAATCCAGTTTCAGCATTTGTAACTTGTGTAAACAGATTTCTACACATACATGTGCTCCCACTGTTTACACATGCATCATAAGATTGCAGTTCATACAATTTCAAATTAATAATACTCATCGTTTCAGACAGAAAAGTTGTTTGAAGATAACAAATAGCCAATGCGAACACAAGCAACAAAGACAAATATCAAATATCAGAATGACCAACTATACCACACATTAAATTTTTTTTTTGAAAAAACAAGATCGCTACCAAGGACTAAACAAGAAAATGAAGCTTTGTGGCCGAATCTATACCTGTTTGCACCAAATATACTGTTGTGGGGCTTCTTGTCTTGAAGGCTTCAATCTGTGAGGACACAAGATGATCTTTTTCCTTTCGCGTACTCAAATAATGCCTGACAGTGGATATTCCGTGTTGATGAACAGGAAAGAAGAACAAAGAGGAAGCAACAAGAGCACCAGAACTAGGGCATGGTGAATCATTTTTTCCTTATCTATTCTATAAGTCTATGTTATTTCTCGTTTTCACTGTTAAAGCACCCCATAAAACATGTATACGGTCCCACACGAACAGGTATATCTACATGATATACGAACACATTACAGATAAAAAAATAGAATTTTTCTATACATCCCCAAATATGTGAATCTTGGTGCACATCAAAGACAAAGAATTCGTGTGCACCCGCACTTGCGTGCCCTCAATCCCCTCCCTATGAGCATGCTTGTTTGTTTGTTAGCATGCCAGCAACTGCCCCCTCCCTCTCCTCCACCTCGTCGTCCCCGGAGACGTGCACCGGCTAAGCCTGGGCGTGATGGGGACGGCGGGGATCTGGGTTGCATCCCCGCGATCTGGAGGGATTGGCGGCAACAGAGCGCCCTTGATCTTCGTTGTCCCGGCAGTTCGACGCTACCCCGGCGGCTTCGTAGGGGGGCGCACCGGGAGGAGAGTTAGCCGAGTGGCGGTTCTTGATCCCCGAAGCAACGACTTCGGTCATGGCAGTGGCGGCATCCCCTCCGCCAGGGATGACGGGCCAGGTGGTGGGTCCTCATGGCGGCGCCGGTGGTAGCGGATCTTGGGATCCTGCTCCTAGGGACGTCATAGGACGCGCGTGGCAGTCGGAGCTTCCTCCGGCGTCGACGACGCTGGACGTGGGATCGCGGCGGTTGTTGCCGTTGTATGGGCGACGATAGTGGCTAGGGCGACGGTGGGTGCTCCCTGTATTGCCCGGAATTGGGGCGCCGACCCCTCTTCATCAACGATAGTGGACTCTAGGATCATGTGGCGATTCAGAGTCTGGATCCCGAGGTGGTGATGGCCTTCTGAGGCTGGTGGCAGTATGGGACGTTGTAACACCCTCGATGCGACTATAGCTCCCACGTGTCGAGGCACGACTTAGAGACATAATCGCATTGAAGGCATATGTCGCAAGTTAGGAAATGTTCACAACATCCCATGTAATGTAAATAATAAAGGGGAGAACATAGTTGGCTTACACTCGCCACGTCAATCAAGTACATAAATATACTACATCATACAAAACACTCATGGCCCGACTACGGCACCAAAATAGAAGAAAACCCAACACGCGACAACGGTCCCGAATCGAACCCCAACTAGGCACCACTACTGATCATCAGGAAAAGACACGTAGTAACGCTGAGAGTCCTCGTCGAACTCCCACTTGAGCTCGTACTCGTCACCTGGAGCGGATACACCTGGACCTGCATCTGGAGTTATAGTATCTGTGAGCCACAGGGACTCAGCAATCTCGCACCCTCACGATCAAGACTATTTAAGCTTATAGGAAGGATAGGCAAATATATATGTGGAGCTGCAGCAAGCGACTAGCATATGTGGTGGCTAACTTATACGCAAAAGAGAGCGAGAAGAGGAGGCAAAGCGCGAGCGAGAATCTAGAAGAACAACCTGCGCAAGCATAACTCCAACACCGTGTCCACTTCCCGGACTCCGCCGGAAAGGGGCCATCACGGTAACACACACGGTTGATTCATTTTAATTAAGTTTATGTTTAAGTTATCTACAACCGGACATTAACAAATTCCCATCTGCCCATAACCGCGGGCACGGCTTTCGAAAGTTCAATCCCTGCAGGGGAGTACCAACTTAGCCCATGACAAGCTCTCACGGTCAACGAAGGAATAGACCTCCTCCCAAGACGTTCCGATCAGACTCGGTATCTCGGTAACTCAAGACACTTCGACAGGTTAAAACAAGACCAGCAACACCGCCCGAATGTGCCGACAAATCCCGATAGGAGCTGCACATATCTCTTTCTCAGGGCACACTCAGATTGTCTTAGGTACGGGTAGGCCAGCCCAGAGTTGCCCCTGGTGGCCACCGGCAGCTGCAGGTGGACCAACACTCAGAGGAGCACTGGCCCGGGGGGGTAAAATAAGATGACCCTTGAGTCTGCAGAACCCAAGGGAAAGACAAGGGCTAGGTGGCGAATGGTAAAACCAATGTTGGGCATTGCTGGAAAAGCTTTAATCGAGGCGAAATATCAAGGGGTTCCCATTGTAACCCAACCGCGTAAGGAACGCAAAATCCGGGAACATAACACCGATATGACGGGAACTAGGGCGGCAAGAGTGGAACAAAACACTAGGCGAGAGGCCGAGCCTTCCACCCTTTACCAAGTATATAGATGCATTAAGATAACATAGCAATATAATGATATCCCAACAAGTAAATAAATGTTCCAACAAGGAACGGCCTCCAATCTTCACCTGCAACTAGCAACGCTATAAGAGGGGCCGAGCAAAGCGGTAACATAGCCAATCAATGGTTTGCTAGGACAAGGTGGGTTAGAGGATTGACATGGCAATTTGGAGGCTGACAAGAAACTGGTAGGCATCGTAGCATTGGCATGGCAAAGTGCGAGCAAACTAGCATAGCGAAGATAGTAGTGATTTCGAGGGTATGATCATCTTGCCTGCAAAGCTGTCAGAGTTGACTGGATCCTCAAGAGCAAACTCAACGGGCTCCTCGTTAGCGAACTCGTCTCCCGGCTCTAACCAAACAAGACAAACAAGCAACAAGGATACAATCAACCACGTGCAAGAACAAGCAATATGATGAAATGATGATATGCTATGCGGGATGCGATGCGGGATGCAAAATGCAAGATATGACAGGAAATTCATGAACCTGGCCTCAACTTGGAATTCCAAGGGTGCCACTGGAAAGATGAGATGAAATCGCTTGAAAATGATATAAAGATCATCGGAATCGGAGTTACGGTTTGGAAATGGCAAGCGTTTTAAGATATGACACCGGTCTGCGATTTACAGCAAGTAGGCAACTAAATGTAACGAAATGAACATGCTACAGCACCCAAACATGACAACAAAATGCATGGCAGGGATGCACACAAGAAGCTTAAAAAAATACTAGCACTGAGCCACGGCCAATTCATCCATTATGGGGTTCAAACAAGCATGGCAAAAACGTAAATGCAAAACAGATCTCAGACTTACTGAAATTAACACTTGTCTGGAATTTCAGATCACGAAGCCCTCTTCGGAGCAGCAAAACAACATGATACATGACCTGATTATGATAAATAATAATATGGCATGGAGCTGCTCAACAAGCTTAACAAAAGACCCAAAGTGACCTGGGGCCAAAAGGGTCCACAAAATATACTAACGGGCACACGAACATAGCTAAAACACAATCAGTTTTCAGACTTAGTGAAAACTGAGACATGCTGAAATATAACTCACGAAGGCATGTAAACAAGCTCGATGCACTCACTACGGTGCAAGTCATGGCAAGACAAGCATACATCCATTAAGAAGGCACACAATTCTAGCTAGAAAATGCAAGAACAATGGCATAGCATGCACGGATCAACTACAATAACATCGGCAAAATCGCAAACAAGTTGACGATCTGCCCAGATTCACCACAAAGCAAAAGTAGAGCTTGATTGACTCAAGCTAGGGTGCTCCATAATTTCAAACAAAGACACGGATGGATAGAGCATAACATGTTTAACAAAACTCCTTTACTGATCATCCTCAAAAGAGACACGAATCACTTGGAAAGAAGCTGAACATATGACATCATGAACTAAATAATCCCAGACTTAGTGAAAACTACTAAGTCCCAGAAAACAGATTTACCGGGTGCCTCACTTTGCAAGCTTGCAAAAGTTACCACACACATCCTAAAAATGCATGGTGCACCTCTGGAAATAAGACAAAATCCTTAACAAAACATATGAAGGACTCGCAGGCATATCATGCACACAATAAACATGGCAAAAATGACAAAAGTCTAAGATGAACTAGCAGATCTGACAATTAACTGACGAAGCCTCCTACTAACAGCATTTCGGGCATCAAGATGAACTCAAATGAAAATGATGCAATGGAATGAAATGATGTACTCATCGAGATGAACATCGATATACTATATGCCCAAATCGGAGCTACGGATGCGGAGATACGGCCGGTCAAAGTATGCACAAAAATTAGGGTTCGGAGGGAAAGTCAACCGAGATTCCAGATCTCAGATCTGCACGGATTACGATGTTCGCTGGAGGGAGCACTGTAGCTGGCCGGAAATGTCACGGTGGCGGCCGGACCTTGATGAGGGGAGGAGGAGGCGGCGGATCTCGCCGGATCCGAGGCCGGACCGGTGCTCCGGCGAGGCAGGGAGCCTCGGGATGCGCGACGGCCGGCGACGCGTGGAGGCGGCGGCGGTCGCGGCGGCCCGGTGCGGCAGCGGCCGGTGAAGGAGGCGGCGGGGCGCGGCTGAGGAGGCGGCGGGGCGGATCGGCAGCAGGGACGAAGGCCCCGGGCGGCGGCGCGGTCAACGGGCCTCGGGGGCCCCTCTTGGGCCTCCCTGGCCGGCGGCGGCGGGGAACTGGGGACCGGGCGCGGCAAATGCGAGGCTACCACGTGGCGGCGGACGGCGGGATTTTCGTCCGGCGGCGGGCGGACACGTCCGGCGGCGCAGAGATCTGTTTTTTTAGGGTCTCGGGGAGAGGGGAGATCCGAAAACGGAGGGGTCTTTAAATAGGCATAAGTGGAGCTAGGAGAGTCCAAATGAGGTGCGGTTTTCGGCCACGCGATCGTGATCGAACGCTCTAGGACATGAAGCAGAGTTTGGTGGGTTTTGGGCCAAATTGGAGGGGTGTTGGGCTGCAACACACACGAGGCCTTTTCGGTCCCTCGGTTAACCGTTGGAGTATCAAACGAAGTCCAAATGGTACGAAACTTGACAGGCGGTCTACCGGTAGTAAATCAAGGCCGCATGACAAGTCTCGGTCCAATCCGGAAATGTTTAATCCCCACACACGAAAGAAAGTTAGAAATGACCACCGGAGGAGAACGAAGCGCCGGAATGCAAAACGGACAACGGGGAGAATGCTCGAATGCATGAGACGAACACGTATGCGAATGCAATGCACATGATGACATGATAAGAGATGCATGAAAACGAAAAACAACACACGGAGACAAAGACCCGAACCCTAGAAATAAATATAACTTAACGCTGGAAACGGTAAGAGTTGGAGTACAAATAGGGAAAGTTACATCCGGGGTGTTACAACACTCCACCACTACAAAAAGATCTCGTCCCGAGATCTAGGACTGAAAGAACTCCAGGTACTCAGAACGGAGGTGATCCTTGCGTTCCCGGGTAGCTTCACGGTCGGAATGGTGTGACCACTTGACTTTGAGAAATTTGATTGACTTGTTGCGAGTCTTGCGTTCAGTCTCTTCAAGAATAGCAACTGGGTGCTCACGATAAGAGAGATCTTCGTGGAGCTCAATGTCCTCGAAGTTGACGGTGCGGTCAGGAGTCTTGAAGCACTTTCGAAGCTAAGAGACATGGAACACGTCATGAACATTTGCGAAGTTTGAAGGAATCTCGAGTTGATAGGCGAGGTCGCCTCTCTTGCTGACAATCTTGAAAGGTCCCACGTATCTAGGGGCAAGCTTCCCTTTGATACCGAAGTGACGAGTACCCTTCATAGGAGAGACGCGGAGGTAAGCATGAACTCCGATCTCGAAAGCCAAATCACGGTGCTTACTATCATAGTAGCTCTTCTGGCGGGATTGGGCTGCTTTGAGGTTATCACGAATGACTTTGCACATTTCTTCTGCTTCTGTGATTAAGTCATTACCCAGCAGCTGACATTCACCGGTTTCAGACCAGTTGAGAGGGGTACGGCACTTCCTGCCATACAGAATTTCAAAAGTGGCCTTGCCCGAACTTGCTTGAAAACTGTTGTTATAGGAGAATTCAGCATAAGGAAGACAATCCTCCCACTTCATGCCGAAGGAGATCACACAAGCCCTGAGCATATCTTCAAGAATCTGGTTGACACACTCGACTTGACCGCTTGTTTGAGGATGGAAAGTAGTGCTGAAGCGGATGTTAGTGCCCATGGCCTTCTGGAAAGAATCCCAAAACTTCAAGGTAAAGATGCTGCCACGGTCTGAAGATATCACTTGAGGAATACCGTGCAGAGAGACAATATGCGAGGTATAGAGTTCCGCCATTTGAGCTGCAGTGATCGACTCTTTGATAGGCAGAAAGTGAGCCACTTTGGTGAGCTTGTCGATGACAACGAATATAGTATCATTGCCACGCTTGGACTTTGGAAACCCAGTCATGAAGTCCATTTCAATGTGGTCAAACTTCCATTCTGGAATGGCAAGAGGTTGGAGGAGACCCACTGGCCTTTGGTGTTCTGCCTTCACTCTTCTGTAGACATCACATTCATTCACGAATTGAGCGATCTCACGCTTCATTCGAGTCCACCAATAAGCTTGCTTGAGGTCCTGATACATCTTCGTGCTCCCAGGGTGAATGGAGAGGAGAGAATTGTGAGCCTCGTTCATGATCACTTTACGGAGGTCACCTTTGGGCACAACAATACGATCCTCGAAGAAGAGAGTGTCCTTGTCATCAAGGCGGTAGCACTTGTACTTGGACTGACTCTTGGCAATCCCAATCTTCACCTTTTTCACCATAGCATCAAGAAGCTGGGCTTGGCGAATCTGGTCTTCTAAGGTAGGAGAGACTTGAAGGTTGGCGAGGAAACCTTGAGGAACAACTTGCAGATTAAGTTTGCGGAAAGCTTCACAAAGCTCGGGTTGATAAGGCTTAAGAATCAGACTATTGCAGTAAGCCTTCCTGCTCAAAGCGTCAGCAATCACATTTGCCTTGCCTGGAGTATACTCGATACTCGGATTATACTCTTGAATCATTTCGACCCATTGAGTTTGCCTGAGATTGAGATTAGGCTGAGTGAAGATGTACTTGAGACTCTTGTGATCAGTGAAAATATCCACTTTTCTTCCCAATAGAAGATGTCTCCAAGTCAACAGAGCATGCACAACTGCCGCCAACTCGAGATCATGAGTGGGGTAGTTCTTCTCATTAGGCTTCAACTGGCGAGAGGTATAAGCAACAACTTTCTTCTCTTGCATCAAAACTGCACCGAGACCTTGGAGAGAGGCATCACAAAAGACCTCGTACGGCTTGGATTCATCAGGCAGAGTCAGAACTGGAGCAGTGACCAATTTCTCTTTCAAAGTGTTGAAAGAAATATCACACTCCGGAGACCAAACGTACTTGACGTGCTTCTGAAGAAGATTAGAGAGAGGCTTCGCGATCTTAGAAAAGTTTTCAACGAATGTTCGGCAATAGCTTGCGAGACCAAGAAAACTGCGGAGTTGCTTCACGTTTTGAGGAGGTTCCCAATTCACAATTGCAGACACCTTCTCAGGATTCATGGCAATGCCCTTGGCAGAGATGATATGACCAAGATAAAGAACCTCATCGAGCCAAAATTCACACTTGGAGAAATTGGCGTAGAACTGATGTTCCCTGAGCTTATCGAGAACCAAACGCAAATGGTTGGTATGATCTTCCTTGTTCTTCAACAAAACCAGAATATCGTCGAGATAGACCAAAACAAAGTCATTGGTGTAGGCATTGAAGATGAAGTTCATCATGCGAGAGAACGTCGGAGGAGCATTGGCGAGGCCAAAAGACATGACAGTGTATTCATATGAACCAAAGCTTGTTCTGAATGCTGTCTTGGGAATATCTTCTTCACGAATGCGAATCTGGTGATAACCCATACGGAGATCAAGCTTGGAGAATACTTGGGCACCTTTGAGTTGTTCGAACAGCTCATTGATGTTGGGAAGTGGGTATTTGTTCTTGATGGTCTTCTTGTTCACTGGACGGTAATCAACACAAAGTCGGTCCATTCCATCCTTCTTCTTCACAAAAAGAACACCACAACCCCACGGTGAAGAACTAGGCCGGATGAGACCCATTCTTTCTTGCTCATCGAGTTGCTTCTTCAGCTCCTTCAACTCTTCAGGTCCGAGCTTGTAAGGACGTTTGCACATAGGTTCCGTGCCAGGCTCAAGTTCAATAACGAATTCAACTGGCCGGTGTGGAGGCATTCCTGGGAGCTCTTCTAGAAAGACGTCTTTATATTCGCAAATGACTAGAATTTGAGAGATGGCATCCAATTCACCCTTCTCATTGAGAGAAAACAAACGGATAGTATTATCCTGAGCGGCAAAGACAATTACATCCTCAGACGAATGAGTCAATTGAATCTGCCTGGCTGCACAATCAAGCTGAGCCTTGTGCTTAGAAAGCCAATCCATTCCGAGAATAAGATCAATATCCGAGTCACCGAGAACCGTTGGAGAAGATAGAAACTTGTAGTCACCCAAAGTGATAGTAACATCCGGAGCAATGGAGTTAGCATGCATGCGCTTACCGGGAGAGACAACTGCTAAAGGACTAGGCAAAATTTGCAAAGGCAAACCATGCTTAGATGAAAACGGTCTCGAAATGAAACAATGCGATGCACCCGTGTCAAAAAGAACTTTTGCAGGAACATCGTTAATAGGAAGGTTACCCATGATCACATCTGACGAGTCCTCTGCCTGAGCTGCATTCCTCAAATTGACCTTGGCATGCTTGGGGTTATGCTTGACCACAGCTGTACTTGCCGATCTGACAGGAGGAGGAGGAGGAAGACGCCTCTGGTTGAAACACTTGTTGGCATAGTGACCCTTCTGTTGGCACTTGTTGCACGTGACCTCTGAAAGCGGACGGTGATACGGAGCACTCGATCTTGGAGCTTGAGACGAAGTCTTGTTCTGAAAGCCTGGGTTGGGTGGGTGGGAAGAACCACTGCCACCTTTGCTCTTCTGCTGATACGGCTGACGGAACGGAGGAGGAGGAAGCCAGAACTTCTGCTGCTTGGCCACTTGAGTAGAGGAAGAAGGAGTAACATCTCTAACTCGCTTCCTGGAAGCATCACACCTCAACTTCGCAGCCTCTTGCTTCAGTGCCATGTTGTAGAACTCATCATATCTCAAGGGCTCAAAGAGGACAAGAGCGAGCTGAATTTCTTCTCTGAGACCACCCCTGAACTGATATATCATGCTCTTCTCATCAGGCACGTCCTGCTTGGCAAAGCAGGCAAGCTTCTGGAACAACTTGTTGTAGTCATAGACAGACAAAGAGCCTTGCTTCAGATTGCGGAATTCCTCACGCTTGCTTTCAACCACGCTCTGCGGAATATGATGAGCTCGGAAATCTCGACGGAAATCATCCCAAGTGATAACACGTCCACCTCTGGAGTCCTTGTACTGCTGGAACCATTCTGCAGCTTGATCTTTGAGTTGGAAGGAAGCGAACTTGACAAAGTCCTCAGGCCTGACGTTACTGCACTCGAAATGCTTACACAGATCCACAAGCCAATCGTCAGCATCGGTTGCCTCAACACAATTGCTGAAAGTCTTTGGCCCGTTAGCCAGGAACTGGTTGAGTGTAGCAAAGTGACTCTGATTGCTGCCTTGATTCCCTTGACTGCCTTGATTGCGCTCTTGGAGAATTTGCATGATCAGCTGTGTGTTTGCATTGGTTGCGGCCATCACAGCTTGCCATGCCTCTGGAGGAGGTGGAGGTGGTGGCGGATCAGGATTCGGAGTCGTGCGCGTTGGAGGAGCCATCCTGAAGAGGTTGACCACCATTAGCACATTGACAGATAAATATTGAAGCTGAATCCAACGGAATGAAAATTGCAACATATAGTCTTCACATCCGAACAAAATGAACGAATGCATTCCTCTTGAAATGGTCACATATCCATAAATTGAGAAGCCACGTAGAATTAAGGTAGAGAAATAAATCAACAAGGTACGGATCAAGAACGAATAATCGGTAAGAAATGCCAATCTCAAACCAATATCCGTGGAAGAAGAACTAGCGCTACTAGAATTCCCACCTATGAAACTCCCGAACCTTTATGGTTATGCAATCAGGTGTTGGGGATACAGGGGAAGCATAATATCTCACCCAAACTAGCAAATCCTACATCCAGCTGTATCCATCCTTCAACACATAACCAAGAAACCTTCGGAAACCATCTACCTCAACCTTCGAAAAGCATCCGTTATACGAGTTATGGAGATACTCCTGAACTCCCGCCCCAGTACTGGGTGGCGTCGAGGTTATCTCACGAACGAACTGCATAAAAGAGATTTTCGATGTCGGCGAACAGATCTCAAGTATTCCAGAATTGCAACGATAAAATTATGATGACAACACCTCAGAGCTCAACTCCCCGGGACACTTCCACTAAACCCCTAACAGGAGGCACCAAGTCAATGTTCTCATCATAAGCCATCGGAACGATTCCAAGATACTCGCGTGATCCTAAATTTTTTTTAGTGAAATTTGAGAAGAAAAGAGTCAAAACTCTACGTCAGGATGCCTTACCAGAGCGATGAGGAGACTGGGAAGTAAAAAGAATTCCTAAGCTCTCCGATATATAATTCCTAAATGACTCAAAACATTTTTCTAGACACAACTCGGCTGCTAAAAACGATCAAGCAATGGGGCTCCTAAGGTCGGGGAAGGCTCTGATTACCAACTTGTAACACCCTCGATGCGACTATAGCTCCCACGTGTCGAGGCACGACTTAGAGACATAATCGCATTGAAGGCATATGTCGCAAGTTAGGAAATCTTCACAACATCCCATGTAATGTAAATAATAAAGGGGAGAACATAGTTGGCTTACACGCGCCACGTCAATCAAGTACATAAATAACATTACATCATCCAAAACACTCATGGCCCGACTACGGCGCCAAAATAGAAGAAAACCCAACATGCGACAACGGTCCCGAATCGAACCCCAACTAGGCACCACTACTGATCATCAGGAAAAGACACGTAGTAACACTGAGAGTCCTCGTCGAACTCCCACTTGAGCTCGTACTCGTCACCTGGAGCGGAAACACCTGGACCTGCATCTGGAGGTATAGTATCTGTGAGCCACAGGGACTCAGCAATCTCGCACCCTCGCGATCAAGACTATTTAAGCTCATAGGAAGGATAGGCAAATATATATGTGGAGCTGCAGCAAGTGACTAGCATATGTGGTGGCTAACTTATACGCAAAAGAGAGCGAGAAGAGGAGGCAAAGTGCGAGCGAGAATCTAGAAGAACAACCTGCGCAAGCATAACTCCAACACCGTGTCCACTTCCCGGACTCCGTCGGAAAGGGGCCATCACGTTAACACACACGGTTGATTCATTTTAATTAAGTTTATGTTTAAGTTATCTACAACCGGACATTAACAAATTCCCATCTGCCCATAACCGCGGGCACGGCTTTCGAAAGTTCAATCCCTGCAGGGGAGTCCCAACTTAGCCCATGACAAGCTCTCACGGTCAACGAAGGAATAGACCTCCTCCCAAGACGTTCCGATCAGACTCGGTATCTCGGTAACTCAAGGCACTTCGACAGGTTAAAACAAGACTAGCAACACCGCCCGAATGTGCCGACAAATTCCGATAGGAGCTGCACATATCTCTTTCTCAGGGCACACTCAGATTGTCTTAGGTACGGGTAGGCCAGCCCAGAGTTGCCCCTGGTGGCCACCGGCAGCTGACAGGTGGACCAACACTCAGAGGAGCACTGGCCCGGGGGGGTAAAATAAGATGACCCTTGAGTCTGCAGAACCCTAGGGAAAGAAAAGGGCTACGTGGCGAATGGTAAAACCAATGTTCGGCATTGCTGGAAAAGCTTTAATCGAGGCGAAATATCAAGGGGTTTCCATTATAAACTAACCGCGTAAGGAACGCAAAATCCGGGAACATAACACCGATATGACGGGAAATAGGGCGGCAAGAGTGGAACAAAACACTAGGCGAGAGGCCGAGCCTTCCACCCTTTACCAAGTATATAGATGCATTAAGATAACATAGCAATATAATGATTATCCCAACAAGTAAATAAATGTTCCAACAAGGAATGGCCTCCAATCTTCACCTGCAACTAGCAATGCTATAAGAGGGGCTGAGGAAAGCGGTAACATAGCCAATCAACGGTTTGCTAGGACAAGGTGGGTTAGAGGTTTGACATGGCAATTGGGAGGCTGACAAGCAAATGGTAGGCATCGTAGCATTGGCATGGCAAAGAGCGAGCAAACTAGCATAGCGAAGATAGTAGTGATTTCGAGGGTATGATCATCTTGCCTGCAAAGCTGTCAGAGTTGACTGGATCCTTAAGAGCAAACTCAACGGGCTCCTCGTTAGCGAACTCGTCTCCCGGCTCTAACCAAACAAGACAAACAAGCAACAAGGATACAATCAACCACGTGCAAGAACAAGCAATATGATGAAATGATGATATGCTATGCGGGATGCGATGCGGGATGCAAAATGCAAGATATGACAGGAAATGCATGAACCTGGCCTCAACTTGGAATTCCAAGGGTGCCACTGGAAAGATGAGATGAAATCGCTTGAAAATGATATAAAGATCATCGGAATCGGAGTTACGGTTTGGAAATGGCAAGCGTTTTAAGATATGACACCGGTCTGCGATTTACAGCAAGTAGGCAACTAAATGCAACGAAATGAACATGCTACAGCACCCAAACATGACAACAATATGCATGGCAGGGATGCACACAAGAAGCTTAATAAAAGACTAGCACTGAGCCACGGCCAATTCATCCATTATGGGGTTCAAACAAGCATGGAAAAAACGCAAATGCAAAACAGATATCAGACTTAGTGAAATTAACACTTGTCTGGAATTTCAGATCACGAAGCCCTCTTCGGAGCAGCAAACCAACATGATACATGACCTGATTATGATAAATAAGAACATGGCAAGGAGCTACTCAAGAAGCTTAACAAAAGACCCAAAGTGACCTGGGGCCAAAAGGGTTATAAAATATACTAACGGGCACACGAACATAGCTAAAACACAATCAGTTTTCAGACTTAGTGAAAACTGAGACATGCTGAAATATAACTCACGAAGGCATGTAAACGAGCTCGATGCACTCACTACGGTGCAAGTCATGGCAAGGCAAGTATACATCCATTAATAAGGCACAAAATTCTAGCTATACATGGCAAGAACAATGGCATAGCATGCACGGATCAACTACAATAACATCGGCATAATCGCAAACAAGTTGACGATCTGCCTAGATTCAGCATGAAGCAAAAGTAGAGATCGATTGACTCAAGCTAGGGTGCTCCATAATTGCAAACAAAGACATGGATGGATAGAGAATAACATGATTAACAAAACTCCTTTACTGATCATCCTCAAAAGAGGCACGGATCACTAGGAAACAAGCTGAACATATGGCATCCTGAACTAAATAATCCCAGACTTGGTGAAAACTACTAAGTCCCAGAAAATAGATTTACCGGGTGCCTCACTTTGCAAGCTTGCACAAGTTACCACACACATCCTAAAAATGCATGGGTTGCATCTTTGGAAAGAAGACAAAATCCTTAACAAAACATATGAAGGACTCATAGGCATATCAAGCACACAATAAACATGGAAAAAATGACAAAAGTCTAAGATGAACTAGCAGATCTGACAATTAACTCACGAAGCCTCCTACTAACAGCATTTCGGGCATCAAAATGAACTCAAATGAAAATGATGCAATGGAATGAAATGATGTACTCATCGAGACAAAAATTTCGATATACTATATTCCCAAATCGGAGCTACGGATGCGGAGATACGGCCGGTCAAAGTATGCACAAATATTAGGGTTCGGAGGGAAAGTCAACCAAGATTCCAGATCTCAGATCTGCACGGATTACGATGTTCGCCGGAGGGAGCACTGTAGCTGGCCGGAAATGTCGCGGTGGCGGCCGGACCTTGACGAGGGGAGGAGGAGGCGGCGGATCTCGCCGGATCTGAGGCCGGACGGTTGCTCCGGCGAGGCAGGGAGCCTCGGGATGCGCGACGGCCGGCGACGCGTGGAGGCGGCGGCGGTAGCGGCGGCCCGGTGCGGCGGCGGCCGGCGAAGGAGGCGGCGGGGCGCGGCTGAGGAGGAGGCGGGGCGGATCGGCAGTGGGGACGAAGGCCCCGGGCGGCGACGCGGTCAACGGGCCTCGGGGCCCCTCCTGGGCCTCCCGGGCCGGCGGCGGCGGGGAACTGGGTTCCGGGCGCGGCGAATGCGAGGCTACCACGTGGCGGCGGACGGCGGGATTTTCGTCCGGTGGCGGGCGGACACGTCCGGCCGCGCGGAGATCTGTTTTTTTTAGGGTCTCAGGGAGAGGGGAGATCCGAAAACGGAGGGGTCTTTAAATAGGCATCAGTGGAGCTAGGAGAGTCCAAATGAGGTGCAGTTTTCAGCCACGCGATCGTGATCGAACGCTCTAGGACATGGAGCAGAGTTTGGTGGGTTTTGGGCCAAATTGGAGGGATGTTGGGCTGCAACACACACGAGGCCTTTTCGGTCCCTCGGTTAACCGTTGGAGTATCAAACAAAGTCCAAATGGTACGAAGCTTGACAGGCGGTTTACCGGTAGTAATACAAGGCCGCATGACAAGTCTCGGTCTAATCCAGAAATGTTTAATCCCCACACACGAAAGAAAGCTAGAAATTACCACCGGAGGAGAACGAAGCGCCGGAATGCAAAACGGACAACGGGGAAAATGCTCGAATGCATGAGACGAACACGTATGCGAATGCAATGCACATGATGACATGATAAGAGATGCATGAAAACGAAAAACAACACACGGAGACAAAGACCCGAACCCGAGAAATAAATATAACTTAACGCCGGAAACGGCAAGAGTTGGAGTACAAATAGGGAAAGTTACACCCGGGGTGTTACAGACGTCCCTTCCATCAACATATCGGGTTCAATGCGGCTCGGTAGGTGAAACATGTGCCTCTTTCAGAGTTGTCGTGCGGTGCCCGTCGTCGGCAGGTGAAGCCACTGGTGGATGTGCTACGGGCGGATGATACGCACGACGTCTTATATGGAGATGTCAAGTCATGACTGCTATCCACATGTAATGCATGGTGACTCTGGCGGAGGTATCATGTTTAGCCTGTTGATGTCGGATCAAAGGTGGTGCGACAGTAGCAGGAGGCAAGCGGCATGGGACGTTTTTGTATTGTATTATCTCCTCCAGAGGTTTCCGACTATCGAGGTGTCGGTAGACAGATAAGGGCGGATGGTACAGACGGGTTCATCGACGAGTTTATGCACTCTGGTGGAAACACAAGATCTCTGATCAAACTATGTGGTCGCGCGGTTGTGTCGTGTCCTTGCTGAAGGTGGTGGATTGAATCTTGGCTTTGGGGATGAGAATCTGGAGTTCAACCTTTGTGGTGGACTTGCCATCATCGGCGCTTGTGCCTCGATTCATTCTTAAAGGTGTAGCCTAGGAGTTGTGTATTTTTCGTTTATGTTGTGTCTTGTATCATGTGGATTAGTGGCTATCTGGAGGAGGTACTGTCGTGAGGTATACGACCTCAGAGTTTGTTTTTCGCTTTTTTTTCGGGTCGATGGTGTTTGGCTGCTAGATTTTGCACTATTAATAATATATGGCTGCATCACTGTCCTCATGCGGAGGCCGGTGGTTATCCTTCTTTTTTTAAAAAAAGCATACCATTAAACCCATTAAGCTACGTGTCAAGGGCGACCAACCAGTTATGCCACGTGGCACAAGCTGATTGGCCACGGTGAGAAATCTTTTGAAATATTTTTTAGATGAAGGTGTAGATTATTTTGTAATTGTTTTTTTCTTATTAGATGGAGGTGAGGACATCTGGTATTTTTTTTAAATAAAGGCTTTTGCAAAGTGGCACTTGCTGGTAGGTTGTGGTGGTATTTTTTTTCTTCTTTTTTTGGATGAAGGTGAGGATTTTTTTTAAATGTTCTTTAGACAGAGGCGACGACTCTATGTATTTTTTTTTAATAAAAACGTGCGCACAACTTCCTCTCAAATGGCGCCCTAACCACTAGTATCCACCATTCTCGTCCATCACTCTCCCAGGTAATGAAGACATCGCGTTAATTTTTGCTAACATTGTGCAAGCCTAGTAGAAGTGTAGTATCGCACTGTACATACTCTTATGTGGTCACACAAATGTTGAGAAAATCAGGAGATGAACTCAGGCGAGCATTTTTTCTTGAAGAGAGGCAAAAGATTTGCCTCATTCATTAAATAAGAGGAATAGAGTTTATGTTCGTGTTACAACACTGACTGCGCCGCAACACTCGAAATAAAGGTGACCAACTACTCTCGCGTCATCAAGTATCCCAACTTGCTTGCACCCGCTGATACCCAAAGCGTGGCCTTCTTCTTAATGTTGGCGAGTAGAACCGTCGGCGGAGCACTCTTCTGACGGAACACTCGCGCATTCCTCTCGTTCCAAATGGTCCAGGCGACTAGCATGGTGAGCGAGGCCATCGCCTTCCTGTTGGGGATAGATGTGTCGGAGAGGCCCACCCATCACTCTTCGATGTTGCCTGAGAGGTGCCATGACGAAGTATCAATGCTCACCAGTTGCAGCCAGTTCTTGACTAATCCCCATAGGCGGATAGAGAAGCGGCATTTGTAGAAAAGGTGGTCAACAGACTCTTGCTCCTGCTTGCAAAATGTACAAAGGCCACAGTTTGGCCATCCGCGCTTCTCCAATCTGTCTGCCGTTCAAATTCTGTTTTGAATAGCCAGCCAAATGAAGAACTTGACTTTGAAGGGAGCCTAAGCCCTCTTCACAGTGTGCTTCATAGGGGATTTGATTGTGCCAAAGAATTGCGCTTTGTATGCCGACTCGGCCGTGTATTGCCTGCTAGCATTTTGGCTTCACAATGCAGCGGTAATATGTCTGTCTCTGATCCACTAAACATAAGCGAAAATGGAATATATGACCGGATCGACCCCGCTGTAACAAAAATGATGCTAGCTAGCTAGACCTGTTGAAAACTATCAGTCGAGATTCATAGCTAGCTTTACACATCACTGGCCCCACCTTAGTTAACAACCAAACCTATGATTCATGGCTATTATATTTGTGATCGAACAAGCAACTCATGATGCTACGCACTTAAAGTAAAGTAGCTAGAACTCCCTTTTGCCGTTAACTAGCTAATCAGCCTGTTAAGCTTGTAGCATAACGGGACAAAAGGCAAAGGTAAACACAGTGACATATATCACCCTAGTTAACTGTTTAATAAACTAACCAGCGGCTCTCTTTGTGGGCTAACGATCGATCCATTGATGAAAAGTGTGCACGGGCTGATTAACCATAATTAACAAGTAGGGTTCTGCCGAACTTTCCCTTGACATCTGGTGCACGTCTCACTCATGAATATGACTTTTTTTTTCAAGAGAGATCAGATTCTCTTACTATAGTAGTTCTTTTGTTTATGTACGCCTGTGTTGTGTAGTTGCAGGTTCTTATAATGCTGGAACCTTTCCAAAGGTCAACAATTGCTGCCAAGGATTATGTTAGTCACTGATCGATCGTGCATCTATGGCCAGCCCCGGCGCCTTTGGTCCGTCAGAGTTAGTTAATTATATTATATATGTCCGGATTAAACAAGAGTGGGTCAGCAGATGCAGGTTGCCGCGCGCTAACTAATGATTCGCGTGTGAGATCGTCATATAATATGCAAGTTTGGTCTTGGAGTCTTAGTTACATGCGGCGTACTATATAAGATGCGCTTAGCTAACTCCACTATGATTGTAGTACTTGTTTGCGTCGGCTATTCCTAACTGCCATGATTGTCCATAATTACTTGTAAACCCTCTCAACTCTCCGAGTGTGTGGTGCATGTTCTAATAAGAGGACAAAAGAACTTCTTGTTCGATGGACAAGTTGCATGCTTCTACTTGTTTGGCCACTTTTTCGTGCCTTCAGATTATATTCAATGCTGCAGAGATTTCACGCTTTTCAGTTCTGTTTTTAGCGTTTAAGTGCTACTTTTGCATTTGCTTTGGAGTACTACCTCCATCTTAGTTTACTAGTCCCCTCGTATTCTGCATCATATTTTGACCATGATTTTAACTAATAAAATATATGTTATACGTAGCAAAAATAATATCATTGAAAACTATATTCGGATACGAATCTAATGATGTAATTTTTGGTGGCATGCATTCACATTTTGCTAGTCAAATATATGGTCAAATTTTGACCCAAAATACGATGGGACCAGTAAACCAGGACGCAGGTAGTAAATGACAGTGATCTATATTTGTCTTCAAATGTTTGAGGTTGAGGACAATTTTTTCCTGCCATAGATCCCTCAAATAATCCTGGTCCTACTTTCCGTAACCCTACTACCATGCATCTTTCTCGTCTCTTTGTAGGCCGATTGTAAACAGAAATTATATCTGGCGAACGTTAGCGAGGGAGCTCATCCCGAGGAACGCCTTCCCCGTCATTGCATGGATATTGGTGCAAGATCGATGCCACGTAGACCAGCTGGAGTCGTACGCTGTTACACGTTTCGAAACAAACCTTCTCTATTTTTTTACTCCAAAAATTTAATGACAAAGGTGCACGAAGGGGTTCAAACTCGCGACCTCCTAGGCTATGGTGCGGGGTGCTTACCACTTGGCTTAAGAGGGTTTTTGTGAATACTTGCGACCAAACTGTATATGTATTTTTAAAGCTAATATTTTTCTTAAATTCGATTTTCCTTTTAAAAAAATCTGAAAATCCAGGATTTTTTTTCAATTTTTGAAAGAATAAAAATTCATTTGTTAGAGGGGATTTTTTTCTAAACATTCTTATTTATAGGTAGCATGACAATTTCTTTTTATTTTAATCCATTTGGTTTTCTTTTGTGTGTTCCTAAACACGACAATTTTCAGGTCCTTTTGTAATGCCCCATGGCAAGGTTTGGCAAAATTTATCGCTTATTCATTGCAACTTTGGAATTGCTTTTTACTTTCTCACATGGCAGTTTTATTATTAAGAGCATGGCATTTTAATAAGGGACATTTACATTTATGCCCCTAATTTTTGCCCACTCTCAGATTTACCCCTAACTTTTTGATGTGCTCAAATTTGCCCCTAAAAAGCATTTTAAGTCACAAGAATGCCCTTCCAACCGGTGAAAGTAATTTGACAGAAACTTTGAAAATTAATAACAAATTCTTGTGAACTTAAAATAATGCAAATAAGATATCAAAATGTTCATAAAAATATCACCTATACGCCCATGTCATTTACATTCATCACCCACATGTGCATTTATTTGCATTATCCCTAAATAGTTTTTTAATGTTATAAACCCTAAAAAACTTTAAAGACTACTTTTGTCATGAATGTAAATGACATGTGCATATAGATGATATTTTTATGAAAATTTTGATATCTTATTTTGCATTCTTCTGAGTTCATATGACTTTGTTATGAATTTTTAAAGTTTTGGTCAAACAACTTTGACTAGCCAAAAGGGCATTCTCGTGAGCTAAAATGCTTTTTAGGTGCAAATTTGAGCACATTAAAAAGTTAGGGCTAATTTGAGTAGTGGGTTCGAGTTAGGGGCACAAATCTGAATGTCCCTTTTAATAATTAATAACATGGCAATTTTATTACTAAGAGGATGGTGGTTTTATAATTGAGAGCATGGCATTTTTAGTATTAATAAAATGCTAGCTTCGTTATTATTTGCATAGTGAAACATCTGTACAGCAAAATGTTAGTTTTATTATAGTTTGCATGGCATTTTTGCACCGTGAAACATTTGTAAGGCAAATTTATAAATTTATTTTTGTAGATAACATGGCAGGTTTTTTAATCATACCATTCTAAATTTATAAATTAGAGGACCGCGGTTTTGTAAAGTAGCACGACATTTTTCATATTTTCATAATCATGGAATTTTGACAAATTTATGTTCTCTATTTTTTATATGAAAAAATTGTTTTTTCATCCAAGGCATTTATAGAACAGTTAACTTGGCCTCTTGGCCAATCGGGGTTCGCCCTGGTCATCCCCCCTGGCGAATGGTCAGGGGGTGCAACATATGGTGGGAGTCGCTCCTCGTGGCGAATGAAATCATTCGATGGGAGTTGCTCCCTAGATATTAGGGTCCATTATAAATTGGGCTGGTAATGCCGGGTCTACAGAGTGATTTTCTCGACGAGGACACGGGCTACTTGGGCTTGCTAGGTCGTATCCTCTCCTTGGGTGGCGCAATCTTGGAGGAGAGGCTACCCCCTTAGTGCTGAGGCACCAGCAAGGAGATCCTTCTAGAGGACCCCCTTCCCATCCCAAGCAGGACCCCTAACTAGCCCCCAAGCCTGGGGTGCACCACTTGGGGCCATTTTGGCCATGTGGCTGGCACCACTTGGGCCAGCCTAGGGTCCAACCCACTAGAGCCATTTCGAACCTTCTGGGACCTTACACGGCCTTCAGGGGTATTGTTGGGACATCCCCGGTATCACCAGAACACTTCTGGTATCATTGAAATATTTCTGGTGCATCCCTGTCATTCTCCTAATACCTACTAGTACTCTATGATACCGCTAACCGTTAAGTGTGTGACCCTGTAGGTTTGGTAATATGTGGACATGACCTGAAACACTTCCGGCCAATATACACGAAGGTCTTATCGAGTGAATCTTTTGTTTCCGTAAAAATTCCCTTGGTTCACAATAAGTAACAAAACACAAGGAAAGACTTTTATCGATATCCATGTGAAACAACTCTTTGATTATAATACCAGTTGTCCTCGTTACTGATTTTGTTCTCTTTTCTCGTTTCTACATTCTGGTATCCCATGATCACTATCACACTATGTCTGGCTAGACGATGATGGGTATTGTAATACAAAGCAGGCCTGGAGAATATATATCTCCACCATCATAGGAGCAAATCCCAGTCTTGAACTATTGAGTCCCTTGGCATACATAACAGATGTACCCTCTTATGGATAACGTTTGGCATTCCCAAAATAACCATCTAGTATGAGAGTCCATGATTCTCACAGTCTAAGCACGTGAGTAGACGTTAATATGATAATACTTCTAACATAGTGATGATGGTACCTCATAGTACATCATAAGTTGGATCTGTCCAACTCCATTGTTCTACCAACAATTTGTTCATTATTTTCGGCATTGTTGTTATTTTTACAATGCCCTATGATCAGGAAAATAGGACCACCATGCAATCCATGAGCTAGTCTCAGAAGTGAGACTAGGGATTTATTTGGTGTTTATGTCCCCACACATGTAACTGAGTTTTTCTCTGAATCTCATATTCAAGAATCATTGAAATTATAGCATAGAAATTTAAACATTTATTATGAACGTGTAAATAAAACAATACTTTATTACTGACCATAGGGCATATTTCCAACATTAAGATATATGGGTCCCCTTTATCCTATATGCATCAGCTCCTATACTTAGGTATGGTAATATCTGTCACTTTGACCACCCTAAGCCTGGTTATGTCAGTATACTACTAACCCTATGCATGCGCTCAGACATTAGGAATAAAAGGACAACACCATATCATGACTTACGACTCATATCAATCACAATAGATCACCAAAAAGTTACAGGACAAAATGGGATCTACTCAGACATAATGGTAGTGCAACAAATCATTGGGAAATAATTTATAGCATGAAACACCATGTTTAAGTAAGGGATTACAAGGTTTTTTGCATGAGTGTACCACTATATAGAGGGAGGTATTAACAATTGATTTGGTCGTGAAGTCAATGGGTATTTTTTTAGATGTTGAAATCGGAGTCCTATCACCGTTATCGACCATAAGAGACCCTTATCTCCGAAAAATAAAAAAAATATAGCGTGGTTCAGAAACTTCATAGATAGGCTTCTGGTCAAAGGGCCGGATAAACCAACCTATCAGCTAGCCACATGGCCAGATGGCGAGTCCAGACCTATGCTGCATGACGACCTTAGGTGAAGGCTCTATGAGCCCCTACAGGTGGGCCCAGATCTCGTGGAAATTCCAAATGAATAAAAGTTTTGACATATGTTTCTATTTTTCCTCGCCTAGAAAATATCCCTTTTCTACAATTCACGAAAACACTAAAAACTGTCATTAGCACTGAATTAATATGTTAGTGCAATAAAATGACATACGAATGTGCCTAAAGTATGTATAGATGATGTAAATATATCAAGAAGATAGTAAAAAAATATAGATCATGTTGAGACGTATCAAGTTTTCATAAAAGTTTTGAGCATTATGAGGAAACTAAACGGTCTAGAATACTTATTACCAAAACTGTTTGTATAAGTATTATTATTAAAATTATTTCTTGAATTAAAATTTACATCAACTTGAGAAATAGAAACATCATGAAGACTGGTAGGAACATATTTAGTTGCAAGGATAGACATAATCATACCAACCTATTAAATCGTGTTAAAATTCCAGGTCATTCTGAGAACTTTTATTCTTTGGCACTTTTTTATTGCACGGAAAAATCAGAAAACAGGGTAAACATGGCATTTTATTGTACTTAACTAAAAAGAACATAAAATAAAAAGTGGGTACAGAAGGTTGTGCCTACTAAATTCATCGACCACATGCCTCTTGAAAATAATCCATTAATAAGGTTGATCAAGTCTTATTAACAACCACTTTCGATTAACATGAACCTGAAGAACTTTCGTAAAACACTAAGTTACCTTAATGGGGATATGCATCTCCCCAACAATAATTGTTTCACATTTATTTTTGATAGTAGGTAGTGGGAGTTGAAAACTTCAAATAGTAATTGTCAGAGATTTTTCAATAACATTAATACCATTCGCTTGAAATTGTTTCTTTAGAAAGTGCACCGTATGCTCATTACCATTGATATGAAAAGTGAATTTGCTTTTATTGCAATCCATAACAACCCCTGCAGTATTCAAAAAGGGTCTACCAAGGATAATGGACATGTTGTCGTCCTCAGGCATCTCAAGTATAACAAAGTCTGTTAAGATAGTAACATTCGCAACAACAACATGCACATCCTCACAAATACCGATAGGTATGGCAGTTGATTTCTCTGCCATTTGGAATGGTATTTCAGTTGGTGTGAGTTTATTCAAATCAAGTCTTTTGTATAAAGAGAAAGCCATAACATAAACACCAGCTCCCAAATCACATAAAGCAGGTTTGACATAACTTCTTTTGATGGAACATGGTATTGTTGGTATTACTGGATCAACTAGTTTCTTAGGTACTCCATCTTAAAAGAATAATTAGCAAGCATGGTGGAGATTTCAGCTTCATGTATTTTCCTTTTATTAGTGACAATGTCTTCATATATTTAGCATAAGGGGTCGTCTTTAAAATATCAGTCAAACGAGTACGTAAAAAGACTGGCCTAAGCATTTCAGCAAAGCGTTCAAATTCTTTCTCATCTTTTTTTAGATGGTTTAGGTGGAAAGGCCATGGGTTTTTGAACACATGGTTCTCTTTCTTTACCATGTTTTCTAGCAACAAAGTCTCTCCCATCATAACGTTATTTTTAGAAGGTGGGTTATCAAGATCAACAACAGGTTCTATCTCAACATCGTTATCTGGTTCTTTTTCATTGTCTAGTTGAGCATCTTCATGAACATCATCATTTTCATTTTCATTATTACTAGGTGAATGTTCATTAACAGATGGAGTTTCAACATTTGAGATAGAGACATCATTGTTATCTTCAGAAGGTTTTTCTATTTCAGGTTCACTAGAGGTATGCAAATTCCTATCATTTTTCTTTTTCTTTTTCTTTTTAGAAGGACTAGGTTGTGACGCCCCAAGACCGACGCTCTAGACGCCTTCCATGTTTTGCGTGTCAGTCGTGTTATTTAATTATTTGTCGCATTCATCATGTCATCATTTGCATTTCATCGGCACTCCACTGCCATCAGGTTTTCAAAACATGCACCTGTTCGTAGTTGACGTGTTCCCCCTTGGCTTCATTGACCGTTCCGAGACCAACCGGGGTTTTCGAGTCCCTCTTGTCTGACCACCTAAACCCCTTGCCTCCATGGCCTTTGGTCACACCTCTCGCGCGCGTCCGAAACTTCCCCGAACCCGAACGCTCGGTCGTGACCAATGTGTCCGGATCATCCCCAAATGTCCCTAAAACATCTCCATTTTCTTATTTGGACTTCCCAACCTAGTTATCTCGGACCGTCCGATTTTGATCGGAAGGACCAAATCGCGCAACACCTAGTTCCCCAATCATCTTCGGTTTAGTTATTGGACTCCCCTAGTCTATTCTTTCTCGACCGTCCGATCTCGATCGGGTGATCCAAATTCCCCTCATTTCTCCTATTTATATACCTAAACTAGTCTAACCCTAAAACCTAGGAGGTTTGTCCCATCCATCCCGTATCGCGCCACCACTCCACCAAATCCCCCTCGGGATCCCCTTCGCACCAACCAGCCACCACCAAGACTTCCAAATCAATCAATCCCCACCTCCCCTCGATTCCAGCCACATCCCCGCTCGATCTCGTCGGGATCGAGGCCACCAGCACGCCCGGGCCAAGCCCCGCCGGATCTTCGCCGGAGCAGAAGCTCCCTGACCAGTGCTCGACTTTGTCTCCTCCGCTCGCCGGCCGCACCTCACCTCCTCCCGTGCGCCTCCATCTCGCGCAGCCATCTGTGCCTGCCCGCCGGCGACGAGCAGCCGCACCCGAGCCCCTGTGTCATGCTCCTCCTCTGCCCATGCACCCAAGCTCGCACGACATCGCGCGCCTCCAACCTCGACCCCGCCACCATGTCCTTGCCACCACGCCGGAGCAAGCCAGCAGGAAGGCCCCCGGCGCGCCCTCTCCTTCTAGCCGTTCACGTTTCTTCTCCTCTCATGGTCTCTCTCTCCCGTGGATCACAGGAATGCCGCGGCCGTCGTTTAAGCTCCTCGAGCGCTTGGATTAGCTTGTCTCCGTCGCCTCCCCGAGTTCCCCGCGTCGCCGTCGTCCCCTGCCTCACCTAAAGCCATTGGCTTCCTTCGCGCCCTCGCACCCTGCCGGACCCCCTACTCAACCTCGGCTTCCCGCGCCTGCGCTGTCGTGCCTCGTCATTACTGTCGGAGCTGCTCCATCTGCCGCCTGAACCTGCCCAACCACCAGGCCGGACTCCCCCTGCCTTCCTTCCCTCTTGTTTCTCTCTCTGTCTCTCAGCTCTCCTTCTGTTCCTCCGCAGGTCCCTGCTGCTCCGTTTGGAGTTCGCCGGAACCAGCAGTTGCGCCTCGGCCTCTCCTTGTCCCCGTCATCCTCGCCGGTGTGCGCCGCCCGAGGCTCATCGGAGCACCACCACCAACAGGCCGTTCCCCGCCATGGCGCCTCGGCCTCCTCTGCTTCACCTGCCATGCCGCCGTTGCCAACCGTCGGCCTCGCCCTCTGCTTCGAGCCACGTCGAGCTTTTTAGCAAGGACGCCAGCTCCCGCTCGACCACGTTTACTCGATCGAGTCAACCGCCAGATCCGCACGTGCCTGGGCCGGCCTCGCCTCGGCCCAGCTAGCTCTGCCTGCCCAACACCTCCACCGACCTGGGCCGAGCCGGTGAGCAGCCCAGCCGCCCAGTGCCCTATTCAGATTCATTCCGTATGGTTTTTTAGGATTTGCAATTTGTTATTTATCCAGCGATTTACCAGTTTTGCAGAAAACCCCTTGCACTTCATGCATTTAAAATCTCATTAACCGTGCATCGGATTAAAATGTTTTATATATGTAAAATGCTTAGTATTTCATCTAGTTTCATAATATGCAACTTTCACCCATGTTTAAAATGTTTAAATTGTTGCTTGCATTTAATTTTCATAAATGGCATGCTAGAATGGTTTATTCCACAACTAAATAATCGTAGCTCCTAATTTAATAATCTTTATATGTGAATGGGGTGGAACAATGCATAGTTTAACATGATGCACTTTATTTTGATGTTTAACAACTTTAAAATATGATTTAGGGTAGAACAGTACCAAATTCAAAATATGCATATGGGGATTTTTCGGAGTTGTTGTTCGTTGTTCCGGCCTCATTTAAACTTGCCTAGATAGGTAGTTTTATTATGCTTCACCCCTTGCCATGTTTAATAAAATTTAATATTGTTGGGTACATAACCGAGAGAGAACTAAATAAGTCATGTGGTGTTTCGTCAATATGCAATTCGTTGCATATTGAACTCCACTTAACTTGTACTATTGTTTGTTGCACTTTGCCATGCCATGCCTCATTAAACCGGACATGCATCATACTTGATTGTGCATCATGCCATGACTATGCTTGTTGGTTTACCTTGTTGTTTGCTTCTTTCCGGTTGCGCTTCTCCTTGATAGTTCCGGTTACATTGCGATTGTGAGGACCCGTTCAACTACATTGGTTCGTCTACTTCATGGACTCGTCTTCTTCCTAGTGGGATCTCAGGCAAGATGACCGTCACCTTGGATCTCACTACTATCTTTGCTATGCTAGTTGTCTCGATGCTATCACTATGTCGCGCTACCTACCACTTGTTTATCAAGCGTCCCAAATTGCCATGATAGCTTCTAACCTTTTCACCCTTCCTAGCAAACCATTGTTTGGCTATGTTACAACTTTGCTCCGCCCCTCTTATAGCGTTGCTAGTTGAAGGTGCAGTTGCAGGTGGTTCCATGTTGGGACGTGGATAACATGGATATTATGGGATATCACAATATCTCTTATTTAATTAATGCATCTATATACTTGGTAAAGGGTGGAAGGCTCGACCTTATGCCTGGTATTTTGTTCCACTCTTGCCGCCCTAGTTTCCGTCATACCGGAGTTATGTTCCTTGATTTTGCGTCCCTAACACGATGAGGGGTATGGGACCCTCTTGACGTTTCACTTTGAATAAAACTCTTCCATCAAGGCCCAAAATTGGTTTTACCATTTGCCTAATAACAACTAAAACTTGCATAGGGACTTGCCCGCCCCCATGGACTTAATCAACCCCCCTGGCCAATGCTCCGCATGAGTGTTGGTCCAAACCGGGCGATGTCCGGCGCCCCCTAGGCAACCAGGGACTCAACCAACCCGACGTCTTGCCCATCCGGTGTACCCTAAGAACGAGATATGCGCGACTCATATTAGGCTAGGTCGGTGCATTGGGAGGTCTTACTGGATTAGTTTTACCATTGTCAAAATGTCTTGTGCACCAGGATTTCGAGTCTGATCGGGTGTCCCGCAATGGAGGATTGTCTCCGCGGATTGTGAGCTTGTCATGGGCTAAGTTGGGACACCCCTACAGGGTTTAAACTTTCGAGAGCCGTGCCCGCGGTTATATGGGATATGGGAATTTGTTAATATCTGGTTGTAGAGGACTTGAAGTAAACTCAATTAAAATACACCAACCGCGTGCGTAACCGTGACAGTCTCTTTTTCGGGTGCGTTCGAGAAGAGAACACGGTTGGGTTATGTTTGAACGTAAGTAATTCAGGATCACTTATTTATTGTTACTAGTTTGCGCCCCTTTGCATAGTTTCTCATCTTACTCTTGTACTGGTAAGTTAGCCACCATACATTGCTTAGTCGCTGCTACAACCTCACCACCTTACCCCTTCCTTACCCATTAAGCTTTGCTAGTCTTGATACCCATGGTAATGGGATTGCTGAGTCCTCGTGGGTCATAGATTACTACAACAACAGTTGCAGGTACAGGTAATGCGATGATCTGACGTGAGAGCAATGCTTGATTGCTTTTGGAGTTCTTCCGCCCCTTCTTCTTCGATCAAGGGATAGGTTCCAGGTGGGGGGAGCCTGGGCTAGCAGGGCAGATATTGTTCTTCTTTTTCGTTTGATTTCATCCGTAGTTGGATCTTGCTCTTCTGTATGATGGTTGCCATGTATTGATGTATTATTGTATGAATGATGTAACTTGTGGCGAGTGTAAGCCTTTATCTTGTATTCTCATGAAACTCATCTATTCAGTACATGGTATGTCGTAATGATATCCACCTTGCTATGCGCTCGAAATGCGGTTGTGCCACAATCATGAGTTCATCACGTGAGTGGGATAGAATCGCATCTTGGGCGCTACATAGGTGCGTCAATGTTTATTCTTTGAGAGTCTTGTTCAATTATTTTAGGGTGACCTTTAGTATAAAGAGGCTCCTAAGTCATTTTGCGTCTTCTAGTCATTAGTCTAACAGCATGGTCATTCATATTATTATTCATTTCATTGAGTAACTCACTTTTGAGATTTAGCAACCTGTTGCTACCTCTTGAGCACTGTGTTGGTTTTCCCCGAAGAGGAAGGGATGATGCAGTAAAGCAGCATAAGTATTTCCCTTAGTTTTTGAGAACCAAGGTATCAATCCAGTAGGAGGCTACGCGCGAGTCCCTCGCACCTGCACAAAACAAATAAATCCTCGCAACCAACGCGATAAGGGGTTGTCAATCCCTACATGGTCACTTACGAGAGTGAGATCTGATAGATATGATAAGATAATATTTTTGGTATTTTTATGATAAAGATGCAAAGTAAAATAAAAGCAAAGGAAATAACTAAGTATTGGAAGATTAATATGATGAAGATAGACCCGGGGGCCATAGGTTTCACTAGTGGCTTCTCTCAAGAGCATAGGTATTTTACGGTGGGTGAACGAATTACTGTTGAGCAATTGACAGAATTGAGCATAGTTATGAGAATATCTAGGTATGATCATGTATATAGGCATCACGTCCGAGACAAGTAGACCGACTCCTGCCTGCATCTACTACTATTACTCCACTCATCGACCGCTATCCAGCATGCATCTAGAGTATTAAGTTAATGAAAACAGAGTAACGCCTTAAGAAAGATGACATGATGTAGAGGGATAAACTCATGCAATATGATGAAAACCCCATCTTGTTATCCTCGATGCCAACAATACAATACGTGCCTTGATGCCCCTACTGTCACTCGGAAAGGACACTGCAAGATTGAACCCAAAGCTAAGCACTTCTCCCATTGCAAGAAAGATCAATCTAGTAGGCCAAACCAAACTGATAATTCGAAGAGACTTGCAAAGATAACCAATCATACATAAAAGAATTCAGAGAAGATTCAAATATTGTTCATAGATAGACTTGATCATAAACCTACAATTCATCGATCTCAACAAACACACCGCAAAAAGAAGATTACATCGAATCGATCTCAACAAGAGAGGGGGAGAACATTGTATTGAGATCCAAAAAGAGAGAAGAAGCCATCTAGCTAATAACTATGGACCCATTGGTCTGAGGTAAACTACTCACACTTCATTGGAGGGGCTATGGTGATGATGTAGAAGCCCTCCGTGATGGATACCCCCTCCAACGGAGCTCCGAAACAGGCCCAAGATGGGATCTCGTGGATATAGAAAGTTACGGCGGTGGTATTACGGTTTTGGCTCCGTATCTAATCGTTTGGGGGTACGTAGGTATATATAGGAGAAAGGAGTACGTCGGTGGAGCAACAAGGGGCCCACGAGGGTTGAGGGCGCGCCGGGGGGGGGGGGTAGGCGCGCCCCTACCTCGTGGCCTCCTCCTTTGTTTCTTGATGTAGGGTCCAAGTCTCCTGGATCATGTTCGGTGAGAAAATCACGTTCCCGAAGGTTTCATTCCGTTTGGACTCCGTTTGATATTCCTTTTCCTCGAAACCCTAAAATAGGCAAAAAACAGCAATTCTGGGCTGGGCCTCCGGTTAATAGGTTGGTCCCAAAAATAATATAAAATTGGATAATAAAGCCCAATAATGTCCAAAACAGTAGATAATATAGCATGGAGCAATCAAAAATTATAGATACGTTGGAGACATATCACCTGTTCTAACTGAGTTTCTGAAGGAAATATGCCCTAGAGGCAATAAAAAAGTTGATATTTTATATTTCCTTATTCATGATATAATTGCATTGATCGGAAACCTAAATACATGTGTGAATACATAAACAAACACCGTGTCCCTAGTGAGACTCTACTAGACTAGCTCGTTGATCAAAGATGGTTAAGGTTTCCTAACCATTGACATGAGTTGGCATTTGATAACGGGATCACATCATTAGGTGAATGATGTGATGGACAAGACCCATTCGTTAGCTTAGCATTATGATCGTTCAGTTTTATTTCTATTACCTTCTTCATGTCAAATACATATTCCTTCGACTATGAGATTATGCAACTCCCAGATACCGGAGGAATGCCTTGTGTGCTATCAAACATCAAAATGTAACTGGGCGATTATAAAGATGCTCTACGGGTACCTCGAAAGGTATTTGTTGGGTTGGCATAGATCGAGATTAGGATTTGTCACCCCGAGTATCGGAGAGGTATCTTTGGGCCCTCTCGGTAATACACATCATAAGCTTGCAAGAAAACGACTAAGGAGTTAGTCACGAGGTGATGTATTACGTAACGAGTAAAGAGACTTGCCGGTAACGAGATTGAACTAGCTATGAACATACCGACGATCGAATCTCGGGCAAGTAACATACCGATGGACAAAGGGAATTGCGTAAGTTGTCATAACGGTTCGAACGATAAAGATCTTCGTAGAATATGTAGGAGCCAATATGGGCATCAAGTTCCGCTATTGGTTATTGACTGGAGAGGTGTCTCGGTCATGTCTACATAGTTCTCGAACCCGTAGGGTCCGCACGCTTAACGTTCGATGACGATATAGTATTATATGAGTTATGTGATTTGGTGACCGGATGTTGTTCTAAGTCTCGAATGAGATCACGGACATGGCAAGGAGTCTCGAAATGGTCGCGAGGTAAATATTGATATATAGGACGATGGTATTCGAACACCGAAAGTGTTTCAGGGGGGGCGTACTGGGTACTTATCGGGTCACCGGAAGGGGTTCTGGGCATATGTCATCACTCATCTGCAATGAAGTCGGTGAGTGGTATATGTCACAAAACTTAGTAAGTGGTATCTGATGGTTTTCAGCATATAAATCAAAGCTCACTTGAGGAGGATTATTTCTAGGCAAGAAAGTAAAGCTCTGAACAAAGATGTTTGTGAGGATGTGGTGCTGGTCATACTCATCTGCGATGAAGTTGGTGAGGCCGGCATTAGCAATATATTGCATGAACTCCTCAAGAATTCCAGCCTCTTGCAGGAACAGGGTGTGCGGCCATTCGCATAGCCGTACCTCCGCCAACCTTCGGGGGTGGAGATCACAGTCAGAAGAGTTCCCAATAACACCCTTGGAGTTCTTCTTATAGCCAAACTTCCTGAAGATATTCATGTCTGCGTACAATATTTCCTATGAACAAAAATCTACATTTTTAGTCCACAAAATTTTCTCAACAAAACATCACAAAATTGATAGCAACTACTCATAGGGATACATAGAAGCCATAGCAAGCATTCAAAATACTTAGAACACTAAGAAATTAACATGCAAGCACATCTACAAAAACACCAAGAGTAGCTAATTATTCAAAGTATAAGCCACTAAAACAAAAACTAATTGGACAAATGGTGGAGTCACATACCAAGCAACAATCCCCCGAAATAGTTTTAGAAATGGAGCTTTGACAAAAGAGATCGAAATCTGTGGGTTTGAGCTCAAGAACACAGGGGAGAGAGCAATGTGGATTTTTTTCTGGAGGTAAGTGATGATGTGACACCCTCGATGCGACTATAGCTCCCACATGTCGAGGCACGACTTAGAGACATAATCGCATTGAAGGCATATGTCGCAAGTTAGGCAATCTTCACAACATCCCATGTAGTATGAATAATAAAGGGGAGAACATAGTTGGCTTACACTCGCCACGTCAATCAAGAACATAAATAACATTACATCATCCAAAACACTCATGGCCCGACTACGGTGCCAAAATAGAAGAGAACCCAACATGCGACACGGTCCCAATCACCCCCAACTGGGCACCACTACTGATCATCAGGAAAAGACACGTAGTAACGCTGAGAGTCCTCGTCGAACTCCCACTTGAGCTCGTACTCGTCACCTGGAGCGAAAACACCTGGACCTGCATATGGAGTTATAGTATCTGTGAGCCACAGGGACTCAGCAACCTCGCACCCTCGCGATCAAGACTATTTAAGCTTATAGGAAGGGGTAAGGCGAATATAAGTGGAGCTGCAGCAAGCGACTAGCATATGTGGTGGCTAACTTATTCGCAAAAGAGAGCGAGAAGAGGAGGCAAAGCGCGAGCGAGAAACTAGAGGAACAACCTGCGCAAACATTACTCCAACACCGTGTCCGCTTCCCGGACTCCGCCGAGAAGAGGCCATCACGGTAACACACTCAGTTGATTCATTTTAATTAATTAAGGTTCAAGTTATCTACAACCGGACATTAACAAATTCCCATCTTCCCATAACCGCGGGCACGGCTTTCGAAAGTTCAATCCCTGCAGGGGAGTCCCAACTTAGCCCATGACAAGCTCTCACGGTCAACGAAGGAATAGACCTCTTCCCAAGACGTTCCGATAAGACTCGGTATCTCGGTAATTCAAGACACTTCGACAGGTTAAAACAAGACCAGCAACACCGCCCGAATGTGCCGACAAATCCCAGTAGGAGCTGCACATATCTCTTTCTTAGGGCACACTCAGATGAGCGCTCCATACAACTAAAACCAAACCTCGAGTTTCCCCGAGGGGGTGCTGCACAGGACTCTAGTTTGGACCAACACTCAGAGGAGCACTGGCCCGGGGGGGGGTGTTAAATAAGATGACCCGCGGGCTCCGGAAACCCGAGGGAAAAGAGGCTAGGTGGAAAATGGTAAGACCAAGGTTGGGCATTGCTAGAAAAGCTTTAATCAAGGTGAACTATCAAGGGGTTCCCATTATAACCCAACCGCGCAAGGAACGGAAAATCCGGGAACATAACACCGATATAACGGAAACTAGGGCGGCAAGAGTGGAACAAAACACTAGGAGAGAGGCCGAGCCTTCCACCATTTACCAAGTATATAGATGCATTAAGATAACATAGCAATATAATGATATCCCAACAAGTAAATAAAATATGTTCCAACAAGGAACGACCTCCAATCTTCACCTGCAACTAGCAACGCTATAAGAGGGGCTGAGCAGAGCGGTAACATAGCCAATCAACGGTTTGCTAGGACATGGTGGGTTAGAGGTTGACATGGCAATTTGGGGGCTGACAAGCAAATGGTAGGCATCGTAGCATTGGCATAGCAAAAGAGCGATCAAACTAGCACAGCAAAGATAGTAGTGATTCCGAGGGTATGATCATCTTGCCTGCAACGCTGTCAGAGTTGACTGGATCCTCAAAAGCACACTCAATGGGCTCCTCGTTAGCGAACTCGTCTCCCGGCTCTACCCAAACAAGACAAACAAGCAATAAGGATACAATCAACCATGTGCAAACTCAAACAATAAGATGCAATGATGACATGCTATGCGGGATGCGATGCGGGATGCAAAATGCAAGATATGACAGGAAATGCATGAACCTGGCCTCAACTTGGAAAACCAAGTGTGCCACTGGATATAGGGGATGAAATCGGTTGAAAACGATATAAAGAACGCCGGAATCGGAGTTATGGTTTGAAAACGGCAAGCGATTTAAGATATGACACCGGTCTGCGATTTACAGCAAGTAGGCATCTAAATGTAACGAAATGAACATGCTACAGCACCCAAACATGACAAAAAAATACATGGCAGGGATGCACACTAGATGCTTAACAAAATACTAGCACTGAGCTACGGCCAATTCATCCATTATGAGGTTCAAACAAGCATGGCAAAAACGCAAATGCAAAACAGATTCCAGACATGATACATGACCAGATTAAGATAAATAAGAACATGTCATGGAGCTACTCAACAAGCTTAACAAAAGTCCCAAAGTGACCTGGGGCCAAAAGGGATCACAAGATATACTAACAAGCACACGAACATAGCTAAAACACAATCAGTTTTCAGACTTATTGAAAACTGAGACATGCTGAAATATAACTCACGAAGGCATGTAAACGAGCTCGATGCACTCACTACGGTGTAAGTCATGGCAAGGCAAGCATACATCCATTAAGAAGGCACAAAATGCTATCTAGACATGGCAAGAACAATGGCATAGCATGCACGGATCAACTACAATAACATCGGCAATATCGCAAACAAGTTGACGATCTGCCCAGATTCACAACGAAGCAAAAGTAGGGCTCGATTGACTCAATCTAGGGTGCTCCAAAATTGCAAGTAAAGACATGGATGGATAGATCATAACATGATTAACAAAACTCCTTTACTGATCATCCTCAAAAGAGGCACGGATCACTAGGAAACAAGCTGAACATATGGCATTATGAACTAAATAATTCCAGACTTTGAAAACTACCAAGTCCAAGAAAACAGATTTACCGGTGCCTCACTTTGCAAGCTTGCACAAGTTACCACACACATCCTAAAAATGCATGGGTTGCACCTCTGGAAAGAAGAAAAAATCCTTAACAAAACATATGAAGGACTCATAGGCATATCATGCACACATTAAACATGGCAAAAATGACAAAAGTCTAAGATGAACTAACAGATCTGACAATTAACTCACGAAGGCTCCTTCTAGCAGCATTTCGGGCATCAAGATGAACTGAAATGAAAATGATGCAATGGAATAAAATGATGTACTCGTCGAGGTGAACATTTTGATATACTATATGTCCAAAACGGAGCTACGGATGCGGAGATACGGCCGGTCAAAATATGCTCGAAAAATTAGGGGGAAGAGGGAAAAAGTCAACCGAGTAGATGTTTTGGACCTAGATCTGGCCGGCTGCACTGGTCATCAACGCGGAAACCGAGGACGCCGGCGAGGTGGTAGCTCCGGCGACCGGATCCGAGGGACAGGACGCCGGTGGTGGCCCCGGGCTTGGCCGGGGCGGCGCCGACGGTTGGAGGAGGCGGCGAGGCGGCGGAAGGAGAGGGCGGCGGCGGCCGGTGGTGGCGAGGGGCGCCGCGGCGGTGGCAGAGTTGACGGCGGCGGGGTCGGCGGCCGGGCGCGGGGAAGAAGTTCCCGGGCGGCGGCGGCGTGGATGGGCTCGCGGGGGCCCCTCCTGGGCCTCCCGGGCCGGCGGCGGGGGGAGAGACGCGGCGGACACGTGGCGATCGGCGGTTGGGCGAGGGGGCGCGGCGGACGTGTCCGGCGCGGCGCGGAGATGTTTTTTTTAGCTAGGGTTGGACGGGGAGAGATCCGAGATCCGAAAATGGGGGGGGGGCTATTTGTAGGCATAAGTGGAGCTAGGAGAGTCCAAATGAGGTGCGGTTTTCGGCCACGCGATCGTGATCGAACGCTCTAGGTGATGGAGCAGAGTTTGGTGGGTTTTGGGACAAATTGGAGGGGTGTTGGGCTGCAACACACACGAGGCCTTTTCGGTCCCTCGGTTAACCGTTGGAGTATCAAACGAAGTCCAAATGATACGAAACTTGACAGGCGGTCTACCTGTAGTAAACCAAGGCCGCATGGCAAGTCTCGGCCCAATCCGGAAATGTTTAATCCCCACACACGAAAGAAAGCTAGAAATGACCACCGGAGGAGAACGAAGCGCCGGAACGCAAAACGGACAACGGGGAAAATGCTCGAATGCATGAGATGAACACGTATGCAAATGCAATGCACATGATGACATGATATGAGATGCATGACAAAGAAGACAACGCATGGAGACAAAGACCCGAACCCGAGGAATAAATATAACTTAACGCCGGAAACGGCAAGAGTTGGAGTACAAATTGGGAAAGTTATATCCGGGGCGTTACAACACTCCACCACTACGAAAAGATCTCGTCCCGAGATCTAGGACTGAAAGAACGTCGGGTACTCAGAACGGAGGTGATCCTCGCATTCCCAGGTAGCTTCATGGTCGGAATGGTGAGACCACTTGACTTTGAGAAATTTAATTGACTTGTTGCGAGTCTTGCGTTCAGTCTCTTCAAGAATAGCAACTGGGTGCTCACGATAGGAGAGATCTTCTTGGAGCTCAATGTCCTCGAAGTTGACTGTGCGGTCAGGAGTCTTGAAGCACTTTCGAAGCTGAGAGACATGGAACACATCATGAACATTTGCAAAGTTTGAAGGAAGCTCGATTTGATAGGCGAGGTCGCCTCTCTTGCTGACAATCTTGAAAGGTCCCACGTATCTAGGGGAAAGCTTCCCTTTGATACCGAAGCGGCGAGTCCCTTTCATAGGAGAGACGCGGAGGTAAACATGATCTCCGATCTCGAAAGCCAAATCACGGTGCTTACTATCATAGTAGCTCTTCTGGCGGGATTGGGCTGCTTTGAGGTTATCACGAATGACTTTGCACATTTCTTCTGCCTCTGTGATTATGTCATTACCCAGCAGCTGACATTCACCGGTTTCAAACCAGTTGAGAGGGGTACGGCACTTCCTGCCATACAGAATTTCAAATGGGGCCTTTCCCGAACTTGCTTGAAAACTGTTATTGTAGGAGAATTCAGCATAAGGAAGACAATCCTCCCACTTCATGCCGAAGGAGATCACACAAGCCCTGAGCATATCTTCAAGAATCTAGTTGACACGCTCGACTTGACCGCTTGTTTGAGGATGGAAAGCAGTGCTGAAGCGGATGGTAGTGCCCATGGCCTTCTGAAAAGAATCCCAAAACTTCGAGGTAAAGATGCTGCCACGGTCTGAAGAGATCACTTGAGGAATACCATGCAGAGAGACAATGCGACAGGTGTAGAGTTCCGCCAATTGAGCTGCAGTGATCGACTCTTTGATAGGCAGAAAGTGAGCCACTTTGGTGAGTTTGTCGATGACAACAAATATAGCATCATTGCCACGCTTGGACTTTGGAAACCCAGTCACGAAGTCCATCTCAATGTGGTCAAACTTCCATTCTGGAATAGCAAGAGGTTGGAGGAGACCAGCTGGCCTTTGGTGTTCTGCCTTCACTCTTCTACAGGCATCACATTCATTCACGAATTGAGCGATCTCGCGCTTCATTCGAGTCCACCA